>NC_138801.1:1378568-2059073 GCF_965178545.1 Coloeus monedula | reverse complement strand
ATTGATGAGCATTTCTTGTTGCAATTACAGATGAGCAGCAGCAACCCACAAATCATGGCACGCTGGGTAGGAGTTCCTGAGCCGCTCTCTGTAGTCTGGCCAGCAAATCATTAAATCAAGCGAGGATGAGCAAGGGGCTGCTGGATGTTCTCGCCTCAGCACAGCAGCTGAGAGAGCTGAGTAAGCTGCTGTCTGCCTAAATCAATCCCCACACTGGGAATTGAAACAGTGCAGGCATGAAGCCTGTCCGTGGCCACATAAAAGCCGCATTATGGCTGCAATTTAGGGGACTCCGCCTAAAGCAGCTCTTCGAATCCCTAATCCTGGGAGCTCCGAGGGAAGAAAGCAGCGAGGCCATGCTCAGATGTCTAAAACTTTCCTCCTGACCCTGACTCGAAGTGGGGGACCTGTCCTGCAGAGAAGCCAATCCATGGGGAGTTCATGCACTGTGTATGTTGTAATGGGATTTTACAATACAGATCCTGGCACATATATTTAATATCTGACAATTCACATAGCTTGGCTGGCAAGCACACTGAACATTGCCAGATTTATATAAGATCCTGTGAATTCCTGAGCTAGATATTCCTTGGAGGAGGGAATTCAAGAGCAGGAGGGAAGCATGAACCAAGTATGGTAGACTGGACTCCTCACTTCTGACCCATTTCCCTTATTTCTTTTGAGTAGTAAGAGTCTTAAAAAACCACAAAATTGGGTTAATGAAATTATTTAAGATGATTAGCTCACTCTTAAAGTTGTTCCAAGTTCAGTCTTTATACAATTTACGTTATGCTTGGGGTACTGAATAATGAAAAATCTAAACAGAGCATTAAGCCTCAATCCTACATGTAAATCTGTGCACATGTGCTGCAAACAAGATAGCACCCATGGACAGATTTGTTTGTGTTGCCTTGTGAGCCAACTGCTGTGGTTTTGCTTCTTTTAATTATTCAGTCCTGAAAGAATTTACTGTGAAATCCCACCAGGCAGAGATAAAGACTGGAAACCTTGTAATCTACAACTGTACAGGAGGGTCAGTTTATGGCCTGAATGTGCTGGAGAATTTAGATGTGGAGAGAATCTTTCATAGTGAACTGGCATGAAAACCTGTATTATTTCAGGGCTTTGCAGCATATAAATTGTGTTTATGATGAAGCTAAAGCTTGGAAAAACCAAATTGGTAGATCTAATCCAGATTTGCTAGTCTGATGAATTTTTCCTTTTCAAATTAATTCAGGTTTTCAGATTAATTCAGTTCCAACATGACAAGGGCAAGACAAATTAATTAGCTTAAGCTCCATGAGTTGTGAGGTTTTTGTCTCTGTGTGCTTTGTGTGAGGGTGTGCAGGGCACTGCTGTGGGTGATCAACCATGGCAGGGGAAAGAAGGGTCCTTCAGCTTCACCCCAACACCGCTCCCAGCCAGGTGAGAACTTTGTCAGTGAAAATACTTGAATTTTCCTACAGTCTGGAACTGAAGACCACATTCCTAGTGCACTTCCAATATTAAACTGTTCAGCTGAGACTGCTCAAGAGTCACAAGTAATGCTTTAAAAAAAATTTTAAAATGTTTAGTTGTAGAGAAAAAATGCCCAGGTCTGGTCTCATAAAAACAAGCAGCCAATTTTAAAAAAATGTTGGGTTCCACAGTATCTGGAATTCTTACATGTCATAACCTTGTTAAGATAATTACAGTAAATGGCTTTTCTGCAAGGGAATCCCCCGACATTCTTCCTTGGGAGATTAAATCTTTGCTGCTGTTCTAGACAGATTCTGCGGCTGAGTGAAAGTCTCTCCTACCTCCTTTAAAAATATCAACAACCAAAGAGAAGACAACACTTAATTCATTTTTACAAAAGGAAAAGAGAGTCATGTCTTGGGAAAAAAGGAAATCAAATAAAAAATTTAATGCTGGAGAAGAAAGGCAAGAAATGCAGTTGCCATGGAAACCGGAGCATAAGTAGAAACTTTCCAGCAAAGAGCAGAAACTAAAAATGAAAAAGCAGAGTGGCGAGGCTTGGCAGATAGCCAGGAGCTTCCTCCACCTCCTTCTCGCCTGTGCTCCTGGTGGGATGCTCTTCGTCATCCTTCCACAGGCTGGAGGTGCTCTGGGCATTCGGAGAGCAAAGCTGGGGTCGGAGCACTTCTCAGGGGACAGCAAGTGGCAGCATCACTTGGGATGAGGCAGCCGTGCCAAAATCCTCTGTGTGCTTCAGCTTGGGGCCACTTCCACAGGAGAGGGGAAAATTCACTGGGAATGGCCATAATGTCACAGTAGGCTTGGGAGAGAGTGGAAGCTGCTTGGTCTGATGGTCACAAATCACCAAGCAAGTCCTTGATTCTTCTTGTGTCCAAACCAAGGTCTGGGAGTTCACTGCAGCAATAAATAATTTGTGTTCTTTGATACTTCTCTGATCCCTTTTTCATAGAGAAAAGATTCCCTAAAGTTTGCTCCAAGTGCTTCTGTGCCTCAGACTGGCTGGGCACCATACCTCAGCTCTCTGATCCTCAGCTCCCACCTGGGAGTCACATTCCTTGTCAGAGTTCTGCCATGGGCGCAGGATGTGTTCCATAGTGGTTGTTGGCTGCATCCCACGTGTTTCTGAAAGCAGAGGCGTATTCCAGACATTCAGTTTTGTCCAGGGCTCTGGGTTCATTTGATGCTGGCACGTTTAGCTCAGTTGTATGCAATAAAGTAATGCAGTCATTGGATTAGCAATTATTAAATTCACATATGCTTTTTAGTATGACATGGAAAAAAGCAGGTTGGAAAAGCTGGGCAGGTTCCCAGGCAGGGCTGTAAAACCTCTGTGATGGCCAGGAAGTGATTTGGGTGAAAGACTGGGAGCGTACCCAGGCCTGTGTGCTGTTACAGATGGAAGCAATGAAACCTGGGGTCTTCAGCTTTCCTTCAGTCATGTTCTTGGAATTAAGTATGGGTGTAAGTTTTGCTAATTTGCCCTCAGACTGTTCAGCATCTTAAATAATTGACTTCCTTTTCGTGAACAAAATTGAAAATGCAGTGCAAGTTCAAAAAACCCACTTGACCTCTTTGTATGTGGAATCTGGACAAACTTACCTGGGATGCAGCGCCACGAGTTAGGAACCCGTTCCTCAGTTTGTCACTAGAAATAAAGCCTATACGTTTAACTCGGCTGCTTTGCCACTGACTTTACTCCTCAGCTGTCCTGCCACGGTCTCACCTGGACTATTCCTCGTTTAAATATTATTCCAAAACACAAGGATTTGTGGTTTTCCAACTGAGTAAAAGGAATGTTTTGGGGGTTTTTTTATGTTCTTTAGCATTCAGGCAAGGAAAAAAAAGCAGGGAACATATTTCCTAAGCCCCGTAGAAAGAGGTTTTTAAGAGGAAACCCGCTCTGGGGAGGGAGCGGTACCCCCGTCCCGGGGATGTGGCAGCGATCCCGGCGGAGCCGGCGCCGTCCCGCCTGCGGGCGGCAGCAGAGCCGTGCGGAGCCGCTTCATCCCCGCCTGCGCCGGGACAGGGACCGGGACAGGGACAGGGACAGGGACAGCCCTGCCGGGGAACAGCCCGGGCCGGCGCTGAAATGAGGAACCGACCTGAGAGCCAGCGCTGGCCACAGCACACTTAGCACCTCGGGCACTTCCCGTGAAGGAATTCCCTGTGAGCAGCTGGACTTGCAGCTGGACTCTGTGTCCGGAGCAGAGCAGCTTTCCTTGGGCTTTAACGTGCTGACAGGGCACTGGCGTTTCTGGAGTTTTCAGCTGGAAAAGCTCCCTCCCTTCTCCCGTGTTCCTCCGTGCTCAGTGTGGACAAAAAATGTTTTTCCGAGACCACTGACATTGTCTTGGGTTTATGTGGTATAAATTGAAACGATCTAATTTCTGTTGCAGTAGTCCAAGCACTGAGGGACTCTGAGGGCTTGTTTGTGACCTAGGAATGCTCAGAAAAGTCAAACCAAACTGCAGAGAGGTGTACAGTGCATGTGTGCAAAGCACAGCCTGGCCACAGCTGGGAAAAGCTCCACAATACCCTGTATTACGTGGGTTTATACCCAGCTCAGTGTGTTATGGAAGGAAGTTTATGAGTGGCACAACCCAAACAAAAAGAGCACTCCAGTTGCTGCCAAGATGAGATTCCAGGCTGCTCTTGACTGAACAAGACGCCTTCCGTGTAGGATTACCACTTACTGTGTGAAGGTAACCATGGGCTACTTCCTGGAATTGCAAAGAATGAGCATTTTTGGAAATTCCAGTTCCTGATGTCTGTTTTCAGCATTGCTGCTAAGTGTTTTACCACTTCAGGTGTGGCAGTGCTTGCCAGGTTGTCTTGTTTGGAGTAGATCGGGAGGGAATTTGTACCCCTGCCCTGAGGAGTTCTGTTAGGAGCAAAAGTGCCTTTGTATAATGAGCTAAACAGGACCCTCCAAAAGCCCCTCAGTTCCAGGAACTTACCCTGACACAGTAAGTGTGGGATTCCTGATCTCTCTGAGACTCTGAAGAAGGCAGAATCTGGCCTTTTCCAAGGCTGGTTCCTTCAAAGACAAATAGTGTCCCTGTAAACATTCCCTGCCCTGCTCAGGATCACAGGGAAGTTACATTTTAGCCCTGGCCAGCAAGAATCCCCTCATACTGGTGAGCCTGCACCCTCAGCAGCTTGCTAACATGGTATAAATCCTGCAAGCTCAGCCTGGCCTCCAGGCCTGTCAGAACACTTAGTTTTGGGGAGCCGTGCTGCTCAAACTGTGGTGGTGGTGGGATAGTCTGTTCCAAAGGTTGGCAAAGCTCAGAGTTTTGGAAACAGCAAGAGGTATTTGTCAGCTAATGTTCAGACCTGAGAGGTCCTGCTGTCAGAATATTGATCTCAAATTCTTCCAACATCTCTTCTGTTGGGAGCTGGACCTGAATTTCAGAGTGCAAGATGTGCTCTTCCCAGATTGTTCCCTGATCTCCCCCCTACACCTTCCATTAGCAGTTCTGTGTACATGAGTCTCCCTTGTCATCCTGTCAGCCCTCGTGGTCTTTAAATAGTCTGTAGGCTCTGGGTGGTGATCACCACATTGTTCCCCCTCCCTCTGCAAGCTGCTCATGGAAAAGAGGACAAGAATTACTTGCTCATACATTGCTTGTTCATAGTCCAGTTTTAAAACCATCTCCTGCTCATTTGCCGAGTCCGGCAAACCAATATCCTGCCCAACTCCCTGCCCTGCCCAGCTCTCAGTGAGCACCTTAGATCCTGAGTTACCCTTGGAATTCCAGAGGGTTCCTACCTAGTCCCTGCTGGCAGCAAATGCAGACACAGCAGTATCACGGCTAAAACGGGCTGCACATAGGGAGATCCGTGTTCCTACTAAATTGTTTGGTTGCTATTTTTTCCCCTCGAGGGCAATTCCATTCATCCCCTTTCAGAAGAGCCTGTTAGACTCAGCCAGTCCTGAACTCCCAACAAATGTCCTTTAATAGTTTCGGGTTTCAGCTTGGCGGCCTCTGACTGTGTGTTCCTTTAATACATTCACGACTCCCCTGGGAGAACTAAGCCAGGAATAACCAACACTTTCTTAAGCCAGGCCTCCTGCTTTAAGGTTGTGTTTCTTTTCCTGCCATATATTCCCTTGCTCATCTCCACAGCTCCCGCTTCCTTGTGCTTTGCATTGCCCATTCTGAACTCAGGTGTTCTCAGGTGTCTGAGAGGGGAGTGCTGCATCCACTGCTTTCAATTTTGCTGGCTGAAGGAGCATAAAGGACTCTTAGCATTCTCTGCAGTTGCCGCTCAGCTTGGCATACTGATCATTTCAATAATAAAGTGTTTCCTTTCATTCTCCAACAGTCAGGCCCCTGCCAGAGCCATAATTGTTCACAGATGACTCATTTTGGCTGCATGATCAAAACCAGGGAAAAGTGCTGTTTGCACAGGCTTTGAAACGTACAAGATGGGAAGAGATGTTCACGCTTGATATTTGTACCATATGTGCTTTCTAAATTTTATTATAGAACCTTTACATTTCAAAAGAGATTCTAGTCTTATCCTGGGGATGATTTAGAAAGGAAAAGATAAGTAGAGTTTTGAGTTAGGCCAAGATTAGCAAAGATTGACAGTGTAGTTTGAGCAGTGAGGCTGCATCCTGCCGGGGCTCCTGGTGGGAGCTGGGCAGTGTGGAGGGGCCGTTTCTTCTCGGAGATAAATAGATCTAGATCTGTATCGAGGTATCTGTGCATTGTTTAGGGGCTGCAGACTCGGTCATGTTTTATATCAAAGTCCCACTGAACTCTTCATTCTTTGTAGAATTTGTTTTGAAATCCTGCACTCGGAGTTGTAGCAGGTGTTTGCATTTTCTTCCCTAATGAAAACACAAGGAATGTCTGCACAGTGCACGTGATGCCCCATCCCCAGTGCTGGGCAGTGCTCTGCCCTGCCTGGCTGTTGTTCTCTTTTCCCAATGTTTACCTCAGATGTACCCTCTGGGAGGGTCAGCAAAGGGGTCAGCAATGAAGTTCTGTTTTAGGGTGGAGGAGAGGGAAATGGGAGGATGATTCCTGCAAAGCCATTCATCACCAAGCATGAGCTGTGTCAGTTAGGAGCTACTCTTTGTGTCTCCTCCCAGAATTGCTTTGAGGCCACCCAACTGTTTTAGATAAAACACCAAACAGACAAACTTTGCCTTCTTTGTGTCAGCGTGGCATTTTGACTAATGAGTTGTACAAACCCTGCAAGCCAGGTCGTCCAGGACTGCTGCCACGTGGATGTCTGAGGATGTGAAGACAAGCTGCTATTGGATAGGCCTTTGCAGGGGCTCAAAGGAAAGAGTTAGACTTGTTAATCCAGTAAAAATGAGTATACTAGAAGAATAAAGGATATAAATTCAGTAGGAAGAGGGTTTTTTAGTAGCCTTTTCTCTCTAAAAATATAATGGGCGTGTTAGTGGAATGGGAACATATAGACTACATACACTTGTGAGTGAAAGATCTGTATGAAAAAGTAGGAAGATAAGCAGAAAAAAATCAATTTGGACTGATGCTGCAGTAAAGGAGCGTTATTGGGCACTGTGTGCCTTGCTAGATATTCTCTATTATTTTCATTTGGAGTGTCCTTTATCTGATCATCACCCAGTTCCTGCACAGGACTGGTGAGGTACCGACCCAGCAGGGTGAGAATTCCCAGGGAACTCAGGCACTGGAGGTGTTGGATGCCCTGAGGTTCCACATTTCAAAACATCCCAGCCCTTGCTTTGCTCATGGGGTGTTTTTCATATTTCTGTTGTTTGAAGGAGGCTCTCCACATTTTGCAATCAGCTGCACTCGGACAATAACATCTCTCAGGGCAGCCCTGTGTTGTTGTGCCAGAAGGAAAAACGTAAATTTAAATAAACCACCCTCACAATGGTATTTAAAAACTGATTGCAGGATTTCCAGTTGCTTTTGTAAATCCCTCTTCAAAAACAATAGCTACATTTTCATTTTTCAACTTGTTACCAGGGAATTCTTTTAAAACAGAGGGTGTTTTCTGTGCCACACTGTCATGTCAGCCTGATAAGGAAGATGGCTAAAGATCATTCTTGCCAAAATATTCCTTGGATGAGTCATCTGATGCCAAAAAGCAAGTGAAACAAGCAACTGTATTTGCAGTGGAGTTTGCAAATTTTGTGGCAAGGAAAGGAAGAAAATAATCTGTCACATGAAAAATGAAGTTTAGATTGTGTGTATATAAATCAGTGATTTGTTATATGAGTGTGAGATCATTATCGGGCATTTAAACATGAATTGGAAGTGCCTAATCTATTAATTAATCAGGAAATAAGTTTTACATAGCATGTGTAATCAAGTTAATCTTTCATTTCACTTGCCAGCAGAGATGCTGCGTTCATTGGATGTTGTCATGAGATTAAACACCCCGGGGGCTGATTCTTGCTGCTGGGGGAGCCTCAGGTGTCCAGATGGCATCAGGAGGGGAGGGAAGGCGGCTGCTTCCCTGGAGCCCACTGCATTCCTGAGACTGGGAGAAGTTGTCTGTGCACAGAGGGAGTTCCTGGGCTCTGCAACACCTGTAAAACCCTTCTCTCCTCCCCACCTTGAGTTAGAACAGACTCAACTTCCACGCAAGCAAGGAGAGTGATGCCCTGCAGCAACTTTCTGAAAGGTTCATGGTTTTTTCCCTGACCTTTTAGCACGCCACATTGGAAAGCCATTGAAACAGAACTCACAATAAGTAGCTGAGCCTTCTGCTAATAATAACCCATAAATCTGGCACAGAAAGTCAGTGATGCCAGACTTTTATCAACTCTTTCCCTGCAGCAACATAACAGCAAGTTTACTGCTGAAATACAATGTAAAAATATTTTTAGGAGTTAATTTATTTTGTTATATGAATATTTTGATCAAGGTCAATGCAGATTATGTAGTTTCTTACAATAATTTGTTATTACATCTAATAATTAGGTTCTTAACCTGGAGGTGATGTGGGTTTTGATTATTTAAATGTGCAGATAGGAAAGTAAAGATCATCACCTGGGCTCCCTTCCCACTGAAGGTTGGACCAGGTGAGATTTTGAGGTCCCTTTCGAGCCCCTCCAGGGTCATGGCAGAGAACTGCTCCAGTTTTGTCTTGGAGAAGGAAATGGGACATCTTGGGAAACCCAGAGCTGAAGTTATCCTGTTAATCACTCAGTGAATCACTGATAACATTTTATTTTGGTAATAAGGGATTTTTGGAAAGAGCAGTCCCCCTTAAATAAATACTTCCTGCCAGCAGCTCGGCGTGGAAGACACACAGTGCTGGGAAGTGTTGTGCAGCTCCCAGTCATGTCTGAGGGACTTTGTTTGATTTAGGGATTTGTACAAGATTTTTCTTTTTAGTTTGGAACTTTTGCTGTACAGTGGAGACTTCACTCTCCTGGGTTTTTCCTCCTGTTGAAAGGAGCAGGCTGGTCTGAAGCACAGGATGTTTGATTCTGGTAGAAGTTTCTTCTCCCATCTGTGTTGGACTCTGTGTGTTTAATTGCTTCATTAGGTCTGTGGAAATTTAGCAAAAATCTTAAGATAGATTTTGACTTTGTAAATTTTATTAGTGTCATGACCAGCCAGGTCATAAACCTGTGTACCTGAGTGGAGTGTTCTTTATCACCAGGAGTACATGGCAGTAGAGCAAGTGGAGTGATTTTGTTTTGGTCTCCCCCAGCTTGCTGAAAGCTGATTTGAGAAGCTGATGTTCTTTAGCTCTATTGTTCTGCTGGGAAGTGGGCAGGAAATGTGTTGTGCTCTGAGGTCATGCTCGGTGTTTCTCTGCTGTTTCTCTGCTGTTTCTCTGCTGTTCCTGGAGTTCATCGTGGGCGCAGGAAGCGTCTCCGCGGTTCTCAGACATGCCGGCTCTCCGTGCTCCGTGCCCTGCCTGGGGACAGAGACCCTTCCCGTCTGCACCACTGCGTGTGTTTAACACCGAGCACGAGGATAACGTGCTTGGCCACCTCCTGCTGGCCTCTTTGGATCCAGGGTGTTGTGAATTCCCATCAAGCAGTTGCAGGAATTAAATGCGATCCAAAACTGAGCTTGTTGGGAATTGGAGGGGTTTTCTCTCAATTCCTTTTTGGGTAGTGATATTTGAGAAATTCTTTTATTCACATGTAAAAAATATATTATGACTCTTTCTTAAAATCAGGACATTATAATTTAGAAGCAAATAACTGACTTTCCTGCTTAATACTGGGCACATTCCTGAGATTTTTTTTTACCTGAGTGAAAAAGAGGAAGTTCGTGTGTTTTAAGTACATTAAACTGAACAAGTATTTGCAGAAGCAAATATGCAGAAGCCTCGGTGCTCTGGTGGACAAAAGACACTGTAGGAAAAAAATATACGATTATGTTTAATACTTACCCCAAGGGGCTTGTCTCAGGAGAGTGGGGAAGCTCCATTTGTTCTTTGGTCAAGGATAAGGGGTGCAGGGTATCTGCCTCGCTCTGCCCCAGCCTTCCCACGTGGTGCTGAATAAATCGCTCGTGGCTTCACTTCTCCAGTCATAGAATGGGCTTGGGAACTTCATTATTGCAGTGTGTGCAATACTCTGCATTTCCTTAGATCATAAGTGCTGTGCATGAGGAGTCAGCTCTTAATTGGTGGTTATGCAGATCCCAAAACAATGGGGCGTTGATCCTTCTTTGCATCTCTGGCCCCACCATTGTAAATATATAATGACCATAATGACAGTAAACAACAGGCACAGTCTGCATGGAGGGAACAGTGATGCTGAAAGAATTCATGTCCTGGTTTAACTTCCAGGAGACTGCCTGAACGCCTATTTAATATTTCATTATTCAGATGTACATTTTTCCTCTTGCTTTTTCATATGGCACTGCTTTTTCTGCTCATTAATATCATTAAATATCTATACTATGTATAATGACTCCCTTTCATTTACATTTGGATTTCATCCCCATACACACAGCAAGAGTAATCCATAGTGTTGTGGTAGCGCTGACACCATTGAATAAATGGAGAGCGGTGAATTCTCTGCCTAAATTTAAAGTAAATGTGTATTTCTTCTCATTTTGATCCCCAGTCTATGGATCGTTTTGTTGCAATGCTCTCAAGAAGCTGCTACATTCTACCTAAAGTAGTAAGGAAATGAATTTGCCTATGTGCACTCTTAAAATAATCATCATGTTCTGTTAAAATACTAAAAGGAAGTGGTTTACTTTAGTTGTGTGTATGAAACTTTCCTTCATAGGTCTTCAAACAAATAAGTCACTGAAGATTTAGGTGTGGGTACGGCTGAATTGAAAGTTAAGTTATCCTCACACAAAGGAAATTTCGTCCCTGGCTCTGTTTATGAGCTGATGTATCCCTGCCTGGAAATCTTCAGAGTGTGCTGGACTGGAGTCTGCCACGGACTTGTGAACAAATTCAGGCAGGCACACGCTGGGAGTGTCTGGGAGCACTGACAGAAACACTGTTTCTCTTGTGTTGTAAAAGAGATAGTTTGCACAGATTTTCCTTTCCTCCTTTTCCCTCTGAATTCAGGAGGAATTTGATCCTTCTTCAGGTACAGGGGGGTTGCATGTGACAGGGAAATTGGGGTTGCAGTCTGATTTTGATTCAATTTCTTGATGGTCTGTCTGAAGTTCATTGGCCTAATGCAAATTAGAAATTAAGCTGATACCCGCCACTTCTCTCTGCTGGCCCAACCAAAACCTTTTCTTGTTGTTTGGTTCAGGTTGTTTGTTAAGTTTTGAAAGCTTCAGTTCTTTATGAAAGAGGTCTGGGAAACTGAAATGAAATCCCTGAAGCTGCTGTCTCAGAAGGCAGCCTGAATTCAGAGGCCATGAATTCCGTGTGTGAACAAGTCAGGACGTTCTCAGACCTGTCCAAATCGGGGGGTTGGGGCTGGACTGGACCCCACTGAAAGAGCACGGAAACTTTCACCTTCGATATAAGGAATTCATGTTCCTTGCCATAAACTCAGAGGGATCTGGGTTTAGGAAGGTTTAAGGGCAGGGTGACAGCAGTGGGTGACACCCAGGTCAGCCCTGGGTGCCGAGTTCTGTGCTAAAGCCCAGTGGTGCCTCAGACTGGATATTCTACCACAGTTTGGTATATATTTAATTGTCTTTAATTCCATGGGTTAGGTTTGTGTTCAGCGTTGGGGAGGAGGAGTTAACACCCCAAAAATCACTGCTACATTTATCTCCAATTGCTCTTCTTCCTGAAAGATCCAGCAGATCCCCGTGACTGAGCTCATCCAGCTGCCTTTTGGAGGGAGCAGCCAGACTGGGATGTGTTATTTTAGAGACAGAGATTTAATGTTGTCAGCTTTCCTGAGCAGTTCATAATCCCACATTTGTGAGTGGCAGATTCCGCTGTACACAGAGCATTTGTGTCAGGGTGTGGCTTTCAAAAAAGAGAAAAAAAAAGTAGTAAAGAAAGAAGAAAACAGAGCAGTGTGTATTAATTGGGAAGGTCTGGCCCAGTCACATCCCGCCAGGTGGGTTGTTCATTTTCCTGCCTGCTGCTCTGTAGCATCTGAAGTTAAAGTCTTCAAAAACCTCGTTAAGTAAGAGAGACAGAGCCAAGCTGGCAAAACTGGAACACAACTCCCAACCATTTATTTTTGCATTTATATAGGGCTGCTTTCTCTTGTCAGAATAGTTTATAGTCCCTCATTAACTTCTCCTGCTTCATGGTCACCTGAATGATTGTTTCTGAAGGTACTAGGCTGATGAAAAATAAAAATCCCCAAGCATTCCCACCTCACATTCCCTCAGAGCTTGGGGACATCCCCAGCACCCGCCTCTCCCGCATCCCCAGTGCTTTGAGCATGAGTCACTTGGCTCCAGTTAAGCAAAATCAAACCTTCCCCTTTCAGATCACATGAATTTGGGTAAGCTTTTAAAGTGGTTTTGTTCCAACTTTCATTTCTGTCAGTGCCTTTTTTTTTTTTTTGCCGTTGGGAATGACAAAAGTAAATTGGATAGGCCGTTTTAAAGACATTCTAGTGATAAAAGCATAATTGTAGAAGACTCTCTTCAGAGCTTTCATCCCAGTTATTATGACACAAAATTGCAGAGAGACACCTGAATATTTGGGTGCTTGTCTACAGCAAATCTTTAACCAAACGTCAGTATTTTCAGCCTTTCCCATCACTGTATTCTGGATGTTCTCAGCTCCATTTGGGAATTGAATCAGCTGCACAGGATGAGTCTCTGGTCGTCTGGAAAACGGTTAAAGTTGTCCCTGTATTTTTATTTTTTTTTATGTACCCAAATATGAAAAAGAAAATTATTCTGGCTAAGAAGAAGAGCGCAGATGTGCAGTAAGCGAAGGCTTTTCCTTTTTGCCGGGGTCTGCTGTGGGATGTGGTGAGGGCCGGTGGAAGCGCAGAGCGATGTCCCGGTGCAGCATCCCCCTCCCGGGGCAGGGAGCCTCCGCTGTCCAGCTGGGATCTGCCTCCTTGACCTGAACTTGTCGCTGCCCTCCCGATTGCTCGTTCCTGCACTGCCTGAAAGCTGGCGCCGAATTCCTCACGTGTGGCCTCAAAACCAGGCATGGACTTCGGGGAAGAGCCAGACTTGGGTTTTCCTCCTGGAAGGGCCTTTCTTAGCTGACACACGGTGTGGGTTTGCTTCTCGATGGAAGTAGGAACCACAGGTTGTGTAGAATTCTGATGTTTTCCGTGACTGCCAAAATGTGTGAAATCCTAAAATTGGGGAGGATGGTTGGTGCTAGGGAAGGGACTCCTGTCCTGGTGTGGTTGCTGAACTGGAATAGTTTCTGCCTCTTGTTACTGGAGGTACAACACAAGATAATCCAAGGAAGCTTTCCAGCCTCTGCAGAAGCTCCGGGTGACAGGGGAGCGGGGCTCATCCACAGCCAAGCCCGTGTCTGGTCATAAGACACCACAAAGATAAATTTGCACAGAAGTCTGGGAAAAATGACAAAACGAGGACACAACACAGAAAGTTATTGTGCAGATGTTGTTTTGCAGCTCATCCTACTCAGATGAGGTTTCTCTGTTACCTGCCAGCCTGGGAGAAGCAGCAGCCACACATTAAGATCTTGGCCACCATTCTGGGTCTCTGAAATGTTTTCTGCCACTCTTCCTTCAGAGTCATTTTTGTGCCAGCAAGGGAGGAAGCTTAGGTGCAGGATTCTTGACAATTCACTTCTGACCTTTTGAAATGGTAAATGTGGAGTGAAATTTTTTATCTGTTTAATATCTTTTTTTAATTTTATTTTCTTCCATGGCCTTAAGTGTTAATTCTGCCCACTGAAATGTAATTTTATGGAGCAATATGAGCCGGAGGCAGAATCTTCGCTGCCATCAGGACCCAAATGGTAAATAGGCCCTTTCTCTAATTTGTGGGATGTGCTATAACTCAGTTTGAATGTTGAAAGGAAATGGGCCTCCAGGGGAGTCTGGAGCTCTGTTCATTCAACTTCTAATTAAAGTTTTCCCCTCTCAAATTTCACTTTATTTTCCGGGGCTTTTGCTCCATGATGATTATTAACATGTGTCCTATGGCCAGGAAATCATTATCCCCTTCCCCAACGCAGCGTTTCCCAGATCCCTCCTGCAGCAGAGCCGCAGCCTCCTCCCGGCGATGGGCTGATGCTCGGGGCTGCTGCTCGGGGCTGCTGCTCGGGGCTGCTGCTCGGGACAGGCGAGGGCGGCCGGAGCCGAGGCCGCCGGGCCGCGCTGCGCAGGGAGCTGGGAATTGTTCCAGGACACTTTGATCAGATGATGCTGTCTGGCGGAGAGGATCCAGTCCAGGATTTCTTCCAGCCTATGCTTCACGTTTCAGGAGCCCAGGCCAGCTCTGGCTTCCTATTACTACTCCAGCAGGCTTATCTTTTTGGGGGCAGGAGTTGTTAGCACAGTTTATCTTGCTCGCTGCGAGTCCTCCCTCAGCTGAGACATGCACTCCGGTGCCGCGTGCTTTTTTTCCGTCTCTCTCTCTCTTTTATGTTTTATTCTCGTTGTTTTTCTTTTTAAATGTGTCAGGTGAAGAGTTCCTCTTCCCCCCTCTCCCTTTCCACTCCAAAGAACCACCCTCCAGTTCATTAAAACGCTGGGACTGTTTTGCTCCTGTGCCAGAGGGGAGAGCGAACCTGTGCCTGCATGTGTGTATGTGTAAAATAGATCCAAAAATGTCCATGAACAGCAGGAAAAGTTCCGGGAGACCGTCTTACTACTACCGACTGCTCCGGAGGTCACGACTTCAGAGACAGCGAAGCAGATCCCGCAGCCGGAACAGGCTTAGCAGGGGTAATTGCAACCACAGTTCTCTTTAATTGCCGCTGCACAGCCCGCGGCCGCCGCTGCCAGGTAGCGCCGTAGGTAGGTGAGGATGAGCCGGGCGAGGACGGGCAGTGGCCCCGCGCCCCGGGAGCGGGTCGGGCTCTGCACAAGGTCAGTGTGCGAGGGACTCGGGGCAGGCGTGGCTGCTCTAACACCCCGTGTAGTGTCACTAACCCAGGCGTTCCAGCTAACCACGGGTCAGCTTTTCAGTTTGTGTAATTAAGGTAACTACTTTTCCGAGATGTTTGGAGGCCTAATTGATGCTTACAGAGCTTTGAAAAGCCGTGCCTAGGAGATGGTGTCTCTCTGCAGAGATGTATTGCTGGAACTTCTTGTTCTTCATGAGCCGAGTGTCACCAGGGGGTTGAGATGACAAAGCTGAGAACAGTTTAGGGGTAGGATTTTCCAAAGAGCCTAAAGATTGTGCTCCCAAGGCATTGCAGAAACCTGTGGGACTTGAAGCCCCAAATCACTTTGCACTTTTAAAAATCCTGCTCTAAAAGGGCCTATTTGTTCTCATCAGCAGGAGGGAGGTCCACAGAGGAATCTTTCTGTAGGGCACAGGCAGCCCATTCCTTCTACTGGAGGCAGCTCCTGACCCAGTTGCATTTTTAAAATAAGCTATTCTGCCTTTCTCTTCTAGTGTGAAATAACTGTTTATTGGGTCTTTTGCCTGTTCTTAAAGCAGCCAAAAAGTGGGAGTCTGGGAGTGTTTTCGTATTGAATTTTTTCAGAAAGGAGGAAAGAGGGTTGTGTTTGCCCTCCAGTGCGGCAGTCCTGATATATTTATCATGCTGTGAGCTTAATCAAAGCCATTAACTGAAAATAATTCCTTTTTTTCTTCTTATTGTGTGAGTAAAAAGCACAACTGCAATTTTGCATCAGGTGTCTGTGCAAATCTAGGCTTGGACTTGTCTCACTGCAGTTAATTCTGATTTACGAAGTAGATTTTAAACTCAACTTTAGCACTGCGAGATTTAGCTCAGTGCAATGTCCCCTTTCCTCTTTTCCTGGCACTCAGGACAATTTTAAGGATTTTGAATCACTGCTGAGAAAACAATAGGAAGCTGAATCAGTCCCTGAGCTTCAGCTTTTCCTTTAAGCAGACAGCGGTTTTCTTTGCATTATTTTTTTTGTTGTTTTGCCTGTCAGGGAGGAGGATTTGTAAACTCCCAAACATGTCCCAGTTCCCTTTCCCTCTTTATTTGTGTGCTGCACAAAACCAAAATATTTTACTGTCATTTCAGTTACTGTGACAAACTAAATGTGTTTAGTTTCTTTTAGGTAACCCAATGTGAACTTAATGGCATAATTTGTCAGGAACACGAGGAATATACAAGCAGATTTGATAGAAATGGGAATCAGCCCGAAAGTTTGTAAGAAATTGGATTTGAACCAGCTGAAATCTTGTTGCTGTTGATCTCTCCTGGAGTATTTTGTGTTTCTCTCTGGGATTCCTGCCTCTCAGCACTAGCTGAGCTCTTCTTATCTGTAGATCTGAAAGAGATTTGCAAAGCTGCATGAGAATTTTCTCTTTATTTTTGATAGGTTTTTGTTGTGCAGTGGTGGTGTCACGCAGCCAGGCCACGTAGTGGGTCAGAGGGGAGCTTGGTCCAGGCTGGGCAGGGTGATGGAAGTGCTGGAATAATGCAACAGGAACACTCCTTGACAGTTTTGTTTCCACTGGAAGAATGATGAACAGGAGGCTGTAGGGGTCTGGGGGCTGTGGAAAATGCAGAAATCAGAATGAAGTTCTAGATCTTGGGGGGTGATGTAGTGTTGAATTCCAAACCCTGCAAGTCTGGAGGAAGCATGGAGCTGAGGGCCCCCTCCTCAAAGGCTGATGCACAGTGGAGTTTGCTGTCTCTGGCTGGGATACTCGGAGATCAGGAATCCTTAGTGGGAGGTTGCCATAAATTCAGGCGTGCTGGAGTTACTTCACAGGAATTGGCAATGTCTGGTTTGCCACATGTGTGTTTCCCAGACATCCTCTTGGCAGTTGTTGCACTCTGCAGTCTCTGGACCCTTTGCCAAGATCCCCACAGGGCCCAGGTGAGCCTGTGGCTCTGATGGAGGAGCAGTGATACCTGGAAGTTGATCTTTTCCAAGGGATGTCAGATGCTCAGCATGCTTTTGGACCAGGAGCCAGCTGGGGGTCTGGCAATCCTTACAATTTACCAGGGAGGAGGAGATCTCTGCTGGCACAGGATCCCTGTCCCCATGTGGGACCATTCCCTGTGCTCCCTCCATCCCAGATGATGAATGCCTGGTGCTGGAGCTCAGGCTGGAGCACCCAGGAGTCTGAGGTGCTGCCAGTTTGCTGTGAGTCAGAGCCCTCTTCCAGCCCCCTCTGCTTTGAATCCACCAGGTTCTGAACACACAGGAGTTGTGTTTGAAAACATGTATTTACATGCTGCCACAGCCCACTCTCCCCCCAGAGGCACTGCCACCCACCCACACCTGCCCTTCTGACACTGCTGCTGCTGCTGCCAGCCCTTGGTAGGGATGGAGGGACGGAGCCCATCCTGCCCCAGGAACAGCAGGAAAAGTCAGGCTGGGGTTACAGCTTGCACGGCTCTGTGAGGGCTGAGACCCAGTTTGGGAAATGGGTTTTGCTTCCTGAGGTGCAGAGAGAGCCACTCCCTCAGGAAAGTGCTGCTGTGGTGCTTTTAGCTGGGCAAAGTGAGCAGAGTTTGCATTTTCTGTGCAAGGATCTAAGGGAAGGAGGGGAGAGCTTTGTGTTGGGACTCCAGATGGAGCCAATCTGCTGCAGCGTGTGCAAAAACGTCCAGGACTGAGCTGATGGCAGTGACAGCAGCTTGTTCAATGGTTCATGTGATGGCATCCTCTGTTCTGGAGCTGTCTGGTCAGCCCTGGTGCCTTTAACACATTCATCACATTTCAGTGTGTTTGTCACTCTGTGCCTTTGGGACAGGCTGGAATATCTGAACAGTGACGCTGGTGGGGAGAGCAGAGCTGAGCAGGAGGGGAGGGCTGCTCTGAGGAGGCTGATGGGATCCTGCCTCCAGCACGTTTAAACCATGGCTGTTTGAGAGTTGGTAAAGCATTCAGGCTTCACTGTACTGTTAATCTCTGCTGGAATGAGGGCAGTGCCTGAAACCCCCGGCTCTGCCCTCCACAGAGAGTCAGAACATGCTGCAGGTAAGCATTAGCTAGATAAAAAAACTACCTGCAGAACCCCTGGGCCATCTGCTCAGCTCAGAGATGTGTGGGACTGTGGGAGGAATCATGGCAGTAATTATGATTACTCCCAGGTGATCCATCTAATGTAGTGGAAGGTGCTTGGGAGGCAGCGAGGGGAGAAGGAAAATTTTCAGGGACAGCAACACCTGCTTGTGGCTGCACTTGGGTCTGTGGCTTTCTTCAGGGTGTCTCTGCTTCTCCTTACTCATGGACACAATGAGGGAATGGGAGTCAGTGGGAAGTGTTCTGAAAATTCCCTTTGCTGATAGAAACCACTCATGGGTGCTCCATTCACAGTCCCATCTCTGAGCCAAATGCAGCTTTGGCTTCAGGGCTTTCTTGTGTAAAACTCTGTAGGCAATCAAAGTCGGCATCAAAGCCCTGAGTATTTGAGAACATTGGAGTTCCTGATCTTGAAGGTTCAGTGTTCCGTGATACTTCTGTCTCTGTCAGCCTCAGACACAAATGTCTTGCTCTGAGTTCTGTTTATCACAGATGCTTTTCAAGATGTTTTATGAAAAGGATTTTTATTAAACAGGCTTTCTTCTTCCTTTCCTTTGATGGCTGCTGTGAAGTGAAAACTGACTGATCTTCAGCAAAGCCCAGAATTTCAGTGCACCAAACACTGAGCTGGGAGGCCAAGGTCAAGCTGGGTTTTTTTCTCAGCACAGGCTATTCAGATACACATCTGTTGAAAACAGCTGGAATTTAGTCTTTCTGTTTCATGAAATCAAAACCTTTTAAGTGATAAATGAGAGATCAGCTTATGCCCAAATAATCAATACCTTGGAGGTTCAGGCACTCGCTTGGGACAGGGGAAGCAGTGACTGGAAAATTGTCCCAGCATGTCCCAGAGTGACATAACAACTAAGGAGGTTTTATTATATTTAAAGCCAACTGAAATTGCACTCACCTCTCAGTAATCTTTCCTAGCTGAAAATCTGTTCTGCAGTATGTTATCAAAAAGTGATGTTGGACAAGGAATGCCATGTGGAATTTCTCCCTTTCCACCTCTGCAGGACTTTGTTTTTCATTTAAGGGCTGGGAGAAGGCAAGTGAGGAACCTAGTCATAAATATTAGCAATGGGCTTGGTTGGTTTTTTTTTTCCAAGGGTGGTGTCTTTTAAATGCCAGGAAAAGGAGACCTTCCTGCTTTGCACTTTTTAATGATCCTTGCTTTGTTTTTCAAATCTCTTTTGTGGCATTTTCTGTTTCACCACAGAAGTCTTGCAGTCTTTCATTGAAATTTTAACAGCATGGCTGACAGATGCCCATAGAAAAGATATGCAAAATGTTTAAGCTGTGCTGTTTATAGGAAATATTCACTGGCAGCTGTGCTATTTTTAGCACCAGTGCTCCAGCTGAGACTTTGCTGTGTTTGCTCAATGCTTCATTGTCTAGTAAAAATCGAGACTAAATTTAATGACTTGGGAAGTGGTGCATGATGGAGGAATTCTGGAATTGTTTTGATATTAAACAATGCTTAAATCTCAGAATCCCTTTAATAAGCAAAAATTTAGAGTGAATTTATTTGAGGCAAGATTATTGGACTGACCCTTCAGCAGGAGCGAGGTGGCAGCAGTGCCTTGACTCCCTTTGCTCCTACAGCAAACACTGACCTGCCCCACCTCCTCCAGACATGTCAGAAATGCAGGAACATCCACACTCAGTGAGTGTTCTCTGTGAAAAATTCCTACGAGATCAAAAATGAATCAAGTTGTAAAACTTCCCCTGGGAAGCCCCAGTGGGAATCTCTGAGGAGCACTGTCTCTTTTTGCTCATCTTTATCTCTGTTTACAGCCCTCTCCTCCTGGTAGCACCCTCCTTTTCCCCTGACAGTGTTCCTAGGAGGGGCTGACTGCTCTGAAAGGAAATAAGTAGCAGATTTGCTCTCGAGTAATACAGAATGAGGTTTTATCTACAAGCCATAGGTAATAAATGAGAAAGAGGTTAAAAACCCTGCTCTGAGTCCAAACTAGAATTGCATCCAAAAACATGCTTAGAGGGCTTTCAGCAGACTTTTCATGATCACTCATGTATTAGAGTAAGTTTGTGTCCTTACAGCTGTGGCAGTCCAAACAATTTAGACACGGAGCTGCCTTTTAAAGCTTTTAAACCTGTATTTCCCTTGAAGGTCTTCTAGTGTGCCACTAATCCCCTAAGTTAGTGCACTGAAGGCACTCTCTAATCCTTTAATTCACTCTGCTCTCAACAGAGACGGGAACGAGCTGGGTCAGGGAACATTCTCATTTGGGCTTTATCAGTTTTGCTTTTTTCAGCTCAGACGCTACTGAGGGTAGTTTGCTTTCCTTTGCAACACTCCAGAGAATAGTTTAGTTAGACATTAATTGTTTGTGTGTTTGTGTCTATGCTTATTAGAAAAGGTGCACAAGCCCCAGAACTCCCTACTCCTGTCATTGGTTTGTGCAGCCTCAGGGTCAGGCTTTTACACTGAGTTCCCTTGGGCCCCTTTGGGGATCAGAGAATGTAAAAATAGATGGCCTTTGAGAACTGTGAATCCATTCCCCACCTAGAGCCGGTGGGGGTCAAGGAACAGTGTCAGCCACAGGTAATTTCTGGAAGCTTTTTTCCTCCAGACCTACATGAGAGAGAGATTCTGACTAATGTTTCTTTGGTGCTGAAGGTAAAGCTTTGAGGTGACGAGCAGTGCCAGACAAGTGTTGTGGTTTTGTTAATAAGCAGAAACTCTAAAAGACTGGTTAGAGCAACACATGGCCTGAATTTGGAAGGTTTGTGCTGTCCATTGGTTTTTTCCTTGCATGAGGGGCATGTCTTTGTTGTAGGTCTGGTTTGGAGAGCCAGGCTGGGACCACAGTCAGCTCCCGGAGGTTCATTAGGAATCCCAGCCTCTCACATTGCTCCAGAAGTTCATCTAAAGTTGAGCATTGAAGCATTCAGTTGGAGGAAAAACATGCCCTGCAATTGTATGGACTTGGAGAACATGGACAGGAATAAAGACGACAAAGTTTTGCTTCATTAACATTTGCACTGAAAGAGGAATCCTCAGATGCTGAGCACTTAATGTTTCCTTTTGAAGAAACCAATTTATGTGAAGTGCAAGTTTCTTTTATACCTTATGTGCTCATATTTTTGATTTCTTACAGCATTTCTGCATCACTGAATTTCTTTTAGAGTCGGAGATCAAGGCTGAGCTTGTTCTGAAGTACCCAAATGTGGTAATAGGTGGACTGGTGTAAAATTTGGCATCTGGAGTTAAATTACAGGATGCTTCTTAAGCTTCTTGGTTTCTATAGGAACAAGTAATAGTCATCCTTCATGATTAAGCAGTGTCCATGGTAACCAAACGAGCAAGTTTTAAATGAAAGATATTTTCCCTTTACATTTTTAGCAGTCAAAGGTTACCAATTATTACCTTTATACCCTTAGACAAGAACACATTTTGATGGGGCTGGTGTGTTTGAAGTGAGAACATTTGGTGTTCATTTACATAACTTTGCTTCTAGGATCAGCAGAAATTTGGGTGAACACCAAAATAAAATTTCAGAGGGTGGAATGGGGTGCATTAACCTCCCCAGAAGGGTGAATGTTGGTCACTAAATTGCTGAATTGTTCTGCAGGGTTGCAGTGTTGCTGTTCAAGTGCCCATTTGCTCCTCAGAGTGACTGCAGGGCAGTAGTGGAGGGAGGAATTCCAACATGGATCTGGCATATTTTTTTAGGATGGAAAATGCAAATGTCAGTGTTGGTGTAGGTAAGAACATCCTCCTGCTCCCTCCTATTTCAAAAATAGGTTGGGAAGTGAAAACATGACTGGTTTTTAATGTTTCTTGTCTCTCCTTGGCACTGGTGGTGTTTGCTTGAAAACTGCAGAGTGAGTGTGTGCAGCTGCCACCTGCGAGTGTTTGCAGAGCAGGTTTGTGGGAGAGGAGCAGAAAAACCCACCCACCCCCAGAGGAAATAAAAGGATCAGTCACAATAAATTAGGATTTATATTCCACAATTTCTAATAGTGAAACAATTGCTAAGAGAGTCTGAGCAGCCAGAGGAGAGATGGATGGGGAACAGCAGCGAGCAGGGATGGATTCTCAGCTGGATTTTGGGCACAGGGGTGCATTGCCCAGGTGTGCAGAGCTGATGTACCTGACACAGCTGCCTGTGCACACACTCAGATCCACACATGGCAAAGCCACAACATCTGGGGAAAAAATAACGCTCAGTTTGTAAGCATTATCTTCTATTACTGCGTATTAAAGTGAAGGAGACTTGTTTCTGTTAGCTGGGGAACTCTGAGGCCTCCTGCATAAACATCTGGAAAATCAGAAAAGCCCTCTCAGCTATCCCTGAACCTATCCCCAATCCTAACCCTCCCTAAGTGGACCTGGAGGAAGAACAGTGGTTCCAGAGTTTGCTGTCACTGCTGCTTTGAGTTGCTTCTTCATGTCAGATACTGTATTATGGTGGATACCTATCAAAAATCACTGCCATCCAGTGACTTAAAATCCAGTATTCTTTTGTGTTTCCAATGAAACTGTCTCCTAAATAGCCACTGTTAAATCCCAACCTTCTGCTTTCCTGAACAGAGTTGGAGTTCCTTGGCTGTTAAGGCAGTCTGAGGTGGGTGAGTTGGCTCTGGGCATTGAGACTCTCTGAGGCTGCTCTAAGAGCCACATGCACCATGTGAAATTCAAATTTTAATGTTTGGTCTATTATGCAGATGGATGTGAACAGAGATACGTGTGTGACCCCATTTATCTCTCTAATGAAGTGTCATCAATAGAACATCTGTTTCTTTGCTGTAGAAGATGAAACCTCTGATGAATCATGCTTATAAATTAAGTATTTATTTATTTAATTTGCATTTTACCAGTACAGACCTGTTCCAGCAGCCACCATGCACGGCTGGAGAAATGGCCTGGGAATTACACTGTGTGAAGTTTTCATTTATCCTCAGGGTGTTTCATGTGAGTGAGCTGTTCTGGCCTGCTCAGTAGCTCAGCTGTCCAGGTCACTTCTGGAGGAAAGCCCCAAACCAACCCTCACTGACGGAGGACAGACCCAGCTCTGTCCTGGGTGCTGTGTCCGGGTGACACCTCCAGCTGACAGAGATGGGAATTGCAGAGTATGGGAGTTTCTCCTTGCCCTCAGATTGCCTCTGTGGATAAAGTGCTGCAAGAAAGCATGTGGTGACAGAGCAGAATCTTTGCAGGAAGGTTCAGCATGATGGATGAGCCTAATTTAAATCTTCCCAGAGCTGACTCCTTGTTCTCCACACTCCGTGTTGCTTGTCTTTATCATCACATGGGAGGAAGCTGATGTTCCACTTCACTTTATCATCTTTTCCACCATAACCAGGGTATTGGCAGTCGCCACAATCTGGCCTCCAACCAGGATAGAATTTCAGCTTTTTCTGATGTATTTTTTAAGTCTGAGCTTGATTTCAATTTCACCCTGGAAAAAAGGCTCCTAATGATGCACCGTTAGCAGAGTAGGAATTTGTTCTGTGGATATCATACCAGAGAAAGATAAATACCATACATATTTTATTTCAGAGACTAAGAAAAAGAATGAAAATACAAAATATATACACATGTCTAGTTAAAAAATACCAGACAGTAAAATGGAGTTTGTACTTCAGGCTGCTCAATCAGCATGATTTGCTGTTTATCTTTAGAAAGGGAGGGTCATTTGCTGGATGTGTTATACTCTCTCCCTGGCACCAGGTGTGGGGACCTGCAGCTGTGCCTTGTGCACATGGATCTGATCTGGTCTCCAGGTTTGTAGCACTCAGAAGTTGCTGTGTGTATTTTCAGACTCCTCACAGTGAGAATTACCTCAGCGTTCCTTTCCCATTAGTGATATTCTCATCTTCCCCTTTTGCCCTTACAGGGGAATGTTTCCTTGACAAATACATTTTATCTGTCTCCTCAGGTAAAGGATGTATTCCCTCTGGATTTCTGGGGGGAAGGACTTGCCCTGGGTGTCTGTCAGCGGGCAGAGGGGAGCTGAGTGCCCAGCTGTGCTGGGATGGCTCCACAGCGGGGAAAGAGTGGGGAAAACGCTCTTAACTCCACTGACCATCAACTGACCCAGCAGCCAAACCTCACCTGGAGAATTCCCAGCGCTGCAGCTGGGTCGGGGCTGGGAGCGCTTGGCCAGCCGAGGGCCTCCAGCTCCATCTAGTGAGGCACTGGCATTGCGGCTGTCACATGCATCCCGCTGCTGGAGAGGGCAGAGCACCTTATCCCAGGTTTTGGGGGATGGAAATCCCACCTGAGCTTTCCAGGAGAGAAGGAGCTGTGGCAGCAGGCAGCCAGAGCCCGCAGAAAGGCAGGGGAAGAGTCTTTGCTGCTTGTACACGTCAAAAAGCACCGTGGCAGCTGCTGGGAAAAGAGTTCTCTTACTGGGTAATAGAGAAAATAGAGGAATAGATGCATATCAAGTACTCAGAAAAATAGCAGAGCTTTTTTCAGTACTAGATACAAGAGCCATTAATAGCACTGGCTCAGGAGCAGGATGAGGAATATTAAATCCATGATATCCAGGAACCTGACAAAGAGATGAGGGGAGATCCATTAAAGTGTATAGGATGCCGTGGCAAAGGTCAGTGTCACTCCAAATCAATATTTAACAAAGAAAAAGCTCTTCTTTCAGGAGTTCTTGGTCCCACTTTGAGAGAAGATGGTAATAGACTTTAGCTGAGGGAACCAGTGTGCTCTGATGTTTTCTGGGATTTGTTTTCTGTATTCCAGCCACTTCTAATAAGGCTCTTCAGTTCACACAACTGTCCCAGCCACCGTTCTTGGAGCTGCAGAGAATTGTGTGGCTCTAAGTGGTGCTTCAGGTGCCTTTTGCTGCTTTTAGGCTGCAGCACAGTTGAGTCAGAGACACACTGAACGTGGTGCTTTTGTAACACTGAAGTCACCTGTGGGGGAAACAAAGGTACTGGTAAGAAGCTGGATCAGTTTGGTGTAGTCACTGTGGGGAGCATTAACTATAGGCATAGACTCAGTTGTTTAAATTCGAAGTATTTTGTGCCAGAGTGTAGCCCAGAAGGCAAGTAATGATCCCAATTTATTTTTTTGTTCTGTGTGTAAACAGTTAGATAAGGGAGAGGGTTTTTTACTAGCTGTAGTTCTGTAAACAGTGTCCTTAATTGTCTGGAAAGGTCATGAGAGCATGAGAAAATGTGAAACTATTTCTGCTTGGAGCATGAAATGAGTGGGGAGTATATCAGTGGTTCTGATGTGGAAGAGTTGTGGGTATAGCCAGGGGGATTGCTGGGCTTTATGGAAGTTTGTGAATGTTTAAACCAGAGAGTCTAAGATGCAAAAAAGAAATAATGATATTCTAACATAAGAAGTGGGGGTGACACAACTTCCCTTAGCCTGGAGAACACCCTCTCTGTGTTCATTAGCTTTGCTTTCAGAGGAGTTTACTTGTTCGGAGGGCATCAGTACCTGCCCTAAACTTCTGCTTCATGACCATTTTCATTTAGAAGTCTATTTTATTGCCTAATAAAGGTTTGGCTTTTAATTAATTTTGTATGGTTATAGTATTGCTGTAAGGGATCCGCTGGAATTCACTGTGGATCAGCAGGGCTCTGGGTGACATATTCCAATAAATACTTCTGCAGGTAACCGAACCATGAAGGTGGCCCTTCAGCTGTGTTCCTGGGCCAGCTCATGGCAGCAGGAAGGGCTTTTATAACCTCTCACAGCTTCTTTGTCATTGGAAATCAGACATTTTGGCATCTCTGCTTCCCACTCGAAGTTCTTCACACCTTGTGAAGGGGAAAGTTGGCTCAGCTCAGTGTTTATTATTTTCTGTCATTGTCTATTCCGCTTTTTAAAAGTGCCTCTATTCCCTCCGAAATCCCCATTTGAATTCAGACTAAAAATGCATCTTTTCTCCTGGGCTCCTGTGGCCACCCAGAGCTGTCTGAAATGTAGATTTTTCTGCAGCCTCTCCTGAGTGTCTGGAATCACACAGACACTACAGATACCTGTCCTCCAGGGATTGTTCTTAATTCATAAATGCTACCGTGAGCCATGTTAAATCACTGTCACCGTGCGTCCTCCTCTCCTCTCTTGGGTTTGTAATAAGGACTTATTAGATAATGCAGAAATTAGAGGAATAACACCTGAATTCATTAAGCAATAAAATTAATTCACGGCCTATAATTGTATGAGCAGGAGACCGGTAATTCCTGTTCCCTCTGGTTTCACAGAAACTCCACCCTGGCAGGCGCTGGGGCAGCGGCGATGTCGGGCAGTGCCCGGTGGGGCAGGACAGGGAGGAGCTCAGCCCCGCTGGCGGCTCAGTGCCGAGCTCGGGAGCAGCCTGACCTGTCCAGGGCTCCCTGCGGCCTGGAGCTGCTCCCACCAGCCCTTGGTTCTGGAGAACTCAGAGTTTTCTGCAACACCTCCAGACGATCCGGTGAAGTTTTATTGTGCTCCAGAGTCTCCTTTCCATAGCACGTCCCGGCGGTGGGAGCAGGAACCTGCTCTCCTGCCGTGTCTCCCGGTGCTGCTGCCTGCTCTGGCATTCCAGTCATACTTCTCTTTCTTGCTGCCTCTGATGAAGTCATCACCTCTCCTCTCATTCCCGGCTCCTTCCGAGTGCCATGGCATGTGCGCTGCTCACCAGCACGGCTTCGTTGTGGTGAGTTCAGGGAGATGATTTCTCCTCTCTCACTTCTCTCCCAGCACTCACGTTGGACCTCCCTTTCTTGTTTGGAGCTGGAGCAGGTTCTTATCGGGAAATCAACTTGCTGGCAAGTGCCTGCTTGTTGTTACTCCTTCCAGCTGCCTCTCTTTGCTTTTGTTCGTGCTGTCTGTTCCACTGGCTGATCCCTGGAATTGTGTGAGGTGGGGGGACCCGTGAAGAGAGATGAACAAACAAAGGTTAATGTATTTTATTCTCCACAATGAGAGCATAATCCTGATGATCTCTTGGAGTAGTTGGGATCCACAGGAGCAGGTAATGCAAATGTAGGAACACCTCACTTGCTAAGTGAAAAGTAAACAGTATTAGTAGTTGTTTGTGTGTTTGCTACACATCACAACCTGCTTGGAGCAGCGTATGAGAAGCTGAATCAAAGGAGGCAGTGATGTTGGGTGGGTTAAACAAGAGTTTGGGTGCCAGGAGCTGCTCACAGCCTGTTCTGCTGCTGCCCTGGAGCCTTGGGGGGATTGCTGTGCTGCTCCGTAACGATTCCGCAGCATGAAAAACAGGCATGGAAGAGTGGACGGAGGATTAATTATTCTGTCAGTTCCAGTGCCTTGAATTAGTTAACAAACCAAATGTGTTTATTACTGTACAGAAACAGTTTCAGAAATACTCATAAACCTGAAGTCCTGAATTAATGTGCAGTGTTTGCAGTGCTGTGTGTCCTCTTGGCAGTGGGATATGTTCAATTTAAAAACCTCCTGGTGCCTTCCACAGCCAACAATGTGTTGGCCCAGCTGTGTGAGATAACCTGGGAGAGCTTTCAGGGTAATTTCAAGGAAGTTTCTCTTTGAAGATCTTACTCCATACAGGGGGAAACCCAAAACATTGCAGCCTTCTGTAAATATTTGGAAAAGCAGGAAGCCTTGTTGTTTTCTTCTCTCTCTCCTGTCTTGTATAACGTGGGTGAGCCTTGAGCCCTCTGTGCTGTTGAGAGGTGACACAGAACTGCCACTGAGTCTGTCCAGACAGAGATGGAAGTTCAGGAGAGGTTGGGAAGAAAATGCTGAAATCAGACACTGAATCTGATCTCTTGCAGCTTGCATATTTTTTGCACAAGTGGGCAAATTTGTCAGAAATCACAGAAAATAGAGCTGGAAAAAATTTCAGGAGGTGTCTGGTATCCATCTGCCCCAGGAGAGGGGAGGGAAGGAAGCTCATTGCCCCTGAACCTCATTGGGCAGGGAGGGCTCTCCCTCTCTGGACCATCAATTCCAGTGTGTAACTGTCCATGGCAGGAGGGGACCGTTTCCAGTGCATAACTGAAATATCTTCTGCTGCAAATTAAAACATTTCTTTCTCAGCCTCTTGTGGCTGTGGAGAGTTTTTATTGTTGGTTTACAGTGCCCTTTTCCATGGCCCTGGGCTTGCTGTGGCAGCATGGCTGATGCCAGGCCCTGGGCAGAGTGACCTGGCCTGAGATGGTGCCTCCAGCCCTGAAGAAGTAAAAAGGGCACTTAAACCTTTATATATTCATACTGCTCACCATGTAAAGCTGTTCTGCTGTACATTCCTGGAGTTACTAATTTACCTGTAAGCTATTTTTATTAACCTTTAAAACAAACAGCTCCCCCCACATCCCCCCCAACACCCACACCCAACCCTCCTTCTGGTTATTTCTGGTTTCTTACAGAGGGTTTTTTCTCTCCTGCAGTGAAACCCACAGTGCTTAAACGAAGCTAAAATGGAGATTTGACTCCGAACATTTTATAATCCTTAAGTTTAATAATTATAGCAGGATTTAGGTCCTAAGCCAGCTCTCTGTTTGGTCTGGATCAAACTGATGTGTTTGCTGGCTCTGCTTGGGGTATATTTTAATGATGAAGTAAGAAGCTAAATTGGGGGGCTTTTACCCCCATACAGGTGCTTTCCCTCGGTGCTGAGCAGTGTTTGGGGCTGGGGAGCACCTGGGGAAAGCAATTTCTTGTAGCTGCCTTTCATGTAATCCCATCGTTCCTGTTTTCCAGCCAGGTGTGTGAGAAATGCTTTAAACAATGTTGATTTTTCCGGTCATTAAGAAAATGCAAAGCAGCTTCTTCAGTTGTCATCTCGAGCTCACTTTCAAAATGCTGTAATCAAGTAGTTTCTTTATGACAGTCCAAAAACAAAAGAAGGCTCAAAGGAATGGGGTGGGAGCCTGAATCTTGTGAGAGGAGATGACACCAAAGGATTTTACTGCTTGAGATTCAAAGTGCAGCTTTCTGGAGAGAAAGTGCCCCAGACATTTGAAGGCTCGGCTGAAAGCTGGGAAGCCAGTGAACGGCTGATTTGGGCTGGCTGAGTTTCACACAGGTTACGTGGCAACCAAGGAAGGTGTCACTGAGCCATCACCTCACCCAGTCCATGGCTGGAATCTCAATCTGTTCCTTTGGAATAGTTTAAGATACATCCCAGCAATTGTTGGCTGGAATTGCTGGTGTTGTTTCGTACAGATCTCGGATGATGGCAGGCTTTGGCAAGGGCAGAACCTTGCTGGGGAAACAGCCTCCATGGAAATGCTTGGCTAAGGAGGACTCTGGAATGGTTTTGGGAAGGGAAGCTTGTTACAAGGTCTGAGCATCATTGAATGGCAGCTTGGAAATAAATCTATTTTTCTGAGTTCCATGGTGCTTTCAAAGAGGGTTTGTAAACTGAGGGAACACCACCTTACAGTGCTGTAGCTGACCTGTCCTAACATCTTTCTGAATCTCCTGACAGTGTTCGGCATATTTGTTAATTTTGCCTTTTTGGCCCCCTTCCTTTCTCACCGACGGGGAAGGAGGTAAGTATTCCTATCCTCATTTTATACTTTAGCAAAAGCAGGATTTAATGATTTTTTCCTGGTTCCAAAACAAATTGCTAGAGGCATTAGAGAGGTAACTAAAGCATCCCGTGCCTCCAACCCCATTAGCAGTTTCCCCCGAAGAGGATCAAATCCACGAGTGCACGGATCTGTACTTTGCATATAATTCTCACTCATCTCAATACAGTTTCTGTTTACTCATCTGCAGACTGGAAATAATGATAATGCCAACCTGTCAGGCATTATCTGAAGCTTACAGTTGTATGAAAAATGCTAATTGTTGAAGGTGAAAGTCTTGCTGATGGAATGTTGTTCCAGGCAGCTCGGGGAAATGCGAGCAGAAGCCGTGGAGTCGTCACGCTGGCTCATTTGCGAGGACATCTCGGAAGGAGACGCGGCGTTTTGCACGGCCTGCTGGCGTTCTGGGCTGTCCCTGTGCTCCCGGGTGTGTAACTGTGCCTTGTTTTCTGTGCCCCGCAGAGTCCCCCCCGGAGCGGTGCGGGCAGAGGCGCAGCATGCCCAGCGGCATCTCAGAGAAGAACCCCACCATGGAGCCTGCGGCCACCACGCCCTTCCGGGTCACGGTCAGTGTCTCCCTTCTTCGGGAGTGCTCTGGGATCCTGATGAGTGGCCTGGGGGGCTGCCAGAGGGGAGAGGAACTCGCTCACCCTGAGAGAAGAAGTGCTGCGTGTGAAACTGGGTGGTTACTTGTTTGTGGGGAAATGGGGTGGTGTTAGATGGTGTTAGCAACAAGCAGCTGTCAAATGTATCCTGGTAGAGCAGTAGGGTTTGAATGGAGTCTGGAGCAGTTCGGGTAAGTCGTTCACTCCGGAGACTTTCCTGGAGAGGTTTCCTTGGTGAGTCCTGGTGCAGTGTATTGCTGGGTGCGTTTACCTGTCTGCAGCTGTACAGCGTGTGCTCATACTCCTACAGAGAGAAAACCTCCTCTAGAGGAACCTGTCATTAACTCACGGGACACCTGCCAAGCTGGGATTGCCCAGAGCCTGGGATCCTGTCCCAGCGGGAGCCTGGAGGAGCCATCCACTTTTTCCATGACTTCAATCCCTTTGCTTTGAGATGTCACTGGCTGTTCACTAACATGACTAACAGTGGTCTTGGTGCTCCATGGGAAGGGCACTGCAATGTCCATTTACAAATGGGAACAGGGACCCCAAGAATGGGATCTGTTGGTGCTGAGCCCTGGCTCTGTCACTGCCCAGGGTCAACGCAGTGTGAGGAGCCTGAGCACAGACTCCCCTCCCCACTTCCTGCACTCCTCCATCAGGTGTCTGGGCTGGCTCTCATTGCACACAGGGATTTTTATTCAGAGAAGACACAAATGGTCTTGGAGCAGGTTTGCTCCATGCAGGTTTTCTCTGCAGGCCACACCTTCTTTACAGACTCAGCTGTTGCTTACCAAACCCAGGGAGGCAGAACCAGAATTTCAAAGGAAAGACAATGGTGCAATCTGAAAAAAACAATCTGAGCACACCCAGTTCACCTGAGAACATTTGCACTGGTGAATGAGTCATGATTAGCAGTTTGTACAAGGAGTTTATTTTAGTTCTGTAAATTGTTCTTCCAGCCATCAGAACCTATTGATCTCAGTGAATGAGTGTCCTTGGACCTTAAACAACTACTGCTTGTTGGTGACAAAGGCAAAACATGATGGGAAAATCTGGATTCCTCACAAGACAGAGGATTTGGGAATATTTTTCTTAGTGTCCTTGTAGTCAAAGAAAATAAAAAGCTGTTTATTCCTTTCCAGTGGCATATATCCTGCTTTTTGGGGTTTTTAGAGATGCTATTCCAGCTTTGAGCAGGTCAGCCCTTGGTGGTGGAACAGCTGACGTGGGATTCAGTTCCTTGCTTTGAGCAGCTCTGTTACTCAGTGTGGATTAAATAAACGCAGCCACCACACGGGTAATGCATGACATTTGTCTTCTCTGAGTTAAAATCCACCCTCATCTCATTTCTCCCCTGCTCCCCCTCCGAGTGTCACTGCATTAATATGAATGGCTTCATTAGGTACAGTTGGTGCGGCTGCCCAGCCTTCAGCAGATGTCTGACTTTAGAAATATATTCTCCCTCACCTTCCTTCATTAACCAGAGGAACATTAGCAGTCAGTCCACTCCAGCCACTGGGAATAGTAATTAGTGCCTTAGTTTAGTGGTAATGGGATTATTACTTTTGAGCCTGCTGTTGTAGGTTTGGAAATTGTAAGCTTTTCATATTTTACAGCTGATTGTTCTTCCCTGACATCTCCATCCTTCTGCTGTTGAGTCTCCAAGGGCCTGGGAAGCTCAGGAGCCATTGGATTCAGCTATTTTGGCAGTGTTACACTCCCAGTTGCTTTCTTTCATTTCAGAACTAGAGCAAACTAGGGTGGAAATTTGGGAACTTCCCTTGGGAGCTCCCTTCCCATACAGCAGTTTGCTATATGGGAAGGTTACAGTTAATTGGGCATTGTGGTTTTTGAAAACAAGAGCTCCTGGTAGTTTTTGAATTATAGAACATAACCTTGAAAATCAAGTCTTAAGATTTCTGTATGTTAACATGTGACTAGCTGTTCTTACTCCTTCTCCTAAAAGAAAATTTTAATGAAGCTTCTTAAACTCGGAAAAATCTTCCCTAGTCCTGGTTATCTCATGCTGTATAATAATTATTTTCTGTGTAAATCCCTCCCTTCACTTCCATGCTCTCAGAGCTCTGTATGAGCTGATGCAGAATGGGAAATTGGAGGCTCCAACCCAAGTGGTCACTGAGCTGAGGTCCCTGTTGTGAGCCTGCTCTCAGAACGTGTTCAGATTTTAGTCTCCACTTCCAGTGGACAACTGACAGCAGCTGGTGATGCTGCAGAGCTGGAGACACCAACGTGTCCCTTCTCCATGGCCATGGTTAAAGCCTTGCTTTTAGGAGAATCCAGAGAAGCATTTTGCCTCTCTGCATTGAATCCCAATAGTTTGAGGTGTGAGATGGGTTAAGCCTGACATTTGTGGGGTATTTTATCAAACTCGGGGACCAGAAGCTGGGAAAGTCTGCTGAGTGCTAATTAAATCCTTCACTGTGCCCACGTTGCAGGGAAGTGGTGCAGGGGAGGATTTGCTGAGGCTCACTGGGGAGGACTCGCTCCCATCCCATCAAGCACTGCCATCTATTGACTCCTTCTGTTAGAGCCCGATTTACTTCATTTTCTAGGAAAATATCCCAGGCCAAGCAAAGTCCAAACTGCCAAAAAACTTGAGGAAGCATCTGTATTCTGTCTTTTACTAGACAGAATTTAGGATTTCTTTCTCCAGATCTTGAATCCTCAGTTCTAGCATTAATCATTTGCTTTCCAGGAGCACCAAAAACACTTCAGTGCTTCTTCTGGTTGAAGCTACATTGACTCTGAAAATCCCCCAAAACCACACCAAAACACAGTTTTTCTTCTTGTAATGTGAACTTGTTTTCCTGCAGTTTTCCTGCCTGTTTGGGCTCAGTACACAGCTGAATTTGCAGTGATCCATCATAAGCTACTCCTATGGCATTCCTCCATCTATCCTGGTTTTAATCCTTGATAAATGAAGTATTAAATACTAATGGCAGTAAATGGAAACTCCTGGAGAGATGAAAGTGAAGAGCCTTTCTGCCATTCCTCTTCACTGAACATAATCCTAAATAATGGGATCCCGGTTCAAGCTGCTGTGGACAAGATATAGAGGGATTTTTTTTCCCAAGTTTTTGCCTGTGCATAATACACTCTATTTTCCATTTGAATTTTTTTTTGTTTGTTTGAAAGCAGTCATGTAAATTATATTATAATGACTTGACTTTGGAGAATTTATGTTCCTGTATTATGTGGAGAGTGGAATGACACTTCCCTCGGCATGATCACCCCTCTTTAATTGAAATGTAATTGTTTACTAAACCATTGCAGCTCAGAGGGAAAATTACTATCATTTTGGTCTGTGGCTGCATACATTAAAGTGCCCCTTTTACAGGGATTGAATTTAAGGAGAATAGGAACATTATCACAGATGCTATATAAATATAAAGCCATTATCATTAAACTGTCAGCTGCAACTGACTTTGGGTAACCAGTGTTGGTGGCAGCAAGAAATATGAAAATTACTTGGAGAATGTATCTGTCGGTTCAGTCACCACTTCTGCAACAGGACATGCTTGGAAGCTTTGGGGCTGTGAGCATTTTAGGGATTGGAAGAAAAATGAGGTCATTTGGAGTCTTTGCAGTTATTTCCAGTCTCCCTGGTACTGCTTGGCAGAAATCAGGAGGGCTCATCTGGCCATCAGAGGGGTTCGTCAGGTACCCCAGCACCCAGACTTTGTACCTCAAGCATCTTTTGTGGATGGATTTCCAAGCTCTCCACAAAGGTGGTTCATTCTTACCACCCTCATTTTCCAGCTGGGAAAACCGAGGGAGGGAAAACTTAACTAACTTAAATTTGATCATGCTCCAAAGCCCAAAAATATGTTCTGAGCCGAATTTCTTCATTTCTTATTCCCAATCCTGGTGTTAACCACTAGCTAAGCTATTCCTAATTACCTCTCTGAAATCCTCCTCAGTTTCAAGAGAATTAAATATTCTCCAAATTGATGCTGTAATGTGAAAATGAATAAGTGGGTTCCTGGACTCCCAAGTCCTTGTTCCCAGGGCAGACATGCATTGGCTTTTCTTACTTTCTCTGCCAGCACCTTGTGTTGTCAAATTCCTAATTGCTTGTTATTAAGTTAGAGTCCTCTGCCTTATTTTTCTAAGTCATCTTATTAACATAAATCTGTGGGTATTTTTAATCTTTAAATTTTGCTTGTCCTTTATGAGACATGAGACAAATTCTAGTTAAGGTATGAAGGATGAATTTCATTTTGAAAAAGGGAATCTTTTTCCCTTCTCAATGCTCCCTAGTGTGGGGATTGGAAAATGAACCTGACTGTAAAGATATGTTTAATTCTTTGAGTCTGACCTTGTATCTTGAAATTTTTTTTTTTTTTTAAGTAAACCTGAATTTTCCAGTTGTGGAGTACTGGAAGGTGGCATGGTCAGAGATAGGAGGGACTGTCAGATTTCAGCACAGAGCTGCAGTCCAAACCACTGTGGATTTATGATGTGCATCAAGCAGGAGACAGGAATGACAGGATAAAAGACATGGTGCTATGACCTGCTTCACTGAAAAGGACTCAGCAAGGCAGGGTATGGATTTTTTCCCTTTTTGAACTGAGTATGTTCCAGGGAGGTCTCTTTTTCAGAGCCTGCAGCTGTCTGAAGGACAGTTTTAGAGAAAAGAAGAGCATAAGGGCTCATCAACAGCTTAATTCACACACTGAGGCCACTTTTCTATAGAAGTATTGGTGATCCTGTTGTAGTTTTTGTGGGGTTCTGGCCTGCTTTTGATTGCTGTCACACTGAGGTGGTTGGACAGCAGAGGTTCCACAGGGCAGGGGCAGGGCTGGCTCTGGTGTGTGGCCATGAGGAGGGGATGGGACATGACCTGGTCATCTGCTGCTACATCTCAAGGATGCTTTGTGAGGATCCTCAGTGCCCAGGCAGAGCCTCTGGTTTAATCTGCAGCTTCAACCAAGAGGGAAATGCCACAAATCACTGAATTTCTGTGCCCCAACACCACTGAAATGTGTTCTAGATTAGGGCAGGAACTCACCTTGTTGCTTCCTGGGAGAAGCTTGGGCAGTGGATAAACAGGGAGGCCTGTGCTTCTGGGGAAGATAAAGTCAAATTCTGTGTGGCTCTCAGGTGGAAAGGGAAAAACAAATGTTTCAGGAAGTTGCCTGGCTCTGCAGAGGGTCTAAATTGGCCCAATTCCATTGATTTTGTTCAGCTACTCCAGATGTTTACACTTCCTCAGCCTTTGAGGACACTGAACCGATCCCTCTGGGTTGTGTGAAACCCATGACTCAGAGCAGGGCTCAGGGTCCTAGGGAGGTGAACAGCAGAAAATCCTTGGGACTGGGATAGATTCCTTGTGCCAGGAGGGAGAAGGGAAGGAGTGAGAATGAGAAAGCAGCTCCAAACTCCCTCTCTCCAGAAAGTCTGAGCAAGTTTTTGTGGGATAAACCTGAGGTGTTCTCTTGATTTCCTGACTCTTCTCAGATCCCTCCATTCCTCCACTCCTGGGGAAGCAGTGTTGTAGCCAGATGAGAAATACCAACAGCTCCTGTGTGTTTTCATGGAGAGAGCCCATGGGAGGAATATTTAACATTTAGGCAGTAAGTAGGGCTAATAGGAAATGCTAATTCACATTTCATTCTTTTGATCAGTGTATATTGAATGATAATTACAGTGATAGTACTTGGCACTTCTGTAGCACCTTTCATCTGGAGCTGTTAAAGTGTTCTGCCAATCTGAATGAATTCAGGCTTGCAGGCACTGTGGGGTTGCAATTTACCATAATGCCTGAAAATAAATGGGAAACTAAGGCCTGGGAAGATTATACCACTTTCCCCATCATTCAAAATCTGTATGAAACAGTTGGGGCTGTGTAGTAGTGCTGGGCATCTCATAAGGAACAAAACCAACTCAAAGCATCATTTAAAATGGTGAAAGTGGTTTAAACTGGCCAGATGACAGGCCTTTACTCTCTGAAACATGTTAATTTAGCATTCTTTTTGGTGGTAATTTAACAATTCAGTATACACTCAGGTGCTCTGGTGTATTTTTGTTTGAATTCCCCCCACCGAGAAACAATCTCAGATTCTCCCTGGATTTTTCAGCAAAATACTTGGATCCATATCCGTCCCTTAGAGACTTCTGTCTCCAAAGGATGATTTGAACAGAAGTGTTCATTTCAAAGCTACTACAAGAAAAAAATCTGATAGTGTTTCAGTCTCTTCCCAGGAAGCCCAAGTGCAAACAGCCAGGACTAATTGATAGGCTGTAGGGAGGCAAATGGACCTGACTGGTTTCATTTCTGTGGAGTGAATGAAAGGCACAAAGTAAACAAACAAAAGGTTCAATTTGTTTAAACCTCTGGGCACTGAAAACTCTCCGATTGCTGGTAGCACAGAGAAAAGAGGGCCATTAGAATATGCAACATGACAGTGTCCCTTTAATTTATTTCTGGGTCACAGATAAAGAATTGTCCTGCAGATATGAAAGGTAGGATAATAAACACATTCCATTCTCCCTCTTCCAACAGCACTGACATTGTGCTTTCAGAAAACAAGTCAAAGAGTGGAAGGTATTATCTGAATCTCCTGGAGACCTTCAGTGGAACATGAGTGCCCATTGCATCAGGACCTTCATCTCTGAACTTCTTCCATTTGAGATTTGTACTGCTTTAGCTCAGGGATATTGGGTATTTACTTAAATACTGAATTCATTGCACTGGAATTAATAGAAGTGTCTATCGTTGCCACAGTTCACTGTGAATAGTTTTCAATACATTTCTACAAGTTTTGTTTCTGAGACAGATTTTGTCTTTAGTTTAGACTAAACACTTCTCCTTAATTGCCAGAACTTATTTTGAGCCATAATTTCTTGATCTTTCATTGTGGATGGTTCACATGGCACCTGTGTACTTTGATAATAATGAGGGTGCTGTGGCAGGAAATCATGTGAGAAATGCCCCATCCCAGCTGGAAGTGATCTTGTCTGTGTTGTTCACCCCGTGAAAGTGGCTGAGCTTTAACACACGTGGAGGAGCTTATGGCCCTTCCTGTTGAGCTGGATCATTTGGAAGTTGTTTTGGAGGTTTCTTCTTCCCCTCCAAATCCCAGCCTGGTGCTGCCTCGTGTGAGGCTGTTTCTCCAGGTGGTGACACTGTTGTTCCAAACCAAGTGCAGCTGCTTGGAACAGCAGGTCTGATTCCATGGTCTCCTGGTGACTGCATGGACTCAGGATACTGCAGGAAAGACCTTTGATTCCGCGGCTCTGGGTGGAGCACGCATGGGAAGATGACATTGATTTCTATATACTTTTTTCAAACTTTGGTTGCCATGGAAACAAGATTCCCTTTCTCCTCCATGCTGTCACTTTTCCTCAGCACTGCACTCTGATAAGCAATAGGCTGTGTTTGTCCTCCCCACACTCTTTTTCCCAGTGATATTCATGGCTCAGGCATCAAGGATAATTTGAGAGAGAGAGCTGGGGAAGCTCTGCTGCTTTTCCTGAGGTGTTCAGGTGTTCCCAGGCCTGGCACTGTGCCAGGAACTTTCTTGTCTTTATCTTCCTCCATAATTACAGTGGATCATATCTTCCCTGCAACATTTTTCAAAGCACCAAGGAAATTAGCTCCAGAACTAGTCATGTCTTTATTTCCTGAATGGCTCCATAGTTCCCTGCACGGCTTTGCAGCATGAGTTCACCCTGAGCAGCATAACCTGTCCCTGTCCCTGCCCTTGTCCCCTCCCTTCATTCCTGTCTCTTGCGAGGTCATCTCCATGGCATTCCCAGGATGGGACAGGCTGACCTGGTTGGAGTACATAATTAAGGTTACTTTACTTGAGTAAACTCAAGGTTACTTTTACTTTACATTTTACAAGGAGTCCCATGGAAAAGGCGAGGGGCGATGGGTACAGGTTGCCCCTGGAGAGAGGCCATTTAGACACAAGAGGAAAAAATTTTTTGCTGTTCTTAGGGGGTGGAGGAGGAGACCTTCACATCCCTTCCTGGGAAACAAGGAAGTGTCCCAGCTGATGTGGCACTGGCTGTGACTGAGGGACACATGCTGGGCCTGCCCTCAGGCCCTCTGGGAATGAAGTATTCCTTGATAATTAGCAACCAAGTCAAAAATAGTTAAGGAATAAGTGAATGACACTTAAATCTGCCTGATAGAATTGAAATTTCCTGCTGGATGACAAAATTCTGCTTTAAAGATGGTAAATCCACTGCTAATAATTAGGCAAGAAATAATCACTGCTAAGACCCAAAAATAGGATCTGTCACTTGCAATGTCTGTCTTATTATTTTGAGGGATAAACTAGCAGTGAACTTAATTTTTGCCTCCAGTTCCTGAAGGATATTATTTTTGGTTTATATCTTTCAGTGTGAGTGTTTTAACAGAATTGTCAGTTGTGCTGCCTCACATCACCTTCCTCAGCACCTCAGCCCAAAATCAGACACTAAGTATGAGCTGAGGAGGAAGAGGAAAGGAGTAAAGGTGGAAAAAAATAGCAGGGAGTACTCTTGCCTTGGTTTTCATTTCTCTCTGAGCTTTCTTAATCAAAAAGCTCTCTGATCTGTGTGTCCTGAAGGATGGAGAAATCATGAAAGCCAGGCTGGTACTCCTGGAAGTGTCATATGTGTGTTATATTTATCCTACCATTGTAATTTTTCTCCCTTTTTCTGAAGCTGTAAGTAGGAGGTGAATCAAACCGAAATAGCTATTTTCATAAATTCTGAGATGAGGATAAATGAACTTCAGTATTTGCACAATGTCTGGGAAGTGAGTTGTCTAGGGAGGTAGATAGGGGAAATGCAGGACTGATGTGTCATCTGAATTCCAGTTGGTATTCCCCACACCTTTACAAAAGTGAACATTTTTGTTTGATTGCAGCTGTAATTATTGCTGAATACAAATGTTCCAATTTAAGCTGCAGAAATGTGGGGAAAGTCTTTGAAGCCAAGAGCATCTGCCTGGAACATGAGTTTCATATTTGAATGAGTAACTTTTACTGCAAAATTACACAATGAATCCCTACATTCAAAAGATAATAATATTTTTTTACTCTAAACACATCATCTACCAACTGCTTTTTCAAATTTATTGGCTTGGCAGCTGGTTTTGTAGAAAATGTGTTCCTAAAAGAACACAAGGTTTGTCAGTGAAAATAAGGCAGCTTGGTGTTGATACCTTCCTGTAGACTTAGAGCTGGCCATCAGTATTGTGGAAAATGGGATTCTCTCTTCCAGTATTTGCTCTTCTCCAGGGGTTTCAGGTGGAAGTGAGCAGGGAGATGCCTGACACAGCAGGACATCCACGTGCTGCTCCAAGACCATAAATCAAAGTAGGGAAAGCAGGGATAAAACACACTCATGATCCAGTTTACTCGGCATCATATCCAAAGGTGGACTTTAAAAGGGAACAGTAATGTAAGGAGATTTATGGAGATGGTTTTCTCCTCTCCCCTGTATGTTTATTGCTCATCTTGGAGAGCTCTGATACCTGTTTTAGCAGGAGCAATGTATTTGGGTGGTTGGAGGGCTAGCATAGGAATGAGCACTTGAGAAGTAATCCTGGCTTTGCAGCTTATCTGTGGATAGTCAGTGCAGCAAATCACTTGGACAGCTCTGCCTTCACCCTCCTCCCTCTGTGACCTGCCAAAAGCTTCCATTCTCACAGCATTTCCTACCTGCTCTCCCACCTCCACGAGCGTGCCCTCGATTCTCCCTCCTTGGACAGTAAGCTTGTTGAAGCATGGATCTGCCTGGGGACTGGCTTTTAAAAGGCATATTCTCATTTCTGAGATTCCAAAAGAATTAATCTGCTTTATATGAAAAAAATACATTTTTTTCCTGAAATAGAAGGGCACAGTGGTTGATGCCAGCTATTCCTAGACAGGTTTTGTACCTGGTGTAATTGTACTGAGCTCCAGTGGTCAGTGACCCACTAGAGCTGAAGTGCTGCCCCACAGAAACAGTTCCAAAGTGCAGCTCTTGAAAGCTCCTGGGCTCCTTAGCCCTTGGCAAAAGCCCAAGTGACCTGGATCAGGATGTTTTGGAGCTTTGGATACAGCAGTTTGTCATCTGGGTTGAGTGACTGTTGTTAAATGAGGAAACTGCTCCATCCCACTGAAATCCTCCTGCAGGTGCCACCCTTGCTTGGCTTCCCTGGGTCAGGCTGTCTCCAGTCCTGCTCTCTTTGGGTGAATCACTGGGTTTGCTCTTCAAGGTTTCTTGCATTCTTCCCCTGTCTCTGTTTCCACATCATTCATCCCTGATTGCTCAATTACCCTTCTCCTACCTTCCCAAGGAAGATTTATCTGTCTTGTTGGGATATGAAATGTTGACCGTATGATAATTACGGAGCTGGGAACAAATAATCCAGAGTAGTGTGGGTTTGTTTTAATAGGAGAACAAAAGAATCCAAATGGAAGAACCAGGTGATCCCTGAATAACGACGGCTGTTGAAGTGTGGTTGTCTTCTCGATTCTTCCTGACACTTGCATTCCTTCACCCTTTATTAATGTCCCACCTGTTCCCTGTCCATGTTCCATGGAAGTCATCAGTGCTAATTGGAGAATACTGATCCAGACTTCCCAAGGTTTCTGTTACTCTACCAAAGGCTGGGAATGGGATCTTTCCCTGGTAGAAAAGAACAGGAAAGGAACAGAGTGAAATTCTGCAAAGAAGCACTTGGCTGAAAATATCAGGGAGAATGTCCTGAGCTGAAAGCTGTCAGTGCATGGAATTCTTTCTCCAGGGCAGTGGGAGAAGACCCCGTGACCAAGACAGTTTCAACAAGATAGGTAAAATCTTTACAAAAATCAAGCTCAAGCAGCAATCCTTTATTGGCCAGAGGTGGGAAAGGGATGAGATGTTGTGTGTTAATGTGTTCTGTTACTGCTGCTTCTCTGTGCTTTGCTGATACTCACATGGGTGAGATTTGCCATATTCATAATTAACCCTCAGTGCCTCTCGTTTGACGTAATTCCAGCTTTCCTGACCTGGCCAGACCCACACTGTCCCCTGGGTGACCTGGGGGACATCAGTGCATCTTCATCTGATTTTTCAGATGGGCTCAGCTGAGTGTTTGCAATGACACTGCAGATCTGATTAATCTCTGGCCGTGGCAGGGCAGTGTTGCTAAGCAGCACTGACAACACGAGCTGCTTCTCACATTCCGGGGCTGCTTTATGGCCTGGCTCCCAGACGTCCCCTCTCATGATCCTAAGTGCTGGATCTCCGTGTTTATCCTTTAACTCCTGATGCCAGAGCACGAGTCTGACCACAGCATGTGGAGCAGCAGGATTGGAGTTTTTATTGCCAGTTATCACTGGCCATGCAATGGGTTTGCAGCCATTTTGTCATTCCTTTGGGATTAGCCTAATTCCAAGACACTTCTGTCTCAGAGGGGCTTTCCTTATCCCTTTAGAAGAATGTTTTAGGGTAGCATCAGTCAGAGCAAGTGGTGGTTCCTTGCTCTTAGTGAGACATCAGGGGAGGTTTAGATGAGATATTAGGAAAGATTTCTTCAAGGAAGGGGTTGTCCAGTGTTGGAACAGGCTGCCCAGGGCAGTGGTAGAGTCACCATCCCTGGAAGTGGATGTGGCACCTGGGGACACGGTTTAGCGGTGAACAGGGTGGTGGTGCTGGATCGGCAGCTGGACTTGGTGATACTAAAGGTTTTTTCCAGCCTTAATTCCATGATTCTCTGCTCTGCTTCTGCCTCTAGGGGCTCACAGGGTGACTGGGAACAGTCCTGAGATTCATCAAATTAAATGGAGAAAGAGACACTGAGGGACTTTGCACCCACTTGAACAAAGTCACAGGTTCAGAAGAGAACACACGTTAATCTGTGGGGGCATTTCTAGGTCCAGAGAGAATAAACTCTTTTGGTTTTCTATTGAAGTTCACATCTCTCCTGCTCTGCAGACTTTGGGAGACTGTTGCTCTCCTTTTCCCTTTCCCTGGGATTGCATTGGGCAAATCTTCACAATCACAGCAAGCTGGGGTTTGCCACGTAAACAAAATTTGGGGGTGCTGGTTGATAAACTTCCAAAACTGTAATTTCCTAAGGTTCCTGCAGGTTTCTCATAAGTTTGGGGGTTGTTCAGTCTCAAGGTTGCCGCTCTCTTGCCTCCCATGTGCCCAAGTTCAAAACAGCCCCTGTGCAGGCCTCCTGCACTCTGGAAATGCACTTTTTGGGGAAGGGAATTCCATAGGGGCCGTGTGCTCAGTCACCTGAACAGAGCCCTTCATCACACCTGACAGGAGCAGAGCTGCAGGATAGCAAAGCAACTTACAACTCCAAAGTTCAAATCAAAAGAGCTGACAGAAATAAATGATATATGAAGTGTTTGAGGGGCTACAGACACTTCCAGCCCTGTGCCTCTAACACTGAACAAATGAAAAATATTTGATCCATAAAGGTCAGTGTTGTACAGAAATTCCCTTCCTGCCCTGCTTCAGTGCCAGGGACCACTTGGGGAATTATTTCTGTTCTTGGGCTTCCAAGGGACACAAATGGTGCCTAAACTCACCCTCAGTGTTGTTTTGGCCTCTGTAGTCGTGTTGTACAGAAAGAAGGGTAAAAATGTGCACTTAGATGTCTTTACCTAGCAACAAGCAGTATCAGATGCTCCCCCAAAAAGGTTTCTCTTTTATTTTGAAAGCTAAGACTAACGTTGGTAATTGTAGAAATGGGAAAACTCACGTTTGGAACATATTAATGGCTATAAAAGGATACTTAGTTTTGGCACAGCTCTACTTGTTTCACAAATACAAATATTAATTATCCATTCAGTGGAGCCTCAGTAAGAGGGTATTTCCATGTGCTGTGCAGGAGCAAAAAAAAAAAAAAACCCAAACTAATTCCAGAATTAAATTAAGTTTAATATCAAAAATAAAAATTGTAAAGGGCAGAATAAGGATGGGTCTGGTAGAAAAGATTTACTCCCTGTTTTATACCTTATCCCTGACAGAGCAGAGCACATGGAGACCTGGGATGAAAGGCTGCATGACACGTTTGTACTCAGAGCAAATATTTATAGCAGTTTCCTTATTATGAGTAGTGAAAAAATTTCTGATGTCCTCTCATGTCCCCTGGAGTTGAGATTTGCTTGAACTAAGACAAAAAGATGTGGAAGAACTTTAAGAATAACCCCATCTGTCCAGTAGTTCCTGTGGTCTGCCTTTGTAGGGGCTGTTCTGTGTGGGTTTGGGACGAGAGCAGCAGCTGGGGTTGTGTCTGTGCTCCTGTCTGACCAGTGCCCTCCCCGTGCCCCAGGTCTGCCCAGCCCTCTCCCTGTTTTCCTGGCTTAGAGAATACAGAGAGCTGCCAGGACTGTTCCAAATAAAGCTGCTTGTGATGCATCCAGCCTGATTTATTGATATATCATTTTTTAAGTTTTATCTCTATTGTGTTTCCATGGTGCCGGGTTTTTACCTTTATAACTTTATCGTGTGGGTTCGCTGCGAGTGAACATTATTGGTGTGGGAGTCAGCTCCAGACACAAGACTTGCATCATTACTTTATGTTTAATAAAACAGGAGCTCCAGATTTTGCTGTCATTAACACTCTGCTCAGTTTTGTCCCCCTCCCTTTTTCTCTCTTCTTTCTAGTTTTTTTCTTGTTGCCCCAGGGTGTGTGGAATTCTACAGTTCCTGCATCTCAAAGGGATATGGTGGTGATGGGTTTGCACATATGCTTTAGAAGTATTATAATACCAAAAATATCCAAATAATATAATATAATATAATATAATATAATATAATATAATATAATTTCCAGGTTCTAGAGTAATTGAAAATGAAATTTGATAAGGAAGAAAATGAAATTTGATAAGGAAGAAAAATTTAAATGAGAGTCCCACCTTTCTCTGTCTGCAGTGAGATGATGGCATTGAATTTTGGGTTTGTCAAACATGTAAGAAAAGAGCCCAAATCACAGCAGATTAATTGTACTGTTTTGAATTGTGCCATCCTGTTTTAGCTGAAGTTGCTGTGGTTGTGATTAAGCCATTCCTCAAAAGGATCTGTTTTGTTTTCTTTTGTCTTCGTTCTTTGTGTCTTATTATGACTCCAGTCAGCTCTTGTGATTAGAGCGATTGTACTCCGAGCTTGGAGATGTCAGAGGCAAAGCAGCAGAAACAAAGCAGGAAAAGCAATGCCCTTGCACTTGAAAAGTGAAATCAGTGCTCAGTGGGAGCTCTGTGTGTTCCCAGAGAAGCTGTGGCTGCCCCTGGATCCCTGGCAGTGTCCAAGACCAGGCTGGACGAGGCTTGGAGCAGCCTGGGATGGTGGAAGGTGTCCCTTCCCATGGCAGGGGGTGGAACTGGATGCTGTTGAAGGTCCTCCCAACCCAAACCACTATGTGATTCCATGGTTCATCCCTTTTTCTTGCCAGATTTGATGAATTCTGCACCACATTGCTCTGCGGGCTTTCATGGATTGCATGGGGCCATACTCTTGACCAGAGGGATTGTCTCTAAAGACCCTAAAGGATCTCTTCTTGCTCAGAGTTTAGGCTGTGCAGGGATGAATTTGTATAGCTAGTACCTCTGCTTCCATTGTAAAAGATATTTCATAATTTACTCTGTCTGAAGGGATTCTTGGGCTCTGCAGATTTCTATTTTTTGTCCTTTCATAGAGACTATTAACTTCTGAATGAAACCTTTCTCAGTTACTAGTTTAATCTTTGCTAAGATATTTTTACTGGTGGTGAATGCTGCCCACACACAGGAAGACACAATTCTGCCCTAGACAGTTCTCAGTATAAACTTAAAAGTGTATAAAGAACATGCATGCAAAGGGCAGTGCTTTAATTGCTGGAACTGACAAGAATGCAGCTCAGCTAGAGGAGCAGGCAGTGCTCCGAGGATGGGATTAGCCTTGTTTGTCTGGAGATCAGAATCAAATGTTATTTAAAGTCATAAATGAAGAAGAAATGGATCATGTCCTTATGATCTCACTAGGAAAGCTTGGTGGTCACACCCCAGGTCAGAATCTCTCTCTTGTATTTTCACAGACAAATTTCTGTCTTTTCTTCTTACCCCATCTGAAAATTACAGAAGGTATTAATTCACACATTAGACTTTCTGATCTCTGGTGTGCACTATGGAGGTGCAAAGTATCGCTATAGCAGCATAATTTATCAGCATTAAAATCTCTGACATCTCATTCTCCCAAGGAAGCTGGCAATGAAAACGGAAAATGGCTCAGTGTGATCTCCTTCTGGTGGCAACAAATGGAAAAACAATGGGAAACAGAAGGAGAGTAATGTCTTGCTGCAACCCTAAATTCTAATTTCCAAATCCTGCATGGATCATGGAAGAATTGTGGAAATGTGGAATACATGATAGAGGAAGAAAAATGTCACCATTGGCTGCAGAAGGCATTTGGGTTGTTCCTTATCAATTCCCTGTCCAGAGTTCAAAGCTATTCTTGGATTGAAGAAGTGGCTTGATGAAATGAGGACATATTTGTGGGTGGGCTGGCAGGGATTAAGGAACACCAACCTCCCGCTCCTGGGCCAAAACCTTCTCACCAGAGTAGTTTAGGGCAATATCAGGGGCTTGGCCAGTCGTGTATTTTGGATTTTCCCCTCACAGCAAATATTGGCCTGTGTCCATAGCAGGCAACCAGAGCCTGGTCCAGTCAGAGCAAACAAGAGCATGGAGAGTTGGTATGATGAGTGTGAGGCTGATACTGAGTTGATATGATGAGTATGGGGCTGATAGCACGTTGATACGATGAGTAGGAGGCTGGCTAAGGTCTGAGTACTGAGGGAAATGTCTTAACAATGCTCTAGATAATGCAAATCCTCAAATTTGCTTTTCACAGCCGTGTTTCTCTATACTATAAAATTCTCTAAAGGTATTTCTCAGGGACAGAACCCTTTTGAAAAGGCCTTTGTTACCTCACACATTGCCTTTGTGCAGGATGACAAAGTGTACAATGCGATGGCCTGTGTTTTATACCTCCTGCTATTTCAGTCATGCAAATAGCTCCCGGAGAAATATTCAGTTCACATGAATGGCATGTTACATACCTCGTTTGTAAGTGAAGTGGCACTTAATAAATGTGAAACACCTTTGGTTATCTAGATGTTTGAAATTCTTGGTGCACTTACGAACAGGAAAGTCACTACCACACAGAGTGCCCGGGGAGATTTTGCAGCTTGAGAAAGACATAATGTGAGCCATGAATATCCGAGGTGGGGAAGGAGTGTTTAAATGGCATGAACAAATGACAGGCTACATAGAAGTTAGACTGTGATTATCTCCCTGCAAGACATATTAAAGGTATTCATTTATAAAAGGGAGCTGCTAAGGATCCATTCCTGTATGTTGAGTGGAGGAACTCCTGAGGCTCCTGCCTGGAGCAGGGGGTGCACTGTGGGCATGGCTGGGATGCTGCTCTGGTACTCTCACGTTTCCTTCCTTACGCGTGTCAGAATCTGTGCTTGATCCGTGAATACCTTGCCCCTTTGCTGGGGCTGGGGAAGGGAAGAGGTGTGTGGAGAACCTCAGGTTCTGCAGGGATTGCTGAGCTGTTTATGTGGAGCTGATCTGTTTCTTTAGTGTGATGGTCCCTAAAAGGAACACGCCTTCAGGCTTCACCCCGAAATCCTGGTTTCTCTTTAAAATGGCCCCCCACTTTCTCTGGCCAAAGTGCTTGACCCTCTCGGACCATTCTCATGCGCTGTAGATGCCGGCCAGCACAGTAGTATTATACTTTTATTGCCTTATTTAGCGGAGAGATTAAATGTAATGTTCAGATTATGTAGAACATTAACTCCTAACAATAAGCAAATAACACATTAGAAGCTTTGCTATTAAAACGTTTAGTGCTGGCTTTGCTGTGGAGCTCTCCAGGAGCCGTGACTTATGTTCCGTGAGGGAGGAGGTTCGGCGGAGAAGAAGGAACGAGCGTCTCTTTCTTCTCTAAGGTGGTGCCTGTAGCCCCGAGCCCACAGGCGGTGTTCGGACGAGCTTTATGGAGCTCCGTCCATGTAGCTGAAACACCTGAGCCCGGCTGTGCCGGCCATGGCCGCGAATCCGGGGGGTTTCGAGCAGGTAACGGAGCTCTCCCGTGTGCCGGCGGCTCGGCGTGGGTGGCGTCTGGGCTGGGGCGGCCGGACCCAGCCCCTGCTCCCGTCAGGAGCTGCGATGTGCCAGTCTTGTCTTTCAGACGGGATTTTTATGGGAGCTGATGGTTGCCAGGGCAACGGAGGCTTCGGGGAGTCTCGCGCGCCGCAGCCCCGGCCTGGGAGCGCCGGGAGCAGATGTTGGCTGACGCCAGGCGCTGCCAGCGCCGCTCATGCGGGAGCTGCCGGGGACGCTGTGCCCGGCTGCACGGGCGGCACCGCTCCCGCTCCCCGCTCCCCTCTGCCCTGTAATTTAGTATTCTTGTCTCACCCCACAGGGGTTCCTCAGCCGTCGGCTTAAAGGCTCCATCAAAAGGACAAAGAGCCAACCGAAGCTCGATAGGAACAGCAGCTTCCGGCACATTTTACCTGGCTTCAGGAGTGTGGACCATGAAAGGTAAGGGGATGTTTCGCGGAGGGTGTGGGAGAGAGAAGGAAGATACTGATTTTTCCAGCTCTTGTTAAGATATCTTGCTTATCTTATTCAGAGCAAGGGCTGCATCTCTGATAGAAGTAGACTTGGTTAATTGCAAGAGGGGTAGTTTTAATTTGTTGCTGAGGATGCGGTGCAAGCCCTCCCTTTTCAGGTTAAATTCCAGGTGCAGAGAAGCCTGACTGCTCTGCTTTCTCTTTCTCAATAAATCCTAAGTTGATGCACCCGCATATAAATAGCACAGAGATGCAGCAGCCAGAGCCGACTGATGCAGGTGAGGGAGGGAGGGGAGGGATGCTCCCACACTGGACTGCACCGATCACAACTGGGTTACACACGGTAGGAACAATACCATGGAACAATAACAACCATAATCTCCCCAAATGCCTGTCTCCCCCTCACACACATCCGTCTCCATCCCGCCGTTGTCTGCTGTCATTACACGGAGATGGAGCCTCGGCGTGTGGCTGGAGCTGCTGCTTGTCTGAGCCATGACAGGAGCTCAGTCCAGGAGGGATGTGTTGCAGGGAATGTGCAGATGGATCTGATAAAGCATTTCACGTGGGATGGCCAGTATTGGAGCAAATTTGGAGTAAAATAAAAGAGAAATGAGATCTTGGGTTTATTCTTCAGCTGGTTTAGAAAGGAGAGCAGCTCTTTAGTGGATTTGTGTGTATTTATGTATGTGTAGATTTATGTCAGTGTGAGCATCAGACAGGCACCGTTCGAGGTAAATTCATGTGGAAATTCACATGCAGATCAAGGTCGTGATTGGGGAAGACAGATTCCTTTACCAACCACAGAAACAGACCAGTGGTTTGCTTCCAAAAGGAAGATCTTTCAACCTTACACAAATCATTTTGGGGGGTGACAGAAATATTGAAGTGCCAGGAAAAGTCTGCATCTGAAAATTCCACCAGGCTGGACATACCCTGATGTAACCAGTTCAGAACAGAGGCAGTTTAATACCCCAGGTACTTGAGAACCCATTGAGTAAATGCTTCACTTTGAAAAGCAATGACAACTTACTTTGTCTTAGCTGTACTTACTCACTGGAGGGGCCGTGAGCTTTTGAAGCCCTCAAATAACAACTGTCAATCTGGATTTTGCCTTACCTGACCTATTGCAGCCTCCTAGGCTTTTTCCTTCTGGATTCTGCAAGTGAAGTGATTGTGGTGGTTAGTGCCGAGTAAGATTTCAGGGATTACTATCTGGGCAGACAGAGTTGATTTGATTCCTGTGCTGCAGTTTTCCCAAACGCTCGAAGTAGGGCACTGTGTTCCAGAGGGAAGCGAGCGGAGCCGGGTGGCCGGGAATGTGCCTACGGGGTGCTGCTGCTCTGCTGGGAGAACAGGCAGATTAGGCAATGTTTCCTTTCTACCTGGATGAGTTTTGTTTTGTTCTGTGACTTGGCAGGATAGGATATGGGAATTAACTGTTCTGGCCAGCCCTGCAGCCAGAGTCATTTTCCCAAATTAAGCCTTGTAATTTCCCTGCCCTCCCAGCACAAGAGCCCCGGAGCTGGCTGGGCTTCCAGAGAGCCAGATGTACTGCAACTTCTCCTTAAAGAGACTCAGGGAATGCTGCAATGTGTTTGCAGTGTAGAGCTGAAAGGGTGGCTTAGAGGAGAGGTGGCACTTGGCAGCCTCAAATAACCAAAGATTTGCTTATATGAGTATGAGAAACTGAAAATGAATGATACCTTAATGATACCTGAGATTAGACCTTCTGTTAGGCAGGCATCACTCAAAAATGCACTTCCTCTGTGATACACAGACATCCCTGAGCTGCAGGACACTGAGACTCAGTGGCTTTTGACAGCAGGCTCTTAGTCCCTCGCTGCCATCGCAGTGTCAGATCTGTCAGGTGAGCAGGAGTCCTCTGCAGGAGAGCTTGGCCTTAGGGACTGTTGCTCTCAGAGAGGTGAAAGAAAAGCAGCAGCTGGGCCTCTCAGTCATGCAGCGAGGCTTTGGTTACAGAAGATAATTTTATCTTCCTGAACATTCCCATCCCATTGTATGTGCACAATGTATATGAAAGAGCTCCGGTCTTTCAGATCATTCTCGTGCATTTTCTGCTGTGCTTGTCGTGCTTGTAATCCAAGAACTGTTTTGCAGAAGCATTTGGTATTGGAATATACGCCTCTTAAATATTTGATTCTTGACTCCATCTTGTATTGAAGCTGATTGTTCAGGAACCACTCCTCTGCTCGTGGAAGTCACCGTTACAGCAGTGTTCTGTTCTGGAGCGTGGGCCAATTTCTGCGGGAATGCCACAGCAGAAATGAATAGTGCAGTAAATGCAGTCAAAACACTCCAGGCTGAAATACTGAGCTACAGTAGATCGTAAATGCTTCTGTTACTTGGCTTCTTTGTATCTAAATTGGGACTGTTCGTGCCTCTTATTTCCTTTATTTTTCCTTTCCTTGCATGTCCTGTTTATCCTTCAGATGAATATATGAAGTACATGAACTGTGCACATGCATGTTCAGACAGATAATGACATGGATATGCCTAGTGTGTGGGGCAGAGAATATAAACAAATACATTTCACTAAATTACTGCGGGGTTCACATGGATAGAATTGGCCAAATTTTGCCAGTCTTGTGCATACTGGGTTTTTTTTCCTGTTACAGAAACAGTAATACAGTTATTGCTAGTGAGTAAAAGAAGCAAAATCACAGCAAGTGTAACTCACGTTCTGTATGAGAGGTGCATTAGTCTGGTACAGTCAGAGTATGTAAATATGAGATCTAAAGGAGGATTGTGGAATGAGTGTTTCTTTCAATTTGCTGGCTGGTCATATTGCTTGTTAGAGCTAAAAAGGGTTCCAAAAAGTGGCTTTTTGCTAACAATGTCTCCTGCCTCCTGATTTATTATAGCAGCTCACTAAGTTTTTATCGTGGAGCGCTGAATGCTTGGCTTTGTAGTGGCCTCTGGAATCAGCCACAAATCAAGCATTTGGCAGATGGATTTTTCTTAATTGGACCCACATTTCTCCTACAAAATTTGTGATGGAGAAAATTTCTGGGTTGGACATGGAGCACAGGGAGCAGAGCCAGAGAAGGGAGAGAAGGTTGTTCTGCTGCAGTTGTTAATTATTGGTGGGGATGCATTGCTGATTGTTTTCTTGTGGTGGCAAAGGTGATTTTATACCAGCACTGAGAGGGCAGGGCCACAGTATCACTGTGTGGGACAAATGCCTTCAGATTGTCATGATTTGGTGGGAAATGGTAATGTAATCCCTGAACTGATCATTGCTGGGGATGCTTTTCCTCAGTGCACCTAGAATCCATTTAATGCTAAGGGACTCTGGATTACCAACATTTGTGATTATTTTGCAAGGTTGTTTTTTTGGGTTTTTTTATAATTCCAGGAGATAACGTTCCATTTAAGCTTTTATTGGCGCTACAAAAGCCTGAGCATATGGCTGATTGTTAAATGAGCCTCAGCCTTGGAAGGGGTACAGCCCTGCATTAATAACAGCAGTAACTTGCACTACTGAGACTTCCTCTTTAAACTCCTTTTTGTTTTTAGCCCATCCAAAATTTTTGTTTCTAACCCCCAGAGGGAAGAGGAATTGTACAAGTCATGTACTGCAGCACATTTAATTCCTACTGTGGTGTCCATGCTGTCTGTTGTAGAGGGGCTTTCCACATGCACAAAACTTACTTTGGTGCATCAGGAACTGATGAACGTCTGTGCTCCTGCAGCAAACTCAGTTTGGGAGTTCTTGGGGATCTAATTACCATTTGTTTATTCCCAACAAACCTGATATGCCAAATATTTTTAGGCATGATGAAATTGGTTAAGTTTTATGAGAATCTGGTGAGTGCTGCATGGCGAAGGATGAAGAAGTTGCTCTATTTCCTCTGGAATTGGAAAGAGGAATGACCCATCCTGCAGAAGTAGGACACTGGCAGACCCCAGAATGCATGGAGGGCTTTCAGATCTGTGTGAACAAGTGCTGGAGAGCTGCTTCCTCTTCTGGCTCCTGCTTAAATGGCATTACCCAGGGAAGCTGTCTGAGTAGGAAAACCTACACCAGTGGGGATCCCCTGAAGGGCAGCCCTGACACCACACTACGGACAGCCGGGCTCTAAGGAAGATACTGTGAGGAAACACCGTGCAGTTTGTGCAGGGAACCATCCAGCCCCATCAGCAGTGACTGAAATGCAGAATAAAACATCTTGCACAGCCAGGAGCATCCAGCAGGACCCACGTCACTTGTGCCAGGGGTGATGCCTGTCCCCACTGTCCTCACATCAGAGAACAGATTTCAGCAGAAAACCAAGATTCAAGGACAGTCTCAGAATTCAGACTGGCCTCGTGTAGTACCTGCATTTATACCAAGGCTGCTTTGTCCTGGAATATGCAAATCAGCCTTTTAATGGGGTTCCTTTGCAAAATATTTCTTGAACCAGAAAGTTAATTACTGATCTCTAATTAATGGCTGTGTTAAGAGGCTGGAGTAAAATCAGAGAGAGCTGCTTTGAAGGAGAGATGCAGGAAGAAATTATCATTTCTTTCCATCAACTGTGATGTTCCTCATCTTCTTCTTGTGGTATTAGGAAGTTTAGACATTTTAAAAAGGAGAATGTTGTTAATGGAAAGAGGGCATTTTGAAAGGGTTTCTTTGGGAGGCATTGAAAGAAACAAAAATCATAATTTAATAACTCCAAGAGGGACAGAGATGGATTGAAAGCAACGTGGGGCCTTTCAGCTTCTCCCAAGGCAGCAGCAAGGTCTCAACTGTTCCTCTTGTTAATTTGGCTTTTGCAGATACCTGTGAACTTGTATCAGAGGCTGCCTCAGGTAAATGTGTTCCCCGTTCTCAAAGGAATACAGAGACACTTCCCTTTATCCTACACATTCAAACCAACTTCCTAATTGAATGGGGGGTCATGCCTAATACCTGTCACTACTGACTAAATGAACTCCTGGTAATTCTTCAAGTCATAATAAATGCCAAGGGAAGGGCTAAGAGGCTGGAGTGATTTTCATAGAATCATAGAATCATGGCAGAATTTTCCCAGCCTTTTTCCCAGTTCTGCACTCACTGGTTCCTGACAGCCCTGTGCCCCACGGGGTGCAGCCGGTGCATTGACTCAACTCAGAGTCACGGAGCAAAATTAGAAAATCCTTCCTGCTTCGGCATATGCGGCTCTGCTGGGATAATTGGCTTCATGCATCTTACAATTAGCTTGCAAAAATATGTTTTGCATCCCTGACCTTTTCTCTATACGCAAGGCCATTGTTTCCCTGTCCTGCTTAATTACAAAATAGAGCGTTGTGTGAGGAGAGAGATGACATCGCTGGATCGTCGGCTCTAATTTGACGAGACATCGTAATGGGGAGTTTTCATACTGAGGGCACTGAATTAGTGTAGCGTGAAGGCACATTTCTCCAAACCTACTAAATAAGGAGAAGTTAATTTTCTGCTCTATCTTTTTGACGTTTGTAATCAAAGCATTGTATTCCAGCTGCAGATGGTTAGCGTGTGAGGGATGTTTGGGAAATGCCGACAATCGCGAGGCATTGTCTCCGTGGCCAAGGATCAGGTTGATTAATGGATACAAGGATGCTTGCTTTCATTTTGCTGCTCTCCCAGTCTGAATACACATTATTGACTTGTGTGGCCATTGCCTGGCAGCTGGGATGTGGTGGTGCAGCAGTGCACACCTCAAGGGGACAAGCAGAGAGCTCCACTCGTGTCCCTCGAGCACAGACTGAGCCAGGGTGACAGTTCCGCTGCGTTGTGGCCCATGGTGTCTTGAAACTCTTCAGGTCGAAGACAGGAACTGCTACTCCTTGCATCAATGTTTTGTTTCCAAACAGACCATTTATTCTGACTTGGCCCCGGTGAGGTTTTCATGTGCATGAATTTCAGTGCAATTACATTAGCATTACTCTTCATGTCAATAACCTCAAAGGAAAAACAGAGAAAGAAAATGCCATCGCTGCAGCTTTTCTACCAGAGGATGCTTTCTGCTCCTTCTAGACTCTTCTCTTTTTAAATATCATCTCTTTACAATAGATACTGAGATACTTCTATCCCAGGCTTAAACACCCCCCTGCCGTGGGCAGGGACACCTCCCACAGCCCTGAGCAGCCTGGTCTGTGGAAGAGGGGTGGAATGAGATGAGCTTTAAGGTCACTTCCAACCCAAACCAGTCTGGGATTCTGGGATTCTGGCTCACGGGGAAAACTGCTCCTTATGAAACCATTGAGTGTACACTGAGAGGAGCAGTCCTGCTTTACCCAGCCCATTGCCTCCTGCCCATGTGTTCCACTTCCCCTCACACGATCTTGGGAAGGTCAGCAAGTGGATTCAATGGGAAATGATTATTTAAGGGGTGATTTTCTGTTTGGTTGGGGCACCAAACCAACTCCAGTAGCTTCAGAGAAGCAGGGAGCTGGCAGAGCAGGGACTTTCCCTGTTTCTGGCACAGGCAGCTGCATTTAATGGGGTATAACTGTACTCTCCATTCCTGTCCCTCGTGCTGTGTGGGCCTGGGGGAAGGATGTCCAGTTGGCACCTGCCTCCAACTTCCCTCTTACATGGAATTTGCCATCTCCTAGGAGAGATCCATTGCATGTTGGTTCACACTTTGCTGTCCTCCTCTCATTTCTAGTGGCAATCAGTTTTAGCAATAAATGGTTTTCTCTCTTGGAAGGAAGGAAGGAAAGAAGGAAGGAATGTTTTTTAAAAACTTTTTTCAAACCAACTTCCACTCTGTTCTTTATTGAAACCTTGCAAAATCTCAATTGGAAAATCTGTGTGAGGGACAAAGAGTTGCAAGTGAACATGGAAGTGAGGTGGGGAAGGATTCCAAGCCTTTGTTCAGAGCTGGGACATGCTGATGTTTGACGTGTGTTCCTTGTTATCCCAGTTGTCATTGCAGTGCTCGGGTACTGAAATCCACTGATTGTAGCTGGAGGCAGCAGCTGGAGCTCACTGCTGGCTCTGACTTGTACAGAGCACTGGCTGTAATGATGTTCAGGACTTGTGAATTCCAAATAACTCTGTCAAGTTCATCCATCAGCTGGGAGGGAAGGAAAAACCAGACTGGGGAAAAAGATATGCTTCCTCTTTGCCATATTCTTTAATAAAACCTTAGGATATAGAGCCTCTGAAATGGTTATTAGCGAGAATTCAAGTAGTTTGTTCACCTATGGATATCTTATGATAGTGATATTATCACTGTGCTTATCTGGTTGGCAGTGCTTACAAGTCAAATTTTCAGTACAGCTACAGAATGTCTCACTTAGGTTCTGTTCCGCACAATTCAGGCCAGGTGTGATGAAAAAAAGCAAGAACTGATTTTAATTGAATTAAACCAATGCATTTTAGCTGGAATGAAAATGTAATTTGTTTAAAAATACTGAACTGATTTGAATTAAAGCCAGAAATATGAATTTAGCTTTAATCCACGTGTGTTACATAAGTAATTATATGAGAAAGCGCTGTGGCATGCCTTGTGATTGATAATGTGCAGGAGGGTGGCATACCCTCGTTCCAAATGATGGAAATGTAGTAGGAATTAGAAAGCCAGAGCTGTTCTATCAGGCTGTGCCCTTTGCTCACGTTTACAGATGTCTCTGGGATTAAGCTGGCCCTGTACCCTGCCTCCCCCACTCCAGGGGGGATTACCCACAACCCCATCCCAGCCCCCAGTGCCGCCTCTCCGGCAGAATCCCTGTGCAGAGCGGGCCTGCGGCAGGTCCCAAGCGATTTACATAACTCGGCTCTATGTACCTTGAATTATTAATATTTTGCTGTCCTGGCTGTGTGGGGAGATTTGTTCCATTAGGGATGTGTTTGTTGCTATATAGTAGCACTTTAGATGATGGGAATACATGGAGAGAGAGAGAGAAGGATTTATATGTTAAATTCTTTTGGTGAGAGCAGAGTTTTTACCAATGCCTGCCTTCTGAGGATTGCAATGAAAGGCTCAGGGCTGCTGTTGCTCATCTTGGAGTCTGGTGTTTATCCTCTGCCTGGCCGTAATCCTCCCGGGCACCAGGCAAGGCCAAGTGCCATCAGGATGTGAAGAGTTTTAATCATGGCATGGCAGTGTCCGTGATTTCCCTGGATCATGGCACCTCCTCACCTTCCCCAGTGCTCCCAGGGAAGGTGGCAGTGCATGTTGTTTGTGCAGGTCCGTGAGGGTGAGCACAGTGCTTCTACAACAAGGTGTAATTAGTGAGTGACACAGGGCCACGTGCAGGGGGTACCTTGGAGGGTGCTGGACACCCCGAGGCTCCGCCAGGCCCCGCTGGATGCTCCTGGTGCCTTTCCTGAACGGGATATTGCATCCGCAGAGGCTCTCTGCAGGAACCCTCTCCAGCTCCCCTGAATTAATTATTCACTGATCATCACTCAGACCTTATGGATTAGGGAGCGGGGAGCAGGGTTGGCAGGGGGTGGATGGAAGATGGAGCAATTTGGATTGCAATTAGTATTTCATTTCTTCCCTTGCTCCCTGTTTGCTTAAATTGGAGATTGCATGTTAGAACCAAGCAAGGCTTTACATCCCAGCAGTGGAAGTGGAAGTTCCCTATGCACCAGAAACCAGCAAATCCACTACAGGCCTTAAGCTTCCCAAAGGGATCAAACACTCAGTTTGAGAAGTTGAAATATCAGAGGAACATGTTCTGCTTAGAAAATGGTGTGAGGGAACAGCAGTGCTTGGTCTGCTGGAGAAGGGACTTCACCAGTCAAATCGTACTCTCACAAGAACAGCATTTAGATGTTGTCTCTCTCCATCCTGAGGGAATGGCATGAAGCTCTGCCAGGCAAGATTTAGGCTGGATTTCAGGAAAAGGTTCTTCTCCCAGAGGGTGGTGGGGCACTGACCAGGCTCCCCCAGGAATGGCCACGGCCCCAAGGCTGCCAGAGCTCCAGGAGCGTTTGGACAGCACTCTCAGGGACAGGATGGGATTGCTGGGGTGTCTGTGCAGGGCCAGGAGCTGGACTGGATGATCCTTGTGGGTCCCTTCCAGCTCAGGATATTCTGTGATTCTGTGAGCTCTTATCTCTTGTCTCCCCTTGCTACTCCTGGAGTGTGCTCCTTGCTAGGAATCCTCTCTGGGAGAAGGAAAACCCATCTGGGTGGGCAGCCCCACAGCCCCAACATCACCCCCAGCCACCGGGGCTGTTCCCCTCTCAGACAGTGTAATTGGGAGTTCAGTCATTACAACGCTGTTACCAAGAGTTGGAAACTCTGCTCCACCGGTGAGACTGTGTCTAATTTTGAAACCTCGAGGGGTTTTTTGATTATACCAGTAACCACAGTCTGGGTCACACTTTGCAATAATTATCCTGATGTCTGAGAGCTTGTTAGAACATCCCTGGAGGAAGGGGCCTGGTTGCATCAGAGGAGAATTTAGAGGTATATGCTGGCAAACCTTCAGCACTGGAGATTTATTTAAGTTAGTTCTTTTAATTGCTTTCCAGCATCCCAATTCTGTTATAAGCTCTCTGAGCCATCTAGGGAAGTGAGTGTAGCTCACATTAATCGCCTCAGTCCTTCTTCCTCTGACTAGTTACTCCCAGCTTCATTTACACGGGCATTTGAGCCCTACAGAGCAGGCAATAATTTTGATTCTGTTTAAACATGTTCTAACAGAAGATATAAGATAGGAAAATTCATCAGCTGACTGCCGCACTGGAGTCTTTTTTAACTCTCGTCTCTTAAGCATGGCTTACGATCTTTGTATAACCCTGCTGCCTCCTGAGTCTGTTGGCAGCTCTGTGATATGTATTCATAGAGCAATTCCAGTCCTTGAGTGAAGCCTGCAAGAAAAGGGCAAAGAATTATTTGTCTTTTTTTTCATTACCGCGGCCCTCTTGTACCTGCTCTGACACACACTTGAGAGAAGTTTGCCTTGATGCCTTTATATCTGAAGCTCTCTCTCTGTACCAGCCCAGACAGGGTGTCTCACCCTCATTAGATAAAGTCACCCATGTTGAGGTGAGGCTCTCCCTCACTTCATTAATCTCAGTCCCAACCTCTCACACAACAGCAGAGCCTCCACGCACCCTCCGTTACACACTGCGATAGCAGGGAGGGAGGAGCAGAGGGACTCCAGCACGTCCAAGGGGTGGCCAAGGAGCCAGGGCCAGCTCTCTGTTATTCCCTGACTTGAGAGCTTTGTTCTCTCTTCTGAACAGTAGAAAAAGTTTCATTGTCTTAAGAAATAACAGTAATCGTGTTTGACTGGTGTGAAGTTTTTGGTCTCAATTACATCTTGTATCAACGAGTTCCTCAGACAGACACTGTCTGATACATAATTTATAGCACTGACAGTTTTTCATCTATTAAACTCCATTATCTTTCATCTTTATTATCTATTCATTGGCCATTTTAGAAAAGACAGTAAATAGAAACAGGCAATTCATTCCTGATTTTACCATGCATTATTTGCTGATAATTTGTCCTGTCAAGTCTCCTTGTCTTTTCCAGCTAAAGACACTCCTCTTGAATTGTTTTCCATGGGTTTTATCACTTTGAGGCATTCCCTACTCAGTGTGTTTGCTCATGTACAGTATTATGTTGTTGGAAGAAACATCTTTTCTCCACCTGTTTGCCTTGGAAGCACTGGCAAGTCTGTTCTGGGCATCTGGGAGCAGCAGGGACAGGGGCTCCAGGGCCCCCACGGGGACAGGGGCTCCAGGGTTTCCTTTGGGACAGAGGCTCCAGGGCTCCCGTGCCCTCAGCCTAGGGAAAACCATGACCTGCTGCCGTTCCTCCAGCATCCCTTTCTATCCCTGAGACTCCTCATCCCTGCTCGTGTCAGGGGAACACATCCTTTTGTTAAAATGAGGGGATCTGGAGTCAGCGTTACGCAGAGGAACGAGATACAAAATAACAGAGCCAATAATGATGGGAATCCCCCCATGGAACGGGAGTGCAGCCTCTGGAACAGCAGCTGCAGCAAATACATCCAGGTTATCAGTGGCTGCTTTGTGCTGAGGAGGCTTAGGTGTAATGAGAGTTGCTGCATCCTGGGAACCTCGGCAATGAATAGTGACATTTTCCAATAACAACTTTAAGAAATGGGAAAAAAACATCCTGTGCATGAATGTGGCCCTGAAGGACAGCTCAGGGATCTCGTCTCTCTGCCTCAGAGCTGGACTCAGGTCACCAAGCTTCTTTCAGACAACCAAAAGTGACTCTTAATTGCTTCAGTCCTGTCTGAAAGCTCATCAATAATTTCCTGGGCTGGCTGTCCTGGCATTGGCATTCTGAAACACACGTTAGATTTGATTATTTTTTCAAATTAACATGCAAAGCATGACTTGACCTAAATAATTCCACCAGTCCAATTGTAAGTCTGAAGGTTTTGGAAGTATCAAGTTCCCTTAAATATTTAAGAGAGGGATTTTTACAAGAGTGTGTAGTGATAGAACAAGGGGAAATGGCTTCAAACTGACAAACCACAGGGCTAGATGGGATATTGGGAGGGAATCCTTCCCTGTGAGGGTCAGGAGGCCCTGGCACAGGTTGCCCCTGGATCCCTGGAAGTGTCCCAGGCCAGGTTGGACGGGGCTTGGAGCACCCTGGGATAGTGGAAGGTGTCCCTGCCCATGGCAGGGGTGGAACTGGATGGGCTTTAAGGTCCCTCCCAACCCAAACCAGTCTGGGATTCTGTGATAATTCACAGTCCCTCATTTCTCCCAGCCCATTATCCTACTTTGTTCCAAATCAGCCCATGGCATTCTTGGTCCTGCAGTAAGTGCCAGGCTGGAGCAGTGTCAGTGCTCCCAGAACAGGCTGTGCTGTATCGCCTGCATCTTGGCACTTTGATTTCCTGCCGTGTGATGTGCTGAAACCACAGCCCCTGTCACTGATAAGCTGAGAAAGCATCACTCAGCCCTGAGTAGTTTTGTGGACACTTTTCTTCCTCTGACACGTTTTTATTTCTATAAATGTCAGTGCATAAAGAGCACAGGATTAAATTTGATTTGTGCTCCTGGTGTTTGGTACATAAAGAACAACACTTGGGTGTCAGTACAATACATTGGAGAAAGTGACTCCTCCCAGCTGTGTTCAGCTCCAAAAATGAATTAACATAAAGAGATCTTCAAAACCCATTGGATACCTCTGGAGATTAAATAGTTTGAAACACTGGTTACAGCTATTCCTGATATCTGACCATTATTTACAACTATTTGTGAATCTTCAAAATTAGACTCATTTTGTCTCACCTGAACAGTCTACTGAGAAATCTTCTCTTTTTTTTTGCTGCTGTTGTTGTTGTTGTTGTTGTTGTTGTTGTTGAAAAATTATTTGGGTGACTAATGACCCAATTGAAAAAAAGTCATCAGATGCAGCAGTTTGTGATGATGACTGGGGATGGGCTGTTTTGTCCAGAGACTTTATCTACCATTTCCATCAAAAAGTGCACTGGGAAATGTTTTCTCTCAGTGCAGCCTCTCTGTGCAGCTGTTTGTTGTGCTGCTCCTGAGGTCACAGAGCTCCCACTTTGCTGTGTCAGGGCATCCAATTTATAGAAACCTCATCATGGACCAGTTTAAAGGTTCCACATGTCCCTGCCATGGTTGGCTTCATTTTGCATTAACTAGAAGTCCTCTGCTGGTAATTTTGGCCAGCAGTGGCCTGTTTTCCCGGAGCTCATCTTTGCACTGCCCTTTTCCGTGCTACAAGAGGTCACATTATTCCATGTCAATAAATTTGTAGAAAAAGTTTCGCTTTTTCTGTTATGGCCATGAGCTGCTGCTGAGCTGGAACAAGCTGGGAATGTCCTCAGTGCTAAACTGTGAGATTGCATAATTATGGCTTACACAACAGCACACACACAGGCAAACAAACCAGGGATTGCTATGTGGGATGGACTCGGGAAGCCTGTGTTGGACGGCTTTCAGCACTCGTGTTCCCTGCAAAAGGAGTTCCTGCTACTTAATTTAGTAACCATATATCTGATTTTCACTTTTCTGGGGAAGGTGGGTGGGTTTGCTCAGAGTTTGGGGAATTTTTGCTTTCCCGTTCTCCCTAGTGGCTTGGAAAGGCGGAGCCCACATAGTGCTTTCCATCGTGCCTGTCTCCATAAGGGAGTGGTTTTCCCCCACAACAATTGGCAATTACGGTTCTTATTTTAAATAACATGAAAACAAAGCAGGCTGCTCCCACCCTGGACTCTGCAGATGGGCAGAGTTCTGAATCCTGCTGGAGTAATCACTGTTACTAATTATAGAATTCGGGGAAGACGGCAGGGCCAGGCAGGCTGAGCTGGGCTGAGCTGGGCCAGGCTGGTCCTTCCAGCATGAGCTCCAAAGCAGCAAATCTCACTAATTTCTCTGTTGTGATTTCTGCTCTTTGCTTTGTCTCTGTTTCCCTCCCCTTTGCTGCCCTTGCACTTCCAGCACGGGAGTGTGTAGCAGCATCGTAGTAAGTGCTTGAATGGCTGGAAAATCCTTTCATGGCAAAGCTGTGATTGTTACTTATTTATTTTATTTTTGGTTAATACGACTGGAATACAAATGGGACTCTGGTGCCTAAGGGCCTTGCATTCTTCCAGTAATTCCTTATGACATGTGTCAAGCTCTGTTTTATTCAGGTGGGTGGTGTGATATTAAACAAGAAAGCAAGCTTGCATTTCTCTGCAGCTGTATTTATACGCACACTCCTGGCACAGAGCTGCTTATTAGGAGAATGTCATCTCCACACTGCCTGTACCTGGAACAGTCTGCAAATACCGTGTGGGCTTTAAGGGAAATCATCTTAAATCAATCAGGTCTCCCAACACCGGGGTGTCCTTCCTGCCTTATCCTTTGTCCAGGCAAAGGTGGGGCTGTGAGAGATGTTCCTTAAGCAATGCTGCAGCCGAAACAGTCATGTCTGAATGGAATATCGATTTTCTAATTGCTGTGCTGCTGTTAAATGAGTTGTTATGGGGGAGCAGGGGGAAAGCAAACTCAGATGCTTGGCTGGCTGGTTTTGCTTTGGCTCTGCTGAACACACCCAGGGTGTTAATGTGGGAAATTCAGCAAAGGGAGGAAGGTGGAATCCTTTTTTTGTGTGGCACGGACACGGAGAGGACAAATGAGACTCACCAGTGGGACAGGCTTATTCTCTCACAAAGCACAAAACAGCCCTTTGGCTTCAGACACTCGGGCTGCAGCCAGGGAGAGAACGAATTGCAAAGCGGAGGCATCTTATGCAATAGTCCCCGGGAGGTGGCTGCTGCTCTCCGTCATCCCGGGCTCTGCCTGAGCTCCTCGGGCTCTCCAGGGCAGAGCAGGATTGGCTGCTCCTCACACACACACAGGCACCACAGAAGGATTTTAGCTTCCCTGGTGCCTGTTTGCTGCTTATGGAAGTGGCCAGATGGACAGTCCCTGTGCAGCCATGGAGGGATGAGCTGCTGGGACAGGTCAGCCCTGTGGTCGTGGAATCTCCATGAAACCGTCCTTAGAAGGGACCACCTGGGGAAGAAAGGGACATCCCTGGGAAAGGGACAGACGTGGGAGAGAAGGGAACTGGACCTCTCTGGCTTTTTTTTTAAAGCCTTTAGTCAGGTATTTTGGAAAGTGAAGTCCCTGTAGTGAAATCATTATCACAAAGCATCTTCCTGAGACAGTAGAAATAGCTATCAGCCACATCTAACCAATAAATAATACTTCTTAATATAGTTTCAGAAAAAGCAGCGTATGTTTATGTGTTCAAACACATCCTCTTAGGAGAAAAATAGCTTCTTTATTTTTCTGAAGATTAAAATGCCAAATCAACTAATTACTTTTCTTTGAAAACCTCTACCACATAAAACACACACTCTCTCAGTGAACTAAATTGATTTATATTCCACCATTAATTCTTTATAGCCCATAATTTGCAGAACAACAAAGCTGGTTGGAAAATGTGCCCTGTTAAGGGACAAACAGCTTTCTGAATAAGATGGAAATATGTTGGCATGGAAAAGAAACGTGGGTGCAGCTGAGGCTGGGGTGGCCCAGGGGCTGTGCTGGGGCACAGCCATGGTCTCGAGGCAGCCCTGGGAGAGCCTCCCGAGCTGCTGTGCAAAATCCCTGCAAACTGAGAAGGGGATCAGCCTGGCTGAAGTCATGGGGAGAGGAAGCTCCATGTCCACCCAGCTGGGACAGTCAGTGTTCTCCATGTAAACATCTTTTCCCAAGCTTTTGGATGCTCTCCTGGTGTTCTGCACTTCAAGTCCATGTATATAATTTAATTAGGTGCCGTGACCTTTCCCTTTGGGTGGTGTTTCTATTGGCTTAAGAATATCTGAAATTTCTCCTAATGTCTCCACTGGTCTCATCTGCATTACCCACGGAAGATTTTATTTTTTATTACTGGGACAGTCTAAAAAACTGGAAATAAAATTACGTTTGGGTTCTTCCAGTAAATACGTCAGTGACTGGAATCGAGATCTTGGTAATGAAATTGGAATTTGTCTGTTGCTGTTTTGGGGTAGTAATAAGATGACAATAGAATAATCCAGGTACAAAACTGCTGGGGTTTGGGGAATGAATGAGATGTTACATCAAGGGGCGTCTGCCAGGAGGGCTTGGATTGAGTACATGGATTGGAAGTGGAATTAGAGGCTGAGAGGGGCTCACATTTGAGTGCTGCTTCTCCCTTCCCCTGGATTTCAGGTGGGATCACAGGCTGCCTGCAAGGCTCGGGGCACTGCATGTTTTGTATGGAAACCTTCTGTTTGTTCCCTGAGATGGGAATCTGTCAGACACTGAATAAATGCAGGCAGAGTTGGCAGGGAGGTGTTACAGCACAGGAAACAGAAACGCAGTCTTAAACAAATTAAAAAGATGGTAATTAACCAAATGAATTTCATCCTGGAGATAATCAGACGAATATATTTAGAAGGAAAATAATCCCAATTCTCAGAAAACAGTAATTAAAATATACTCATTTTTGGGAATGGTTAACAAGCTAAATTGGAGGCAGCAAAGTAGGCTTGGGCCCTGGTGGATGCTCCTTGGGACGGCGTCTGACGAGGCCCTGATGTGTGATCTAAACATAGCCCCGATAGCATCGGATTCGGAGCTTGGGAAACGCCTCTGGCTGGATAAGGATAAGTTCTCGAGATGCTGAAGGGAGCGTGCAGCACAGGCAGTGCTGTTATCTGGGTCGCTGACAGATAACAGAGGATGGATTTCATAACCATGCATTTCAGAGGTGTCAACAGGGGGGAGGTGAAAGAATTTAGGGTGGATAATTGACAGGTAAACACGAGAAAAGGTGGGAAGATGCAGGCATCCAGGTGTCAGGAATTCACCTGCCTGCACCCATGTGTCAGTTGGAGCAGGCTGCCTGGAGAAGCAGGGAGAGCTCCCCATCCCTGAGCCTGCCCAGAGGATGTGCTGGAGGAGTCAAGCACCCAACAGGTCTCTTCTGCTTCCCAGTGGCACCAGAGGATCCCATCTGGGTCTGAGAGCCGGGAGGTTTATGAGGGAGTGGGAGGGCTGGGGGAGGAGGGGAAGGATGTCTGGGTGCCTCTTGTGGGGATGTCCTGGGGACAGGGTTTGTTCTCTGGGGATCTTGGTGCTTTCCTCTGGGGTCTCTCTGTCAGCTCAGCTGCTGCCTTTCACTACCCGAGGTGGGCGTTGTACCCACAAAATATTGACTCGTTCCAGTGCGTTGAAAGCTACAAAGTTTGGGGAATTTTTGGCCTTTCCCATAGCTGGATCTATTGAAGAGGAAGTGGTTGGATAGAGCACAGAACTAGAAAAATAATGTGTTCATTTCCCAGAGTAAAATCTGTTATTTTCAGGGTTTAGTCCATGAAACAGTGTCAAAACCTCATTGGGAAACTTGTCTCTTTTGAGTTGGGGTGGGCAGATGCACATGCTCTCCTCTACCAAATATGGATAAATACTGTTTTTCTAGGAAACACCCAGCTGATCTGATCATAGTGATTGTGATTTGACATCTGTGTGCACACACAATAATTACATTGATCTAATTTATTACTGAAACTGCCAGTAGGTGAATCGATGGTTGATGAGAGGCAGAGTGTTTGGGTATTCATTTCATTTTCTTATTAAAATGCCTGCAGAGAGGACAGATCATGCTGGGATCTCTGGGAAACAGACCTTTCCAGGATTCTGCAGTTTCTACCTGTCCAGTAAATGGACTGAGGGTGAAGAATGCCCTTGAAATGAGCTCCATCCCCACAGGAGCCTGGCATGGACATTCCAAAGGGCGTCTGTGGGAAGGCGATTCTGCTGCACCCAGTGTCTCAGATGGACTCAGCCCTGTGAAATAAACTGTTAAATGAGCTGCTCCTAGGACTATTAATGAACCTGAGATCCTTAAATTGCATATTAGGGGGTTTCTGTTGCATTAAGCCTTCTGCACATCACAATGCTTTTAACTAGAATTTATCTGCATGCAAGAAAAGGGCTAAAAACTGAATTAGAAAGAAAATATCAATAGCAATCCCATAAATTAGCATGCAGATTTATAATCTCTAATAATGGCTAGTCTTTCGAAGAGTTTATATATTTTTTTGCCCTCACCCAAACTTTAAATGTTTCATTTCAAATTTACATTTTTGGTCTTAGACCATCTAAATTGACCTCTTTGCTTAACAGCTCATCTGTTTAGGGGCTTTACTGTAGCCTGGGTTCTTGTCTAAAACAGAATTAGTGATGCCGAGGAACTGACTGTGGGGGTTGAAGATAGTACTGGTGGTGGGAAATTAGCGTGAGAGCTTGGAAAAGTGGGCTGGGAATGACCCCAAGGATACCTGTAAGCAACAAAACCATGCTTCCCATTCTCAGTCCAGCCCTCCAAGCTGTCTGTCAGTCAGAAAAGTCTGAATACCAAACAGCTTAAAAGTAACATTTAATGAATAGCTATTCTGTGCTCTTGAAATAAATAAATAGCCCCATTTTCCATCTATATTTGCAGTGCATTGCCCCTCACAACCTCTTGTTAGAGAAAGACTCTTTTAGGCTGATATGTTTTCCTTCCCCAGCTAATTATGCTCGGTTGAAGTGGGTGCTCCGGATTCAAAAGTGACTGTCATTTAGGAAGTCGGAGTTGGGAGAGATACAGAGTTTCATGGAACCCTCTGTGACCTTGGAATGTAGCAGACATTTTTCTTATTTTATTTTTTTTAAAGTTTGACTTCTTCAAAAGAAGACCTTGAGCCCTGCTCAGATTGAGCCAGCTCTATCTTGCAGTCATTAATGATTCAGTGGCACCTTTTAAGTTCACGTTAGGAAATTCGGATTTTTCAATTTAGTCAAGCTGTGTCTCTTTTTCAAGTACTATGCTGCTCAGTTTTGAAGGTCTTCCAGGATTTCCAGTGGCTTCTTGCAGAGCAAGAGCCAGAGTGTGTTGTTTTAATCTAAAACCTCAGGGCTGTGTGTGTTCCATGGCTGAGCTGTCTACAAAGGTAAAAATGTCACATAGGCTAAGGAGGATCCCCCAGGTGAGCAGTGTATTTCTGCCATGCTGCTGGAGTCCTTTCTGAGCGTGGCTTGGTTAATTATCTCTTATTTATTTATTTCTGTGTTTGGGATTGGACCAGAAGCAGAAGTGTCTTCTCTCCAAGGGCTCGTAGCTTTTAAATATTGAAGGTTGAACCTCCTCATTGTGCTGAGCTAAACTGAGTGAACTTTGAAATCTGCTTCAAGGTCTGAACTTGGTTAAGTGGCCCTTTCTCTATTTAGTCTTAAGAGGAGTAAAACTCTAAGCCTCTGAGTGGATTCATAGTCACACTTTAATTAATCATATTTTTACAGCATGCTGCCAGCAACTGTCAGGAGGAAGGAGATGCCTCTAATCCAAATTCACAACAACAACAAAATAAATGCACTAGAAATGTCCCTAGCCAATAAACTGCCTCATCCTCCAAGAAGTAATACTTCCCACAGCCCAAGCGCAGGAAAACTGATGGGAAGCAGATTTCTTCCACCCTCAGTCCCAATGAGACCAGGCCCATTAGCGAAGCAGGAGCGAGTGCCAGGCAAACCTGTCTCTGTGACACTGCAAAGCTGCTGTTCCCCAGAGCCCAACCCCTTAGACTTTTCCTTTCGTGCCTGCCACTGCTGTTGGCCTCTCAGTGTGCTCCAAAACATTGGAGATAGGTTTTTTCTCCCTCTTTTCCTTTTTTTTTTTTCATTTATTATTTATTAATGACACCCAGAGGACACGGCAGTGGTGGGTTGTGTTGTGGTGGCTGCAGCAAAACTCTGGGCTTGGGCTGAGGTACTGGAGAGGGAATCAGTGCGGGAACTCCAGTGCCCCTGATCCCTCGCAGCTGGGAGCTCTTCCCAGGGAGCAGCCCCTGGTATTCCAGTGAGGGACAGTCCCCCTGGATGACACAAGGCAGCTGCTGGCACAATCCAGCTCTGTCTGTGCCCTCTGCAGCCCGTTCCTGTCCCTCGGAGCCAGTGGCAGCTTTGGCACAGCTGCAGGAGGGGCAGGTTTGAAGCATTAATTCCCCAGGGACCCAAGCAGTGCTGTCATGGCTCAGCTGCAGCCAAGGGCCTTTGAAACTTTGATTTTGGGGCTGTATCTGAGAGATTAATCATAGTCACAGCAGACACAAAAGTCTTTATGGGCTGCCACAAGCTGTGACTCACCAAACTGAACATCCAGGTTGTTTGCAGCCTTCAAACACATTGGTTCAGAGAGATTCCCTCCTGGAATACTGTTCTTGGCTCCAGACACAGCACAGGGTCACTTGCCCTGTGCAGCTCTTCCAGAACCTCCTCTGATTCACCCTATGCTAATAACATCCCCCACTTTCATAGAATTATTATGTAACTTTGACTGCGTTTTCACTAGTTAAAAGACAGGACTTTATTTCTTTCCTTCCTTCTGTTTTTCCCCTTTTTGTGTAATGAAACTGTAGAAAAAGTCTTGAAATGGTGTCATTGAGTAGGTAGAGATAGAAAAAGCTTCCTGTGTTTACAGTTAAAATAGCAAAAACAGTATTTTAAGACTTTTCACCCAGTTTTGGAGATGAACATTCAAATCTCTGTCATAGTGAAATATGCATAGAGATTTTTTAAACTTTTGGTTACTATTATCATTGTTTCTTTCATCTTTGCTGGGGTGTGGTAACAGCAGTGTTACACTCAAGCCTGCTATGTGTTTTCTCACACAGAGAATGATTTTCTTCTGTGAATGGAACATAAGTTCTGGTTAACCCAGAGAGAACAGTAGGCTGAAAGACAAAACCGGTGCCATTCCCGGTGGGAATGTTTGTGCCATGCAGGGAATTGTGGGGCAGTGGGGGTGTCCCATGGGGCTGGGCTGTGCCAGTCCCAAGCCTCACCTGCCTGTGGGGCAGCGCTCCTGTGGGGGCTGGGCCTGGCAGTGGAGACACATCTCCAGAGCCTTTGGTGCCTGGGGTGCCAGGACTCGGGGCAGGGCAGAGGGGCAGCTGCTCCAAAGAGTTCCTGGTATTTTTTCAGTGCTCCAGGCAGGAGGATTCTCCCCTCTTGCCACCCAGAAAATGGTATTTGATCTGATCCAGTTGCCCCCATTTGCCTTCTCCTGTGAAGTTCTAGTTTAGTGAGTTCAGAAACATCAGTACATTGTAAATTAATTTCAAGTGCAATTTGAAAGCAGGGCCTTGACTATCAGGTGCATGGATACATGAAAAATCCATGTGGCCTTTAGAGTATTTCCTTGCCTTTAAGTTAACTTTGACTTGTATAAAAGTAAAGATTTTCTGTGTGTTTTATTTTTGAGTTGAGGGTGGATTTAATTTGGGGGGTTTTAAATCCTTTAAGCCATTTGCCAGTGTCAGTTATGTTTTTTAATCAGTCTCCTTGTCTGAGGACTTCTTCCCATCTGATTTCCAGTGCTGGCAGTGTCAGCTCCTGTTAGAAATATGAAGCCTGGCACGTCTCACATTCCCTTGAACAGTTTTAGCTTAAAAGTATTGAGGAATGCTGCATCCTAGTGCTGGAGGGGACTGCTGGGAGCAGACCAGATGCTTTTTAAAATTTTCCCTCCCTAGGTTTGTCCAGAGCAGATAAACTCCCTCTGTGCAGAGGGCAGAGTGTGGCCACAGATGCAGAGAATCTGCCTGTTGGGCTGAGGGGCTGGGACAGAGGGGGCAGAGTGGGCTCTGAGCCCTGCCTGGGGCTTGTGCTGACTCCACACCCCATAATTCCCGTTCTCCTGCCTTTCCAGGGATTTGCCTGCTTGTTTCCTCAGAGCTGCTGGAGCATATTCCCACCGTAGGTCAGGGTGTTCTTTATTGAGTTGTGTAAAAGAGTTGGACAGGTAATAACAAAAATTTGGCCAGGGTGCATCACACTGGTGGTACTCAGGCAGTGCTGCTGGAGCTGCACCACTTCCCCCCTTCATTTTCTTCTGTAGTTTTCTCCCAGTCAGTTGTCTCCACTCCCATCCAGATGTAATTTTCTTTACACTTTTACCTGAGGCCAGAAAATGGAAACCCCCCATTCTTCCTAGCATAAGTGAAACTTTGCAGTCCTTCACCATGGAAACCAAATTAGTTCCTAGTGTTTAACTTGCCTCAAAGTCCAGATGCTCTGTTTGCCTGTGATTTTTTGGGAAAGCTACAGCCTTATGTCTCTCTCCATTGTGGCCAAGGCAGAGGGAGGCTGGCAGCATGGAGGGTGACCAAGCAGCCAGAAACACTGCTGTGAGGGGTGACCCGGGGCTGTGGCACAGTCAGCAGTGTGTATATATAGATACAGATAGATTTATCATCGGGTTATTGATCCTGCTCTGTGCACAGAAGCTCCTCACAGCACACCAAGACAATCTTACCTTGCCCACAGGAAGATCACAACAGGGAAAAGCTCCCTGACAGTGCTTTTGATCATTAGTTTCCTTGGGGTCTCTAATGCCATTTTAGCCAGGCCGGTGGGTGACACCGCAGGTAACCAGCCCCATACATCCTGGCGTCTGTCCCGGGCCAGGGCAGGTTGGCTGCAGCTCATCTCAGCATCCTGTGTTCTGAGGGCACCACGAGGAGAGGGGCTGGTTCCCTCCTGTCTGCCTGCCCAGCACGGTGTGCTCCACCTCGCTGCCTCCTGCCTGCTTAACAAATTGCGCTAATTGTCCGGCCAAAGCCCCTGGGAACCGGGATACGCCTGCGCAGGGGAAAACTGCAGCCGCCATCTGTGTGTCTGTGTTCCCCCCTGCTCCAAGGAGCTGTCAGTGGAGTCTGCTCTGAATAATTCAGGCTCTGAGCTGCAATTTGTAAGATAAAGGCAAATAGAAAGTGCCCGTGGCTGTCTGCAGTGGCAGTAACTCTTCCTCCCGAGGTTCGATATCCTGCCAGTGCCTTCAGGAGTGAGCCGGGCAGGAGCCCCCGAGCCCAGCTCCTGTGGTGCTGTCCCTGTGATCACCGGCACACAAATGCTCCTGCTGGCACCTCAGTCCTGCTTCTGTGTCTGTCCAAGTCCAGGGCTTTCCCCCGTTGCTTCCCTCCCATGGTCCGTGGCATTCCAGTGGTGAACTCCTGCAGGAAACAGCTGCAGGAATGTGGAAATGTGGCAGAATGGAGCTGAACTTATTTTAGCTTCTCTCTGTGAAATTTTTTAACTTCCCTGCTTTGACAAACTTGCATTCAGTGCTGTGTAACCAAACCAGCCCGACACAAGAGCAGACAGAGGGAACGAAGATCTGGTGACTTCACAGTCAGGGCTGAGGGACTGCAGTGCCCAGTCTACCCCACCACGTCTTTTCCTTTATTTGAATCCATGGATACCTGTCACAATATTTCTCTGAGCAGTATTTCACTTCATTAGGTTGCATTGTTAACTGTGAAAGTCCTGTCAGTTTTTATCTATTGTTTCCTGCCAAGTGTTTGAAACAATCGGAGGTAAATTATACAGCTCTTTCCTTAAGCAGCCACATGGCAGTTTACTGAGGGGCATTCAGTGGCACAGGATTAAAAGAGATAAGTTACAAGATAAGGAAGGGGTTGAGGGTTTGCATCAGCAAAGGGTTGGTGCCTCACTGCTTTACACCTGCTCTCCCCGGGAACACCTCTTGCTTGGGGTCTTGCTGCTTCTTGCTGCCCCTTTCCCTCCCTCCACCCTGGCCCTGCACGAAACACACGTCCCTGCAGAATCCTGGAATCACAGAATGCTTTGGGTTGGAAGGAACCTTAAAGCCCATCCAGTGCCACCCCCTGCCATGGGCGGGGACACCTTCCACTATCCCAGGCTGCTCCAGGCCCCATCCAGCCTGGCCTGGAACACCTGTGGAGTGTTTTTTCAGTGTTGTTACCTTGCTGTGCGTTGTAGACCCAAGTACTGTGCAATGTTAGTCTGTTCCTAGGGTAAAGTGATGAGGCAGAAAGAGTCTTCAAGGCTGCTGAGCCATTCCCATCAGGATCAGCAATTTTCTGTGGGGAGACAGAGATTCATTCCTCATCTCAAGGAGGGCGGTGAGGAAGCTGTTAGCCTCGATTCCCTCATGTGCTTCTCTTCAGGAAGACATTAAGCTGTGCCTAAGTGTTTTGCTAAATAGAAGAGACCTTATTGCAGGAAACTTTAAAGGCACATTTTACAGCTTAAATCTACCTCTGAATGAGCCTTGCTGACAGAAATAAAGGGAATAACAGACTGATGCATGCAGAGTTGTCTCATGATTTTTAAAACATAAGGTCATCATTTACAAACTTGGCTCCTTCAAGTTAGGGATTCAAATGCTTATGTAGGTACATAAATAAGTGGCCTAGTTTTCTGGGATGCTGAATCCATTAAAATCAATGGAAATTTTGCATCTCTGAATAAAATGTCACTTATTTTGCTAGCTAATTTTAGGTACCCAAATACAGAAACTTTGATCTAAAAGAAAAAGATTTTTTAAAAAGCTGCTGAATTTTTGCTATGCTTCTGCAACACCAAGCTGCTGTGTTGGTGTTCCAATTCCTCCTTGAGGCCTGGCCTTCGGGGGAATTCAAAGGAAATCTGGACTGAGTCCTGCATGAAGAATTCACCTGGAATCACCTCGGTGTAGAAGAAGGAACATCTTCACCTGTGGAGTGTGCAGTGTACCCTGCCCACTCCATTCACAGCCTGGGCCGAGGGCACAGGGAGAGGATCCAGCAAAACAACAAGTCAAAGCCTGCTGTAACAATCTCTCCATGGGATCAGGAATTCCTGTAAAGGCATTTTTGGTGTGTCACGTTGGTCAGGCCAGATATGATCTCGGTGCATTGTCCCTGCAAAGAAGTTGCCAGGTTGTGACTTGTTTTCCTGTTGGATCTGATCAGTGCTGGAAAGGTCAGTGTGGTAGCAGTAAAATGAAGTGAGAGATCTGTCACATGCTTTGGGCTTGAGTTTTATAGCACTGAATATAAAAAATGAGAGGGGAGAGTGTCCTTTTGTCCTGTGAGGGCACTGATTTTCGTTGCCTGCTATTGCTGTGCACAGGAGCTGCAGAACATTAAGTCTGAAATTCTACATCGAGGACTTTCCTACTAATGAATTCTGTCTCCTGAAAGTGAGAGCTCGTCTCTTTAGCATTTGTACCTCGCACTTGATCCACAGGTTTGTGCTGCTGTCCTGATCATGTCACAGATATCCCTTCTTATGTCTCTCCAGCTTCCCAGCTTAACCAGCATCACATTCAGGTTGCTTTTCCCCTTCCCTTTCCAGCCTCAGCGTATTTTCCACAGTGTATATCCTATCCTGAGCTCCTCAGTAGCATTCAGTCCTCTCCTGTATCATTCTTTTCCTTCCCTCACTTTGGGTTTCATGTCATCTTTGTGCCTTTTTGTCTGACAATATCTGTGTTTGGCAACTGGAGCATGTTCCTCCCACTCACAGCACTCTCCATTTGCCAAGCCCCTGATCCTGGTCCAGTTCCTCCCTGAAGCTGTGGCTGCCCCATCCTTGGAAGTGTTCAAGGCCAGGTTGGACAGGGCTCGGAGCAACCCGGAATAGTGGAAGGTGTCCCTTCCACCCCAAATCATTCTGTGATTCCGTGATTCTGTGAAAAACCATTCCTCCCTCTAGACCTGATCTCCACATCCCCCATCCTGAGCAGTTTTGTTCCTTTCCACATCACCTGATTCCCAGTTAAATCCAGCAGTTGTGCCTTCTCCTGCTTGCAAAACACCCTCAGTGAAGAGTAAAGGCCATTAACACCGTGTCACAATGTGCCCCCTGCTCCTCTGATGTCAGCAGGAAAACTTCTCAGCTAATTCATAATTTACTATGTACTTCCAGATTAAGAAAGAACCTAGAATGGCTTACGTACACAAAATATTCAACGGCCAGAGGGACCATGAAAAAGAAAAAAGTATTCATTTCAATACATTTATTTTCCAAGAGAACAAAAAAAACTTCTTTTTTTTTAAACTGGGTCAACGCTACATCTGCAGCACTCAGCCGTTTTCCATACGACACGATCACCCACTCTGTTTATCTTTAGGCAATATGCTCTTGCAAACTGCCAATTAATTGCATATTTGGTGCCTGCTCTCTCCCAGCATCCTGGATAAACACGGCAAGGCAATCACGGGGAGCTGCTCTTGGCTGCCAGGGGAAGGAAATCTGTCATTGTCTCAGCCTTGTTATCTGCAACCAAGGCAGACTTTTAGCAGCGTTCTGCTTGTAAACACCCTCTTTAGACACCTTCTGATTTCCAGAGATGGCTCGTCAGCCACTCTGCCGTGCTACCTGCAGCTTCTTAAATCATTGCTTTCCAAAATGTTCGATGCAGATTGTCCTTGGTAAAAGGGCCATCAATGCCAGTAAAATGTGGTGAGAGAGTCCTTAAAATGAAGAGATAAAGCTGAATCCAAGTAAATGTAAGAGACAGAAAAGGGGAGAAGGGGGTGTGGAAACTCTGCTCTGCTCTGAGGGTTCTTCCCAGGGATTTTGTTGGGATTGCTGTTTGGGAGGTTTGGGGAACAGATCTGGTTGTGATGTGGCCTTTTCAGAAAGGTCCAGTCTGTTGGTGTTGGCTCTGGTCCTTGTCCTCCACTCTAAGTTGGAAGTATCTCCTACTTTGTACAAGAGTTGTTTAAATCTATGTCCAGAGAAAATGAGACACCCTAGGAAATCATCTCCATGCCATGCAGGGTTTTCTGGCTGGCCATATTCTTCCTTTCTGTCTAGTGGGAGGTGTCCCTGCCCATGGCAGGGGAGATGGAGATGGATGATCTTTAAGGTCCCTTCCAACCCAAAACGTTCTGACTCTAATTTCTGTCCCTACTGAAATCCCAAGAGAAGGCTCTGGAGAGCTGATCCTTCCTTGGGTTGGGATGGGCACCAACAGATCTTCACTCTTTATTTCTATCACGTTCTAAAGCTGAGTGACTTCAAAAGAGGCTGACTCTACAGTAGCTGCAGAAGAACTGGGACAAAATCTTCTCCTGAGGCAATCCTCAAGAGGATTTAAACTGCCATCTTGACATTGAGTTATTGTAAATTAACTGTTGCTTCCAGGCAAGGAATGATGAATGGTCTGAAATGAAGAGATAAGCCTGCGTGTGGATACATTCTCCCAGGCTCTTGTGGACCTTCCGTGTTATGAGCAGCTGGAATAATTCCTAAAACAGGGAATATTTGATGCTGGGTCAATTCCTATTTTGATGTGCTCATGTACATGGAGGATAAATGAGAATAATTACTTTGAACCAGTGTAATTAGAAGAAAAACAAGCTCCTTGTGTCTTAGAACAATACAAACACGTATTTGGGGTTTGTTTGTTTGTTTGTTTAGCTGAACTCTTTTACCAGTCTTACCTTACACTGTCCATGTTTTTATTGTGCCATTTAGTATTTACCTACCAGTGGTGCCCTAAGGCCGAGAGTTAAGGTGAGCCCTGAGTGCCAGGCTGACAGTAGAGCCAATCCACCCTTGGTGTGAGCAAGGAGGCGATCCCAGGAAGTGGGAGGCTTGCAGTTATCCCATCACAGCTGCTTTGGGGTCAGATCCTGCTCCTGCTAAGTCAGAGGGAACACCACCAATGGACTTAGGTTGGCATCTGGCCTGCAGACACCAAACACATTTCATCACAGGGATTGCAAACCTGTTCTGTCCTTGCCTCTCAGGTGTGGATGAGGCAGGGTTTCCGGTGTGAGAACACCTGAGTTCAGGTACAAAGTGGTTCCGAGCGAAGGCAGTGCGTGCCCGCGTGTCCCGCGAGCCAGCTGAGCAAAGGCCCCAGGGAGATTAGCGGGATGGTGTTTGCTTTGGGGCGATAGTGAAGTACATTATTGGGATTATTCACAAGTCTCTGGTGAGCTGTTGGCATAAGGTTGGGCCCTGAGCAGAGACGCAGGAGAGAACAGAACGCCTTTGGAATTCCACCCTTCCACTTGCTTCTGTCAATAAAAATGTGTCCTGAGGAGCAGCAAGTCCTTGCTCAGGGCTCTCCTGGAGCACTGGTTCATGGCAGATGCTCTGGGTTCCCTTTCTTGTTCACTTAGGGAATGGTGCAAACAGCTGAGATGGATAATCTGGCCATCCCCCACTGTTTGTGGCCATCACCAGAGCAGCAAATCTAAACATCTGCCATCAGAAATGAGTGAGAACCTCTGCCTCGGGGAGGATGTGTGTCAGGAGAGGGGGAGTCGTAAGGGGTTGTGGGAAATTAAACAAAATATTCAGGGTTATTTTCTTTTTATTTCTGTCATACCCCAGAACTTTCTCATTGGCTAGCTGAAGTGAAATCTTTTGGATTGAGCCTGTTTACTAGGTCACTGTGGATTATTGTAATATTGGAATACAGTAGAGATGAGATCCATATGTTCCTGTCAGGGACTAGAGTTTATTATCGCACTGGGGATGGCTAATAATAAAAGTTTAGATTTCAAGCAGATTTGAGGAAAATGTGCTTTAATTCCTGTCTGTCTGGTTTGTGGACAAACTCCCATACGCCTGGACTTCTTCGCAATTTAAAATGTGACTTGTAAATACCAATAGAAGGAGGCTGCGAGCTAAGATGACAGCAGTTATAGTTTGAGCTTTAAAGATTAACTGCCTTCAGGAAGTAATAAAGAGCAGAGCTGGCCGATCCTGATGCAGTTGCTTATGGAAAGATGTTGACACTGCACTGACAGGCTTTGGGAGCAGCGCCGTGTCTCAGGGAGGGATCAGGAATGTGCACTCCTCTGGCACAACCAGCATCCCTTCTCCCATCCTTGCTCCCATCCCTTTTCCCATCCCTCCTCTCATCCCTCCTCCCATCCCTCCTCCCATCCATCCTCCCAGCACTGCCCAACCTTCGGCCAAGTGTCCCCAGCGGGGATGGTGGATACGGAATGTTTTGGAAGTGATGCGAGATAGTTACTGCATAAATAAAGAGGAAATCTTAACATGGATCAGAGGTGCAGACAGAGCAGCCCGTGCTCGAACTCTCCCTTCTTACCTCTAGGTTTGTTGTTCTGCACTAATTATGTATGAGACAGAAAAATGCTGGATGAAGTTTAATTAGGAATGAGCTGCTTTGTCATGTAAACTCCGAGTGCAGTTCGCAAGCCTGGCTCACCGCCAGGACCGGTGTGAGCTCCTCGGCAGCAGGGAAGGGGCTGGGAGCAGATGCCTGTCCTCCAAAACACTGAGCCTCGAGGAAGGGTTTGAATTACAAAGGAAGGGAAGGGGCTGAGCTTCCCAGCCCCCTCCTCCCCCACAAAGGGCAATAGTCAGTTTACTTTCATAACCCCACTATCAGCTGCAGAGGAAGTCTCGCAGTCCGGGAGTCTGCGAGCGGTTCCAGAGCAGCTGAATCCAAACCGGGCAGAGCCGGCCGAGGGAGGGCAGCCGCGGGGATGGACTCGCCCTGCTCCCGGAGCAGCTGACTTTCCCGGGGACTTCAGCATTGCTTTTCTGTCCTGATCTTATTTTTCTGTCCTGATCTTATTTCTCTGTCCCGTGGAGGCTTGGGTAAGTGCCTGGTAGTTTTCCACTTACCTTTCTCTTCGGTGGTTCACCAGGATCTGCCAAAGTGCAATGGCACTGCAATGACAAAGTATTCCCTGCACCTTTATGAGCTTCCTCTGGAAGTGGATGATCCAGATTGGAAAAGCTGGACCTTTACAATCTTTTGAATTGATATACGGCATTTTCAAAAGGGACAGGGAGCAGATATGGAGAAAACAGATTTTCCAGCACGTTGTTTCAGCTAGTGGGACTGCTGGGGCTACGGCAGCTTGCAGTGTGCCGGATTTCCAGCGGTTGGATTGCTGGATTGCTGGAGCAGAGCTCTGCCGAGGTCTGTCCGGCAGTTCGGTGGTGCAGATGTTTGTGCTGTTTCCTGTGGAATCAGCCTGTGGGGGTCGGGGCAGCTGCGCCTGGAGCCAAGCTCTGTATTCCATCACCCGCCAAGGAACGCAGCGTCCGGCGCTCCCTCTGGCACTGGTGGGGAGAGAGGAGGATGCAGGAATCAAATGGTGACATGGTTTGCTGGAGAGGTGTTTGCTTTGGGCCCTCATGCTCTTGCAGAAGGGATGCGGTGGATTGGGAGCACGGATCACAGGCAAGCAATTCCCTCACACCCACGGGGAGCAGAGCGTGCGGAGGGGCCAGGCAGAATTCACAGATTTTTCAAAGCCGTTGTAAAAGATCTGCGTGATTGTAAAGAAAGAAGTGGCCGTGCCTGGCGGTCGGGGTGTTTGCAGGCAGTCCCGGGGATGTGGGTGTCTGGATACGTGGTAGGAGCAGCCGGAGAACTTGAAAGGGAGATGGACTAAAACTTACGTAATGTGTGAAACCGAATGTCCTTTCCTGCTGTCCCTGCTGTGAACCTGAGAAGATTAACCCTGAAATGATTTTTAAAGCTGTCTTTGTTAGTTCATCCTTTATGCAATTTGTTTCTTTATCTGTTTCATTTTGAGCACAAGGAGCCAGGCTGGTTCCACTCCCCTCTCCACTCCTCCTCTATTGTTAGTCTCTCCCAGCTTCCCGTAGGATTGTCCAGCTCTGCTCTTTGCAGAGCCCAGCAGAAAAGGATATGGTTGAAAAGAAAGAAAGTATTTCAAATTAAAATCTGGCGAGTGCTTGCATCCTCATTAGGCTTCAGACAATTTTCTTCCCTCCCAATCTCCTTTTTCACAAAAGTTGCAGGGTGGCCAGTATCACTTGCAATACCTTAAACTTGAAAACAAAGCGTATTTATAATAATATGAGCAGCCTGGTCTAGTGGAAGGTTCCCTGCCCGTGGCAGGGGGTTGGAACCACATGAACTTTAAGGTCCCTTCCAACCCAAGCCATTCTGGGATTCTGTGATACCTACAACTAGGAACACCTACATAGAATGAAAGCAGGGAATTCTTGCATTAAGCCTCATTCAGATTTGTGAGCTGGTCACAGCTGATGAGTTGTCCCAGCAGTGACACTGAGCATCTGCCCCAGGCAGGACCAGGCTTGGAGGACGGGTTTAAGGAAAGGAGTGTGCAGGGAGGGAGGAAAGGTCATGGCCCCATCTCTATTGGTTCTCATTAAGATGTAGCTTGATGAGCAAATGGTAATTAATGGTTGTGTTAATGCTCCGAGGTAAGCTGATAGGACTCTCCGTGCTTTCTCTTGATTCCCAGCTGTGAGTTCAGTCCTTTTGAGCAGCACTGAGGAAGCGGGGTTGGGTCTGGGTGATCTTTGGAGAGGCCCAGCCAGCAGCACGTGTGACCTTCCAGATTGTTTGCACCTCCAGGCACCATCCTCCTTCCCACTGCACAGCAATTAGTGGGAAGTGTCCCTGGGCAGGACTGGAGCCCGGGAGAAGAGAGCTGCCGTGGGGCTTGTGGAGATCGCAGAGACTGGTGAGGCTGAGCTGCCTCCTGTGGCCTTGTTAGTGCCAATATTGGCACAGGGAGATGCAAGCAGAGCAGGTGGAAGGGCAGAGCTGGAGACAAAGGGGAGCCCCAGTTCCTCAGGAGACGTCTCCATTGCCTGCAGTGACCCCTGCGCGTGGAGCTCCACTTGCCCCAGCCCGAGCCACAGCCCCATGCCTGGTGCTCTGTCACAGCCCCTTGCCAGGCTGTCCTGGCCCCAGGGAGTGCACTGGGGAAGCTGGGAAGATCGTGAGTGGGATGAGAAAGCACTCAGTAATTCCCTGAGTTTCCTTCTGCTCAAAGTGGCAGAAATAACACCTTTCTTATGTAAAAGGCTTCCTCAGTTCCGCTGGGTATTGTACAGAAACACCCCCCTGCTTTGCTTCTCTTTGACTTGCACCGTTTCAGAGACCTGCAATTTGATGACAGGTTTAATAAGATACAATTGTCACTTGTGTTGAGAGGAGACATTCAAAGAACCTGGAGTTGTATCACCTGGCATACCAACATGTAAAGGCACTTTTCAGTTCAGACACAGTTTTAGGTGCTGGAGACCCAGATTTTAAGGCTTGTTAAGACCCAGACTTTAATACTTTTAAAGACTTGTCCAGCAGACATTGATGGCTGAAAACTTGTTCCAGTAGAGCCTCCCTTCCCCCAGCACTGGTTCCTTCTTCCACCTCTTCACCATATAGGAAATGTCTGTCTTTTTTTAAACAGGCAGTTTTTCTTCATGTCACCCCTTCCACTGTGGTAACACCAGCACCCAGGAATGGGAGGGGAGAACAGCCCCAGTTTCCTTGGGCCTGTCTGGGACCTTGCTGGTAGCACTTTTGCTGGTGCTGTGGCACTGAGAGGTGACAGCCTCTGCCCTGCTGCCATGGGAGGGTCTCACACTCCATTTCCCAGAAAGAGCAGGATGCAAATTGAGCTGCTGCCATAAATTTACAGCAAAGACAATAAAAACAAGAATTAGACTGATAAAATGATTAAAAGGCTTTACCAAAGCCTCTAAGCAGTTTGTCATATCCTGCAAGGTGATTGCCCAGGACACCTGCAGCACAAGCCAGCCTTCTCCAGCGTGGCCCCTCGGCCAGGACATCAATAAAAATGAGGATTTATGAGCTCTGTCATGGGCAGCAAGTAAAGCATCGGGCAACAAATTAATCGCTGATTGCAGTGCAGTGCTGACTGGGAGCTTTCCGCTCTCTCTTGGCGTCGTTGCAAGGTTGCTCGTTAAAAAATTAGTTTGATAAGGAGACCCTTGACTCCCAGCGCGTTCCTCTGTTACCTGCTCACCGAACACAAGGCACCGTGAGCCCAAAAGGTGCTTTTCACTGTTCAAGTGTTCCAGCTTTTAGTCATCAGAATGTGACACCCCTCACAGTTCTCTGTGCTTGTCTGTTCCCTCCTGTCCAGTAATTTTAGGATCACAGAATTCCAGTTTGGGCTGGGAGGAGCTGGGTACTGCTGGTCTACTAGAAGCACTTGGGTGCCAAAGCTGTGTGTTCCTGCTAAGCTGCTTCCCTTTCCTACCACAGAGGTTTTGCTCATTGTTCTCTAATTTCAGCAGGCAGGAAAAAGCCCACTTTTGAATTCTCTTGCCTGCCCTGTCCCCACAGCTGGTGCCACCATTGTCCCAGGGTTCCTACCCAGACCCGCTTCCTTTGTTCTCTGCCGGGCAGCTCTTCGAGGTGATTGTTTTCACAGTAATTTTACTTCTCCCTGCCTGAGACCAGACCATAATTTCCCAGTGACTCATATCACCTGTTGGTGGCCTTTTCCTGTCCCTCACACAGAGGCAGTGCAGGGTGGGAGATGGAGTTGGTGCTCCTCAGGTTAAGGAATGCTCCCACCTTCCAGCAGCCTGGGAGAGCTGTTGGTGGCAGCCACACGCTCCGCAGGGACACACGTCAGGGGCTGGGGAGAGGGAGCTCTGTGGGGGATTGGGGATGTTTTGCCCTTGTTATGCCAGACTTGTACCAGCTGATCCCATCCAGCCTGATTTGCCCACGGATGGTTTACCCCGGGAGCCTCGGGCTCCACACGTCCCCTGTGAGCAGATGCTGAGCAGACCCGTCAGGTTTCAAGGCATTGCCTCGGACGAGCTCCACGGGACGAGCTGCCAGCAGCTCTGGTTGAGCTGCAGGCTCGGTTTGGTTCATCAGGCTTGGCTCTTACTTTTTTTTTCCCTGTTTCCTTTTTTGAGAGTGCTCTTACACCAGAGCTGAGCTCTGTTGCCCATCTTCGGTGCTGGAGGGTGACATCTCCTCTGCTCCTGCTCGTGCTAACGGCAGTTGTCGGGCTCTGGACAGGGAACAGGGCATTCTCCGTCTCAGATGGAACAGCAACATGAAATTTCATCACCTAGGTTTCAAGAAAAATAAACTGTGGCTGGACTTAAAACCTTGCGGTGAGGACTAATGGAGAGAGGCTTTTATGAGCATTGAGAATATTTGTAGCTAAGCAACCAACATCAGCAAGAAGAATAAATCAAAAGTTTCAGGGCTCTGCCTGCCTGCCTTGAAGGGTCAGGAACTGTATTTTCTCTTTGTTAACAAGATTGCCTTCCTGCTGGAGGCAGGATCCCGGGTTAGATGGAGCTTGTTCTGGGATACTGGGCTGACAACAGGAGTGAAAGGACAGAGAAGAATCTTGCCAAAGGCCACAAAGCCAGCCAGGCCTCCCAGCAGCTTACAGGAAAAGGCTCTTGGAACAGTAACATCTAACACAAAGAGGTAATATTTTCTAATTACTCTCGTATAAGTCCTCCTAACATCAGAGAGGGACTCTTTATCGGGAAGGGTAGTCACAGGATAAGGAGTAGTAGGCTCAAAGTGAAACACCGAAGAAATCTCTCCCTGTGAAGGTGGTGAGGCCCTGGCACAGGGTGCCCAGAGCAGCTGTGGCTGCCCCGTCCCTGGCAGTGCCCAAGGCCGGGTTGGACGGGGCTTGGAGCAACTTGGGATAGTGGAAGGTGTCCCTGCCCATGGCAGGGGTGGCACTGGTTGAGCTTTAAGGTCCCTTCCAACCCAAACCATTCTGGCATTGTCTGATTCTAGGCTCTCTTCAAGGCAGCAGCTACAGACCATATTCCATTTCACAGATGGCAGAACTGAGGGACTGGATGACTGGAGCAGTTTTTGTTTGAAACGGTGAATCTCTGTGGGCTTTGTTCACTTTCTATATTTGCACAGTTCCTGTTGCTTGGGGCGCTCACCCTGTTGCTACAATTGCAGCACAGATCCAAGGCCTATTAGATAATTGAGCTTTATTTTCTACAAAGATATTATGCAGTGTTCTTCACCGGGTTGCACCAGAAAACCTAGAAGCGAGACATTTAACTTTAAAATATATTTTATTTGTAAAAAGAAAACTTCCCAGAAATGCCAATGGGAATGGCAGCAAGTCAAATCCCAGGAATAATCTCTCAATTGAACTTTTTTTTTTTTTAATACCATCTTATAACGTCAGGGTATTTTCCATCTCTGCTTCTTCCTCCTGCTTAGCCAGGAGCTGGTTGGAAAAGATACTCCAGTCGCTACCCTGTCCTGGCAGCCTCATGGATCACCAGGAGCCCTGTGAGTGCCCTCTGTGCTATGGGAAGATCCCCTAAAAGTGCTTTGGAACCAAACTCTTGGAGCCCTGAGTCCCCTCTGCACAGCTGTACCACACCATCAATCCGGGCCTCAAACAGAATTGTTCCCTGACCAAGGACCCCAGAGACCTCTTTGCTCACATAGACACTAAAGTTGGTGTTAATTATAAACCTGTGTATTAAGGCCAGATCTCCCAGTATTTCTGTGGAACTGTATTCCTAAACCAGGTTTATTGTTTCTGTGAGAGGAATGAAGTGTAATACAGGATAACTCAGGTGGTGTTGGGACTTCCAAGCCCTGTCCCAGTACCTCTCACATGCCATGCTGGAATGCTCTCCTCGGCAGGACTGTCCACATATTTTACCACTTTATGTGGCATTTCCTCCACTTTTCTGCCTGGAAACCTTCCTGCAGCATTGGGCATTTCAGTGGAGTTTAAAAATGGGTCTTAATTTTTCTGTATTGGCAGCTGCCCTGTGTTCAGAGCATCCTGTTACAGACGATGACAAGCATGAAACTTTCCGGAGGCGCGCGGCGTTTTCTCCATCTTCTCTCCCGACGCAGCTGTGGCCTGGCTGGTGACTGGAGTTACTCAGCTGTGAAAGGCACTCAGGCTCTGAAAGCAGGGGGTGTTTCTGTCTATTAACACCAGTGCTTGCAGCAGCCCAGCTGGGTGGGGAGTCCATTTAGTCCCAGTCCCACAGCTGGGCTCCAAGAGGCGCCTCGAGCCAGCAGGTACAGACTGAATGGCTCTCAGGGATTTTAGGGGTAACAGGAGACCAGCATGACAGTAAGGGGTTATTAATGATAGCATTCTTTCAGGAAGGACTTTATTTTTCTTATTAGGGAAACTATCTCTTTTGGAAGTGTTGCAGACACATTTTGGAAGCAACACCAACTATTTTAAAAGTTAAGCATTGGCAGGTGTGAGGGGGATGTTCTGGAAAGAGAAGATACAGCCTGGCTTAAGAGAAACCCAATGTATTCAGAAGATCCAAGCTTTTCTGTTTGATCATTTTTCTCTTCCCACCCACTTTGGATCAGCTCCCACCACTCCACATGTAGGATCTGAACCATTCCAGCCAGTTCCTGAGTCATTCCCAGCTCCCAGTCCATTTAGACCATGGCACAGCTCCCTGAGGCACTGATGGAGTTTGTGAAATGCTTCCACAAATACAGATAAGGACAAGCTGTTGGAAAACAAACACTCTCCAGGAGCTGCAGTGAGGGTGCAGGAGGGCAGACCTGGGAGTGGTGGGGAAACCAGGACACCAGGGTGGTGGCAAGAACAGCTCCTGCCTCCCCTCCCTGCTGCCTCTGGATTGCCCTGTGGGAAAGGAAGTGCACCCAGCTGATGGTGAAACAGAGTGAGGATGCTGTAGCCAACTTAAAATTCATTTTTGAAGTAATTGTTCCAACTTTCTTACTCCATTTCTGGAGCTTTTCTCCCTTTTCTGGTTGTATTTTGTTCAGTTGGCTTCTCTCAGCTTTTTCTCCTGGGGGTCCCAGGCAGGTTTCTCTGTCTGAACATGAGACTTTGTTCTTCAGTGCTTCTTTAAGGGTGTTTATCTCCTTTTCGATCCTGTAAGTGCCTCTTTTTCCCTGTTACTTTTTCCTCCACAAATCAAAGCCTCTTGTCCTCAGTTTAATTTTTACATTTAATGAAGTAGCCCTGTAATTAAATGTTCTTTAACAAATCCCCAGTCAGGTTATCTCACAACAAAGAGTACTTTGGTTTTATTATTATTTTTATTATTGTTATTACTAATGGAAAGTGATGACATGCTTGAATCCTTATCAAGTGTTATTCAGGGGGATTAATCATTTCAGCTGAAAGGAAAAGTTTGCTCCATCATTTACGCTGAACTCATCTGCTCAGTGTCCTTCTCCTGTTTATTTATATTTATCATTCTCTACTGGTTTTTTAGGTCTCAAGATCAAATTGTTCTGGCCTGACACATACAATACCTGTAATTGCACATGTGTTTGTCTGAGCTGCTGTGTGTTAGCACAGTGCTAACAATGAGGTGTGTTTGGTTTTGTGCTTCACTGGGCAAACAGCAGTAAGCTAAATACAGGAAAACAAGCTAAATACAGGGAAACAAACTAACTACAGGGAAAGAAGCTAAATATAGAGAAAACTGAATGAGAATAACACATTTTTGATGTCTGTGATGTCAAGCTTGTCAGACCCACTAAGCACCTCGCTAAGAAAAGCAAAGCAAGCCTCAAAAACCTCAGAACTTGCCGAGATGTTCTCATTGAGAAAAATTTTTGCATCTTCAGCTTGAACTACAAAAAAGAGCAACTGTGAATCAGTCAGACATCCCACATTTGTGGCTGAATTGAGCTCGCAAGCAGTTCCTCCAGTCCCCTTTCCCAGCTCCTCGGAGCTGTTGGTGTTAATGAGCTCCAGGCCCCGGCTGAAGGCTGAGGAAGCAGCTGGGGCAGATGTTGGCCACCTGGGCTCCAGGAATGAGGCTTCCCAAAGCTGGGACCTGTTCAGCTCCCAGAGCAATGGTTTAGACATCGAACCATTGTCAAAACTAGGTCAGCTGGATATCAAAAATCTGTGTCTGCAGATATCCAGCTCTGGGGCAGTTGTGCCTGGGCAGGCGGCAGCAGCTGCAGGCGGGTGGCTGCAGCAGCACCACGGAAGGACAGGGCTCCTGTGTTGCTGTCAGTGCTGAGCTGATGGAGATGGCAACAGCAAGAGTCCTTCTGGAAACCAGAAACCAGTGTGGAGGTTAAAAGCAGCCATTGTTTGGTATTTAGGGGCTTTGCAGAGAAAATGGCACATCTCTGGCAAAGGGCATCTGCAGCAGATGCAGGGAGCTGGGTGTGTGTTTAATGCTCCCTAGGCTGCAGGGGGATGGGAGCAGGGCTGACAGTGCTGACCAGCCACAAATCTGTGTGTGAGGAGCACTGGGAAAGGGCAGAGAGACAGTGCTGAAACAAGGCACAGGATAAGGTAAAGCATTCCAGAGGGGGGCTTTGGAGCCCTGGGCCCCGGTTCTGAGCTCTCTCTGTACTGGACGAGAAGCAGCAGCAGAGCGTGCGAGTCCCCAGCACCTCGGCCTCCCCCCTGTCTGTCCTGCCTGTGTCCTGCTCCCACAGCCCTACCTGAGCAGTGATCCCTCTTGTCAACAGCTATTCCCCAGGAAAACACCGTCCTGCCCCATCCTGTGGTCAGCAGCCAAGGGACAGGAATGTCCCTGGTGTCGTGGTGGATCCAGTGCCACAGACAGGGCTCCCGGGCTCTGAGCTGGTGCCCAGCTCGTCCCACTGAAACAGGGCTGCTGCCACAGAGGGACACAGCCTCCCACGGGGACAGGAGCAGGGCAGGTGTGTCTGAGGAGGTTCTGAGGCAGCAGAGGAGTCACTTCGGCTGGAAGGAGGAGGACGGAGGGTTCAGGCTTGTTCGTTTGCATGTGGCCAGCCAAACGTGGGCAGCCAGGCGTTCCTTTCTTCTCACCAAATGTTCCTTTCTTCTCACCATCCTTCAGCTCCTCTTTGATCTGAGCTGTACTTTTTCCTGGAAGACTTCCAGCATTCTCAGTGTAGCTATGAAGCTCCCTTTTTTCCTCCCCATTCAGGCCACATCCCTCAAATTTAAGAAAGCCGCTGCGATGGTGACGTGGGACTGTGGTGTGTAGTCATTTCTGGAGAAACATGTTTGACTTCTTCAGATGTTCCTGATCTCTCCTCCCAGAACAAGCACAGAACAGGCAACAGCAGCACAGGCTCCCACAGTCACCTCAGAGTTTGACTTAATGCAATATGGAAAATCAGCCCCATAAAAGGTTCAAGCTGTGGTTTGGTACAGATGTCCTATAAATTGAGAACTTTTGGCGACCTTCATTTCTAGACTGACATGTCAGACAGATGCACATGCCAGAAGCACACTGGGAAGCAAAGACTGTGTTGGGAAGGATGCCAGGAGCCAAGATGCGTTTGCAGAGCTTCAGAGCAGCAGCTTGGCCATCTCTGGCCCAGGCAGCAGGATGATGGAGAGAACCCTGGGGTAGCTGGCTGGGTAATGATGTTGCTTTTAAAAAGGACAACAAAAAAGGCGTTGCACCCTGCTCCTGCTAAGGAGGCTTGGAGGCAGGAGAGAAAAGGCTTCTTTCTCTAGAGGTGAACAGTCACTTCTTCCTGCAGCAGAAGAAGCCTGACACTAGATAAGTAGCTGTGAGAAGATTCATAAAAAACCTAATTTATAATTTGCCAGAATATAATCCTATTTGATCAGTGTTATTCAGTTCCTCTTTCTTTTAAAATTCAGTGCACTTAACTGTTCTACGAGGGTTTATGAATGTTTAAAAATTGCTTTGTGGTCCCTAAAGTAATTTGACAAGTCTGACAGCTATTGATTAAAAACCTGAAATTATTCAGACTGTAGGATGACTTGAGGGATTAGATAGAAAGTTTTTTCAAATGTGAAAGGAAATAAGATGTTGGAAAGTAAATATGTTCTTGAATATTTTTGAAAAATCCATTACAACTGTGAAATTAAATTGAAATGAGATACTTCGTGTGGAGATGAAGGAACTAAATGCTGGCTTTACTATTTAGGCATGGGGCAGAACTCCCCATCCCAAGCCCAACAAATGCTTCCCTGGAAGTTGCCGGTCTCTGGCACAGATCCCACCTCAGGGCACTGAGGGAGCCCTTGGGGAGCTCCTGCACCTGCCCAGTCCTGGCCAGGGCCCAGCCAGCTCCCTCCATCCCACTGTTCCTGGTGGGGCTGATGGGAATGGGGCTCTCTGTCCAGTATGAACATTCATGTTTGTGGGACAGGCGGGAGCTGATGGAGCCTCAGAGGGAATGACCGCAGCCCCCTGGAACATCCTGGTGCGTGCCCCATGCGGGAGCTGCTGGGGGAGCTGGGAGCAGCTGGGCTGGGCACCTCTGCGCACACTTGCCCTCCTTCACCAGACCTCAGGAAGGGTATCCAAGAACTGGCTGTGCATCTCCACATGCCAAAGAAGTCTTTAGGCTCTTAGGGCAGCCAGGACGTTTTCCATGTGACCAGAAGGAATCCTTTTGTTCAGCACATCCAGACCTGTTCTGTTCCTAATGACCATGTGTTTGAATATCCTTCATAACTATATTTTCTCCATCTTGACATCACTGAGGTTTTGTTCCCTGTTCTCCCTCCTTCTGGAAAGCTAATCTTGGATTTCACTTCTCTCATGGTTAAAAGCTCTCTCCTGATTTCCAAGTTTGAATCTATTCACAGCCAGTTTGAGCCTCTTGTTTCCCCCATGCTGCCCTGCAGCTTGAACAGCTCTTGTGCCTCTCATACTCACTCTGGAGTGGGTACAGTCCTCGTGTCGCTGAGCCCTTCCCTGCAGACTGGACCAGGTGAGTGTCACAACACTCCAGCATCGAGCTGGGTGTGACCCAGCAGGTGACATCCCTGCACTCCTCTTGAACTGAGACTCAGCTGAATCCCATGGACATTCCCAGCCTGGCTGCTGCACCAGCATTCAGCCTGGACAAAACACTGCAAATCTGAATGGATGATCCATAACCAAACATATGCAGGTCTGAAGAAATAACTCCCACAGCCTGCTGCCAGCTGGTTGGGAATAAGGAAAAAACCAGTTCTGAGTGTGCCGTGCAAGCATCCTCCTTCCCTGATGGGGGAATGGGCTGCTGGGCGCAGAACCCCTGTGCCCCTGCTCCAAACACAGGAACTGGGGCTGTTCCATACCCAAGGGAAATGTCTGGCTGCTCGCTGCCAGCACTGTGGGCAGGGAACACGAGGCAGCTCAGTGGAAGGGATCAGATCCCTCAGTCCGTGGGCTGGTGCAGAGCGTGTGGGCAGCTCTGCAGACTGGTTCTGCTAACGGGGTGCTCCACAAACACCTGATTCTGCTTTTGATGGTGTTATCACTGCTGGTGTTTAATCAGGTAATGGGTGGCTGTTGGTATTGGTTAAATTCCTGAGTGATTCTATCCATGGAGAAAATGAAGTGTTTGTTATGGAGATAATCAAGTGGTTTTTATGATGATACAGTTCCCTGGATTGAAGCAGCAGAGTTATGGATATGGAGGTACTCAGTAAGCATATAGAAGGCTTGCTTGGCCTGTTACCTCAGGGCACCGCGCAGCCCTTGCTCATGTCCAGGAATTCCCAGTTTCACGGGATCAAAAGCCTTGGTGAGGGGAGTCTGCAAGGTACGAGTGGAGCTGGAACCAGGTGTCACCAGGCTGGGCATGGTATTTTAAACTCTTGTGCTATATATGGCCCTTGGTTATATTTCAGTGACAATATTAAACTTTAAAAAGATGAGTGGAAGGAAAGGAGACCTTCAAATTTAGTTACTGCCAGGAAATAATACTCAGCACCACATAGTTGTCATTCTGCAGCAGACAGGGATTATCCATAAACCCTGTACCTCCAAAGTGAAGGAGAGTAATAAAGCCGACCCCAGGCGCACTTTGAACTTGGCTACCTCTGATTAATTAAGTTTTTCCTTCCTTGAGCCTGATTTAGTACTTATGCTCAGAATGAAGGATTTAAGTTAAGAAACTGTTGAGAAATTGAAGGACAGCTCTCATCCCCTCTTTCCCATCTCATCCCCTTCCCTATCACATGCACACACATGTGGGTAGCAGAGGGCTTGATGTGGCTGCTGAAAATCAGGCTCTGAGGGCATTCCTGTCCCAGAATTCTTGTCATTCCTCCTGCAGTTCCACCACTTTCTCTGTGGATTTTTATTCCTGCCAAGCTTGAAATGTCAGTGGGGCATGGCAAACATCAGCTAATTCTGGCCGCAGGTCTCAGGGCAGTGGAAGGTGTAATAGTGATCCTGCATTTATATGGAAAATAGGAAGGTGTCTGTGCCACTCTGGAGTATCCTCCTTTCATTCATTTAATTACAGAGCTTCCTGGGACATTTAAAATCTGTCTGTGGCAGGGCTGAGGCTCAGCGCAGCCATTCACTCCACATTCAGAGAACTCCTCTGCTTCCCACAGAGGGAGTGAGGGGCTGGGAATGAGGGAGAGACCGTGGTGGGTTCTGAGCTCCCCAGGTTTGCACAACAGCCCCGAAACTTCACAGCCCTCCTTGGTTAATAGCTCTAATGATCATAAATGGGTTCATTAACATGCTGGTGTTTCCAACCTTCTGTTTGGGCAGGGCAGGGTTGAATAAAACAGAGAGAGACCTGAGCAGGTACAATGAAAACCCATGTCCTGGGAAGTCAGTCAGCCCCTGCGTTCCTGTAGAATTGCTGTGGCTGGTGCTGTATCCCAATTAACACTCAGGGACTGAGAGGGGCGATGGTTGTACCTGGGTAGTCAGATCTAAAAAAACTTACCCAAAATTATTCAGCTTATCCCTTAATTAGACTTCCTTAACCCACTTTTTTTTGGAGGAGAAACAATTGTTTAGAATAATGAGAGAGTCTGTTTTGATTGAAGGACGTACAATAACCTGCCCTGAATCTGCTCTGCTGCATTGTACCAAACTCACTTATTTCTCTATATTTGTTCATCGTCAAAGCATAAATAATTTAGCATTTTGTCTCTCCCTGTGAATGTGAGAAGCATGCTTGCTGATTCCAGATCAGATGGAGCAGTGATGTTTATTACTCTGATGTTGGGGAATGATTGTTGCATATTTAATATCACCATATCTAAAGCTCCTGTAGCTGCGTTCCCACTCGCGGGATCGGCGTGAGGCTTTCTCCGAACACTCTGATCTGCAGCCCTCCGAGCTGTGCTGGGATGGAAGCAGAGCCTTTGCTTGCCCACTGTGACATAGGGCATGAGTGACAACTGCATTTCCAGCGTGCCCAGCCTGGCTGGCATCCACCAGCCCACAGCACTGCCAGCCCCACCTGCTCCAAAGTCATTTATCTCACCCAGAAATACTCAGAGACTTGCACTGTGTGACAAAGTAAATACCAGAAGTAAAACAAACCTCATTAAAATAAAGTGGCTGGATGATAAGGCGAATGGTTAACATACCTTTAACAGCAGTATTTCTTTTCTTCATTTTATCTCACTAATGCCTTTAAAAACTGCCTGAAAGTATTTTATAGTAATTACTAAAGGAGCTGGAGTTTTTAGCAGTCTTGTAATGAGAAGCTGAACATCTCTGATTTTAGTGGCTTTTTTTCAAAGTGTGGGGAAGACACCAGGCAGGGAGTGAGGATCTGGGCCATGCCTATTATTCCTATTTAAAATTAAAATTCCTTCAAAATGTGGCACAGGTATTGCAGCATCCTGCAGTCCTGGGCTGGATGTTCTGCCATCCACAATAGCCTTGCAGGACTTTGCTCCAGCACCTTGCTGAACTCTAGCTAGTCACCCAGCACCGTTTTCCATTTTCTCCTCTAAAATTCTATCCATGGAGATAAATTCTTGTACATTTTACCTAAGCCACTTGCCAGAATAAAAGGAGTGAGGCACTGCTTGGAAATAGTGAGAAGCAAGGGAGAGAGAGCAAGCTTTGTCCATGAGCCATTTGCAAGCCAAGGCTGTTCCGCTGGGTCACATTCCTGTTCTCTCCGCCTTGGCGTGGATCGCCTCTTTGTAATGGAGTCCAGTGTTCCCAGTGTTTCCAAACTTGTTTCAGTGTTTGCAGCAAGCTGGGATGGTCTCCGAGAAACAGTTTGTGTGGATGTGATTGAGGGAAGGAACGTCACTGTGCTGGAAACAGAGACCCTGCAGGCACTCCGGCCCTCTGAGAGCCATGCCAGTGTCACAAGGTGGATTGGGAGGTGACTCTCCCCACTGTCCCCACACACCATGCTTGGATCTGCACCACGGAGCCATCCCAGTGCCTGGAGCGCTCCTGGCAGGAGCCAAACCCACTGATGTGCTCCAGGAGCAGCCTCCTCTCCTCCCAGGGTGCAGACAGGGCAGCAGCACCAAGTCTTCTACTTAAAACTTGCCCCTTGCTGCCCGCTGATGTGGCCACTGCCCCAACACGGCACCATCGGGGTGACAGAACCGTGCAGAGAGGGGAAATCTCCCATCCAGCCCCAGGAGCTGCTCCCTGGAGCCAGCAGTGCTGGACACTGCTAAACAGATGTGGATCAGAACTGCTCCAAACCTTGCCTTTACTGGCACACAGCCATTGTGCTTGTTCAGTATTCTAAAAGCAGAGTTAATAACTATTTTTGTCTCTATTCTCATTTCTCACGTACATATAAAGGCTCGGCTGATGTTTAGCTTGACAAGCCAGGCTGCAGTTTGGATGCCAAAAATCTCCAAACTGTCATGGAGGGAGACAAGGATAAAGGAAAAAAACAACTTAGATAAAAGGGCTGTGGACTCAGAAATGCTGCATGTGGCACACTTCCCAATCCTCAGAGAGACTTATTAATTCACATCGTGGAAGTGTTTGTGGTGCACAACTCAAGTGGCTTCCTGGCTCCACTTGGGATCTCGCTGCATTTAGGAAGAAGTTGCTTTCACATTCTACAGGCAAAGGAATTAAAAAGTTGTTTTGTTTCTCAAAGTGTATAAGGTAATAAAGTGTATAAGGGATGGAATAAGGCAGGCCAAGACTCTACTCAGGAACTGCACATCAACCTAATGCCAGGGGGGTTTTATTGCCTTTTCCCAAACCACAATGTTCAGACTTGGATTTAACATTCAGTCCTTTGCTGCATCCTTGCAGCTCCCAGAACTAAAACTGATTTTTGCCCAGGGACTGGGCTAACACGTTCCTCCAGCTCTAATCTCTTTATAAAAAACCAAAGCTAAACAAAAAAAAAATCCATAAGCAAAAAATCTTAAGTTATTATCCCATAATTTGTAACATGGATGTGAGTGTTGTAGGCACTTAACAGACAAGGCACTTGGCAGCTTTTCCCAAATTCTCTATATTCTGTGTGGCAGCTGGTGCATCTGGATTTTGCAAGAGCTGTAGGTTGGAGAGCACAGAGCATTTAACCCATCCCTCATCCCAGGGAAGATTCCTGTTTTATCCTCACATCAGCCAGCCAGAGCCTCATCTCTTGTGCTTTTCTCAAGTGTCCAAAGAATTGAAGAAATCATGGAACATTCTTCTCACTTGGCAATTGTTTTAATTTCTCAGAAGTCTGCACTGTGCCAGGCCTGTCCCTGTCCCACCTCTGAGCCCAGCAGTCTGAACTGCCACCCTTGTGCCCTGTAAATGAGACAGGACTGGAGCTTGTGCAGGGACTCCGTCACAGCCCGTGCTCGGTTACTCACCAAGAGCCAGGGTCCGTTCCTGTAATTGCTGCTGACAGGCTGATGATTTCCTCGTGGAGAGCCAGCCCTGGCAGGGCCGGCATGGGCAGCTCCAGCCTGAGTGAATCACACTGCATGTGATGGGCTCCAGGAGCCCATTCCCGACTGTGGCTGTGGCTGTGGCTGTGTGTCTGGGATTTGGAGCTGGCAGCCTGTCCTGGGCAGGGGGATGAAGTCAGGGAGCTGCAAACACAGAGCGGGCAGAGCAGGGATACCGGGGCTGGTAATAGGAAATGCAGCTTTGTGCCTCACAGTTTGAAACCAAATGGGCAGGGATGGCCAGAACTGATGCTTCTGAGGAGCACTCCAGAAGAGGCACTGGATGAGGTGGCCCAGGGCCATTGCCCCCTGTCAGCCCCACGTGGCCTCTGGCTGGGGTACAGTCTGGGTACCCCACACCTCTGCATGGGGTACAGCCCCACGTATCCCTGGGCAGCAGCCTGGGCAAGGGACACCCATCTGTGGGGTGGGCTCCTGGGTGGGGAGGTGGCACAGCTCTTGCTGAAATGAGCTCCCCTTTCACCTAAATTCATTTGGAGCTTCAGCTGAATCACTGGTGTTCAGCTGTGCCTGTGTCCTCCCAGCTGAATCCTGTTCTGTCTCCCACCCTGTGACAGGGACATCAGGAGATGGCTGGGGGTCCCATCCTGGAGAGGACAGTACAGTCCAGGGCCACATAGAATGTCCTTTTCGAACAGCTCCATTTGTTTTATGAAACCATTTTAGGCTTTAATGCTGCTCGTGCAGGATGGTGACATTGGAGGCTTGAGGCTCCCGTTTGCGATGGAGTGGGAAGCAGCTGGGACTGGTTGCATCAGGATGGACTTTGCTTTTTCTCTGTGTTTAGAGCACAGTTGCTCATTTGGAAACTCACCTGGTGCTTTCAGTTTTGGTGCCCTGGAATGGTGTATAAAGGCAGCCAGGCCCTCTCCTGGAGCCGGGCAGGGACAGGAAGAGCAGCCCCTGTCACCAGAGGGAGCAAAGTCATGCTCATCCCCGGCTCTGGGCTGGGACATTCCCGGGCTCCACCTGCCCGCTGCCCACCCAGGCCAGCACCCGCATTCCCCTCTCTGGCTTCCTTGCTGGCCACGGCATCTGGGAGTTCTGGGCAGGCTCCACCACAGAGCTGTACATGGGTTCCAGCCATGGTGTAAATCCAGGGCAGCCTCATCAGCTCAGGAGCAGATTGCAGTGTTGTTTATGAGAACATACGCTGGCCCTACGTATTCCCAGGGATTTGACCTAAGCTGAGCATCTGTCAGGATAAGAAAAAGTGGTTTAGTGCAGTGGCATGGCAGCAGTTCAGCGGATGGGCAGCAGGGCAGAGGGGATTGTCAGCTCCTCCCACTTGGATGGTGGTTTTATATTCCATCAGAGGAAAAAAAAATATTTGCGGAAATTGGTGTTTTGAGAAATTAAATACAAGAACAAAATCTAAACCAGATCCAAACATTTTGCATTTTCTCAGAAGAAAGTAAAATAGAATTTTTGGGCCCTGCTCTGCAGATTTAACCCTGCAGAGTTGGGAACTGCAAAGCAATGCCAGTGGTGGTGAGTGGAAAAGGCAGAGCCAGGACTGTAAGGAGTGAACCCCAGCAGAAAAAAAGGTGTCTGTGCGACTCTGTTTATTTTAACTCAGTCTACTTTACATCAACTCAGGCTCTTAGAGTGTCTGAGCAGTTTTAACTCTTCCTGTGATCAGTACAGGCTAATGGCCTAAAATGTAGGTTTAGACATTAAGAATGGAGTAAAATTGCAGGTGAGACAGGCACAGGTCTACCTCAGGGAGTTAACTGAGGCTGGGCTGGGTTGTGGGGAGCTCTGTGGTGACCCTGAACACCATCACAAAGGAAAATCCTTCCAGGTTCTGTCTACAAAAATTCCGCACAACTGTGAGTGTAAAATACAGTCATTTTTGCAATGATGATGAGCTGGGTTTAATTTAGTTAATAACTGAGGCAAGTTAATCCTGTTCAGGCAAGGATCAAACCAGTTTCAGTGCATCTGTGTCAGTGCTTTGCATCTCTCTAACTAGATTGATTTAGAATAGCTTGGTCACAAAAGGAAGTTGCCTCTACTGTACAGCTCCTGAACTGGGGCTCACACCTGCCCCTGCTCCTGCCTCCACTTCCTTCCACAGGGTGAAGCTTTAGGTCAAGCTCCCCTCTGGCTCCCTTGTTTAGAAGATGTGGGTGGAGATATCCACGTGGAGAACGCATTCAGGAATCTCCAGAAGATGGTACGAAGTGTTTCTGGTCAGGATGATTTGCTGGGTCTGGAGTGACCTGCATGTACAGGAATGGCTCTGCAGCTCCTTCTCCTTTTGCTGGCAGCCAGGCTCTGGGTCCCTTTCGCAGGATTTGTGCAGAGGTGTGGGCTGGGTACTCGGGGCAGGAGCAACAGGACCCCCTGGAAGCTCAGCAGGGCACGGCTCAGGTGGAGCCAAGGAGGGGCTGCAGCTCCCCGGGTGAATTGTCAGCAGCAAAGCTGACACGCTGCTCACCGTCTTCTTTTAATGAATGCATTATTCAGCCAGGCTGAGAGACTCTGTTCTTCTGAGGGCTGCTTTAGATCTGCAAAGCTTGTTGCCACCATGGCTGGCTTTGTCTTGCAGGTAGCAGGAGGCACAGTGTGCACAGACACTGCCATTCCCAGACACATTCCGAGTGCAGCGCGCTCCCCGTGGCTGCAGTAAGCGCCCGGCCTCCCTTCCCTGGAGAGAGCCATCCTGGCTGCATGCTGAAATCCAAGCCATGGCTCTCATTTCCAGTGGAATAGCCAATGTTTCCATCTTGGGGAAGCCACATCCACCCTGTGTAATCCCAGCTGGCTCTCAGCAGACCCTGGCAGCTCTCACAGACTCCCTGATACCCCAGCCTGTGTCCACAGCAGGGAAACTGAGGCACACAAAGGCAGAGTGACCGCACCAACCCTGTGTAAGAAAAGACAAAGCCTAGTTTTTTCAGTCTGTACCTACTCCAGGTATCACTGTGATATTCTGTCAGCTCTTGCCATACAGAGATTTATATGAAATCGTTTCTATTCCATTGAAGCAATTTTCAGAGATTAATTTTTGAGGGTATTAGCATTGATTCCTGAGCACACGTGCCTCCTCCTCCCGCCAGTGGTCCATATCCAGGGAAAGCTTCATTGTCTGAGCTGGAGGAAAGCTCACTTGCCCTAATTTATTGAAAAAATTAATTTTAGATTTAAAATGGGGTTTTCATTTATGAACCCTGCTCAATCTGTTCTTCACTCCTGAGTCTTCACCCTGACCTTTCCCTTATCTGAAATCCTCTGGGCTGTACACTGTGTTCATTAGTGAAACTTCCAGGAGGGAGCAGCAGGTGTGGGCTGTGGATAAGGACTGCACGCACGCTTGGCTCTGTGCTTATCCAGGTACCCCTGGCAGCTCCTGGCTGTAATTTAATTTAGGGCAGTGCCAGGATTTGGACTTTTTAAAGAGTTTTTCACAGTTTGTAAGTTTTAATAACAATTTTTACATCAGCTCTGGAAGTAGCAGCCCTTGGCATTGCATGGGGAATGCAGTAATGATACTTGCACTTAAAAAAATGAGCTGGAGAAGTGATGCAGTGCACCCCAGTACTGCCAAGTTTAGTCCCTGCTCATGGAGTGGTGAGAGCCAGGATGGTCCAACAGGGTCCCTGGGGCTGACCTGGGTTTGGTGCAGAGCTGTACCTCACACTGCTCCAGGGGAAACAAATGGGTCGTTCCCAGAAAAGGCCATAGAAAAATCACTGGCTTCCTTGGTGTGAACCTCTCATTCCATCTGAAAAGAAGGTTCCCATGGGAAGGATGTGCTTTATATCCATCCCTAGAAGACACTAAAACCTATCTGGCTAAAAGGCAGATAGCAATTGGAAGAAATTAGCTTTATATCCTGGTGCCAGCTATGGATAAAAAAACCACAAACAAACTTTATAATGCTTTGAGCTTTTCTTCTTGTTGTTTCTTTAAGGGAAAGTTTGGCAGCAGCAAAAGAATATTTTTCCAACTTTATTCTGATTATAAATTTTGCATTCTTTGGATATTGCTTTTTAAGAACATCGTTTTGTTGAACATCATTCAGCCTCCAAAGTCAGCTCTTCCCTATTAAACTGAGCCCATTATACAGGCCAGTGTTGTTAGACAGAAGGACAAATCACAGGAAAATGTAGTTTAGATGCTAAAACATCTATTTGTGTTTGTCAGGCTCAAAGTCATTTGCCACTGGTACCCCTCTGTAGTTTAGATTTGAAATTCAAAACTTGACTCCTGCAAATGCCTTGGCTCAAATTGTGGTTGAATGTTAAGTGGTGTCTCTGAAGCGAGACTAATCGCACGGAATGATATTGGATGTTTGCAGGAATGGGACCTCACAAAAAGGTTTAGAAAAATCTGCTGCTAATAACAATGTTCTGTTTTAAATAAAACCTGCAGAAAAGATGAGTGGCATCTCAGTAAAGTCAGGTTTCCTGTGGATTGGGATTACATTCCTAGAGGAAAGTCTAATGCTTATCCAGGAGAGCAGAAAAGTAAAGCTAATTATAAGCAGAAAGAGAAATTGGCCAGTCAGATGCACTGTCTGGGTGCTGTGAAAGGTGGCTGGAGGCAGAGTGAAATATTCTTTCAGTGTAAACACTCTTGAAACAGTTCCCCATTTTTCAGGGGTGCTCGAGTCAACTCTGCCCCATCACTGCAGCTCAGCTCTGGGGGTCAATACCGCAGGGGAAGAAGCAGCAGCCCAGTAACAGCCAATCAGCTGTGCAAGTCCATGTTTGGAACGTTAATTGTGCTGGAATATGGGCTTGTTCAAACTTTTTAAAACAAGTGCTTTCATGACATCAACAGCTATTTGATTTTAACCTTAAATTTGGAGTAGATCTGGATAATCACAATCCCTTCCACTGCTAACTCCTTGAGGTTATTAGGAAATAGTTTGTTTCCCAGTGATAGACAGTGTGGTCATAAAGCACAAAGCACTGGCTTCACAGTCAATAAAAAGTGAGAGATATCTGGGTTTAATAGCTCTGAAAGGTAAACATGGCAGGAGTGTGGAAAGGCTGCTGCCTGGAGGGCTGGAGGCAAAGCTGTGACCATCCTCCTCTGCCCAGCCAAGGAAACAGAGTCAGCCAAGCCTGGCTGGGACCAGAGGAGAAAATGTGACCCAAGAGAAGAGGACTATAAATAATACAAATAATAACTGGGAATGGAAAACTTCCTGTAATAATCCATGGAAATGTACTGTTTACCTGCCCTGACAGTGGCATTCCTTCCACAAATGCCATTTCTTGAGCAGTGGGTGATGCTGGGATCCCATCAGGAACAGGAGGTCTAAGTGTGGAGAAGGGGTGGGGTGGAGGGCACGTAGAGTTCCCGGGGACAGCACCAGCACTGCAGGGGCAGTGACAGCTCTGACTGTGCCATACACCTCAGTATCACCTGCTGAACAGAGGGAACAGCTGTCTACAGGGAAACAACACCTTGTGCACACATGGTGTGAGCTACAAGCTCGCTGGAAGGAAGCTGGATAAACCCTGGCTTGGACAAAATGAGCTGAGACTTCGACGTACAGGTTCTTCTTGGTGGCAGTAAATGCTCCCTGCAGCAGTATTTGAACACTGAGTCAGTGGAATGTGGCTCCTTCACTGCCTGGCACTCCCTGGGGACGGGGACAGAGCAGTCCCCAAGGCCCTGGTCTGCAAAGTTTTAATTTCTGTCTGTACCTCCTGAGCCACACATGGTATTCAGTCCAGAGGCTGTGGAGAGGGAGAGGGCAAGGCATGGCCTGTGCACTGCAGATCGGTGTTCCAACAAGTTTGTGTCTTTTAGACTCCAGCCCAACCCCAGAGTGATCGATGGGACAGGGGCACAGTGACACTTCCCATGTCACTTTGGGAAAACACAGTTGTCATTTGCTGAGGTGAGTGTGGAGAATCAATGTGCAGCACAACAGTCCCACAGGCTCCAAGGTCAAACGTTACTTCATCCCGATGCCTGGCTCACTTCCCAGCCCTGCACAGACCAACTGTCTGGAATTTCAGGTTTGGGACAGGGGGAATTCAACTGGGCAGCTCCCAGCAGACAGAGCTCTGTCACTGCGTCCTGCTGGCCTTTGCTGTCATGTGGAAGCTGCAGTGGAGCAGTGCTGGGTCCTTATGTCAGCTGGAGCTGCCACAGTTCCCAGCAGAGCCGGCTTCCTGCAGGAACATAGGCCAGAGCACGTGCTTGGTGGGTTCAGTACTTCCTTCCAGAGTGTCTAAATAAAGTGTCTGAATGTGCAACAGAGACTGTTCCAGCGCTGGGCTGCAGAGAGAACCTGAATTCTCCCTCTCCCACTGCCTTGGTCTGCTCGGCTCTCCACCCCACTGCAGGTGCGAAGGCTCGTTCCAAAGTTCAGGTTCTGTGTTTTAGTGCCTTGCCAGGAAGATAAAAGGGTTGGTAAAACTGTAACTTGACCTTAGCATTTCGCAGCAGCCACGGAGATAAGGTGCTAAAGGAAATACAGAGAGCAAAACACAGATGGCTCTGGGGAAGGGGAGCCCACAAGGCAAGAGCTCCGTGCTGAGGACCTGCGTGCAGGGCTCAAGAGCCGCGGGGGAGCCCGGCTGGCAGGCGGGGATGGCTCTGCACTGCTGACCAGCATCGCAGGCTGGCGGGCACCGTATTTGTGCTCCGCCACACAAAGGACCCCTGTGCTGCTGCTGCTGCTGCTGCTGCAGATTTGAGAAGGAAAAGATTGACTGAAGCTGCCTGTTATTATTTTTGGCTACTCCAGCAATGTATCAAAAACCTGATGCTGGGTTGATGCTGGTGCCCTACTTTATAGAAGCCCTGAAAAGCAGATCAAGGACAGCGAGCTTGTCTCTCTGCGTGGCATCTGCCAGCAAAGGGTGAGAAAACTTCAAACCGCTGGTGGGGGAATGGGGAGGCAAAAATGAGGCAAAATGTGCTAAATCCAGAGCGCTGTTTGCAGACTTCAAGGGAAAAGGGGTCTGCATGTCCTCTGCTAGGGAGGGAAGGTGGGACAGGCAGAGACTGGGGAATTCTGCTGCCAGCGTGGCTGGTGAGCTGGTGCCATTGTCCCCGGGGTGCGCTGAGGACCAGGCTCTCTGGAAGGAAGAAGGGACCCCAGTGGCCTTAGGTGACCGCGCTCCTTGTTAGCCAAGCCCAGCAATAATGCTGCTTCACATTTTCTGGATCCTTTGGCTGTGAGAGGGTCATGGCCACCTCTCTGGCTGAGGAGGAGAGGCACGTAGGGGAGTCTGTGCAGGGAGTTAGTGCTGGAACTGGGCAGAGAACCTGCGAACTTTGACTCGTTTGTCAGTGCCGTGCACGGTGGCGCTGGCTGGAGGGATGGTCTGTCTGGGAATCCGGCTTGTGTGTCCCTGGAGGAGGCGAGACTTGTGCCTGCTGCCTCGGGCAGGATCTGCCCGTCTGCCACTCTGGGACCTGCTTCCTTCTCCTGTGCTCTGGGGAAAGCCCGAGTATTCCTGTCACCTGGGGATGTTTACCGTTATTGGCGTTTGCCCCTCCAAAGCTGACCAGCGTCCGCAGCCCAGGTGCCGGCTTCCTCCGCTGATCCGGAGCTGCCTCGCATGAGCTGGAGGATTTATGCTTTGCTGCAGACATGGACAGTAGCCTTTGAAAAGTGGAAGAGGAAGCAGCCATCAGTAGGAGGCAGGGGACAGTGCCATGTGGTGGTTTTTCATTTACTAGATAGTCCTACTTTGTTCTTGATGAGTAATGGAGGCATTTGAATACGCCAGGATGACAGCAGCAGTCTGGCTCTGGGAACGTGTCGGCGTGGGCTGGGTGAGGATGGTGGCAGTCGGGACAGTGGGACCATGCCGCGCAGCCTTCCCGTCTCTTCTCCGCTGCCTCGCGTCTCCTCTGCCGCTCACCTGCTGCCCCGGGCCCCGCGTTCCGTGAGGCCGCCCGGGCCTGAGCCCCGCGCCCTCGGGCCCCGCCGCGGAGCCCGGCCGGGAGCCCCCCGGTGAGCTCCGCGCCGATGCGGGAGCGCTCCGTGCGGGGTGAGGACCATGGCTCACGCAGGGGCCGCCGGCTGCTGCTGCAGGCGCTACTCCCTGCTGTGGATCGCGCTGCTGCAAAGGTCAGTGACTCGGCTCTCCGAAACGGGAAAGGAATGCGGTGCGCGGCCGAGGGCAGGGACAGGCGGGCGGGCGGCGCCGTCCCTCCCCTCCCGGTGCCGGGCCGGAGGACGCGGCGGGGACAGGGATGCCCAGGGCAGCCGACGCACGACACGGGCTCCCGGAGAGCTGCGCTCTTCCCCGGTTTATCACAACAGAATGAGAGCGACAGGCGGGATGAGGCGAGGGGTGAGCGGCTTGGGGACCGCGAGGCACGGGGCGCTGCTGGGCAGCGGCGGGAGGGCGAGGGGAGACCCCCGGCCGCGGCGGAGAGCGAGGTGCGCCCGCTGCCCCCCGAGCCGAGCCCGCGCTCCGGGGCCGGCGGGCCCGGGGCGCTCTGCCCAGCTACAGCGCAGCCAATGGGCCGCGGCGGGGCGGAGCGGCGGCGGGGCCGGCCCGGGGCGGGGGCCGAGGGCGGCGGGGCCGGGGGTCCCCGCCCGCGGCGGCGGCGGGAGCGCGGCATGGCCCAGCCCGAGCGGGGCGGCGGCGCGGCGGCGGCGCGGCGGGGGCCGGGCCCTGCAGGTGAGTGCGGGGCTGCGCGGCCGTGTCCGGGGTGCGCGGGCAGCGCCAACTCCGCGCCCGGCCCCGCGCCCCGACCGGCGGGTCCCGCACAGCGCCCGGAGCGGAGCGGCGGGGCCGGGCGGGGCGGGGGCCGGAGCGGGCCGGGGGCGGCGGGCGCGCAGCGGGGCCGGGGCGCGGAGGCCGCCGCGCTGGAGGGACGGGCGCTGACAGCCGCTCCCGGCCGGTCCGGCCCGGCCCGGGGATGCGCGGCCGCGCTCCGTCCCTTGTTCCGTGCGTTCGCGGTTTGTTTTCATCCTTGGCGGCGTTTCATCATCCGTGGCCAGGCTCGGCAGCCGCGCTGTGGAGATGGGCCTTGCGGCTCCATTTCCGTGTGGTTGGACCAGGAGGACACATCCTGCCTCGCCTTGGCCGCCTTGTCCAGATTCCGCCTCCAGACTGATGTTACGCAAAATTTAGGTGATAGAAATCAAACCCTTTATCCCCACCCTGCTCCCCCCGTGGAAGATGGGAGCACCCCGGGAGTTCTCCCGTGAGTGCTGGCAGGGAACAGGGGGGCTCTGGCTCGGTCCCTGCGTCCCGGTTTTGCTTCTGCTGCCATGGACGCGCCCCAGGTGTTTTTTGAGGCCCTACGGTCCCTGCTCGCTCCAAAGGCTGGTGCTGTGGGAATGACTTGTTCCCAGGGCTGTGCTGTGGCTCGGGCTCCAGATTAGAGTGGTGGATCTGTCACTGCTGTTTGCATCAGATGTCCCCAGATCTGGTACTATTAAGGCTGGTTTAGGCTGATGTGATAAAAGGGGTTTTTTTAATGTAAGTGTTGATTTCTGTTAAAAGTGACATGTTAATGCCATTCTGCTTCTGGGGAAGTGGCTCCTTGAAAACATTTTTGATGACTGAAGTTCAGGTATATTTCTGATCACGTTTTGCATCCTGCTTCTGATGCCCTTTCCTTGCTTTTGCAGTTCCTCTCCTCTTGCACGTCACAAATGCCATCGGTGTCCTTGCTGGTTGTCCTGTGCTGGGCTTGCAGGCTGCCCCTGACAAACTTTGCAGTGGCACATTATTAATACCCACACTCGGGTGAATGTCACAGGTTAAAATCATCCTTCAGGTTTGCTCTGGCAAAAACAACATTTGGAATCTGGTATAAGCTGACAGAGTCCTTTTGAATGTAATTAATCCTGCTGCCGGTTGAAACTGAGAACAGTCTAAAAACAAGGGCAGGCATTAATAAGTTTAATTACATGTCCTTTGTGTTGCTCAGGGAAGGTGTTACGTTAGCGAGGGCAACCTGTAATGCCGGGTTCCCATCGTGAGTGTGCTGAGCAGTGTTTCCCAGGCAGAGATCAGCAGCTGGACTTCAGGGAATGGCAGGAGAAAGTTCAGGGTAGCAGAACATGGAGAAGGGTTTGCTGCTGCGTGCTGAGACTTCATCCCCACGTCCTCTCCTACAGGAAAAAAAACATTCCTCATCTTCTGGAAGCCTGCGAGTTCTCTTGTGTGCTGTTGGTGGTGGTTATTCCCACAACATCTCTTTCATATTTATTTGTTACATTGAAGCAGGATGAGGCACAGGGGAGGAGGAAGGGATGAGAACTCCCAGCACTGGTCGCGAGGTCAGCGGGAAGTTGGTCCCCGGCGGGGGGGTCACTCAGGCGCTGCTGAAACCTGGGGAGAGTTGCTGTGGAGGAGAGTGGGAAGCAAATCGGAGCAGTCTGGGCTCTGCAGAGCGTGGTCCCAGAGCAAACCAGCAGCAGTGAGGCTCAGGAGGGACAGTGGCACAGGGCAGAGCTCCCAGATGGAGCTGGCAGAGGATGGCGGGTGATTTACTCCCATCTGCGACTGCTAAAATCCTTCTCCCATCTGATGTTGCAAATCAATTTACTGGAGTTGTGCACTTTGTACTCAGTCATAACAAACCCCTAATCCCCGGGCTGGAGACAGATTTAGATTCTGTCTATGCTGCATGTGGATCTGCCAGGCTGCTGGGCTGCGCTTGGGCGCGGAGGACCCCCTGCAGCGGGCGAGTGCTGGGGAGGGGGTCAGGGCTGCCCTAAAGAACCAGCTCACTGCTGGGCACAGAAAAGAACTGTCAGCCTCAAAAAGCTGCACACAGGGAATCTTTCCTGGCCAGGAGACGTGTCACAGAGTCAAACCTGTAATTTGGGAGATCAAATCCCTCTGACACTGGGGAAGCATGCACACTGCCGGCTCTGCAGCTGATGTCAATGGGACGTCTTAGGGCCTGGGCTTCCTCCAGAATTCCCCAGTCTGTTCAGAGCAGAATAGCAGGAGATTTAAGAAAGGCTCTTCATTTTTTCCTCCCATGTTTCAGTGTTAGGTTTTGTGTCTGCTCCATCCCTATGCAGCCACCCACCAGGTTCCCTGTTTGTTTCTGTCTCTTGAGAATAATCAGGAACGTTTGCATCATAAAACCACAGGAGCAGCAGCCAGGTGGTTTCAAGCAGGTGAGGCTCTGAAATGAGGACTGACAGTTGCCTGTTTGCAGCACTGTTTGCTGCCTCCGTTGCTTAAAATCCAGCCCTGGAGTTGGGTGAGGAGAGGATGGATTGTCCCTCCATGCTTGTTTTTCCAAGTCTTCCCTGCAGTGCATGTGGTCCTGGTTGGATTTGGTGATACTCGAGTGGCTGTGGAGGCAGAGGGGATACATCCCTTCACGTGGTAACGTTTTATGACTTTTATTATTTAGCACAACAATCCTCTCTCATTGCTCTCGGGCAGCAGAGCTCTTTCTTTAATAACCAGAGACTGGCTGCTGCTCCCCAGGACTTGCCAGGTCAGTGCCAGTAGCAGTAATGTTATTTCTCTTTAGAACTAATGTGGTCTTTTATGAGATTTTTTCCTCCCCCCTTCATTTCAACTGAACTTTAAGCAAGTAGAAAGGGATTAAAAAAAGGCCCTTGGCAAAAAGAACTAAATGTGCTGTTTGGAAAGAGGGTTCCCGCTGTGAGATGGCTCTGGGCAGCTGGCCGTTCCCAGCGTATTAAAACAAAGGTGTAGGATTGGAATTAGATCAGCTGATGTAAACCAGGACAGGACCTGGAATATGCAGTGAGTTATTGGAGCAAGAGATCAGATGGCCCCACAGGCAGCATCTTCAGAGTGATGGTGGGGGGATGAATGTGAACAGAGTACCTCTGTCATCTTGGAAGTGTGTGATAACCATCAGCAAATGGTGTTCCAGGTGCGTTTGGCTGTTCGGGATGGCTCATGGAACAGCACAGGTCTGCAGGGACTCAGGTGTCCCAGTCACTGTGGGTGCTGCTCTCGGGCTCAGGAAAGCAGCTTGTGGCCTTTTCTTACTGCTGGTACAAGGGGAAATCTGTGGGAGCAGCGATGGGGACTGGCAAACGTTTCTCAGTGAATGGGCTCCTGCCACAAATGCCGTGTCACCGAGGGACACGAGTGCTCTCTGCCCTGGAACAGGGATTAAAGTGAAAGGACCTTGTGCCCTTTGGAGATGGGAGGGTGGAACAGAGATGGGACAGAGCCCTGGGAGAGGGCTCTGCTCGTCCTGCCCTGCCAGGGCTGCTGTGGCAGAGAGATCCTCATCCCTGCTGCTGAGATTTCCAACAGCTCTAATTAATGACATCTCCCCACTTAGCTCTTGATACACAGACAGATGCTGGGTTTTAGGGCTGGTTTGAGACCTGCAGCACTCGCCCTGCACAGAGCAGCATCTGGTGAGAAATGTGGCTACTGCTGACCTGGGCTGGATCCAAGCGGGCGCTCAGGAGTGAGAGATGTCGTGGGAGCAGGTCCTGCTGAGGCAAGGACCTGACAAATAACCTCCCTAAAAAAGTCCTGTTCATTTTAGGATTCCCAGAGGCATTCAGCAGAGCATGGAGGGATAGAAATACACATTTGCTGAATCTGGTGAGAGTGTAATATGTCCTGAGAAACTCCCCCTTGGTAATTCTTCGTATTGCACATCTGCACTCCCACCCGTGGCCATCCAGCTGCAGTAGTTTTAAATGAAAAATAGATTTGTTTTGTTTTAATTTTTAGAAAAATTCTTAGGCCAGCATGAAGCGATGCAGCTCAGTAATGTAGTGAGTTGTGGGTTTATTTTATCAGTATTTATATTTGTCTACACAAGAATGCAAGTCTCAGATTGATTATTTACCTTTTCTAATTTCATCTGTAAAATGTGGACATAAGAGTTACCATAAATGCCTCGATTCTGGGCTTGTCTGGGCTGGGTGAGCAGTCTGTATTGTCAGTTCTTGAGCTGCTGGATATTAGTTCTGCACTCAGCATCCAGAGGTAACTTGATCTGTCTGCCTGTATTAGAGTTAATTTACAGTATCATTCAGAGGAAAAGGATAGGGACCCTTTTCTGTGAAAATAGTGTAAAATTGCCACAAAGTACTGGGAAATGACTGTGCTGGGTTCCTAAAGATCAATTTACTCACCACAGAGATGTGGGGTGAGTGGGCAGTTGAGAGGATGGCTAATGGCATGGAGAGCCTTTGCTGGGAACCCGGGGCTCCTGATCCAGCACAGGGCTGTGCCAACCCCAACAGGGCTTTCAGCACCTGAGGGCTGGGGGTTGTCCCCTCAGAAACCCTGTGCTGGTGGCTGTTCTGCAGATGTTTTACTGATGTCACCACAGCTGGTCCTGGCTGGTGCCCCAGTAGGTGCAGGGAAGTGTCCCAGAGCCCTCCCCAGCGTGTCCCCAGGCCGGGTGGCCCTGGTGAGGAGGGGTGGCCCTGGCACCCAGAGCTGTGTGCGGAGCAGCTCAGGCAGGGAACCAGCCACAGGCGGTTCCGTTATCATCTGGGGCTTCATCCATGGCCTGAATCTTAATGGCAAATCTAGAGAAGCACCTGTTTATCTGCTGCTGCTGTTTGTCTGAGAATCTCCTTGGGCTGTTTTCTGGATCCAGCCTGGCGTGTGATTCACTGGAAGTGATGAATTTTGCATGCACTGTTGACATTTCTCTCTGTTTTGGTCAGTTTTATTCTGGAGAACAACAAAACCTCAACGCACACATCAGAGCAAGCTGGGAGTATACTGGGAGCATTGTTGTTTGGCTCATGAAAGACCATGCTGAGAATATGACAAACCCCCTTATTGCTGTCCTTCCATGCCTTTGGAGAAGGCGTCACACTCCCTTTGTGGACAGGGACCCTTGGTCTCTTTGGGAGCCCCCAAAGTGCTTGCCAGAGGTTTTAAAGGTCAGAGTTACCGGGATCAGAGCTCTGGCGTAGGAACATCTGACGTGGTGCAGGCTATAGAGAAGGCAGCTGCTCCCTTTGCTCTCAAGTTATTTTTTCCCTTGCCACTTTATGGGTTTGCTGTGTTTTCCCTGGGAGTACTTAACTATCTTTCTTTTTTTTTTTTTTTTCACCCCTTGAGCTCTCTGGTTTTGCTTTAAGAGTTACAGCACCATTGATTGTATTGGCTGTCTCAAAAATGGTGCTCTGCTCGCTGTCTGTGGGCTCCCCGCTGCTAAATGCTGCCAGTGGGACTCCAGAGCATTTAGATCAATCAATAGGGCTATCACAGCCTTATTTTCCACACTGTCCCCATCCCAGGGATGCGTGTGACAATCAGAGAGAGCACACGAGCCCAGGGGTTGTTGGTGACAGAGTGTGAATCTACACAGGGGTGTTTCGGTGAGGTTCTGGCACCATCAGAGCTCAGCACCAGGTGCTGCAGACCTGGTGGTGCTGATGAGGCAGCAGTGGGTGCTGGGGCCAGCTTGGCTCCAATGCACCCACCCTGCAACACCCCACACCTGGGAAGTCTCGTTTAGGAACACGCCACACCTGGGAAGTCTCATTTAGGAACACACCACACCTGGGAAGTCTCCCTCAGCACATGTGGTGGCCATTTAGAGTTTGATTCAGTTGTTCAGAGACCCACAGTGTGCAAACCTCTAAATAATTGACTTTTGACTGCATTGGAGTTGGGAAAAAATGTTTTATTGCTCATAGTGACTGTCATGGAACCTTTAGAGTAAAAATTACAAATGGGACAGTGTAGCAGGGCCTGTTTTTCAGGGCCCTTAGTTATTTCATGACAAAACATTCCTGGGAATATTGTGCAGTTGTTGCTAACAGATGTTGCTAACAAATTTCTCTGGGAAGGAGAGCATCCACTGACACAGTTACATTTTTCCTCCAGATCCCATCTAATGCCGAGGCTGAAAGAATCGCGCTCCCACGAGTCCTTGCTCAGTCCCAGTAGTGCTGTTGAGGCTCTAGATCTCAGTATGGAGGAGGAAGTGGTCATCAAGCCAGTCCACAGTAGCATCCTGGGCCAAGACTACTGCTTTGAGGTAAGGAGCTGTGCGGGGCTGCTCCTGCTGTGCCGTGGGGCCGGCTGGGGAGCCAGGTGTGGGCTGGCATCTGGGGTCTGGCTGTTACCAAACATTGCTGCTCAGAATTGCTACACAGAGACCATTTCATAGGCAGAAAATTACTCCCATCTTTCCAAGGAGGATCACATCCACACAATCAGAGCAATGAGCTCCTTGTAAGCGCTGTCGCAGCAGAGCTGCTGGCACAGGTGCTGCACTGCTTAGGGCTGGGTATCAGCAGAGCATAAATTTGTTTATGCTCCTACAGTTTATGTTCACAGAGATATTGGGAAGTGCTAATCCCTACTCAGTGTTCCCAAAGACATACATGTGGTCACAGAGCCAGCCTGCTGCTGTCAGTGGGAGTGTGGAGGACTTTGTCTAGAAAACTGAAGCTTCCCTTGTTTGGGTAAATAGAAAAATCTGTGAGTATTTGAGATTACTTTGACATCTGTTATGGCATGTGGTAAGGTCTGTGCTAGCGGGAGGGAGTAGGACATGCACAACCCAGGCTGTAGCTGGATAATTCAATGCAGTATATCTTGGGAATCATTTATCCTGAATTGTGGATGGCAAAGTGTTATTGCTTGTGGCAGTGGCTGGGTACAGAACTGGGAAATGGTTTTCTTACTGTAATAAGGTGGTGAATGTTTGTGTTTCTGTGAAGAGAAGGTAACACCTGCTTGTGCTTGGACACAGAGAAGTGGGTAAATGGTGTATCCATGCTTGGATTGTGCTGTAGGAGTGACAGGGCTGCAGGCTGCCCTTGGATGGGCAGGGCTGGATGAGAACACATATCAGTGTTCAAGAGCAGTCAGACTGGAAAGATGAAGATATTTTTCTTTACTGAAATTAGCACATTTTGAAGTAAATGAGTTAAATGATCCATTTCTTAAAATATAAGCAGGTAACATGAAAACAGCCTTACAAAGAAATAGCCCCAAACATAAACTCTCTAGTGGGCTGAGATATAAATTTTGCAGTGCTGTTCATTCTTTGTGGAATTGAGCAAGTGCAATGGGTCAGGAGGGGAACAGTCCTGTAAATTATGTGTCCTCTATTACATTCCACTCAAGAAAGATAAAATGAAGCTAGATGGAAAATAGATGTGACATCCATAATATAAGAGTTGTTTACCAATTCTGTTCAGCCCACAAGAGGAGAGGGAGGGATATGAACAGAACTTGTAGAAAGCTGAGTGAGAGGGAAATTACACAAGTCATGCACTTGGAAGGAGGAAGAAAATTTTGGGGTTAAGTGAGAAGTCACACTGTAAAAAAAGAACGTGTTAATTGCTGTTCTGCAAACCCTGCAGAGGAGAGGAAGAATTCCAGGAAACAACAGGGACATTGATTTGTCACTGGTGGCTGCTCACCAGCAAGCTCCAGCGGGAGGGACTGAGGTGAGAGCTAAGTGGCACTTTGTGTCAATGCCTTGGTCTCTTGTCTCCTGAGAGCCTCTTCCAAGTTGGGAGTGAGGTCAGCACTGGAATGAGTTTGCAGATCTCCTGGGATCCCTGGTGGGGGCCAGGCAGTGACTGCAGCCCACAGCACTCAGGTACCAGTGATGGACACAAAGGAGCTCAGCAGATGTCCTGGAAAAGCAGCCCTGACCAAGAAATGCCAAGTGAGAAGGCCCTGCCAGGATCACAGGGATGAGGGGAACCCAGGTGTTTTCTGTGCAGTGGATTGGGAAGGTGCTGCAGTTGGTGGTGATGCCTCATCCCTGCCCGTTGTGGCTGTTGTGGACCTGCTCCCTGGGGAGATCTGTTGGGAACAGGCAGGGCTGCTGCCTCCAGCTGAGAGCAAAGCTGTTGCTGGGCAGTGCCAGCCTTGCACAATCCTTCACCACCTTCTCCCAGAGGTGGGGTGGCCGGGCAGGGACAGTGCCTCGGGAGCTGTTCCCACCCCCAGCTGGCTGGTGGCCATCAGTGCTCACCTGACACAGCTCCTCCCCTGCCAGAGCTGCCTCGTGGCCCAGGGAACAGGCCAGGAAGATCTGACACGGCTGCAGATGGAGGAGAGCGGGTTCGGAGAGGAGCTGGCAGCGCACCCAGACGGAGACAAAAGCGAGAGGTGCCAAAGCCATCTGCAGTGGAAAACAACCAAGTGGCTCGTTGGGAGGCAGCTGGTGGATGAAGGTGCAGGGAATTGTTCCTCCCTTTTATCTCCACCACCCTGCATTAAGACGTGCTCGGCCCTGCTCCCCTCAGCTCTGCCAGGGAGCACGGTCAGCACCAGGGCAGGGCTTTTCCACAGGCTGCATTTGGCTTTTTTGCTTACCAAGTTTTGTGAAACTTGCTTTTTTCTCACTTGCTGAGTACTTGGCAGTCAGTATTTGCTTGTTTCCTTCACTGATTTTTTTTTTTTTTTTTTAAATTACTCAGCATCATCTTTTTTCTCCTTGTAAGACTCCTCCGTCAGCAAATCATCCCGTGCCACTGCACATGCTGCGTGTGCTAAATATACAGTGGGCATCTCAGCCAGTGCCAGAGGCTCGGAGCCCAGGCTCCCAGAGCCTATTCCTGGCCCTGCTCTTTGGGGGGTCCTGGGCCAGGCAGGGCCATTAGGGCTGAGGGGCTCTCTTAGGTCTTGGCAGACCAAAGCCTTGTCCTGTTGCACAGCTCATGCCTTAGCTGTCCCAGGACACAGCTGGGGGAAAGACAAACTGTGGTTGCTCCAATACAGCTGAGCCTGTTGCCTCATCCTGGCCTTGCCTCAGCAAGGGAGAATTTAGTGGAGCTAAATTTAGCAGCACTAAATTTGATCCAGCTGTGCAAACGTTGGCCATTGCTCGCCTGGCCCTTGGAATGCCTGGAGCGGCTGCGGGGCCGGGGGTGCAGCTGAGCCCTGACTGGGCCTTGGAAAATCCTCTGGACACTGAGTGAAGCACCTCCAGTAGCTCAGTTATCATCCCCTGTTACTCCATGCATGTCCCTCCAGGTGAAGCCTGTAGCCTGTACCTTAAGAGTGTCTTAAAAAGACAAGATTTTATCTGACTAAAGAGATTGCCCATCCAAGGACTGGGGATAATGAATAAGTAACATTTCAGAAATTAATGAGTTTTATTAATTGAGTTTATCCTGTACATTAACAGTATTTCAGCATATCCAAAATCTTGATGAGACCAGAATACTCTCTTTATAAAGATAATTAATATCTCATAAAGATCATTAATGCCATATGATATTTAAGTCAGAACTCAAAGCTGGGATGTGATTGCAGATCTGGGGAAAATTACATTTTTGGTCACACATGGTAGATGTGACCTTCAGCTCCCATCAGACCAAGACACACTTCATATCTGGCACACGATTTCCCCCTTCTCTCACTTCAGGATGACAGTTACAGGTTTTTTAGGTTTTGAAAGATTAATTAATTTATAATTGGTTTAAAATTGAATGACGAATTTGGCCATGATAATTCATGTGTTTACTTAAGTGTGGCAAGAAAATACATTGGATATCCAGCCTAACAGATAGCTGGTGAAAAACTGACATTGACTGAACAGATTCAGAAGAACAGCTGAATTACATGGTTATTTATTTGGACATGATCCTCTCTGCAGTTGTGGGATCCATGTGTGTTACCAAGGAGAACTCATCTTTAAGAGATCATCTTGCAACAGCAACTAAAGAAATTTTAATTCTCCTTTATGGAGGAGCTTCCAAGTTTCCCTCTCTAGATCCAAGAACATTTTCAAATGCAGTTGTACGCCAAACTCCATCAAAACCAGAGAGCTAAACAAAAAGCTGGGTGAGAAATGGCCAGTGGACTACTGGTGTAGTTTACTGAAAGGTGGATTGTGGTGGGAGATTTTGAAGAAGCTGGAAATACTCCGGCGAAAGGATGCTGGAAAGATCGCACTGCTGTGCCTGCTAGTACAGAGTCTGTTCCTGGAACTCCAGGAGAGCTTGTGCTCAGCAGAATGTATTTTACAGGCAGAGTATAGAAGTGTGCAAGGACAGGGAGAGTGTCTGTCTGAAGGGGAAAGCCTTTGGAATATCAAGGGTTGGAAGATTCTCTGCGTTTTTATATAAAGACAGAACAGGCCTCTTCTCATTCTGCCCTGGTCTGTGTTCAAAGGAAGGGATGTGCTCAACTTATCACTGAGGTTCGCTAATGACAAATCTTAGCGAGTGCCAGCTCTTCTGTAAGAACAGGTTGGGCTTCTGGGAGATACCTGAAATTAAAGGAGATTGTGTCTCCCAGAAGCTGATAACCCAGTGCACAGTGTGTAAACACAAACACTGGGAGATGATAAAGCACTCACAAATAACTCTGCAGGTTGAGACTGGCGGAAATGAAGCTCAGAGGGGAGTTATTTAAAGTACCAGGTCCATTCAGCCTCCCAGCAGAGCTGTACAGGGAGAATATTGCTGGACAAAAGCAAATGCAAAGGGCAGAGAGCTGGAGCCACATTCCTGGTGGTCAGGACTAGCAGGTGTGGAGGGGAGGGCAGCTTGGGGAGTATCTGTGTGTGAGGAGAAGGTGCAGGGAGCTATTGGCTTTGATGCCAAGGAAGTTTGGCATGGGGGCATAGGAAGAAAATTTGGTGCCTGTCATTCTGGGCTGCCAGGCAGTGGTGCTTCCATGGGCTCAGCAGGGCTGAGTTTTCTTGGGATAGCAGGAAGGCGATGAGGAGTAAGAGGCACTTGCACCTCTGAAAATGTCCCTGCTATGAGTGTGCTTTTTAAACCCTGGCTATGAACTCCCAATGGCCAGAGAAAGTCACACACAGGCTGCAGAAAATCCCTTGGGATGATCCTGGAAGCATGAGAGGTGAGAGGAGAGCTCAGCAGCACTGCCCAGCCGTGCCCAGGTTGGGAAGCCCCCCTGGTTCTCCCCAGCTGGGGATGGCTGCTGTGAGCTGCAAGTGCCCCTGGCTGGGCCATGAGCTGCTATGAGCTGTACCATGGCCAGGACTGGGGTGTACAGACCTGTCCCCATGTTCTTCACAGCAAGGGCTCCAGAAGCAGCAGGACACAAAGGGGGAAGGTGGGAAGCCTTTCTGAGCCTGATGTTCTGCTGGAAACAAGGAATGGGTTGTTACTGTCACAGGCTTTGGGCTGAGCCTGGAGGAATGCCAAGTAACCACTCAGAGTTCCAATTTATCTTTAGTTCATCTAAGGATTTGCACTCTCTCAGTTGTGGAACTTGGTGGTTTAAAGCATCACATGCATGGGGCCCATTATCTAGTGTTTTCTGGTGTGGAAGAGAAGAAGTAATTGGAATTTGCTTCTATGATTATTTCTGTGACATACAGAGTTGTCCTGTTTTTCTGCCAGCCTTAGGGGCTGTTGCTTCATGCTTGGGTAAAGCTGTTTACTTTAAAAAAAAAAATAAAATCCACTAGCATCTTCCCTAAGTCCCCCTCTCCCCCCAGACCACACTCTGCAGTGTGCTGGTCAAGACATAATCCTGTTCCTTTCCCTGTAGGTGACAACTTCATCAGGAAGTAAGTGCTTCTCGTGTCGTTCGGCAGCAGAGCGAGATAAATGGATGGAGAACCTGCGGCGTGCCGTGCACCCCAACAAGGTAGTGGCTGTGAGGAATTGCCTCTGCTCTAGTTCAGTTCCTCGTTATTACATTTTATATCCCAGTGCATGGGAGCAGCAGGGGACGTATTGTCATTGGAGTGAGTAAGTGACACTCTGGGTCAGCCTTTTTCCATACTGCTTTCTTCCACAATTATATTTACAGACAAGCGCCAATTATTCCTTCCCCTCTTTTCTCAGCACATGCTGCTTCAGCTCTTGCTAAGAATTGGTCAGACCTGAAGAATCTTCAGTGTTGCTGTTACTGATGGTATTTGCCACTTCCATAGGACTTTCACCTCCCAAAAGCCATGGGACAGATGTCAGGTAGCTGCCAGCAAAGTCACAAGACTGAATAGTCTGAAGAGTTCACGTGTCGGCTCCTGACACAGAGTCTGCTCTAGTGATGCAGGAGCTCAGATGTCCATTTTCCAGAGGCAGCAGTGGAATGTAGCTTTCCCTTCTCCAGCCAGCTGAGGTGCAAAATCATCTCCTGGGATTAACAGGAACAACTCCTTCTCTTCACTAGAACACAAGGATGCCCAATATGCATTTTTATGGCCCACTAAGACTAAGTACATCCTAAAATAAATGTACAGCTGCTTCTTCCCTGCTGTGCTGGAGTTGGCTGCAAAGATTGGTCAGGATTAATGCAGGATTCCACAGCTGATGGGCTCAACCAAGTCTTTTTCTGCTGGTCAGACAAGACACAAATGATGGGATCCTGTGAACTCCTCCTGGCTGTGCACACAAATTCAGTCCAGGCCTGGTGGGCTCTAAAAGGGCCCTCAGTCTCAGAATTTGTTGTTCCCAGCACAGTGCCAAATGTCCAATATCAGGGTGTGAGCAGTGGAGGGGAGAGGTGGCCTTCTGCCTCTGGCAGCGTGTTCCCCTAGTGTAGTTCAGTGGCTCCAGTGCTTTCCAAGGGCTTTTCCTGGTAGTCCTGACATGAGAGAGCTGTGTAAGGTTTGTGTGGTCACACTTAGCATGAGAGAACTCCGGGGAATGAGAGTTGGGGCTGGGCATTTCACCATGCCTTCAAGCTGCAGCGGTGAGTGGAAATCCATTTGGAAGTGTTTCCATCATCTCAAAACCTGCAGTAACTGATGGCTGACTTTCCATCTTTGTTTGAGTTCATAGACAATAAACTCACAGTATCTGACTTGGTATTTCTGTCAGGAATTCAGTGTTCTTGTGCAGTTCCTGTGTGTACTTCCTGAACCTACAGTACCCCATTGTGGACTTCGAGCAGAAATATTCCTGTTCAGACTCCTGGGCTGAGCAGAGTAAGCCGTGGCTGCTGTTTCAGCGAGGGGTTTCCAAACAAAACAGGTTTTGCAGAATCCCAGCAGTGGTGCAGCTGCCAGTGCTTTGTCTTTGGAGCCACTCCTGCAGCAAATGCCCCTGGATGTTCTTCCAGGATGAGGTCAGCATCACGAGGGAGTTCTGAAAGATCCACAGTATTCTTGGCTCTGTTATTGTTTAAAAAATATCCAAGGCAGATTTGTCTCTCTGAATTGTCATGATTCTCCCATGGGACTCTCTCCCTCATGATTCCTCTCAGTGTTTAACTTGGGTGCTCTGGACTTCTGCCCTAAAATAGGGTGAGGTTTTACAGTTATTTCCCTGCCATAGGTGGTGGCATTCCCACGTGGATGAGGTGATCCCTGGGTGTGTGTTCAGGTCCCTCTGTGTTGCTGTGTTACAGTAAGTATGAACTCAGTGCTGCTGTAGAGCAGCTCTACTGGAACAGGAGGAGGCTGTGAGATATCTGTAACAGCTTCTGCTTTGCAGGAACCATTCAGGACCAGTGAGGTTCTTTCAGATTCTTCGGAGACCCTCTTGGCAGGGAATGGGAAATGGTGCATTTATGATTTGGAGGGGTTTTATCTCCCTTGTTCCTTATATTAATTGGCACCAACAGACATGGAGAGCACGATGATATTTTGGAAAATTAACATAAGTAGTGTTATTATGCAAATTCTTGAGAGCCAGTATTTCCTTAAAATAAAGTGTAATTAAGCCTCTGCTCATTTAGCACATCCGAAATAATTAATTCGTATCTCCCATTTTGTTGTGCTTGGCTTTGTGGGGGTTTTTTATTGACCTTTTTTTCTTTGCATCTTTTTTTCAGGACAACAGCAGAAGGGTAGAGAATATGTTAAAGTTATGGATTATTGAAGCCAAGGACCTGCCAGCTAAGAAAAAGTACTTGTGTGAATTATGCCTGGATGACGTTCTTTATGCACGAACTACCTGTAAATTGAAAACTGATAATGTCTTTTGGGGGGAGCACTTTGAATTTAATAACCTCCCATCACTCAAAAACATTACTGTGCACTTATACAAAGAGACTGACAAGAAGAAGAAGAAGGACAAGACCAACTTCATCGGGCAGGTGAACATCCCTGTGAGCTCGGTGACGGGCCGGCAGTTCGTGGAGAAATGGTACCCAGTGGTGAGCCCCAACCCCAGCAAGGGCAAGTCCCCAGGGCCCATGATCCGCATCAAGTCCCGCTACCAGAGCATGAGCATCCTTCCCATGGAGATGTACAAGGAGTTTGCTGAGTACATCACCAACAATTACATGGTGCTGTGCTCGGTGCTGGAGCCCTCGCTGAGCGTGAAGAACAAGGAGGAGATGGCGTCGGCGCTGGTGCACATCCTGCAGAGCACGGGCAAGGCGAAGGTAGGACCCTCTGCCATCAGTAGTGTCCCACCAGACACCATTGGAAGCAGACTCTGGGGTTGGGTTGGGAAAACTCCTTGTCCGTTGGGCCATCGTTAATGTGCTTTGTTTTTCTTTGATTGCAAACAAGTTGGTAGCACACACAGCACAAGTTGCTTAATTAGCAGAGAGGTTGGTGGGACCACGAGACACCAAGTGAGCCACTTTCCTTCACTTTTCTCCTTCTGGAGGCTTGGGGTCAGGCTCTCTCTGTACTATAAACAGGCACAGTTGTGAAAGTAAGCAAGAAGGCAGTTTTCCAGGATGGAATGTAAGCAGTGCTGGCCTGAGCTGAGCAGCCTGTGTGTGCTGGGTATTCCTGGGGAACCCAGCAGGATCCGTGCTCTGGTCCCTCTGCACTGAGTGCCCTGCACAGTGGGAGCTGAATGGGAGCAAGCAGCCTCTCCAAAATTCCAGAGCAAAGTGTCTGCAGGCACACGTCTCTGGATCAGCTCTTGGTCTTCAGGGTCTGTCCTACTGCTTTTGGAAGGGAGTCTAGGGGAGCTCCCATGGCAGTGCTCATTGGAGGTTGATGCCACTGACTTGCACATGGTGGAAGTTCAGCCTTTGTGGACCACTTTGAGCCTCCTTCCTGGTTGGGAATCCCCTGCCAGGTCTGGGGAAGAAGGAGGCCAGGAGGAGGTAGAGTGGGAGTTACTTCAGGTTGTGATCCGTGAGGGAGCAGGCAGAGTGGGCAGAGCTGGAATGCCCTTCCTTGCTGAGGTCCCCAGCACAGAGGGCAGGGAGTGACCCCCGCTGCAGAGCATCCTCCATGCCTGGTGGCCTGGCACAGCCACGGCGGGCAGTGCCTGTGGCAGGGCTGCAGGAGTTAAAGCATCGCTGTTTTTCTCTGTTACCATCTTCCTGCACTCTGCAGGGGAGAACTGTGGAAGGGCAAGATGTCCAAAGCTTTTGCAGTGCTGAGGAGACATGAGCTCCTCACCTGAGGGGGAATCACAGGGCTCTGCTTCTTTGGCAGCTGCCGCTGCTGCCGGGGCCCATGGCTGGGCTCGTGGATTAGGTTTAGTTACCATCTGTCAGACAGAGAAGTGGCTTGGCCTCCTGATCTAGTTCAAGGCAGGCAAAGCTCACTGAGAGAGGATTGGGAGCCGGGGGCCTGCTGTTGTAGCAGCAGAGAAAACAGCTCTGTTAAGGCCTCCTGATCCCAGGAGCGCGGGGAAGGACCATGGTCCTATGTGGAATAACGCTGTGGGTTCCACAAGGAGCTGTGGTTGGTGTCTCTCCTCAATCCTTGTGCCAGGGCTCCAGAGCTGTCAGCATGTGGTTCCTGGGCACAGCCCTGCCTTGTGCTAGCACCAGGGGCTCTGCTGCCCCTTGCTGAGGCTCCAGCAGCTCTAATGCCAGGGCTTTGTGGGAGTAACATTGCCATGAAAGACCCTGTCCATGGCTTACACAGTTCTGGTGCAAAAGGCTTCAAGTGTCATCCCAGTCTTAATCACCGCAGATCATGTGTGGGCATGGCTGAGAGTGGCTGTCACTGCCCCAGCCTTTTTCCTCTGCCTCTCAGTACTGGAGAGGCTCCAGAGAGAGCAAGTGTGTTTCCAGACATGTGTCTGCATCAGTGCTTGAGATCCCAGAGGCTCTACACAGGGGACACAGCAAACAGTAAACAGACTTGATGACTTTTCCCCTAAAATGGAGCTTCTGCTTTCCCTGCCTGTCATCTGCCATCAGCATTAGCACAGGGTTTGGGGAGCTGTCAGAGCAACCGGAGTTACTGGAGCATGGGAACCAGGTGGTGCATCCTGGACTGGACAAGCAGGGAGAGAGAAAAGCAGCAGTAAGGTAGAAAAATAATGAATGAGAGAAGAAAGCACCCTCTCAGCCCTGCTTGGGGGACGTGGGTGCACCCCACTGCCCCTCAGGAGAGCTCCCCGTGGCTGCCCCACCACCCTGACCCTGGGCACCGAGTGCGGGGACAGCAGGGCAGGGACCCCCTTCTCCAGGTCTCTGTCCTCTCATGACTCACAGAAGCTTGCCCAGGCTAGAGGTGGGCTCCTCATCCTTGTGTATCACCGGTGAGCCCTCCCAGTGAGCCCTTCAGAGCCCCCCCCCGCCCTGCAGACGTGGCCATCGGCAGCCACTGACTGAATCTGCTGATAAAGGGGGTTTTGTGGCTCTTGGCCGCTGTAGCTGAGCTAAAGCAGCAATTATGGTCGGACTGTGAAACAAGTGTCCAGTAGATTATCTGCAAAGACTCGTTAGCAGCTAATTGCTGTTGTGCTGTTTCGGGCCCTGTTTTCCTGCAGCGATTTGCTGTAAATAAGGAGTAATCCCTTAATGAGGCCACGATCGGTCCGTGTGTCTGCCCGGAGCTCCGGGGCAGGAGATGCCACAGGGGAGGTGTGATGGTGCCACGTGGCAGACACAGCCAGGTCCCGGCCACCAGTGTGTGTCTCTGTGCAGCCCCGCCGGTGGATGCAGGGCCATCCTTACCCACAGACACCCCACACCAAGCTGTCCCCTGCCAGCGGGGTGTGGCTACCTGGAGCTGCTAAAACCCAGAGTCCCTCCTGCTGGGGGCAGGACACCTGGGGCTGCAGGCAGAAGGGGAACAAGGGCTGTAGCTGAATTTTTTCCCTAAATCTCAGCTTCTTCCTGGGCTGCGTAGCTGTATCACAATAGATTAAAAGGTGGAGTATGAAAGCAGAGTCCCCTCTGGAGTCAAAGTCCATGCTTCCCTCGATCTCTGTGTGGGAAAGGGAAGAACTTGATCCCCGCAGCGCTGGGTTGGTGTGCATGGGGCACGCCTGAAAAGCCCTGAGCAGCTGCCAAGACAGTGGGTGGAGAGGAGGGGAAGAGGGTTTTGATAAGGTTCTGTGTGCAGGCACTCGGGGAGGAGGGAGTGCCCCAGCCCACTGGAAAATCTGACAGACATCCAGTGCTCCGTCAGCTCTCGGCACAAATGGATGTTCCCTGTCTCTTTTTATGGCAAGAAGGGCTGAAAGGGGGATATTTGGTGGTTGAAACAGATGTGGGCTCTCAGCTCAGTCCTTCACTTGTTACCTGCTTCCACCTTCCTAGTGAGAGCACTGATGAAGTGTTTGTTCCCTGTAAGGATGTGGAGATGCCCGATTGCTTTCATGTGTTTTGCAGCCCACAGACAAAAGACACAAAGTCATAAAGCAGTTCTGCTGCCAGGGTTGGTGTTACCAGGAGTGCTCAGTCCTGCCGTACAGGGCTTGGTGTGGCCCCTGTGATGTGGTTGTAGATAGGTGGCTGCATCCTTCCCAAAGGACTTTTGATGCTTCCAGATTTCTTCCCATGCTTAGATTTGTTTTGGGGCTGTCTGAGAGCTCCCAGAGCTCAGTTCATGACCATAAATATATAAAAAACCTCTCTTGTCCAGAGAGCTGGTAGATCAAACCCAGCATTAGACAAAGCTCTAGCTAATCAGCTGCTCACTGGAAATAAATATTTATGGTGTAGGGAATGGAGTGAGGAATAAACATGTGTCCCTGTTTGTTTGTGCTGTGAGGATGTGCCTCAGCTGAGCAGATGTAGCTGTTCCCCCCGTGTGGATCTGCTGGAACCCCACGTTCCAGTGGCACAGCTGGTGCTGGGTCAGGGCTCTGGGACCTGCAGAGTCCACACAGGGCTGTGGAAAAGTGACTGCTCTGCTCAGGCAGGGACAGGGATGTGAGGGTCACTCATCGTGTTAGTGTTGTATCCCTCAGGTTTTATTTCCCTGAGCAAGGTGATGGGCACAGAGTTAACCCTCACATTGCCACTTCACCACCTTTTCCCAAGGAGAATTAGAAAAGGCCAGAAGTGCCAAGGATGAGTTCCCGGGTTTGAAGGAGAGAACATCACTGTATTTCCTGGCAGAGAAGTGACTGGAGCAGATCCTCAGAGGAACTGTGAGATGAAAGGGTTGAGAACTTGGGGCTGGGGTCCTTGGTTTCACACCATCTGTCCAGGACCCTGCTGCTGCCTCTCTCCCACTCTCCTTTCCCTACTCTGCACCCTCCTGTGCCACATTTCCCTCCCCTGTGGGTGTGTCCCAGCACTCCTCCACCTGAAACCTGCAGCCCTACCGACCACTGGTATTTTTCTCCTTTGCATAAAGGCCCAGCTGGACTCGAGCTAGTCTTTGAAATAAGCAATAATCTTATTACCTTTATCAATTCAATCCTCTTAAGGTTAAGTCAATCCTATTAATCAGGCTTGTGATTTGGAGAACCTTATTATTTCAAGGTCAATGTGCCCATCAGTCAGTTACGATATCAGCAATGATCAGCTCCAGCCCAGAGGGTGCGTGACCGCCACGGGGAGTGCGGGGCCGTGGGTCTCCTCAGCTCCCTGGCACCCCACGTGCTCCAGCTCTGGACACATCCCAGAGAAGCTGGGGTGGGAGGACCTTCCTGGGATGGCAAAGTGCAGAATCCTTCCTGGATTTGGACAGGACAAATCCTACAAGATTTGTGTTGCTTGTTGGCTCCCTCAGAAGCCTCCTGCTCCCACCACAGGCCTGCCAGGCACCCAGCTGGCTTCACCCTTCTGCCTCCCAGGCACTCCGGACGGGGGCTGCCGTCTCCTGCGTGCATTCCTGGAGCAGGGGAGGAGCTGCCTTGGAATAGCAGAGGCTGGTTTATGTGTAAAGTGCTGGAGACCAGTGCAGCCTTGTGCTGTCATGCTCTGAATTTATTTATTTATGAAGTGCTCTTCTTTATCAGCATATGTGCAGCGACTGGGGTCGCACAGGTTCAGATCCATCCAGTCTGAAGCAAAAAGCCTTAAAATAAACATGGGAACAAGCCTGGAGAACACTGCCACAGCCCCTAATTTTGACTGTAGACCTTCTCCTTCCCCTCTCGACTCCGAGGTAATGAAATAAAGCATCTTATTTTCTTCCATTGCCAGGGGCCCTAACTGAAAACAACCCCCTGCTGATCTCTGCTGCTCAGAAACAGGGAGTTTTATTGGCTTTACTTATTGCATTTTATTCAGGACCTTGTATGTGGGTGAGTGAGGCCCCCGGAGGGATTCCACAAGTATTTGCATTCCATTTGTGTCTTCCGAGTGCTGGCTGCTGGAGTACTTAAGGCAGAGATAGCAGAAGTGTGATCCAGAGCCAATGTGGCTTTTCTGTGTGGAGGGAAGAACTGAAGGTCTGGCCCATGGCCCTGGGACAGAAGCGGCAGGATGTCATGGGAACTGACCCACGGCCGAGGCGCCTTTCCCGCAACTCGCAGAGCTGCCCAGAGTGGTCCCTGCGGAGGAACTCGCCCAAGGATGCTGGCTGGGGGAATTTTGACCCCCGACACATCCCAGGGCCAGGTCCTACAGCCTGGCTGGATGGCTCTGCAGCCCGGATCTGCAGGGACAGGGACAATCCTGACCCGTGGGATGCTGAAAGGGCTCTCCCCTCTTTCCCTGCTCAGTTGCAAGGCCAAGTTCTGCCGTGTTACTCCCTGGCTTTGGGTGCTCTGCCATAATGAATGAAGCTCTCTGGGACTTTAGCAGCTTTTCTTCCCACTTTGGAGACAAGGGGTCCTTTTCCCAGCTGTTGAGCTGCAGATGCTCCATAGGGAATAATAACACCAGCAGAGATTTCCAGGGGATCTTTTCTGGCTTTGTGTTGAGTCCTGCCATGGAATTTTGCCTCATTTTAAATTCTAGTGAATTCTGCAGATCAGCTCAAATCACCCAAATTCACATTTAACTCTGGCTCCACTTGGCCCTGGGTTTCCAGGACTCAGCAGCCAGTGCTCAGCTGACAAGATGGTGAAAAGCAAACACTTGGCTAAGAGATGCTGTAAAACTCGGTGTTCCTGAGATAATTAGTATGTTGGGAAAGTGACAGGAAAGAGAATCAAGCAAAGCCAAGGTCAGTGGCTGCTAATTAAGAATCAGCACCTTGTGTCAGCCTGAGCGGTGGCTTGGAATTGAAACGTACCCTGGGAGAGCCCCAGGAAGATAAAGGTGATAGAGTTACCCAGATAGCAGCTAACGGGATTTGAGCAGGGTTTAAAGTTTCATTCCAGCTTGGCTGATAAAAAGGGCAAAATGAGAGAAAATAGCAGAGGGAGGCGCGTGCTTTGCTTCCAGGAGGGATTTTTGCCTCTGCAGCTGCCGGAGCATTGCAGACGTAGCAGGATCTGAGGAAGGGCATCTTGTGGCTAAAGAAATAATGGAAGTGACTTTTTTTTCTTTTAGCTCAAAGCTCCTCCTCTGGCTTTTTTGGAGGGTTTTGGGGGAAGGTCAAGGCCATGTGTTGGTCCCAGTCACAGTGTTGTGGGAAGGTGGGAGCAGTCGACTGATGGGTACTGCAGGGATGTCATCTCCTCTCCTGCTGTGCTCTCGCACAGGCATGTACCTGCCTGCCCCAGGGTTTGCCTTTGCTTGGGACAGGAGCACAGTGATGGAGGGTCTGTGGATTAAATTATTTGGGTCTCTTGGGTTCAGGGAAAGCTGTTTGTTGAACCTTGATTAAACTTTCAATGTAGATATGTCCATGTGAAAAATGCAAGTTGCCTCTGGTGCAAAGCTCCCATCCAGCCACCAGCAGGGAGTGGGACCTGATGTCCCTTCTCCCCCGTGTGGGTTGGAGCAGGCTGGACCATGGCAGCTCTGCTCTGCTTGGGGACATCAGGGACAGGACCTGGGGCACTGTGTGGCAGCCTGGGGTGCTCCTGCTGCCTCTGCCAGGAACGGGCTGTGACCATCAAGGGAAACGAAGAATTTCTTAGCGGAAGGTTACTACTAAGCAGATTATTTTGTTTTCATGGAAATGAGTTTTAAAAGGTGCCGTTGGTTGTGGAGGTGAATGAACATGTGTGTCAACATTTCTGTCTCCTGCATGGGAGGCAGTCAGAGGGGTTAACGTGGGTGATTTGCACAGTGCCAGCAGCCCCTTTCCATTGTCACTCAGGCGCGTGGTGACACCTCAGCACCTGGCGCAGCGAGGAGGAGCCAAGCAGAGCTGCTCTGTCCCGTAGCAGTGCAGAGAACGTGTATCAGCATTAGCAGGTGCCTGGCACTCCTCCTGGATCAGCCCTGGCTGCAGCATGCTTGGCATCAGCAGAGTGCACAGGACCTCCTGACCAGACCCTCTGCTCAGCGAATGCTGTGGCTGAAGCAGACCTGGAGCTGGCTCTAGAACGCTGTTTTTCCTCTGGAATTTGCAGCTGAGCCCAGACTGATGCAGGGGCAGCTGTCAGGAGCTGCTCCTGCTCACCCCTTCCATTGTTCTGCAGCACAGGGGATTATCACGTCCCATGGATTTGGTTGTGTGCACATTAGACCAAAAATGTGCCCCAAATGGGTGCTGTCGCAGCGCTGTTTATCTCCATGAATAGGGAGGAAATTGGAAATCCGAGCATCTCAGTGCATACCAGAGGCTTGATTCTCAGCCATTAACTGTAGACACAGCTCATGACATCGGAGCAGGGCCCTGGTTTGCAGCCAGTGCAGTTGGACACCAAACGCAGCCATGTTTAACAGGGGAGAAAAGGTTTTGCCCACGAAATGTGAGGCTGACAAGAGACCAGCCAAAAAGCAGCACTGATGGAGAGGCAGATGCGGGTCTGAGTCACTGCTGGGGTGCAAAAGTTGAGGCTCTCCAGAGGTTTATTTCTCCTCATCTCTGCGGCAGTTTGGGCAGGTGGTGAGGCAGTGTGTTCACACAGGATCACCTGCAGCACCTCCAGTCCCTCGGGTGTCTGACGGAGGTGGGACCTCTCGGGGCTGGGGAGCTGCAGCGCTGCGGAACCAGTGTCAGTGCGTGGTGACCCACCATGGGCTTTGCTTTCCAGGATTTCTTGACTGACCTGATGATGTCTGAAGTTGATCGCTGTGGTGAGAATGAGCATCTCATTTTCAGGGAGAACACACTGGCCACCAAAGCAATTGAAGAATACCTGAAGCTGGTGGGGCAGAAATACTTACAAGATGCCTTAGGTACGTACAGAGCGTTGGCAGGTCTTGCCCAGAGATGTTCTCCAAGCTGCACGGTGGGGACATCACCTGAGCCCTGATGGCCATCAGAGGCCCCAGCGCTTTCCTGCTGGAGGGTTTCCCTGGCAGCAGGTCCAAGCCTGGTCGTGGCCATGGCCGCAGTGGGCAGCTCCCTGCTGCCAGGTGAAGGTGACCGCAGAGCTGGCGCCTTAATCTGCTTTCAGAGCAGATAACAAGCGGATGTTTGAAGGCATTCTGCTGCCTGCCAGGGCTTCTGTCTCAGCGCTGGCTGTCACGGGCTGATTGAATCTCCCCCCCTGCACCCCCACCAGGGACGCTGCCCGGCTCCTGCAGCGCTCCCGAGTCAGACGAGATCTCCCAAGTCGCAGTGATGCGCTGCCTCCCCGATCATCCAGCACTGGGAACCCCCCTGGTGTTTTTGGTTTTTTTTCCAAAGTGCTGGCTCTGTCTATGGCTCAAAAAATATTTCTCTTGATGCAAATGAAAATAATTAGAAGCTTCTGCTTCTGGGCAGGTCAGGAAGGAATTGCTGCATGCAGGGAGCACAGCACGAGGATGGGGAGAGGCTGCCTTGGAAGCTCTGTGAGCTTCCATTGGATCCACATCCCAGGGCAGGATGAGCAGAGTTTCTACTGAGGTGTTAATTTTTCAGTATGTTGGGTTCCTGCTAGTGGATTTGTGTAATTTTAGCAAGGAAGAAAGAAGCATAAATACTTTATTAAGAGAATAATAATGATGATGAAAACCTTGAGGAAAGGGAAATAATTGAGCAAATTCAGGCAGAGAGCCCACAAGAATAGCAAAGGGAGTATTATTTATTTCTGCCTTGTAATGCTTTCTGGTTGAAGGCAAATCTGTAAGTAGATTACTCTCAAAAATTCTCAAAAGTCAAGAGATTAATGATATCAGAGAATTTTGCAATATTACCTTTTGGGGGCTCAGTGCTGCCAGGCCAGTTCCATCTCGTGCAGGAAGAGCCTGGGGTTCCTGCTCACTGTAGGGTGCTGGTTCTGAGTGAACTTTTCCCAGTGAGATGAATCACCGGTGTGTCACAAGGTGCCCCAGGGCAGCGTGGCACTGTCCTTGGAACCATGGAGCAGGTGATGGGGCCAGGTAAGAACAGCAGGCATCACCTGCAGGCAAGCAGAACGGCTCCAGAGCTCCCTGGCAGAGCTGAAAATACACTGGAGAGGCTCTCCAGTATATAATTAAAATTTGTTTTGGCAACAGGGAAGGAATGCAGATCGGAGTGGGGAAAAAACAGGATGGGAAAATCCAAGACAGTCAGGAATTAGGAACAAACCAACTGGAATTAGAAGAAAACCAAAGCAAACCTTTCTCCCAGAATGTCACCCACGCTAAACGCCGCCTCCTCATCCCTGTTACCCTGTTCCCGATCTCCCCAGTCACTGCTGGGATGAAGGACTGACCCCCGCCCCACCCTGAGTGCAGGGACTGTGCCTGGGTACCCTGGGGTGAAAAGTGGCCCAAGAGCAGAAGCTGGTGGAGCAGCCCAGTGTGAGCCTCTGCAAAGGTGAGGAGCAGCCAGGCAGCAAAGAGGAGCTCAGGGAAACTCAGGGAAATATTTTAATTTCATTTTGTGTGATGTTCAGCTCAAAATAAACCAACTAAATTGTTTCTTTCCTTTAATTACCTGTTTCTCTTGTGAATCACAGTGGTTTGTCAGCACCAGGGCACAGGCTGCAGTAGCAGGCCATGCCACCAATAATTACAGGGCTTTCCAGCATCCTTCCTTGTGGATTAGCCCGAGGGAGCATCTCTGGAACTGGTGCAAGGGGGTCAGGCAGGTGCTGGGCAGCACAGTCCTGATGCAATATCCCAGAGCCACAGGGGCAGTGCTGCCAGCTGGGGAACAGGGATGGAATGTGCAGGGTGCTGGCTGTGCTGTGCTGGTTGTGAGCTCCTGTGGAACTGCCAGGCTCTCCTGGCTCCTGTCGGAGACATGGAGAGCTGCCCCAGGGGCCACCACGTGCTCTCATATCCCTCTCACCTTCTCCCAATGTGATGGGGTACCAGGGAGCTGCTCGGGCACGGGGGCTTAGGAACAGAGCTGCTTGAAGGCTGCACTTCTCACATCTCCAAACCCATCCCTGACTCTCTTTTACAGGGGAGTTCATCAAAGCACTGTACGAATCAGATGAAAATTGTGAGGTGGATCCCAGCAAATGTTCATCTTCGGACCTCCCCGAACATCAGGGCAACCTGAAGATGTGCTGTGAGCTGGCCTTCTGCAAGATCATCAACTCCTACTGGTGGGTATCCCAGGACTGCCGCTCCCTCCTCAGGAGTGCTGTGTCACCTGTCCTGTAGCTCTGGCAGAGCTCTGGAGGGGGAGCTGCAGGGCTCTGCCACAGTTTGGAGTATCCGCTCTGGGGATGTAGCATCCCCCTGGATTCTCTGTCACTCTTGTTTTCAGAGGTGCTGAAAGGTCACTGGGATACAGGGACAGGGCAGTGGAGTCAAGGGTGACTGATTCAGAGAGGTACTTGGTGCCAAACGTGTATGAAATTCTGGAATAAAGAGCAGAGATGCATGGCCTGGATCTTCCACCCATGGAACAAGTCAGTCTGGATGGGACTGACGGATCTCCACCGCCAAGAACATCCGGCAAAGCTCGGAAATCCTGCAGCAGGCAGGGGCTGTGGCACCTGCGAGGAGCTGCCCCAGCACAGGCAGCTTTTGTTTGGGCAGATGTTCTCTGGTTGCAGAATGCTGGAACTGGGAGCAGGATGCTGTTCTCCCTGCTTGGCTCAGCATCCCACATTCCTTTGGAGTAACCCCTCTCTCTCCCAGCCCTGGGCGGTTGCTGGGTGATGGGAGCCCTTTGCCTCCTTGGCCCAAGGCCTGGTATGCAGCTGGAGGCATTTCCGAGTTGTTTGTTCTCAGGGTAAAGGTTCTTGCAACTGGTTGGGACAGGCCCGAATATCCCAAATGGGCTGGCGTGAGGCAGTGCATCCTGCTGTGGAGGTGGTTGTTGGGCACAGCTGTGCTCATGGTGTTCCTGCTGGGACTGGGAGCCAGGAGTCCATGGGTCTGTGACAGCTGCTGCTTGCAGAGGTGACCTCAAAGAGGAAAAAGATGGATTTGGGACTCTTTACTTGGAGAATTTTTTTTTTTTTTTTCCTAACATACCCAGAGCCTTTGGTCCTGATCATGAGAGAAGGAGCATTTTTGTCTCACTGCTGGATTTCCAGCCTTTCCACTTAAAATCTGGGCTTAGTTTTAATTAATGTATTTAGTAGCAACACTGTTGTTGCAAAGCCATCAACTAGGGATAATATTAGAGGAAGGAAGTTCTTGATAATGAGGATTTCTCGTTTTCTCTCCTCTCCCAGCTGTTGTGTTGAGGTCAGAAAACTTACTATAAATAATCTCCCGAGATACTGAGTGTGCCCTCCTGGAAGCCAGGAAGGGAATTGCTTTTCCTGATCCTGCTCAGGGAGAGAGCAGGGAGCAAGAGGCTTGCTCAGGTTGCCTTTATCTACCACAGGTACACCAAGGGCAGGTTCTGTACAGGTATCCTTATCCTTGGCCAATTAGTAACTCTGACTCAGGAATGGCATTCACCTGCTCCCAGGAGGGATTCACCACTTCCAGTCAGCAGTGGATTATAATGGTTTGAATTTATGTCTTCCTAAAAATACCCAAAGCAGTACTCAAAAGGTCACACTAAAAATAGGCTTGCAAAATGACCCAGGGAAAGTCAGGAATGCACGGAAGTTTGTTGCTCTCATCCTGTCTTTCCAAGGAAGGCTGGAGCAGCTGGGCTGCTGCTCTGAGTGGTTCCCCCTCAGTCCTTTGAGCTCAGCGGTTCTTGGGGATTAATTGGGCTGATGAGTGTTGGGATTGGCCAAGGTATCCCAACAACCAACGAGCCTGCTTTAAATAGAGCACTGGAGTGTGTGTGCTCATCTGTGGAGAGAGTCAGGGAGAGGAAAGAGGTTCACAATAACCGAAAATTGTTATAATTATGACATAATTTGGACATCTGGAAAGTTTCAGTGTAAGCAGAATTTCAGCATGTGGAAGCTCGTTACTGGGAAGTTGGGTAATGAATTACGGGCCCGTTTGTCACATAAAGCCAACGATCCAAATTCCATCCGCTGTGACACAATTAAACTTTCACGGGCTCCAGCCTGTGACGGGAACGTGTGCGTGCTGCATTTCAGAGGTTTGCTCTCCAGTCACTGCACAACCTGTCCTGATCATTCAAGCCTCAAATTGCTTAAAGGATTCTCCTGTTTCTGCGCAAATACCATGAAGTGAAAGGGCTTTGTCCAATTGTGTGGATCAAGCCAAAGACAGAGGAGAATTTATCCAGCCAAAGACATTGGTTAATGTTATTTGTAAAGCTCAGGGTGAAAGCTCATGAGGGTGAAAGTGTGAAGGCAGCACAGAGCAGAAGCTGAACAGGATGGCGGCAGTTTCCAGGCACTTCCATGGAGTGTCACCGCTGTGTCAGAAGGTCAGATGGCCCAAAATAGAGCCTGACCCTCCTCACTTGCTGTTGTACCCCCGCTGTTGGGGAACAGCTCCGGGTGTGACAGTGGTTCCTGGCCAGGGCCATGGGATCTGTGTGCCAGGGACATTGGGACCAGTGGCAGCCCAGTGCCAGCCTGCTTCTGGGTGGGAGTCTCCAGCTGAATAAATAACACATGCTGGGAACAGGATAAGGTGGGAGCAGGGAGCTGGGGAGGGCCAGGCAGGAACAGGCAGCCGTTCTCCAGTGATAAGGGCTGCTGCAGCAAGTGTCTGCTGGCCCCTGGGGAATTCTGGCATCCGGGAAAGGCAGGCTGAGGTCTGTGCAGCTACAAGGCTGGAGTAACTCCGGTGGGGCTCTGTGTTTGTACTAGGCACAGTGGGATTTGATCCAGGTGCTTGAACAGGAGTATTACAGTTTGCACAGCCCCCCCTCCAAGCTCTAGCTGTGCCAGAGATTCCAGTGCTGCTGGTGATTCTTCAGGAGATGCTCTCCTTGCTGGCTGTGCTTCCTCCAGCTCAGAACACCCCATGGCACAGCCACTGAGTCCTGATGAGCTGGTGTGCACGGTTTGTTTCATATCCCAATCTTCCCAGTTCTCTGGGGTCTTGGCATCCAGCATAAGGTCTAATAGAAGCTGCTTCCCTTACAACTTTACAGAGCAGCTTTTCTTTTTCCCCATGTGCTTTGAGACTCCTGACACTCCAACCCTGACAGACAATGCCTGCCCTTCTGTCATTTCAGTGTCTTCCCAAGAGAGCTCAAAGAAGTTTTTGCCTCATGGAGACAAGAGTGCAGCAACCGAGGCCGCCCTGACATCAGCGAGCGCCTGATCAGTGCCTCCCTGTTCCTGCGGTTCCTGTGCCCAGCCATCATGTCCCCATCCCTGTTCAGCCTGCTCCAGGAGTACCCCGATGACCGCACCGCACGCACTTTGACCCTCATCGCCAAGGTCACCCAGAACCTTGCCAACTTTGCCAAGTAAGCCATGCCATGGGCAGGGCAGGGCCGGGGAGGGGACAGAACCTCCAGGTGCGTGGGCAGAGCCATGGCGCCGGCACGGAGTCCCACACTGGCCACTCCCTTCCTCACTGAAAAGGGCCTGTTTGCTTCCTGTTGGCTTTTTCTCCACATCTCTCTGGGACTTGTTCCCTCACGGTCAGGTCAGGGAGATCATTCAAGTTTCCAAAACAGGACATGTTTTATGAGCAGGAAAACAGGCTGTTTTGACTACATGGACAAGCAGCGGGGTGGCAGCGGGGACTGTGTCCTGTGATGTCCTGTAGGACCAGAACCCGACCAGCAGCAGTGATGTGCTCGGCTCAGGAACTGTTCCATCCCTCCTTTGAGCTCTGGGACCTTCCCTGCTATTAAAATGCAGCTGACTGAACTGGGAAGGCCTGAGAACAGGGACACCATCAATTTCTAACTAAGCCCATTGGTTTGATGGAAACAAAGCGAGAGATTTCTGAAAATCTTTCCACTGGCTGTAGCTCTGAGCTACTTATCCTGAGCTCTGATAACAAAATGATGAGCTTTCTGAAACATGAATGGACAGTTTCTATCTAAAGCTTCTTAGATCTGGAAACTGGCTTAGTGCTCACACTCGCAGTCAGGAACGCACGGACGCGCCTGCGGACACCAGCAGGAGATGTACAAGTGTGTTACACTAGATGACAGAAATTCTCTGTATTCCTGACCAATCCCTAACTAAAGGGTTTTCAGATTTCCAGCACTTTGCAGGAAAGGCTCTTTAACTAAGCTGACATTAGTCAAGCTGAAGTGATCAAGCCGAGCTGTCCTGTGGATGGCACCTGGCCGAGCCTGTCCCATGGAACCGCTGGCACAGCACCAACTGCTGCCAGGACAGTCCAACCACGAGGCCCTCCCTGTTGTGTTCTAAATCAGAGAGAAGACTGAGGGTGGAGTGCTTGGAGGGCAGAAGGAGGTGGCAGGAAGCCTGAGGGGCTGATGGGGTGGCCCAGCTGCAGGGGTGGCTCTCCTGGGTGATCCCAGAGCGGTTGTTCCGGCATTGCTGGAGAGTGCAGGATTCCTGCCCCCATCCGTCGCTGGGCTCCAGTCAGCTGAGAGTGATTGCTGTGACAGCACCTTGATTGCCACTGACAGGTCCTGTTTCTGGAGGCTGTGCCCTGACCCAGCAGTGAGACACTATGTTACCAAGAATTCCTTTGTTTAGCCAGCTTTCACTTTTGTCTCTGCTGCACAGATCCTACACTGACGAGGGCTTAGCTGGATCAGGCTGGGGTTAATTTTGGTTCCATGATCAGTGAGGTGTCCCAGGTGCCTGCTCACAGTCAAGGGATCCCAAAGGCTTGGAAGGGTTGAGGTGCCAGAGGAAGGTTCTTAGCTGTGTTGTACCTGCCCTTTCAGTGGACTGCGCCTTTTTTCCCCTGCGTTTACCTGAAATCCGTGTTGCTCTCTCACTAGGTTTGGCAGCAAAGAAGAATACATGTCCTTTATGAATCAGTTCCTGGAACATGAATGGACTAACATGCAGAGATTTCTCCTGGAGATTTCCAATCCTGAGACCATCTCAAACACAGCTGGCTTTGAGGGCTACATTGACCTGGGCCGGGAACTGTCCACGTTGCACTCACTACTCTGGGAAGTCATTTCCCAACTGGAGCAGGTATCCAGGGGATGGCAGGGACAGCTTTGGGGGCAGGAAATGATGGAGAAAATGTTGTTCATGTGATTCCCTGAAGAGACTGTCCAGCAACTGGCAAAGCCCAAAGTTCTCTAGCAAAAAGCACGAGACGTTGGCGTTAATTCTGCTCTCTTTTCTGCCCAGGGCACTGCCACCAAACTGGGGCCTCTGCCCCGGATCCTGCGGGATGTCAACGCTGCCCTCAGTAACCCGGCCTGTGTGCAGGTGTCGGTCACGGCCGATCACGCCGCCTCCACACCCAGTGCTGGCAACAGCATCTCCGCGGGGCTGCAGAAAATGGTCATAGAGAATGACTTATCTGGGTAAGAGACCAACGGGGGCCTGGCCACACACCAGGGACATTCAGAATATTCATGCAGAGACAGGCACAACAGGGTGCAGAGTTGCCTGATCCACTGGCCAGGCTTTCCTATCGCAGAACTGGTGCTGGATGTAGTTCAGCTCTAACTCTGGAAAAAGCAGTGGGTGGTAGTGCCAGTCTGTGGCTCCATCCTGGGCCCCTTGAGAGCCAAAACCGGGGATGTGGTCTGGGACATCAGGAACCTGGTGGTACCGGTCTCAGCTGTTGAGATGTGGCTGCAGAAGCAAAGCGTTCATCCTTTGAGGACTTGGGGGTCTGCTAGTGCTGACCTTGAGGTGATGGGTGGTGTTAAGGGCTGTGAGACGTGCAGGATTGGCCTCACCCATCTTTGTACAACGTAGGGTGTGTGCTGAATTCACTGAGATCCAAACCTGGATAGTTCTGGAACAGTTGCCAAGCTGTAGAGGCCTCACAATGAATTCCAGTCTACTCTGTCCAGCTTTTATAAAACTGGGAGTTTCCAATGCTGAGCAGTGATTCACAGACACAGTCACCTACACACTTTTTGGCCTTATTAAGTAAGGAGCTTCATTCATGGAGAGGATGAGGCTTTTGCAGACCTCTAAGTTTCTGTTTGTGGAAAATGAAATGGAGCCCACACAAATGGAAAGACTGTGCTAGTTAAATAGTTTGTAAGTGGAAACTGCATAATATTTAACAGTTTAATTAGGAATGAAAGGCAGCAATGGCACTGGACTTGCTCTAATCAGAGCTTTCATCTCTAGTGCCTCCCAGCATGAGGTGCAATTATTTAAATCCAGTGCTGTGGAGGATCTCTGACAATATGCTTCCCCCCAAATACTTGCTTACAGTGCACCATCTTTGATCAGCAGAATATTCACATTAAGCTACTGCAAAGCTCTCTCTTCCTATCCCCGAGAAATCAATATTGCATGAATGTGCATTGCAGCAGGAGTGGGGGGATAACCTTCGGCTGCCAGGCTTTAGCTCTGCTATGCGAGCGCTCACTGACCCTGGGAGGCCTGGTGCACATCCGGCCCCCACGGTGTTCTGTGCCGTCCAACTCCTGGCCAGTGTTGCCCGCAGGAGCTTGCTGCCCTGGTACAGAGCAGGGGACATGGGACTGGCATGGATACAGCCCTTGGGAGCAGGAAGGGTGACACACACTAACCCAGAGCAGAGCAGCCCCCAGGAGTGTGTCCCTGAGCCTCCTGACAGTGCAGTGCCCTGTGGGCACACACACTGCCCTCACCTGCCTTCACTTGCCCGTTCCCAGGCCAGCCCGGGGCTCCACAGCACCCTCCCCACTCCTCACACTGTCCCTGGCTGGGCCAGCCCCTGTCCCTCCTCCCAGCAGGGCTGGGTCCTGTCCCTGTCCACATCCCTGTCCCACACAGCTGCGCCACCCTGATTTCTGAGTGATTTCGTTTTCCTGCTCCGGTGCAGCATTCACAACTCTTCTTTTTTGTTTTGTTTTCCTCTCCTCTTCCTTATGCACTGACTTCCCCGCAGTCTGATAGATTTCACACGGTTACCATCTCCAACCCCTGAAAACAAGGACTTGTTTTTTGTCACAAGGTCTGCTGGGGCCCAGCCCTCACCTGCCCGAAGCTCCAGTTACTCAGAGGCCAATGAGCCCGACGTGCAGATGTCTAATGGCAGCAAGAGTTTGTCCATGGTGGACTTGCAGGACAATCGGCTTTTGGACAGTGGGGCCAACGCGCCCGGCACGGCCGACTCCCTCAATGACAGTCAGTCGTCCCTGGGGCAGTTGCAGGGCGTATGGACCACTCGGACTCAGAACAGCGTGACAGGCATGGCCACCGTGCGCCGGGTGGGCCAGACCCCCACCACACCGAGCGGCGAGAGCGCGCCCGGCCGGCCCCAGCTGCTGGCGCCCCTGTCCTTCCAGAACCCCGTGTACCAGATGGCCGCCGGGCTGCCGCTGTCCCCCCGCGGCCTCGGTGACTCCGGCTCCGAGTGCCACAGCTCGCTCAGCTCCCACAGCAACAGCGAGGAGCTGACGGCCAACAAGCACGGCTTCGCTGGCCCCACCGCCGGCGAGGACTTCTCGCGCCGGCCGGGGGAGCTGGCCCGGCGGCAGCTGTCGCTGACCGAGAAGGGCGGCCAGCCCACGATGCCGCGGCAGAACAGCGCGGGGCCGCAGCGGCGCATCGACCAGCCGCCCCCTCCGCCCCCGCCCGTCACCCGCGGCCGCACCCCGCCCTCCCTGCTGAACACAGTCCAGTACCAGCGACCCTCCAGCGGCAGCATGATGTCCTCATCACCTGACTGGCCTGGCAGCGGGGCGCGGCTCCGGCAGCAGTCCTCCTCCTCCAAGGGCGACAGCCCCGAGATGAAGCAGCGCACGATGCACAAACAGGTGAGTTCGGGCTGTCCAGGCCCTGGCACTGAAGGGGCCAGGTGGGTCAGCCCGTGGAGATGGCTGCCATGGGAGGGGATGTGGCTCTGAGCTGCCACATCAGTGCCAACCCCACAGTGGCATCACATGTGGGGATGTAGCTCGGCTCTGGCACCCAGCTCAGCCTGAAACAGAGGCCCTCCAGGGACAGAACACAGAGCAGTGTCCACTCCCAGTGTCCCTCCGTCACGTGGCACACTGGAGCGTGACGGCGGTAGGTGGCAGAGGCTTGAGGGCAATGGCAGCCATGCCACTGTCCTGCGCTACCATCTTGTCACTGCTTTGCCTCTCCATGCCCAGGCTCTCATCCCATGCCATAGTCAACCCCGTGCCATCTCCCAGGCTTGGAACAGACCCTGATCTCCTGTAACTAGAGTCTCCCTGCTGCTGCTCCCGTCCCAGTGGGGCCACGGTGCTCCTGGACATTCCTGTTTGCTCTGTGAGACTCTCCCGCAGGAGCAGGGAGGAAGGAGCTGAGAGCAACGTTCCCGCTGCGCAGAGCTCTGAAGTGATCCCAGTCCGAGACCACGTGCTGGGCTGCACAGAATTCCATTCCACTGTCTGGGGGGGTAAAACGGGAGGCAGTAGGTCACAGGCCTAGGGCCCTTTGGTTGTTCTGGCATGAACAAATGGTTTTTATAGTGTGCATTTATTCACTCTACACTTCAAAACCAGCCCTACAGAACATTATCATGGTAGGGCCTCTGTGCCTAAAGGAAGAGTTAGAAAAGAAAAGCAAATGCAGAGACTGGACAACCAGCAAGAGCCCACTGCACCCAAACCCTGAGTGTTAGGCCCTTCTCCAGCACTCAGTGTTGCTCTGTCTGCCTCTCGTGCACAGGGCAGCCATGGAGCCTGGTCAGTGCTGCCCACAGAAGGCAGCTCCCATCCGGGGCTGTTCCGCGATTCCGCTATCGATCCGTAAGCGCTGGCATTAGCAGCGCCGTGCAGCAGCCTTTGTGTAACACAATCAATACTCGTTAAGGACAGAGGGCACAGAGCTCTGCAAGCAGCAAAGGCATGGTTCTAGCAGGGTTTCTTCCAGAAACACAAGGATTCTCCAGGTGGCCATCGGAAAGCCCTGGCCAGGTTCTCTTCACAGAAGATTCCTCCACCCACCCCTGTGGTCCTCTTGAAGTCTCTCTTCAGACCTGAAGTCTCAGAATGCCTCTCCCACCCTCACTCTGCACATTTTATTTGCATGTTGGCAGCATGAGGATTTGTAACGAGCAATGTTCATGAGCCAAGTCTGATGCTTTGGATTCATAATTCTGGAGGTAGAAGACCAGACTGGAAGATGGCATGGGAAAGGCCCTAACCCCAGTGAGGAAATTAAACCGCTCCCCACTCCTGACTCAGAATCTCCTGCTGCCTGACAATGACTGGGTTTTTCTATCCAGAGGTTGGAATGAAGGAGAAAGTCTCTGACATTTCTGATTTGTTGACTTGAATGCCCAAGTCATTAACCTGAATGACCAAGTCATCCAGATCCCATGTGTTCATCTGACTGTTTACTGCAGTTTATAACAAGGCAGGAGGGAGGGGAAATAGCTGAAGAGTGACTTCCTTGTATGTGGTTGGAAAATATTTAGGCAATGCCACTGGCAGTCCCTGCCCAGGCCAGGACTGAAAGGCAGCAGACATGACTGTAGCTCACTGACCATGGAATATCACTGTTAGTAAGTGATACTGAGCATTTAGACCTCTTCAGCATCCTTAGTGTAGCCTCTGCTGAAAAGAAACTTTTCTTCTCCAATAAGGTACCTGAATGGTCATAAGGAGTGTTTCAGTTTTCAGATCTTGTTTTACGGCATCTTCACAGGAAGCAAAGATGGTTCCTAACTAGCTGAAGAGTTGAGAACTCTGCTCATGGAGTGAATAAACCACATCCAGTCACTCTACTCACCTGCAGCTCAGCGCCTTCGCAGGTCATGTCCTTGTGAGGTGACAGGATCTGCGCAGACACCAGGGACGTGACTTCGAGCAGGACCCCACTGCTTGACCCAAAATAATGTCCAGCTGCAGAACAGGAGTCGTTCCTGCTCCAGCCCCAGCTGCTCTGGTAGCTCAGCCTGGCTCGTTGCTGTCTGAGCAGCGTGGGAAAGGGTCTGCTTGGAAGGAAACTCTCACTCTCTCTCCAGCTTCATAACCATTTGTGTTACAGGTTTTTCTTTTGTCATGGTTGTATCATTGTTTCATTGTAGGCCCCTTCTCCTGTGAACCCCAATGCCCTGGACCGCACTGCTGCTTGGCTTTTGAATATGAACATGCAGTTTTTAGAAGATGAAAGCATTGACCCAGATTCCAAGCACAGGGATAAGCTCAGGAATAAGGACGAGCTCAGCCAAGCAGAAAAGGTAAAACCTGATTGGATTGAAACAAGTTTCTGAATAGAGAGAGGATTTCCTTGAATGTCATTCCCTGAGCATCCTGGGGAGAAGGTGGGCTGTGTGCAGGTCCCTGCCCAGGAGAGAGGGGGCCAAGTCGCTCCCTGTCCTACTCAGCCTCACGGGGAACTTGTGGGGAAGGTCTGGGAGGTTTTCACACACTCAGTGACTGGAATCACCTTCTGATGAAATCAAGTAAGAAACACAGGAGCCAGGAATCAAGTGCTGATGCTGCCCTGAAACAAACTGCAGCCAGCCAGTCCCTCTTACTCTCCCCATTCTAACTCATCCAACTGCTGGGAAGAAAGCTTTAAAAAGTGGATTAAGCACACCTGTAACAGAGATGGAATAAGGCACAGGCAGCCTCGTGCCTCACAACAGGGACATGGAGCAGGGAGCAGCTTCCATGTCAAAAGGCTGTTCACAGACCTGAAAAGTCCAGATTTTGGTCTCAGAGACAGCACTGGTGCCTGGGGTGACTTTTCTGGCACTTCCACGGGCTTATGGCTGTGTCACACAGATCAGGGCCTGGCCAGTCGGGGATCTGCCAGGAAGCCGTGTCCAAAGTATTCAGTCTCAACCCCTGGGTCCCACAGAGGCCCTGTGCCTCTGAAGCAGAGGGGTGCTACTCTCTTCCCCTCCTTCCTGGGTGAGTCTGGGGTGGGAGAAGCTGGGAAGAGACAAAGTAGGCTTGGCTAGGGAGAAAAAGCAGGGTAAAAATGAGGATCCAGCAGTCAGAAGCTGGGAAAATCCCATCTTTGCTGACTGCTGCTTCTGCAAGGTTCTTTCCCAGCAGCCTGGCTCTGCCAGGATTGTGACACTTGAGCACCAACAGCTTTTGGGATGTTTTCCTCAATGTGCTTCTCTTCTGTCACACCAGCACTGCAGACATCACCCTTCTCAAGCCACAGTCCTGTTTCCCAGCACAGACATGTTTCTGGTTTTGTTCTAATAGCCTACCTGTGCTCATTCTGCTGTGCTGTATCATTGGGGGACTGTCACTTCTTAAATCCAAGGAAAATGCTGAAGGCAGGTGCTGTAGGACCCAGGAGGTACAAGGCAGCAGCTCCCAGCTGCCCCCAGGAAGATCAGAGCAGTTTTGTGGGTTTGGCCCATCCTTACCCAGTGCAGGGCAGGCAGTGGTGGGGTTGCAAACGCCGATGGCACTGCAACATCCCAGTCCCTGCCCCAAGCCCAGCGGGAGCCCCGGCCCAGGCTGTCTCATTGCCATGCAGCATCCTTCCCTACTCTGCTGTCCCATCAGTCACTGACATTCAAGATCGCCATTAGCATAACCTCTCTCCCCATTACCGTAAGACCTGAATGGTAACTGAGAAGGAGACAAGTGTTCTAGAGACAGGAGTGACTCCTTCGGGCTCTGAGGCCTCTCCTGCTCTCCTCTGAGCTCACTTAATGCTGCTCCTGTTTTAAGGCTAGGGTAGGTATTTAATCTTTCCTGTTCAAACAACTCCCTGCTGTCTGACTTTAGTGCTTCTGTGCAGCTGTATAGGCGCTTTGTTCCCTCATTGCTCCAGGTTCCATGTGCAAACCGTGTCATTCCTATGCTGCAGTAAGAGCTTTGTTAAAGGAAAACCACCTTGCTCCAGTACTTTGGCAGCTCAAGAAGACCATCAGCTTCCTAAGTGTTCAGTCCTTAGAAACTGCAGTTATTTTTGCTGTGAGTGGAGTGCTGGCCAGTCCCCAGCAGCAGCAGCCTGGCTGCCCTCCCCTCTCCCTAGAGCTGGTCTGGGGGTCACATGGTCCAGGAGGACTCTGAGACCTGGGACATGACCCAACCCATCACTGCAGTGCTTACCCAGTTGAGATGGCCAAAGGGAAAGGGCCAAGTCAAGACACAACAGAGTGCACTTCTCTCAGTTTATTAATACCACTTGTAGATTTAACAGGCTTCATGACTCAGATGGGAGCCTTTTTCCCGTATATGACTCTTTAAAAGCAGCTTGTCACATTATCAGCTGCATGTTAATTATTTTAAAGTTATTCTAGTTGAGATGCTTTTTAAAAGACTACATCCAAATACAATTTTTTGAAATTAAAGCAGTTTTCTTGTGCACACACTCACTGTGATTTTCCTTTAGCAAAGCAAGTTTACTGAATGCTGTGCTGCCACAGTAGCTGAACCCAGTTTAACCAAGTTCAAAAGCTCTTAATTTTTTAAATTGCTTTATGTGATTCTGCTGCTGATTTATAGCTTCACCCAAATGAACAGTACAACTGTGGGGTCTTGGCTGCATGCAGCAGCTCTTCTTGTACTGAACCCTAGTTTGAGATCTGAGTTAAATGCTGGGCCCCAAAAAGCAGGAGTGCTCTGTGCCCTGCTCAGCCAGCACAGTGCCCTCAGCTCGATGAAGGGCGATGAGACAGCAGTGTCCTGCATTTGTCACTGCAGCTCGTGCTTGGCTCCCAGCCTGCCCAAAGCCCCCACATTTATTGCTGCAGACTGAAGAGCTCCTGTGTGAACCCCAAATCCCATGGCTGCAGCCTCTCCTGCCTGTGCAAGCCCCGTGCTGTCAGTGTGAGAAGCTGCCTGCTGCCTTTGCCATTGGCCCGCTCTAACCTGCATTTCCCCTGTGAAATGCCAGACTCTGCTAACAGCCCACTCTCTGCACCTGCCAGCGACCTGCCCGCCCCGCGGACCCGGCATCGCTCCTGGCGCCGCGGAGAAGACGGAAGAGGAGGTGTCGGCGAGCAGGGTTGTCTGATACGGGTTTGCAGCTATAGTCTGATACAAGGAGAGGGGCATGAGCGGGTTTGGGGGAAACCCTGGCAAGGGCGAACTCTACAAGGTAACGTCCCACATGTATTTTCTCCTCCTGTGTCTGTCCCTGCACGCTCAGTACCAGCAGGACCTGGTGGTGCTGCAGGACAAGCTCCGCATCTCCAACAAGAAGCTGGAGGAGTATGAGACTCGCTTCAAATGCCAGGAGGAGACCACACAGAAGCTGGTGCTGGAGTACCAGGCCAGGCTGGAGGAGAGCGAGGAGCGGCTCCGGAGGCAGCAGGAGGATAAGGAGATCCAGATGAAGGGCATCATCAGCAGGTACAGGGAGATGGGAGTGCTGGGGATGGCAGTAAGGCAGGGCAGCCTGGCTGGCATTAGAGCTGACCCCTGCTCAGGAGAATCAGGTTTCTTTGGAGGTGCAGGCAGGTTCCACATACGGGTTTTCCCCTCAATGTTACCTGGGACAAGGAAAACCCCAACACCTTCCTGATGCACAAGGGCAAAACTTTAGGGAGGGGAGAGCTCAGAGGCTCTGGCAGGCTTGTTCTGTTGTATAGCTAAGGATCTCATCACCATCCCTTACTTGTGACTCTAAATCCCTTTCTCCCACCCAGTGGGATGTGGTGTTCACATTTGTCCAGGACTGTTGCAGTGCAGCTGGTTTCACCTTTACCTGAGCCAAACCCACTTAGTGCTTTCAGTCAGCCCTCACCACTGGGTCAGCCTTCACTGTGCTGTCACTTCAGTTTTGGGGCACTTGGCTAGAGAGAGCTCCAAGGAAGAATAAGAGCCAAGAAAAAAGGCTTCATTTGTGGGTAAGAGGAGGTAGAGTGTGAGGGTAATACCTGGGCTTAGCAGAGCCCAACCCGTGTAACTTTTTCTTGTGTGCTCGGCTCCCAGACTGATGTCAGTTGAGGAGGAGTTAAAGAAGGACCATGCTGAAATGCAGGCTGCTGTGGATTCCAAGCAGAAGATTATCGATGCACAGGTGAGTGCCCCGTGCCAAGGGCTGCAGCAGCTTTCAGGGTGGGTTTGCCAACACACAGTCCCCCCCTGCAGTAGTGCCAGCCCGGGGTGAGACCATGTGGGTGAGTCAGCACCAAGCTACAGTCAGGGTCAGGGCAGCTGCAGCAGGACACAGTGACTGTCACAGCTGTTTGCAGCCTTGGAGCTTGGCACAGAGGGCGTGAGATGGCAGTTTGGGGAGGGATTGTGCCCACAACTCAGTCAGTGAGTGGAAGGATCACATCCCCTGGAGCACTGCTTGGTGCTTCATATCTCAGTAATGCTTGGATAATCAGAACAGGACCTGGACACAAGGAACACACATCCTGCCCACAGCCAAGCTGACGTGTTTTTTCAGCCTCTGGGTTGTGATTTGCAGGACTGGGAGGCTCAGTTACTGCAATCAATTACAGTGAAAGAGGAGCATCACATGATGGGTGCAAAACACTGTGCTTGGAAAAGAAAATATGAAAATACAGCCCATAATCTCTTAGTTTGTCTGACAGAGACCAGCATGTCCTCAGCAGCCAGGCCTCCCTACCGCTTGTGGCTTAGAAGTGATAGTATATTCTGGCCTTACACTTAACAACCCTCTTAATCACTTGTGAGTCACTACTCGTGACCAATTCACTGTGTAGCTAATTACAATGGAGACAGTAGTAACTTTGTAAAAAAACCCCAGTTTTCCTGCAGAGCAATTTGTTCAAAGCTGCTAAATCATCCATCCCGTTCTGTTCTGCGCTCCAGCAGAGCCGAGCAGACCCAGGGTGTCCCTAAAGCGTGAGTGGTGGTACCTGCAGCCTCCCATCAGCTCTGGGACCTTCTCCTGTCCCCTGCACCTCGTGGGGTACGTGTGAGGTTCTGACCGTGCCCCTGCACACTTTGTACTGTTCTCTTTTGGTCACCTCAGGCTGTTCGTGTGTTGGACGTGTTCATACACTGACTTTCAGAGTTATACACGAGCAACTGCTGTGCCCCTGAGCTGGTTCTGTTCCTCTGCTCGTGGCAGTCACAGGAGAATGACACTTGTTCAGTGTCACAAAGAACAGGAGTGGTAGAATCAGGCTGCAACATGGAAGCTCTTGCTCCCATCCTTACAACACTGTAATCGGTGAGAGTTTCCATCAAAGACAGCCTGGGAGGCTACAAGTCATTTAAACTATTAATTTACACTAATTAAACACTGACAAGAGTAACTATCTTGGGAGAGTTTGGTTTTAGAAATGGAAGCCTACCATCTTTGTAACAGCTCAGTTAAACAGTACTATGTACAACTGAATAATTAGAGCAACTGTGTTACCTCCATTTTCATCAGGATCCTAAAAGAAATGTAGCCCACACTGCACAGGCAGGGGCTATTTGTAGCCCTGCAGATCTCAAAAAATGCTGTGTAGCACTTAAAACCCCCCACTTAAGAATGCCAAAGAGAAAGGTCTTGGTCCAAAAGGCCTCTGGGTCACTGTCTTGGGCTGACATCCCAGAGGGACAGGGCTCATGCCTTTCCACTGACCATGCCCTCTGCCCGTTTGCTTGCAGGAGAAACGCATTGCTTCCCTGGATGCTGCCAACGCACGGCTAATGAGTGCCCTTACTCAACTGAAAGAGAGGTACAGCATGCAGACACGTAATGGGATCTCCCCCACAAACCCAACTAAATTGCAGATTACAGAGAATGGAGAATTCAGAAACAGCAGTAATTGTTAACGCGCGGAGGGCGCTGCCGCAGGAGAGGCCTGGCCGGAGGGACCGTGCACAGCAGGCGTGAGCCGCGGCTTCAGAGAACGGCTGCTCCCCGAGCACCAGCTCCTTACTGCGGACGGCGCTGACTGACCCTGCTGGGAGATGTCCTGCCAGCACATTGAGGGACGGGAATGTCGAGTGTGAGATGAGTGGCATAAGGAAATAACATATATTTGAGAATCGCTGTCACTGTTGGATTTGAATCAGTGTTTAATGTTTAAACAAAAGTAACCTTTTCCTTCTAAACTGCCCAAAGGATATGCCTCACCCCTCCCAGCAAGGAGTAACGTCCTTGTCACTGCAGTAAGCAAAATAAAGGGAGCTGGGCAGAGCCTGCAGAAGGCAGGGGCCCAGTAAGTCCAGTTCCAAGTGTGCTGCTGGATGTAGCATCCGAGCGATGGCAGCAAAGCCTGGCCCGCTCCTCCTGTGACTCCCCCCGGAGCACAGCCCTCCCAAAGTGAACCCCAGCCGAGCCCAGCGTTCCTTCCTGGTGGCTTCTGTGAGGCCACTGACTTTTCCTGCATCCACAGGGCATTTATGCTGCTAATTAGTGTTTAATTAACTCCGCCCATACAGGGAGCACAGTGCAGATGGAAGGTCAGGGCGGTGTGGTGGCCGAATGGGTGCTGTGTGGGGAACCCCGGTGGCAGGGGGGCAGGACTGGTGCTGCTGGGGGTCCCTGGGCAGCCCAGGGGCACAGAGCAAGGCCAAGACTCTGGAGGAGTGGAGGGAGGAGCTGACACCTGGTGAATGGCAACTCAATTCCTCTCGACAGCCTCTGCTCTCTCGCAAATAAAGGGGAAGAGTTTTGTAAGCAATAGCCCCAGGCACTGTCCCACGCACACTTCCCGCCACAGAATAAAGTGAATGTTGCCTGAGCTTGGTCCCTGAGCTGTGATTGAGGGACAGGGGCTGGATTTGCTGGTGCCTGTTGTGGTAGAGGGGGAGCGAGGGGCTACATTGAGTGGCAGCTTCCTGCTTGATCAAGGGTTCATTGTGGGGATGGAATGCTCTGTGCTGAGAATTTTACTAGTTCTGGGGAAAAAAAACAGACAAAGAAACAAGAAAAAGCCCTGAAGACCCATGAAGATCGGTAATTGTATTTCTTTTCTTTCACAGTATGCATTAGAAAAAAAAAGATCCCATTTTCTGGAATACTGTCCTCTTTAAATTGGGAATGAGCACTGCATGGAAATTAACCGGCTTGAAGAATGTAAAACATGGTCATAAGGGAGTAACCACCAAGAACAGCAGCCACCACCGAAAGGCCCCTTGTCAGGAGCACTGTGCAGGCATAAGCCAGGATTAGACTTTCCCAGCGCCGAACGCGCAGCTTCGGCACAGACACGTTGTGCTCAGCGGACGGGGCACCCCTTCACGGGGGTTGTGCCGCTGACCTGCCGCCACGGTGTTTATTGGTTTGTGGTTCTTGCAGTTAGTCCTTCACAAGTCCCACTCTCAGAGCAGGTCCCTCGTACTGAGAGCCAGAGGTTTCTCTGAGATACGGATGACAGTGTACAGTGTACAGGACATCTGCCTATGCTCCCTCTAAAGGTTAACACACTGCTCAACGCCTGTCCTAGCTCCTCCTGCCATGTGTAAATGTACAGTCCAAGGGACTAGGACGTTCCTTGAGCTCTGCTCTGCTTAGGTACCGTCTTCAGCCTCACACTTCCCAGGCTGCCTGAGCAGGACACTTTGCCAGTAAGCTCTGCATTGCCGTGCTGCCCCACAGCCATAAGGCTCCTTAACAGCATTCTTCCTCATGCAATCGTTTGCAAAATTAAAGATGCTCTTTTTTCCTACACGTTTTTCTGGTCCCTGGAAGCCCTGGGCCAAGCCCAGGAGGAGCGAACGTGTTGCACTGAGGTCTCCACACCCCGCCAACACCTGCCGAGGGGTGCAGCACACAGCAAACCCCAAAAGGAGCTCCTCAGAGCAATGTCATAACTCAGTACTTATGGCAAGTACAGTCACCTTTGAATTTTGGAGACTAGCACAGATGGCTTTGAAGAACCTCACAAATCTGACAAAGTTACAACTGGAGAAAGACCCAGACAGGTTAGGACTATACAGGGTACTGTGAACCGTTGGGTACGTAGATTTACACCTGCCACTGTCTCAGAGTCAAATACATGATAAGAACCCTGCAAAAAGACTATTTTAAACGCTTTTGCCCTGAGATGTCTGTTTAGAGCTGATCGTTTTGCATTCTAAGTATTTGTGTTGTGAGAGACTGGAGTTTTTCAAGACAGAAGTGACATAGAGGAATGGAAATGCTAACAGGGTATGGGGCGGGCGCCCCACCAGCGACGTTTCCATTCATACATGGAAGTAATTTTGGGATGCAGTCAGTGCTCTCCGTAAGAGCTGGAAAAAGAAACACCCACAAACCAATTGTTTAGTGCTGAAGCTAAGCACAGTACATCTTAATCTTCTCCTCAATCACAAGCCAAGGCACTGCTCCCCCCCACCCTGTCCCGATCTGTCACAAACTCCTGGTTACCCTCAAACTTGCAAATTACTGAACACATTGTTCTGCTGAAATAGCAGGAATGCTTAAATCCTTCCACAGCCAGTTATTAAAATCTTAAAAGTTCCAGTGCCAACACCTTCTGGAGTTGTTGCTTAGTTTCCCGAGCCAGTACAAAAAGAAATTCAAATCAGGATGAAGTCTTGTTACAGTAGAAATTCCCCAGTTTTTCCCCATTTTCTTCCCCTGCAACTGTCAACAACTGGACCTAACTGTGAACCCTCCCCTAAAAAGGTTCGGGGGCAGGTGTTCAGGTCCAGGCTCAGTTCTGCTCCTTCAGTTTGTGTTTCTGTTATTTATAAGCTGTACATTTCTGTGCATGTGTGCGTGTGTGAGTGAGTGCGGGAGCCCCACGCGTTCCCTGCCGTGGCCTCGGAGCTGGTACCTGGCGTAGCAATACCTGGATCCCGAGAGGTGCTGCAGCACCAGAGCAAACCACCGCTGTCCCCAAGGCTTTGTGATCGGCTCCATTTCCTTTCCGGTTCTTGCGCTTTCTACAGTAAGAGGCTGTTCTAGTGCAAACTCGTCAAAGTGTAAACAAAGCAAAAACACTCCAATTTTTATCTTAATACAAGTCTTAATATTTTTTTGTAAATGTTCTCAGTGTTTACTGTACCGTATCTATCTCACTAACAGTTGTATATAGTAACTTACTTCTGGTGCTGCTTATTTGGTCAGGATTTGGCTGTATCTCACTGCTGTGTTGGAGAGGTGGGCTCGGGCTGCCAAATCTGGATCCAGACCCACATTCTGATTCCAGCCTCCTCTCTTGGGGATCTGAGGGAAGGGAAGGCAGCGAAGCCATGGATCCAGATTTGTGGTGGGCCCACCTCAAAGATTCTAAGAGTTTTGATTTGGGGTTTTGTTAAACTGTAGTGAACGCTCCTGGAAAAATGAGCGGTTTTGTGTGAAGGGGGATGAAATGGACTGACCAGTATCCCAAGGTCTCTGCGGACTTTAAGTATCATCATTTTGGACAGGGATTATGGCTTCAGTGCCAAAAGATGGGAGGGACCCCAGTCCTTCTCCATGCCAACTAATACTACAGTGTAGTCACCAGCCCCTTTTGCACCAGTTTAAGCAGATCCTGCCACCATCCAAAGAGTCCAGTGTCACTCCGCATTGTCATTTGAGTCTGGTTGGTTTTGTTTTCTGCTTTTGCAGCTGTAAAGCACTGATTGCACTGTGAGAACACGTGGAACCCTCTGGTCTGGGAGCCAGTCCCAGAGGTTGCTGCAGGTTGCAGGACACAGGTTCTGCTACTATGACTATTCCTAAAGGGCATAGGGACTTGCTGGACCTCAGTGAGGTGTCACAGGCTCTCCTAGGAAAGCAATCAGCAAGGAATCAATAATTCCCAAAGTTTAGATAGCTCATAGGTGTTTTCCTGTTCCTAATGTCCACACACAGATGCAATAGAAAACGTGCTGAGCTCTGTTCTGTGATGGACAAGGAGAGGAATTTCAGTCACAGATGGCAGATACACTGATGTGTTCAGCCAGGAGAGCCACAGGCTGTGGCCCAGGGGTCTGATCTGAGAGGGGCTCACTTCCCCCAGCAATCCCAGGACAGGGTGAGCAGCCCTGGGGTGAGGCCTTTCTGACAGTCTGTGACCAGCGGGTCCAGCAGCTCCACCACAGTCCCTGCCCTGTCCTTCACACACAGCTTTGCCTGGAGAGCATGAAGCCGAAGTCCAAAGGGAACACCTGTGACACTGTCCCTGGGTGGGCGCTCCGTCCTTCCCACCTGCACCGACTGTTGGGATCACTTCCTCCCAAAGGTCTGCATTCAAAGCAGTCCAGGCCTCCAGGCTGGCCAGGACTGGGACCTGGTCTGGGTCAGAGCCACAGCCTCATGGCCACCACGAGCTCCCTTCAGTGGCCACAAGAAGGGACACTCCCTGCCCATCCCCAGCTGGTCTCTGAGCCTCAGGGCCGTTTCAGAGGAAACCGCTCAGCCAGGAGGCTCAGACAGTGGCACCTGTCCTGCTCTGACCCCACACAGGTAACTGCTGCCTTTTCCTTCTCCCTTGGGGAAAATCACACATGGGGGAGCAGGAGGACAACAGCAGCATGAGAACATGCAGCTCATGGGCTTTCCAAACCAAATCCTATCCTGAGGGCGTTGCACAACATCCAGAAACAACCATGCTTTGGAAAAGGGTGTCACGTTCAAGCATTGACTTTCACAGATCACCTGAGCTGTGACATTGCTGTAAATGCCATGTGGCTCTGCATCAGCTACCAGTACCCCAGAGTGCAGCATCCATGTTCACATATTCCTTTATCATACATCACTGTGTCTTAAGATATACCTCTCTCTGTATATCTGCTTAGGCTGATACTTGTTCCTGATAAGCAGTCGCTATGTTTTATATCCTCTTATAAAGAAAAACAAATCTTTTTTTGTAAGTATGTTTAAAAAACAAAAAAGCAAAGTGGAAGTGTTTGCTGAATCTCCTTCAGCTCCTTTTAAACTATGTAATAATGTACAGAGAAAGTTGTTGGTGTTCAAAGAAATGATGTGGCTGTGCAATTTATGTACATTTGCAATTAGAAATATTAAAGATTTATTTAGATATTTTACGTAAGTGCTCCAGCACCTCTACTCAGTCATTTCCAGCTTTTAGAGCAGCCTGGCACATGCCACATGCACACACAAACGTGTCTTATCTGCCTCCCCAAACAGATCATTGCAATTTGCTCCCAATAGTATTTTAGCTCTGACCTGGCTCCACCACCTTCCTTTCACGTGCTCGGGGGGGCCTGACAGTCAGGCCTGCTCCTGCCCCCACCACTCCTTACAAACCACCCTTCTGCCTCCAGTAAAAGTAGCAGAAAACTTGGAGGAAAGTCATTAAAACCCTGGGCAGCATCAGCACCTCTGCCTCATTAACATCACCATAATTAGCTCCTCCGGGAGAGGTGTAAGACAGGCTGGCTGCATCAAAATGAGTCGGGATGTGGAGAGCACCTGTGGCTATTCCTGTGCTCAGCAGCACTGGAGCCGGGCTGGGCACTGGGCTCTGCTGGCTGCCAGCAGCTTGAGCCGCCCAGCTGGGACAACCCTCCTCCTGTTCCTGTCAGGAACCGGCACCTGCCCAGGGAGGGAAGGCAAAACCCACCCAGGCCAAAATCCTCCCTCAGGGCTCTGCCATCCCCCTCATCACTGTTGACTTTGAAGGTCGAGAGAAAGAAAAATGCAGCCCTGGAAACACAGAGCACCTCAGAAAACGCTGCAAGGAGGGATTAGTCAAAACCACCTTGACTTGAATAAAACCTCCTTAGCGGCTGTTCGGCTTCATTAGAGCAGAGCTGAATTCTCAGCCAAAAACACCCAGAACATCTCTGTGCACTTGACAGCTCTCAGCATCTGCGGTTCCAGAGCCCGGCTGCAGCTGCTCCCAGTGGGCCCCGGCAGACGGGCAGGGCTGGGAGAAGTGAGACTCGGAATTGCAGATCAGCAGCCAGAACAACCACAGGAATACGGGGCTGGGAGGTTGGGGAACGCAGATGCGTTTGCTTGAGGTTTTTAATCTGGAGAGTCATTTTAGCACAAGACTCATCAGCAATAATGATGTTCCAGTAATTGCACCCTTACAGAGTTTGTTCTGAGTTTAGTGAGAGTCACTGGCCCGTGAACTGCTCCTGGTGCTGGGCAGCACCTTCTCCAGCACAGCCCAGTAAGCACCTCAGGCAAGGCTGAGGTGGCGCAGCCGTGGTCTCACTCCGTCGCCCTAGCAAAGTCAAGTCCCACAGCAGCAACTGGCAGCTGAGAGATGTCAGAGCTGGGCATCTTCAAAACAGGCAAATGCAAGAATCCTGCCCACCACAACTGAGGACAAAGCAGCAGCCAGAACAGTGGCCACTGACAACCGAGAAAGTGACAGCATTTAGCCAATACTTGTCAAACTGAAGCCTTAAGAGCACAGAAGAACCTGTTTGTTTCAGTGGGAGGGAGGCAGGGAGGTGCAGAGACGAGGCTCATACCTAGGGAGGGAAGGGACAGAAACAGCTTGGGTCTGCTCCTCAACAGTCTCTAATCTGCTCCTCACAAGCATCTTTCCCTCACAGCTTCCCAAGCCCTTCACAAGCAGCCAGCTCCCACTCCACTGCAGTGGGTGAACGTCAGCATCCTTATTTTTACAACAGGGACATGCAGTAGGAGCACAACTTTCCCAAGGCTTCCTGAAAGCTACAAAAGCCAAACAGCTGACTTTCCTCCCCCTCCACCTTCTGCACGCAGCCATCCCACGCACGGCAGCCCAGGCTCCTGAGCAAACATCCTCTGGAGAAGTAATTCAAAGCCAGGCAGTAAACAAACCTCCAAAGCCTTGGCCCCAGAGACGGGAGCACAGCCGCTCCCTGCCAGAGAGTCAATAATGACAAGCAAGCAGAAAGGAAGGAGCTGGAAGAACAAGAGTCATTAGTGGAAACTTGTTGTTTGTGCTAATTAGATCATTATCTGGAAACTGCTATTGATGTTGCTATTTTAGCTCCTGCTGCTGTTCACAACTTTATTTTATCCACGTCTATTGACTACCCACACTCTTCCACATCCTGCAGGAAGGGCCAGCGGTGCTGCCTGCAGCCAGGCCAGGATGGAGATGGTTTGTGTCCTGTGCCAGGCAGCACCTCCTTCCCCACCATCACGTCAGCACCTGCAGTGTCCTGAGACACTCAGGAAAAATGTTTTCCAGCTTGTTATGATCTGCCTGTGCTATTATTGATCTTAGACAGACAGCAGATCAGGTTACTTGGTTATTAAGGTGGGAGGAAGAGAAAGAAGAACTTGGACACATGTAGGATTTCTGCCATTTCCCACCTGACAGCCAGCACAGCTCCTCGACACATAAATAATATTGATGCAGGCCCTGTACATGATCAGACCTCCCCATTGGTGGTATGAGCCATAATTGAATAACTTCAACCATTTGATTTTTGTGCTACATCATCAAAGAATGAAGCCTGAATAACAGAGCTCCCAAGTTGATTGACTTTGATTTATTACAGTCACTACAGTCTTCCTCCTGGAAGCCACAGTCCCTCCTCAACCCCTGAGCACAGAGAGCTGTGTGCTGGGGGATCAGGGCTGACAAGAGGACAAACATGAGGCCCAAGACTCAGCAAACCACAAATCAGGGAGTGGGTTTGCAACCAAAACTCCCACTTGTTCACCAGTGTATCTGAACCTAACCTGCAGAAGGGCTTTTGTATTTCCACTGATGAAGCAAAGTAAGAGGGAAAATTGCTTCACATCACCATAACAGGCTTTCGATTTTGTCTTTTACTGCAATTTCATACCAATTTTACACTACACCTGCAGTAAATTCAGCAATAACACAAGTGAAGCTAATTTTGCCATCAAAACTGCAAAAAACATTGGTCTCCCACAGAAGCAGTTGAGGCAGAGGGTAGGGGACAGCGTGTGGGGACACTGCCCCCTTCTCGGGACATTCCTGAGCGCAAGGAAGTGCCATAAGTTCCCTGGCATTCAGGTTGGTGACAACAGGCAGGCAGAGCACTGTGACCCTCCCGCATCTCTTGTTGCGTGCAGCCAGGAGCAGCCACTCCTAGTCCCTAACAGTTGCTGCATCTGGGACAGCGGTGAGGAACGGGAATGCTGGGGAACGGGAATGCTGGGAAACGTCAGCATCTGGCGGAGCTGTGAAGCCAGGCTGCCTTCAGCCATCCCACCGAGCCGGCCGGCGCTCACTCGCTGAGCTCTGGTTAACACAGTGCCACACCCCCCCCCGCTGCACTACGAATAGAAACGCGCTCGAATAAATCACCTCTAAGTTAAAAGCAGCCATTAGCTATTAGCAAACACCGCAGGCCTGTGGGCCAGGGTAATTCAATGTGATATGCTTGGGCATGCAAGGTAATAGGTTCCAGCTGAATACCATGTGATACAATCTCTTCAATGGGAGGTTAAATGAGGCTGAGACAGAGACCAGATGGATTTATCTGGGTAGCGCTGATGATTTTTTGTGTGTGTGCTTAAGGTGAAGTGAAGGTAAGTAAAGCAGAAATAATCTGAGAGAAAAGCACGAGCTGGGCTGCATGCGGTTGGGGAAGGGATAGCAGGAGGCTCGGGACCTCATCCTGCTGGAACAAACCAAGTGAGCCGGAGGATGCTCTCCAGGCAGTGCAGATGGAAACAGCCAGAGAAAAATAAATACTTTATCAATTTCCCCTTATGGAGGAACAACCAGAGGGCAGAGCAAGACAAGTCAAGCATAGCTGGGCAGATGTAGACACCTCACTGCTGCTATTTCAGCAGGAATTTAAAGCCCCGACACCATCTCTCATCCACTCAGGACATCTGCAGCGGGCAAAGGGACAGACCCAGTGTGCTCTCTCAGGCTGAGGTGTGCCAGCAGTGCCTGTCAGTTTGGCCAAAGGAGGGGGTAACTCCGTGAGCAGAGTCAGTACCTAAGAAAATCAAGTGTTCAGCTTGTGCTTGGAGCAGTTTGTTCTTGCTAAGGTGAGCAGCAAGGAGCTGCGGGACCCCTGTGAGGCACAGCCAGGTGTCTCCAGAGGGAGCAGGACCTCTGAGAAAGCAGAAGAAATCCATGTGAGGGTGGGGAGGCCCTGGATCCCTGGAAGTGTCCAAGGCCAGGCTGGATGGGGCTTAGGACAACCCGGGATAGAGGAAGGTGTCCCTGGCCATGGCACAGAGTGGGATGAGATCCCCCCACACGGAGCTATGCCTCCCTGTTCCAGGAGGTCCTGATCAACCTCCGCTGTGACAGAGACGGGGGGTGGAATAAAGCACAAAGCGCAGCACCTACTAGCTCCTTCACGCTCATATCCACCAGCCACTGACAGGGCTCAGTCCGGCGCATGGAGGGGAAACCCTGGACATTACTATAGAAACGCCCCACTTCACCCCGGGTGTGCATTGACAACCCACCGGGGCCCCTTCCCCCCCTCACGGCCCCTGCCGCCAGAAAGTTCTGGAAGCGCCGCGCTCTGCCCGCGCCTGGGATCCTCCCGGGGACATTTTGCTGCGCGAGGCTCTCCAGGAAGCCCACGGGGCTCCATCGGGAGGATCTAACCGAGAAGTCACCCCACAGTTTTGCTCCGTGAAACCGAATGGCGTCCCAGGCCCTAGAGCCCACCACGTCCCTGCAGAGCGGGACTGGTCGGCCCTCAGTTTCCTACAACACCAGCACAACCCTGGGGGACTCCCTCATAAAGCAGTGCAGGAGCCATGCCCCGAAATGCCAGCCTGACCCGAGCACCCAGCACAAGGGAAAGCGAACCTACCCCGCCAGGCTCGGGCTGGAGCGGGACGAGATCCTCCTCATCACCAGGGCTCCGCAACTCCGTCCCCGAGAAGGCCGCCGTGACCTCCTGCGGCCCCTGAGGGGAAAGCCCGTAACCGGGAGACACCGCCCGGCAACGGGGGCAGCTCGCGCCGAGGAGACCAAGTGGGTACAGGTGGACTTGGGTCTCCCAGCTGGTCATTAACTGAGTAATTAGCGGGGCACCTCCCCCGCCCTTCCTTTTAAGGAAATAGCCACAGGTGTGCGGCCAGCGAGGGGATCCGTCTGGGGTCTGGGCAATGTTCCAGAACCTTCGGCAGGGACGGGCGTGGCGGACAGAGGACAAGGAGTGTCCAGAGCCCAGGGCAGATTTTAGGAGACTTACCTGCAACAGCCTGGTGCAGAGAAAGAACACAAATGGAACGAGGAATCACTGAGCGAGTCCGGGCACATTCAGGCTGCACACAAGCCTGCAGGGAAGAGGGTTGAAATTCTGGACTCACTTGCCTCAAATTTTCATTAGATGTTGTTTTATTCTGATTTCTACCCAGAGAGGAATACCAAACCCAGTGTGTTTGATAACAAGAAAGATTTCACTGGTATACAATATTATATGATATATGTCATAAAAAGAATCATGAGTGCAGTGCTGTGGTATTCTCTGAAGAGAATATATACAAAAGTGCTGTTAAAAAACCCCAACGCCTGCTACCTTTCATGTATTGTTTCTTTAGCTAGAGAGGTACCTCAGGATTAACAGATTATCAGTGCATTAGCATTCATATCCTGGATAAAGTGTCTCTTGGTCATTTGCATGGGCACAGACTGGTAACTTAAAGGCTCTATGAAATTGGATGCTAAATAATATTCAGAGGAAATTGAATTAGACAGGAGGGAAGAGAAATGTGACTGCTATTAAATCTCTGAAGTACATTCCTGGTTTATTCCCTCCCCCCCTCCGAGAATAATATGGCATTCAATTTTCCAATTACATAAATACACGAACACTGGATTACTAGAGGCGGATAATTGAATATTTTGACTATTCTACAAGGGACCCTTCGTATTTGAAGTGGGAGATGAATAGGGCGTGCAGCATCAGCCTGTGGATGCACAAGCTATAAAAACCTCTATTAGATCCAGAGAGTATAAAGGTCTCCCATAGAGAGAGAGAGATCTTATCAGTGTTCAATATACAATAGTTAATTTATTCCACTGATAGCAGGGTAAGTTATACAATAGCAAAGCTGGGATATTTTAGGCCACACATCGTACTACTTCAAAGGTGCAAGGAAAGGCATTCACAGTCATAGCATTTCAAATCCGACTCCTCTATAACTCTGTCTTTACAGGACATCAATCATGAGATGAGAGGAACTGTAAGCCATTTTCCAGTAACACACTGCCAATCGCAAGACAAATGTCAGATGTCACAAAAGGAGAAGTAACCATTTTTCAACTTGTGAATGTCTTCAAATATATTACAATGAAAGTGTGAAAAAAATGACCCTTTCAGCTTCATTTGTTCTGACAGGTGCCAGACCTTGGAGTTTGGCATTTTATCTTCATACTGCAATAATCTTTATGAAATTTGGACAAGGCTGAGGGCAGTGGCATTAGTTAGTCTACAATTGTCCTCTTATGTACAATACATAAAATTTCAAAGAGTCTGGCCGTTGAACTAAAAAAGATCATCTACTACTATTTCATTTGTGTTACAGAAAAAGGTAAGGAGAAGGGATGCCCACATCTGAGATTAACACATGCTGGGGACTAGTTTTGTGTGGGCTCAGCCTGACTCCTGCATTGCATTGCCATGCTGCTATTGCCACTTGGGGAAAACACATGCTGCTTAAAACTGAAATCAGGAAAGAAACTCTATGAATGTTCCCTGAAGTGAAAACTCACTCAATACTGTGTGTGCATTTAGTCCCTGACATGAAACAGGTGGACTCCCCCTCACTGACAGAGCATGTTTCTGGGGCACCAGCCACTGGAACATTTTGACGTGGAGTTCAGGGAATGTTCTCCAACCCAAAGCTCAGTGCCCATCTTACAGCCTTGCCATTTCTGATAGCATGGAGGACACTGAAACATAAGCCAAGTCATTAAAGAGTAGAACAAAGGAGGAAAATCAAGCTCAGATGTAGCCATTCATTATTGTAATAAAATAGGAGACCACAAAGAATTTCACTGAACAGCCCTGAAGTTCCAAGTTATTCCTGTCCTTCCAGACAGTCACATGTTCTGCTTAGCCCCCACAAGAAGTGTGATCATGGAAGTCATGCTTCACTTCCTGAAAAAGACTCCTCTGTACAACTCCAGCAGTACAACCCAGCAGTTTTGACACAACATCCTTAGATCCAATTCGTACAGAGTTATGCTGTTATTTAAGGGAAATATGAAGAATATGTGCAAAGACACAAAAAAGATCTGCTCTAGATGTTACTGCAGGTCCTAACAGGGTAACAAACATGCAAAAGACAAAAAATAAGCAAACCTAGAATACAGTTAATTTAGGCTAAAGTCAGTGACAGGATTGGTTCCACTGGAATTTAAACGACCTCTTAGGCCTTTACAGCTTTCTGCTGAAGCAGCGCCGAATCCCTGAAGACAAAACCACCACTTGATTCACCAAATTCAACTTAAGTAAATTGTTTTTCTGTGAATAAGTGTAAGCTTATTGGCTCTGTGGAAGCAAAAGGATAAACAGTTTTAGTTTTTCTCTAAAAAACTAACAGTACTTGTCATGGCAAAGACATGTACAAAGAAGTAGAAGCCAAAATATGATTTCAGTGTTTTAAGACTGACTTTAAAAAATAAGTGCATTGACATGAACCAAATCTGTATTGATTCCAACACGTACAGTCCAAGCCATGGAAAGAAGAGGGTCAAGGACTGAAGTCTGACCCCAAGTTAATTCCAGGTTTCAGGTTTCCAGTCTGGTATTTGTGACTGCAGTTCCTTCCTTGGCTTCTGTGACATGTCCTGTGCACACAAAGCAATGTAATTCCTTTGACACAAGCGTGCCTCTCAGCCAGTGCGGCCAATCCCATCATGCTGGTTATCATCCTGTGTTTGGTCCTTCTCTTCCACGCACTCAGGATGAATGCACAGTTTGTCACGGGACGTGCACCATAAATCCCACAGAGAGGTGAAGAAATAACCATTGCCAGGGCCATTATTTGAAAACAGGAGGTTGCAGGAGACTTTTTGAAGAGCATAAATAAAAAATACAGCTGAAACAAACAGCTGTCACTCTCAGATGAAGGAATTCCAACATCTGTCTCTCCTCCAGCAGTACACGCACCTAGCTGGGGATTAACTAACTCCCAGTTGTGTCCCGGCACATCAGCACCTTTAACTGCGATGATTTCTGGAATCTGAACGCTTGGTGGCCGCGCGGTTGAGGAGGGCTGGTGCAGCCGGGGCCCGGTGCAGTCCCCGTGCCTGGCAGGGCCTCCTGGCGCTCGGCGATGCCGCAGCCCCAGACCAGGCGCTTCCTGCGCAGGGCAGCCAGGCGACACTCGCAGCACTCGATCAGCGCCGACACCTGCTCGTGCAGCGGCAGAGACTTGTATTTCCTCCGGGCCAGGAAGAAGAAAGCTTCCACAAAGGCCTGCAGACACATTCCTGCAAGGAAAAGGTGCTCACAGGAGATCGGGAGCACAGCATTTCTAGCAGCCTCCATTCCGTAGGGATAATACTATCTCTTGTTTCTTGTGGCAACAAGGCCAAATGTGTGTGTGATGGGTGTGAACACAAACAATTGTGCTAGTTCACATGTTTGCATTTAAATGGCAGCCATCTGGAACGCTCAGAAAGAAAAGAAATTGTCTATCCTTCAAAGACCAAAAGCCAATGTTTTATTTGTGTCACACTCATTGGGTGTTTCAGGGCAGGGAAAGCCCAGGCTGGGCTACAGATGGGTGACATTCTCTATCACTGAGGCAGCTTCTGGCTTTGCAGACCTCAGCTTGGAATCCAAAGGTAAAATGGTACAGCAAGAACCCATTTTAGGATGTAGTATTAGCCTTGATTTCTGCTGCCAAAATTATTAAGTTGAAACCAAATGAGACACACAGTAACATACTGAGCATCAAGGAGAACAATCCAGCTGGAGAGAAAAACAAGTTTATGTCGGCAGCTGAATGGAGTCTTTTCAACCCTGTATTTTTGGAGATGGATCTCACCCAAAAGTTCACACCAGTGTGTTATTTCAGTCTGTAGCACTATGAAGGTAACCCCATTACCAAGTATCACCTCAGCAAGATGTGAGTTTATTTGAAGCACTGCTTCCCTCCTGCACAGCGTGTACCAGGTACGAACCCTTTTGAAGGTGAAGAGGCCATTTTTTCAGTCGTACCCAGCAACTCCACAATAGTTGTTTTGACTGAATGAAAAACAAACAGCTGAACTGTGCAGTGCCAAAAAAATGTCTCGGCTATAATACAACTGCTCTGCCCCTTCCCACACAGAAGTCCCCTGCAGAAGCCACACGCTGCAGTAGAGACTCTTCAGGTGCTGTTTGATCACATCTCACTAACAGCACATTACCAGAGCCAAGGGGAAGAGAAGCTGAGTATTAACACTAATTATTGTATTTAAAACCTTGAAGTAATACCTACTCAAATTCTTAATTAAGAAGCCAGACCCCAATTGGTTGTGTAGAATGCCAGCCACCAGGCACAGTTAGAGCTGCTTTGTGCCTTAACTGGCTCTCCCAGTTTGAACATACACTTAAGAAGATTATTTTAGGACGAGATATTGAAAGGTTTGGGGTTTTTAACTGTGTTGGCTTATTGATGCTGTAAGAAAGGCACCTTTTCAGAATATGACAATTACATTCTGAAGTATAATTTCTCTCAACCAAGGCTGCAGCTGGGGTCGTTTACGATCTTGGCTGTAAAACAGCTTGCAAAGGAATTGTTGAGTTATCTGAAAGCAGCAGCTGCCAGCTCAGTAAATTATTTTATCAGTCACGGTGAGCTGCAGGCAGGGAAAGCACCTCTGGTAGCACACACACTTTCTCCCCAGAACTGACACTCATGTGAAGCATATTATAAAAAAGTTAGAAGCTGTTTTAGAACAACAGAATTGTGCCTGTCTTGGTTACAGCTGGGAGTGGGCCAAACACAAAGCCCACAGAAATAGGTGGATAGTTTGTGTTTTAACACCCAAAAACCATCTGGTTCATTACAGCAACCACAAATCTCTTCATTTTTGAAAGCCTGAAGATTCAGTTGCATGCCTGTTATTTTTCCTGGTGAAATTCTATCAGCCAACCACATAAATGATTTATACCCACCCTGAAATGCTAAATGCAAATACTCAAATTTTCGATAGCCGTGAAACTGAGGTGACCCTCACGTACCTAAAGTAGTACTACTGTGAAGGGTAACTGCCACAGCACTAACCAGAAGAACTGGCTGTGTATGTGCATGCCTCAGGTGTACATGGCTTGTTCCCATTTCTGTTGAATGTTTGAGGTGTACCTGAGCTACTGAAATTGAAAAAAATAACCCCAAAAGCCAGATTTCATAGTTTTCTAATACAAACCTGGGTTACCTGATTCCTTTTCAATGCCCATGCTGTTCCACCTCCTTGTGATATCAATATATAGGATATCTGCAGCAGCCATTGAAAAATTGCTGTTACTCAGTCTGCAGTTTCTGTTAAAAAGAAACAAAATAAAGAAGAGATTCTCATTACATCCACACTCCCAAGTAAGGAAAAATTCTGCAAGGGCAACTTGCAGGAGAAAAGTTTACCCATGTCATGTGTACAGACCCACTGTAACGTGCTCAGTCTAATAAAACACACACAGCAGAGAGCAAACAAACCAGTGTTCATTAAGTGCTCCTATCTGAATGAAACAGGCCCAAACCTGGAATATTTCAATTAAAAATATGACCTGACTGTTACACAGAGCTTTCTCCCAGGCTATTGCCAGTACTCTGAGGCTGTAAGAGAATGGAATTAATTGGTACACTACAAAACCCACCACAAATCTGCACAGACTATCTGCACGAGGCAGAGTTTGCACAGAGAAATACCCTTTTATTTGTCTGATCCTGTTTGGAAAGGGCTGGAGGAAGCTTTCAGACACAGCCTTACTTCTCCATGCCTGAACACCGATGGGATTTACCCTCGTGGTATGGAACACTGCATGGAAAACAGCTCTGGATGCAGCTCAGGCTGTGGGGATGTGGAGCTGTGACTCTTGCGTGGTCTGGGTCCGCAGTGCGGTGTTGATCAGTGGATGGGAACTGGCCCTGTGTCCAGGATTTCCAGATGTCTGGCAGCCTGGCTGCAACCACTGCACATGCCAAAGAGCTGGCCAGAATTTCTCACCAGAAAAGAAACAAAAAAAAAAACCCAAAAAACCGACCCCAAACTCGAATAATTGAAATGAATCTCACTCTTTACTAACCTCAGCAGAGCTCCCTTAAAATAGAGTGAGGCCTCACCTAGATAGCCCAAAAATTCTCAGGCAGCATCCAAGCAAGGACTAGAGACAGAGTCAGTGTTTCCCTTTTAGTTATTTTTTTAGAATGAAGAAAATATTAAAGGAGAACAGATTTTGATGAGCTAGAATTTGGGTGGACAGTCTGCAAGCACTTGCCCACACACAAAATCCTACTCGTGTACCATTTTATTCCTGAAAAGTGATACAACACACAGAAGCCTGACCTTCCCTCTGAAATGAGCAGCAATGACAGCTCTTCAAAAAGGGCCTTATAGCTGGTATAGATCCTCTGGGAGAAAATAAACAAAATATCTGCCAGTACTAAAAAGTTTAATTTAACATGCATTAAGAAACTGCAAATACTATTTCATTTAGATATGGCAATTCATCTGAATATTCTTAAAAGAAATGTTGGCATTTATTCTGTGTTCCTCTGACAAGTGCCAAAATAAGGCTGGATTAAACTACAGAAAATACAGAACTGGATGCAATCCTGTCGTGGTCTGTGGATGGAGCAGATGCCTTCAGACATTTTCTATATACCGTAATTTGTATAAACCAAGTTGTTTTATATTCATTCCTGAATGCTAAATGCATCTGCATAGAAACAGGATCTGTGTTTTAAGAATACATCTGCTGCTGCTGCTCATTTCTTTTGTCACAGTCAATGAAAGACAGAAAATGAGGTATTTGTACCATGACTAGAACAGATACAGCCATAAAAAACAATGAAAAAAACCCTCCTAAATAAAAAGTATGTGAAAAAATAAATTGAGTTCCTTGACATTGCAAGGTGCAATTTCACAATGCAAATCCTCCCTGCATTGTGCATCAGGAACTGGCATTTGGGAATCCTTCCTGCAGCCCGGGGCGGCCGGCGGTGCCCCCACAGCCGACAGAATCAGATCAAGTGACCCAATTTCAGCTGTCACTTTCTCACTATGATATTTCTACCATTTACTGGGAACGTGACGTGTTGACGAAGACGGCAAATTGTGTCTGCCAAAGTATCACTGATCTGCTGTCAAATAAAGACCCAACTTCCTCCTAGACACATAGGTCAGGCATTTCAGGAGCTTGGAATGATGAAAATGTATCTATTTTGTAACAGAACAGGCACTGGCTCCACTTTGGAAGGCATTACAAAACCTGCAAGCTGACAGCGTACCACTGCTAGGGCCAGCTTTTATCCAACTGACCTTATAAACGTGCGGAATCCCGTTGGCCCCAGCTTGGTTGTCCCCTTGACCCCGAGGAAGCGGATGAACAAGGCGGCCACCCTGTCCACGAGGCGCAGGTAGCTGAACTCCCTGGCGTACTTGGGGAACACCTGCTTGAGGCACAGCGAGGGCAGAGCGGCCTCCGGCAGCTCCTGGCTCGCTTCCCGCGCCTGCTCCAAACTCTGGCACCTGCAGCACAGAATCACAGAGGGAGTTGGCTTGGGAGGGACCTTAGAGCTCATTTCATCTACCCCCTGCCATGGGGACACCTCCCACAGACCAGGGTGCTCCTGGACACCAAGCCACTGCTGCTCGGGTGGGACCGTCACGCTGCAGTTTACAAAGCCTCTGGCCTTCTAAGACTAATGCTGCAAAATGTTAAAATAATGGTATTCCTTTGTATCCACACTTATATTCACTGAGGTTGAACATCCAGAAATGTGATCACTGTTTTTATAAAAGCCTAAAAAATGTTTAAAAATAAATGACAACCTTAGGTAGTGTTTTGATAATGTTCCTCTTTGCTGCAGATAGCAAAGTAGAAAAATAATGTTATTTTTTGTCATTAGTTAAGTAAATCTTAAAGTTATTAGTTTTGTTCTTTCTCATGTCAGATTGGATGGCGGTGTCACTGCCACTGAACACCTGCCAAAAGAGCAAGAGTATTTACAGCCAAGAAACAACAAGCACACAGGCTTCTATTTTTAATTTTTAAAGGTCTGTTCATGAATTTAAAAACTCAAATCTTCAGCCAGTTGAACCAGACCTTGACCAAATGTGAAACCTTATATTCAGTAGAGAGAAGGTTGTGCTGTTTGTAACATAACTCTCATTTTAATGATGCCTGGAAGCCCCAAACTCTTTCTCATTCTAAATTCAACAGTGTTTTGGATTGTACATTATTCATTCATCATTAATGTTTTTAGTTAAAAAAATATAAAGCTTTACTTTAAAAGGTGCAAGCAGAGCTGAAGATGTTTCGTTTTTTAGAGAAAACACTAAAGACACTATTAAAGGGATCAGCTTCAGAGCACTGAATCCTGGCCCAGGGCTTGGGAACAGCATCTCCTCATCTGCAAACCTGCAGTTCCTTCACAAACCCACACCTCTTCCCTGCTAAACAGCAGTCCCTGGAATTTCTGAGGAAGTAGTTTAAAAGATATTTTTTTCAGCCTTTCATTTTTCAACCTCCATCCTCCACAGCAATGAGAAATTAAGAGAACACCCAAACCAGAAGCAGTGCTCTGGACACATCATCACTGCTGGGAGCCACAAAAAACTCTGTCTCCCTGGCTGAGGGGAAATGGACACAGTCAAATTATTAAAATATCTTTGGTTTGTTTTAGGGCATTAAAAAATTGTATTTTGGTCAAAGAAAAAATATTCTTGAATGCAATAAAGCAGAGGCTCTAAACTACCACCTAGAATATCCTCCTTCCCCTCCTTTCTGTGGAGAAAAGCCTACAGCTGTCTTTGAGGTCATGGATAAAACTCAGAACCAGCATCCCATTTCAGACTTTTACTGAGAGAGCTCTTAAATCCATACTTCTTATTAGAAAGGTGTTTTAAGATTAAAACCAGCTTTTTTTTTTTGGATGCTACTGCATGTCTCATTCCTTTCCACTTATACATTGGGAAAGTCTGTAAAATATTTAAATCAGAACAAGAAAACTAAATTTAGTTGTTATTGCCAAATGTTGTACTTCCATTTGGTAAAAAAAAAAAAAAGGGAATATACTTCTTAGTTTGCTTTTGCAGGTTAGGACTTTTATAAAGTTTAATGATTTGTTTTCATTCTTTAGCTCCCCTCCACAAGATTTCTTATATTTCCTTTTTTAATACACTAGAGCCCAATTAATGTGATCATACATTTGAATTATAGTGAAAGATATATTTTGCACTTTTAATAAAACTCAGACTTTCCAAAGCAAACCTGCACAAGGGCGTGTCTGCAATATGAATTGATCCACAGACCTGCCTATTCTGCACACTCACCTTCCCTGATTTACACTGACTATCTTCAGGGTACAATTCTCCACTGCTACCACAGACACTATCTCAAGTTTATTTTCTGTATTATTCACACACCTGTGTGCCCCCACCTCGGTGTGGTCTCAACATGACTAAGTAAGACAAACTGCCTGGGTAGGTCCATACAGCCAAGTGCAGTGCCTATAAATACAGAATTTTACTGTGATTGCATATTTTTGCAAGGAAAGGGTGCACAGCCCATTTTTTGCCTCAGCACTCAGACAAATTGCACTCCTTGCAATGCCCCATTACATGTTCTCTGGCGTTTGGCTGCCATCTGCCAGCGCCACACCGTGAGGGGCAGAACTCCCCAAGGGTCACCCAGTCAAAGACCAGGATCAGCAGCTTCCTCAGAGCAAAGCAGAAGGAAAGGAGGAGGAAAAAAACCAGCAGAGAGAAGGAGAGATGATGTGAAGAGTGCAGGAGGAAGGAGCTACAAAGAGCAGAAATACAGCTCCAAGTCCAGCAACAGTGAAAACGTGAGAGGGATTTTCATCCATCTACCTTTAGCTCAACAGTCAACTGAAAAACACAAAAGTACTCATTTTTGTAATCTTACCTGTCACAGAAACACAGAATGGTTTGGGTTGGAAGGGACCTTAAAGCCCATCCAGTTCCATCCATGAGCAGGGCCACCTTCAACTATCCCAGGCTGCTCCCAGCCCCATCCAACCTGGCCTTGGACACTTGCAGGGATCCAGGGGCAGCCACAGCTTCCCTGGGCACCCTGTGCCACGGCTTGGCCCTGAAAACCTCGTGGACACCGTGAGGTGCCACAGTGGGGCTGTGGGGAAGGGGCCAGGAACTCCACATCTCCAGAGAATCCTGCCCAGGTTCCCTCCATTAGCTCCTCTCCCATGGGATTTCCAACAGGCAAGGGGAGGAGAAGAAAGCTGAGCCCCACTCTTTAAAGCTGCTCATTAGAATTAATTGTTTTGACTGACACAGCTGAGTCAGGCAAATGAATGAAAGGTCAAATATAAGGTAATGCTTCTGTTGCCACACAGAAAAAAGCAAAGCTTCATTTACATACTAATGTCTGCCCTCAATACATTCGTTTCTCTAATTCTGCAGCTTATGACAGATCACTCTTTAGAAATGATCAACTGTGGTGCAGCTTTAAAAAAAATGTTAAATTTTAATAAAGCTTATGGAAATGACATCTAAGACTACTTATCTTTTATACATGATTACTAATTTATTAATGTTTCCTCCATCTATGTTTTATCCCTTTCTTTCTGACCAGCCTTAATCTTTATGCAAATATAAGTTGCTAAGGGACAAACAAATTTGCAACTACTAATTAAAGGCTTCAAAATTTGCAGCATTTTGTATACTTGTATATAAAATTTAGCTGTCAAATTCAGAGTAAAATGGGGTAAGAATCACAATATTAATATTTCTAAGAATGTTCACTGGATGTATTTTACATTTAGGGCATTGCTAGAAGTATAAATTAAGCAATTTCAGTATCAGCTTACAACTGCTTACCTAATAAAAGAAAATATTATGTTCTGGATTCTGAAGCTATAATTATTCCCTCAGCTGATCCTCTATTCTCCAAGCAAGGACTATGTTAACATAGTTAAAAGCAAAGAATATTTTGCATGACAAATCTATCTATCCACCCATTTATCACCACAGAATATGGACCTCCCAAAGAACAGATAAGTGTTTGTACCTGGAGCGTGTAGGAAGAAAAATATATTCTTGTGCTTATTCACAGAAATAAATCATTTAGGAAACTAAGGCCAAGCCAAAGCAGTGTCTCTGCATTATCAACCATTCATGAATTTGCTTTTATGAATTAATCCCATTACTTTTATTAACACAGAGACTTGCAGCACTCCCAGGATGTCATAGCAAGCAGTTTCATGGTTTGCCTGCATGTCATGTGAGTAATCAGCTTTTGTTTTGTTCTGGCTACTCGTGAGTGTCATTTGAAGAAAATGAATATTCATCCTCTCTTCAGCCTCTGGCAAAGTAAAAAAACATCAATAGCACAAGAATTTCCACCTTTCAAAATAATAATATAGTTGCACAAAGATAGAAGTATTGAAAGAATGTTAAACCCACAGAGTAAGAGATTTTTGACATTATGTTAGAAAAATTATGGCTCTTACATAGAGTTTATTCAACACTTTGGAGAATACTTTGAGGCAGGCAAAGCAACCCCAGGAAAGAGTCCATATTTCAAAGAGCAGAATCAATCAGATTAAACATAAGGATTGATAACCACCATGCTGTTGGCAGACAACGAACTTCTGATCACACCAAATACATTTTGAAAACACAGCAGCTGTCCTGTCTCTGGGAAGCAGAAAATGCTTAAAGCAGAAGTTCCATTTCTCTCTGAGAGAAAAAAACCCGTATCTCAGTGAAAGAAATAAATTGGGCAAATCACCTCACTTAGATTTTAAACTTCACCTGCAGCTTCCAGGCCTGACATGGTGTCCCTGTGGAAGGGCGAAGGACACAGAGCGCACTGCTTGTTTCGGAGAGTTGGCAAACACATTTTAGGTGAATCCATAGATAAAATGTACTCCATAGCTTTGCCATTTGCTTAAGAAAACCAAAGTAATTTATTAGACTCTTGGAAAAGTTAAGCCCAAGCCCCTGCAGCCTGTCAGCAGCCATCACAGCAGCTCTCACCCGCAGCATCCGCCCGTTCCGGGCTCTCCGTTTCTGTCCCTGGAGTGGTGTTTGTTTGCCACAGCCATCAGTCCCCTTTCTGAGAAGGATGGTTCACTGCCTCTTCAGATTGATGGATTTATTATAAAAATAAACACTTCTCATTAAAGATTAAATAGCTTTTGGCAGAAAACAGAAGACTGGAAAGTTTGCTGCCTCCACACAGTGTTAATGAGTGTTTCCAAGATGTAGAAACTTGGCATGGATCCTGATCTGCTCCACACCAGGGACACAAAGCCATGGATGAGAACATTACTGACATTTTCATTTCATATGCAGAGAAGACTGGAGCTGTGGGTTGATTTCTATAGCCCTCCCTAATTCGTAGTTTAAATAATTAAAGGAGAAATGCATCTGAGGAGTCTCAGGTGCTGAAAAAACCCAGCTATTTCCTAATTATTAATTGAGATTCTTTACTTCCAACTTTCTCCTCTTAAGAATAATGGTGATATGATTCTGTATTCACTACAGATTTATTACCTTTAATGTAACACAAGCAGTGAATGCTTATGTTATTACCTGTCAGCTATGAGTGCAGCAGAAAATATGGCATTACTGTAATGAAATAATGGATAAGCAATGCAAATCCTGCATCCAAAGACTTTGTTCCACTGTAGCAAAACTTATTACAGAACAAAGATCATTAAATGTAGTCCCCAATACTTTATTTTCTGTGGAGGTAGCTGTTATTATTCCTAGTAGATTTATTTGTGTTCACTATTTGCTTTCAAGGTACTTATGTGCCTCATTATTTCTCCAGAGTTTCTTTTGTTTCTTTAGAAAAGTGTGCCTGAAAAATAATAATGCAGGATAGTGCAAAGGCAAACCAGCTGTAAAGCCTGGCAATACACTGAAATTAGACCACCAAGTGTCTTACAGTAGGACAGAACAAAAACAAACCCCAGGATATTTCTTCCCATGTGGAAATTATTCTTAGAAAGCAGTTGTGCTTACACTGGGACAGAAAAGGAGCTTTACCCTGTCATCCAACGGAGCAGAAAGCAGCAGTGCAATTGCATTTTATCAGCCTTAATCCTCCTATTAAAGCAGGTGAATTCTCATATACAAAATAACACTGCTGATGATTACACTGCTATTAAGTCATGTGATTTCATGCTTTCATTTTGTGGCAACTGGGTGCTAGGCAGTTTTATTGCTTTCTCAGTGTTTCAGAGACTAGAGACCAATTATTACTTAAAAATAAGCCAATCATCTCTCTTGCTGAAAGATGACTAGCAGCAGAAGTTAAATTATAGAGAGCATCACTGCCCCCAATACATTAATTTCTGTCACTCTGTCACTGTAAAAATTTGCAGCAGATATAATCTCTTTGAAGGGGGATCAAGTCATAGAAAGTACGCGCCTAGTTTTAAATAGAATTTTAATTTTAATGAAAGCTTCAGGGAATGATGTTTATGCTGCTTATCTTTCATACCTGGTGATTAAGTTAATTTATACTTAATGGAAGAGGATATTTCTAATCCCCAGACAGGCTCAACATCTGTCTGTGACTATGTTTTTGGAAGCCTTAAGCTGCTTGTCATTGATGTAATAAAACCAGGATCCTGCAGAACTGACACCTGAAGGATACCTGTAAGAGGGAAAATGTTCTTTTTCTGCTCAATGCCTCTGCTTAAGTCAAACCAAAATCCAAGCACTTAATATTGCCGTCCCTTAAAAACCTGCTTTGCACTCCCTCACCATTATTTGAGTATAAACAGGGGAATAAGCAAACAGTTCTCAAATATGTTTATGATCCAATATTCACTCTCATTATGTGCAGTGCCTGAGACATGCAACTTTCTGATGGTCTGACGCTAATGAGAATAACAAACCTCCTGCAAAAAAGTCTGTGAAATAGTCTCCATTTTTCCTTCACTTCTCATCCCATGTCTATTTAAGAACAAATATTAGCAAAAATAAGTGCTTGCATTTATCACATAATTACAACAGGAAAAAAGATGTCTTGAAGTGTAAACATCTTGCCAGGAAAAGATAAAATTTTCAACTTTGTCCCAAGAAATCACAGTACTCCCGTTGAAGGAAAAAAAAAAGTTATTTCCAGCTGTCATTTATATCCATGTTATTTTAAATTCTAATCCTTAGAAGGCACCTGCACGTAAGAACTTTGCACCGGTGTTCAGGGATATTATCCGTGCATGCACATTCATTTATTCCATTTCACTGTTATCTATTACAACTCTGTGATGTGGCCCAGGAGCCCCACTCCAAGGAGTGATTTGTTTCCTTTCCTAGTGAGGTGATGCACCTCAGTCTGCCCTTGGCTGATCGATTGGTTCTAACATCTTCTAGGCTGCATGAAATCTGATTTTTTGAAATCAATTTGTTCATGGGTTGTGCCATTCCTGAGAGAACACAAAGTACATGCCATGACTCAGGAGTCACATGAGGAACTGGAAGATGGAACTGGAGACCAAGACAAAGCATTCAAGGCTCCCCCCAGAGATTTTATGCAAAACTATCACAGTTGGTTGCAGTTTTAGTTACAAAATAAGACATTTTTATACTATATGCACATAGCCCTGTCTGTACATACAGACATAAGTACACACTAGGTAACTACAATTTCTGTTTGGAGTACATACCTGTACACTTATGCTATGAAAACTATCTGGTGGGAAGCAATTCAGTACAAGAGAGATTACAGAAAATTAGAAGTTATTGGAGTTTATATTACAGAGCAACTGGGAAAATTGATTTAAAGGCAGAGTTGCTTCTGTGCAGCACGAACACTCAAGAAGGTGAAAGGGAAAAAACGTCAAATTAAATACACATACATCCTTCATTTTAGACAAGGCAATTAAGCTAATATTCTGAAAATCAAATTTCATTCAAGAAGCATTTAACTGCAGATTAGTAATGGAAATTGTGCATATACAAAAGCCAGGAAAAAGCTGTACAGTGAAGAGTGCAGCACCCAAAAACAAGATTCTGTTAGCAAGCTATGGGCTACACAGAGGTGAAGATGATTTTGCTGATAGCAGAAACCCAGCTCAAATGATTAACATAATAAAGTGTCAGGAAAAAATACTTTGCACTCAAACCTAACTATTAATCCCCTTCCCTGTATGAACACAGAAATTCAGTGACCCCTCCCTGGACAGGGAAGGCACACATAGATGTTGCCTCTGCCCCAGACTTTAAGAGAGGAAAAAAAGTGGGTTTAACTTCAAACTACAACAGCTTTCTTGTATTGAACACTAAAGAGGAAATTATAGGGGGTGGAACGAGACAATCTTTAAGGTCCCTTCTAGCAGAAGGCTGACTCCACCACACACTTAAGTAAACACTTCGGTACTTGATGAATAAGGTCAAAATTGCTATTGTTTTATATCCTTTCCAATATAACTTGAGCAAATTTCTGACCATATTTAACCTGAATTTTCACTGGTTTCAGCTGAAGCTTCCCATAAGCAATGCCCGGATACAGCAAACATCTGCATGCAACACAGCTCCCAGGGATGCTTTGAAGTACTGCTGACTTTGTGGTTTAAAAAACAAAGCAAAGCACCACAAAGCAGCTTACTTTGTTAGAATTCAGTCAAAGCAGGAGCAGACACCAGAGGAGCTCCAAGATCCATGTGGCAGTTTGGGAAGGAGGCTTAGACAGCGGAGCTGCACCATCGGCTGCTGCTCCCCTTGCCCCAGTCAGAGCTGAGGGACACAAACTGCATCTAAACCTGCCTTAAACCAGGGTCTCTTACCATCAAGACTCACTGACAATCTCTAATCAAATAACTGAATCCAGAGATGTACTGAGACCTGCTGCCTCCACGTTCATTTTGATGCCATGTGGAAAGAGATGAAGCAGCCACTCCCTTTACTCCTGACCTCTCTTTGGGCAAACCTTGGAGATCACAGCAACTCTTGTGGCTGCACTACAAAAACTAAAGGAAAGTGACATATATTTCCTTTTCTCTGTATTTTATCACAAAGGCTTTTTTTTTATATAAGAGTCATTGTAAGATGGGAGAAAGCAAAAAAAACCCTTCTTAATGATCAACTTAAACTGTAATATGGTGTGAATATCTAGGAGATGTAATTGCTACAGCATGTTTTGATACATTCAAGTGTTTGGAAAGTTCAGATTTTATGGAGACACTTGTGACAGGTCACATTCCTCAGTTTATCTCCATTCCTTCCTCTACTGCTCACGAGAGAGAAAAAAGAAAGAAAAGAGATGTCAATAAAAAACTAATTAGATTAGCTGCATCTCAAAACATCGTGATTCAAGTCTAATTGGCCAAACTAGTCTCCATTCCCAATTTGATAGCACAGACCCAGAGCTGGGCTCACCCCAGAGCCGGGGGCACTGCACACACCAATTACTGCTAAAGCACACCACGGGTTTGGGCCAATTAATTCCACAGTGCTGAAAATGAAACCTTTTCAAATCCTGCAACCCATATCAGTTCTTGTCCATTAAAATTTCCAAATGAGCTGGGCCTGTCATCAGCTCACTTGCTTAGTACATTGTAAGCACTTCCAGCTGCCCCTCAATATGGGGTCATTGCAAGAGATTCAGGATAAGACTGAATTCACTCTTTATGTGCAAGTTAAAATACAGCCTGTCCAGCCAAGATGTGAGTGTTTGGAATACAATGTGTGAGCAAACACAGACCTGCTTGCAAAACTGGACTATGAATAACAGCACTTTTTGCAGTGGTGAAGGCTAAAATAGGAATAATCATAAATTAATCTGTATCTATGCAAGGGATGTGGTTTTAGCTGTTTTTAAAGAAATATTATTACCCATTATTACCCATTTTTAGTCAATTAAAACATTTCAGATTATATTTCAGATTATAGCCACTTAGAAATGAAACGATCTATCATCAGATTTAATCATCTTTTCTGTGTTGGGACTTCTGCCACAGCACATTCAAATTATTTGCCAATGTTCTGCACTCAGTATGGTATTTTCTGTTGTTGTAGTACAATGTAAGTGGCTCTTAAAACCACTGTAGAGCTATTCTGTCAGTCAAGCACTACCAAATCCTTCCCTTTATGGAGGGACATCTCACACTGTAGTTCATAGAATTTCTAATAGGGCCTGTCCTAATCAATAGGACAAAGGTTAAATGCTCTTAAGGATGTAGCAGATAAATAATTGGAAAAGCAAGAACAGAGAGCAAGGATCAAGATACCACAACATCTGCTTCACAAAACTGAAGAGAGTCATTGAGGCAAGTTCTTCTTGAGCAGGATGAGAAATAGCAGTAGAAAGAAATACTCTCCAACTACAGAAAAACCAAGTTAACATTTCAGTAATCTGAAGGAACATTGACAAACATCACATTTAAAAGTCTCCCTCACATGTCTAACTCATCAAAAGCTGCCCAGACTAATGTAACAGACACGAATTGATAGTGGAGCTGGCAGATTGCCTGATGAAGGACTAAACCAGAAAGCCCTCTAGGAAAGAGAAAGGGGCTAATTCAATGGGCTTCCAAAGGGCTTTGGCAGAATGAGCCTGAATATGAACACTGGGTCATTTTGACTGATGGAGAAAAGAATTGTGTCAGCCTCCAAAATGAACCAGAGGAGAAAGATCAATCTCCAGAAAGCCACACATACGAGTTTATAGTCTCAGGCAGAAATAAGGCTTGGAATGAAGAGGTGGTGCTTGAGAGGCATTTGAATAGCTGCAAACCTGGGCAGACTTGCAAGGAAAGGGATACAGGAATCAATCGAAAGCTCTGGCAGTCAGCTCCTAAAGTCAATTAGCAAATGGAAACCCAAACACTGATACTTCCATAGCTGGGTTTATTACATGCTTATTTTGATAGGCACTAAACTCACTCCATATAATGCAAAAGGCACTGACAACCCTGAGTGATGAATCCCTGAGGAACATAATACAGTTGCTCACAGCAGCGGAAACTAAGATACATTACAGCCAGCCTGAAGAACAGTCATTATTTTCTGATCAGTGATAGCTGCAGCACCAGCATTCTCCTATCCAGCCTCTCCACATGCCTGTGCATTGAGTTTCTGACCCTCTTAAACCACCCCTGTCACACAATCATAACCTTACAATACGGATAGTGAGATAAACACAGTAATAAATGGCAAGAATGACTTTATCATCAACAAAATCTAGGCTAATCATACTCTTGAGACATCTCTGCACAGTGTATTTTCATTTTTCCATTAAACATGACTCAAACATCAGGGGAGGTTATGAAACTGAAGAAAAGAATCTGGAAAATAAATGGAATGCAGTTGAACAGGTGATTTCCTGACTTTCCTTTAAAAAGTACAAAATTGCTCCTCAAAATCAAGAAATTAAAAACAGCATTAGAATTTGGAAAATGTCTTTGGAACATACAAAAGAGAACCATTATTGAGAGGCCTGTTTAAGAAAAGACCCAAATTCCTCTTGCAGTTTAGTGACAAGGTCAGACCCCTCAGTCACTAGCACAGCAGGTGACATCTCCTAAAGAAGCTGCCACTTTAAAATAAGTCACATTTCAGGCAGAAAGCACGTTAAGTAGAATGACCAGAAATTAATTCATGTTTTCATTAAATACCGATCCCATTCTCCTCCTAGAAACTATTCATTTTTTCCTCTATCTCAAAAAGGAATCATTTCAAGAGATCAACAGTGGAAAAAATGTAATCAACAGTGGAAAAAATGAACCATCTTGTTTTGTGCAAAAGAAGATGATCTTTTGTGTAGCAAGTTCTACAAAACCTTGACTGAATTTCTTCCTAAGGCCAAAAGAATAAAATAAAAAAGTCAGTCTGACAGACATTAATATTTACAGGGTGCTCTCAGAACAGAGTGACATTAGCCAGTGTTTGCATGCTGATCTTGCAAAAATTTGAGAGCGACCACATTGGGGTTCTTCCTGCTCAGGAAATTAGTTAATCATATTTGACATTTGCTAGAGCCACAGAACCCAGAGAAGAGAATTGTACCTGACATATTTTAAAAAGAAGGGGAAAAAAATAATCAGAACATCACAAATAAATTTCAAGGCTGGTTTCAAATGGAAAAAAGCACTGCAGTGGCAGTGAGAGAGAACAGCACCCAAGAAAAGATAAACTAGCAATGAAACAGCAAGGGCGTGATAGGTAATAAAGCAAAAGCATTCCATTTGGAGGGCACAAGGAATTGATTGTTTTTGTAACAGCCATAGATTAAATTACATTTCATTTCCAAAGTGTTTCAATTCTTTCTTCTGTCAATGGCTATTTCAGAGCTGAATAAAAGTCATTATATTACTTAGGGGGCTGCACCTTCATCATCTCTAGCAAGGAAAAAGCAGATTTTATTCCATGAGCAACTCATATTTCTAATGACACACATGCCATAACGCTATGATTTCTTTATCAAAAGAATAAAATGCTTGTTTTCTGTCTTGAGATATGTAAGAAACTAGGCATGTAAATGCAAGAGATCACACTAGGATACAGAGTAAACAACAGCAACCAAAATACAAAGAGGTCCTTATTATTGCTGGATTAATTAGCATTAATAAACTAGGGCATAAATATTTTTGACAGGACAGGAAAGTGGGTCATTAGCATTTTTGAGATGATATAAATGATCTTCCTATAACATGCTGAGCAGTCCTGCTCCAAATGATCCTCCCAGCTTGCCATTATACCTCCAAACATCTGACATCCAGTGGAGAATACACAGCATTTACATGAGACTGAGACTCCTTTTTGCTCCTCCAAACTAATGCAATTTGAAGAAGAATATATTGCTAATAATTAAACAAACAGTGAAACTAAAACCTTTTTACTACTATCAAGATTACAAATTAGGCACAGAAAAATAAAAGTTTGCAAAGCCTTTTGAAATGGATTTTCTGTTGGAGGCACAACATACACAATGATTTGCATCAGTGATTATCTTAATTAAACTGCTGTTTATATAAGTAACGTTGATTTACTTTACATGTTGTTCAGCGTCATTAGACCATTCATTTAATTGTGCAAATTTCCTTTAGCTGAAGCCTTATCCCACCTTCAGCAGGCTGTGAACAGCACCTCTGTTGTAAGGAGTGAATCCAGAGCAAGTTTAATAATTACTACACAAGCTTCAGACAAGTTTCAGTCACACAAAGCACTGGGTTTGCTCCAGCATGTCAATGGCCTGGATGTTTGCCATCATCTGCTCAAGCCTTAAAATCCATGAGAACAGCACTGCCACACAAACAGAGCAAAGAGTGAGTAACTTCCATGTTATTTTATTAAATGTTTTAATTTCTTAATGACAAGTGAAACTTGAGTTCCACATTAAGAGACTTAAAACTAGGAAAAGATCAGTTCTGCTGTGGAAGAAAAGCCACCATGCATATTTAAATACATTGACTTGAACATGTATCACTGCTGATTTTCAATCACTAATTGTTGGCACTGCCACGATAATTACCAGCAATCCCTGCATGTAAAGACTGGAGTTGTGCTGGAAAAATTAAGAGATATGTATGGAATGATAAACTGATCTTATTCAGCTTAACCTTTTTTTCAATATTACACATCACGTGATAGGAAGGAGGAAAAAAAATATCAAAACACCTGTGAAGATGAGGGAAAATTAAACGTAAAAAAATCTCAGCTGTTAATCTTTCCTGATAATGAAGTACTTCAGGATGACTTCTAAAACTCACTTTCATTTAGATGCCTCATTTATTTTAATCTGAGAGATAATTAGAAGGAAATCAAATCCATCTCCACAGCAGAATATTTACCTGAGATGTGGCTCAGACTTCTCAGTATTTCCCCTGTGTGTTCAAACTCTATGTTATATATATTGCTAAAACCTTACTGAGATGATTGCCCCTTACTTAATTAGCATCAAAACTTGAGTCTGTGAGGCTTGCTGCTGGTTAGCTGTCAGAACACCAATTCTTTCAGACTTTTTTTTTCTATCAATAGGCCAAGTTTTGCTTGAAGTTCCACATATCATCCCCAGTTCAATAAAAAGCACTTGGAAGCAGAAGGGGTAAATGTCAATGGAAAGGTGGGCAGTTGTCACATGAGTTCCTGCACATGCTCACCAACAGGTCCCAAGGCACTGCCCTTTGCAGGCTGACTGATGGTGCAGACACAGAAATATTCATCTACAGGATGCTCTGTTAACCAGATTAGCCTGAAAGAAAAGCTGCACCACTGATGAGTTCTTGCTGTGAAGAGCCAGTGGTTTATCTCATCACCAACTAATCCTGTTAGAAATTATTTAGCACTCAAAATGTATCAGAGAAGAATCCTCAGTTGAATGAGCCTTCCACACACACTGGCATCCTCTAGCAATTTATTTGTAATTATCATTTGCCTTTTTTCCATATCTAATATGTGGTTAATGAATGCCTGACATAACTTCAGCAGAAAAAACCGACATGACTAGTTACATAATTACAGGTTAAAAAATTATCTTTTTCAGCTCCAAGCACTGAAGTAATCTTTAAGGGTAGAGGTTAAGTACAGGCAACACAGAGTTTAAATTGCTTTGCAAAACATTCTGTACACTGACCACAGCAACCTCTGTGTGTGGCACTGCCTTTGAAGGAAGCGTTTGATCTGATAATAATATTACAATAATACAGAACTTGTTAGTATTATCAGTCATGTCTTGTTCATGGGCCTCTGTCTACAAAAGGACAGCAAATTTGCACTTGAAATCATTATGGAATGTGAGTAACATTTCAGGTTACCACTGAGTGCCCAGAGAAGAACAAAATGGGTACTCTAGCATGGAGGCAGACCTATGAGCAAGAATTTCTAGGGAAAAAATAAAAAAGAAAAAAAATCACCCTTTCATGTCTTCAAGGAACTGCTTAAAATAAAGTGTTTCATCAAAAAAGAAGATATGATTGCTCTCAGCCTGATCCCACCACAGGCATTCCTGTGCAAGCTGCTTCAGGCAGCTCCTCTCATTCCTAGATCATAAATTTAACTCTGTTTATTATCACAGATTAAGGAAGCAATTTTTAAATACAATATTCATTCAGAGTAATTTGTGACTTGCAAGCAAATTAATACACAAATTTATGTTTCATGACTGTTTTGGATAAAAAAAGGAGGCCTCAAGTAGAAGCACAAATAAATAAATCTGAGTTACTGAACTGTTTGCACCAGTTCAGAGTAAGATATTCCAGAGGAACTGGTATATCCTGATTTACTATCAGCTTGTGGACCTTCTCAGGAAAAAACAGTATTTCACTTTTCTACTTATTGCAAGACACTGATGCAAAACCAAGGAAAATCAACACACACTTACTGGGTATCTTTCCTCTTCTTTTTCTGAGGGTCCACCAGCCTCAGAGTGTCTCTGATGACAGCAACTTTCACTTCTTCATCAACAGGGCTTGGGACGTTTTCAAATACTCCAGGAGAAAGCTTTCCATCACAGAGGGATACAGTTATTCACTACAGAACTAAGGGTGGTTTATTCCACATTTGCTCAAACTTCATGCACTTCATCTATATTTTAAATACACGATGATGGATTACAAAAATACTTCTTCAAAGATGCACAAATACCTTTGCATTTTCAGTATGATGTTACAACAAAATGTGGCAAATTTCTCTAATAAACTGAAATATTTAAAAAAAGATTGCTGCCGATGTTACCATTTATATTATGTATACAAACATGAAAAAGATTATTAACAATCCCCTAAACACAATTAACGACTGCAGGAGATGATGAATAAATGCATTTATGACAAAGATGATGGAGAGCTTTCACAATTCCAATAAGTCATATTTCCTACATATAAGATTAGCAATGATTTCAAAGCAGAAAATTACAGAGAACCTTGGAGGTTTCATATTAGCAGACAGCTTTCATCTTTCAAACAAGGAAAAAAGCCCAGAAAACCCAACCTAAGCAATTTCATTCCAACATCACATTGAGAACTCTTACCTCTTGCTCATGTTCTATTCTCATGCTGGGGTTTGCATTTACTTCCAGTAACATGGGCTTCAAGTTTTTCTTTAGGAGAATGTCAAACCCTAAAATCTGTGCATAACAAGCAATATGTTACTTCAGTTCTACTCACAGTGTTCTACAGAATGCACTGTTTGTCCATATGGCAACACTAAGGAGGAAGAAACATTTGAGGGGCAGAAAAGAAATAACTGAGAAACTCCACATAGTGCTGAATAACTCCAGAAGCCACTTGTCTCCCATACTAATGGCTCCTTTCACACCATCCCCATCCCTAAATATCTGCATCTGCCAATATGGAATCTTGGCACCCGTGACGAGAGGATCTTAAAATTGCCAGGACCAAAACTGTGTTAGGAACCTGCAAAGCTTCACTTCTAACATGCAGAAGATGGAATCTGGAGTAAATACTGTTACTAACAAACTACATCCATTGAAAATTCTCTGTATTTCCTTAGGGCTGGCAGTAACACAGGTCAGGAGACTGAGGTTTGACTTGGGTGAGGAGCTCTGAGCTCTCAGCTCCCACCAGTGAGCACCACCATAACTAGAGAAGCCCTTTGGAAAAGGCATAAAACACATTAAAGAAAATTAATCTATGCATAGAAGTAACTGCATTCCTGGCAGAAATTCCAACTTACCTGGAAACAAGTTGGCCCAGGTTTTCCTGCTGGTATGTCAGACTGATAGTAAACTTTCAGTTCTGGTGTCAGTGCAATAATTGTTCTAATCACCAATGAAATTATATCTGACCAGAGCTTTTTGACATCAGCTCCTCTGGAAGACAGTCTGCACAGAATGCTTGAAAAAGTCCTCTTGCTGCCAGTGTTTACACTGTCAGAATGGATGAAATTCCCACTATGGATATTTAGTGAATAGTTGGTTAAGTGCATAAAAACCTGGTGCAAATTTTTGAGAGTGGGTTCTTGATAGGGCTCTGTACAAAATCTAGAAAGTCCATCTTTGGCTATATAAATCTCTAAGGGTTCTAAGGATTTCAGCAGGACATAGAGACGAATATCAAATTTCAGTTTGTCCATGAGCAGTGGTTTGCAAATGTATTCCTGGACCACAGCTGGCCGGCTCTGGATGCTCCCCATCAGCCTGATGTCACCTGGGTCTTTGATGAGGTAGATTCCATCCCCCTGGCAGCCTCCATCAGGCTTTACAATAAAAGTAGGCTTCCAGGATGGATCATTGTCTTTCATCATACGAACCTAGAAGGAAAAGCATTACAGTGAAAGGCATTAACTGGGAAGGGGAAGAAGGGTTGATACTGTGAAAGCCAGCAAACAAAAATAAATAAAAATAGCATGATCACATCACCAGAGTAGTAAACACCATGCAAAAAAGGCAGAAGATAAACAGTGCTGACACGCTAAGCACAAGGAGAAACAAAAAAGCAGAAGTAGGGAATTACTAGTACAGACAAAAGGTCATTTTATTTAACAAGCCGTTGTATAAATCATTTCAGGAACTTCTTTTTAATGTTCTGTTCCAATTTACAGAAGGAAATGTGGTATATCTCATGAGATCCATTCTAGTAGTCACTAATGCACATGAAACTGCAAAGTTAAACTTTCGTGCTGCATTTTGAACAACTACTGACAAAGACAATCATTAACTTAAGGAAAGGTGCCTTATTTATTGAGGTATGAATGCAAATACTACCAGAAGAAGGAAAACTGAAGTAAAAATTGGCCACTAACAATACCTTTTTCCACCACCGAAAATTTTTCACCATCAGATCCCCAGTGTTAATAAACCTGGAGAATGCTGAACCATGTACAGGTATAACTAACTATGTCACTGATACATCTGCTGAATATCAGAGCTTTCATGTTACATGCATATTCCCCGCTGCCTAAATAAATTCTAGTTTATTTATTACTTGTACAGCAAAAGTCAGAACTGCAGAGATGGGGATGCCTCAATCAGAAATGAAATTGAGAAAGAAAGGGGAGCCCTAACAAAGAAAGCAGCTAAAGAAATGCAGGATGCAGGCTAGCAGGTTTATCAGGTACTCATGGGATTCAGGACAATAAAGCACTCAAAACCTCTTCCTTCCAAACCAGAGGGATGTCTCAGCACTGACCGCTCCTTTCTTGCATTCCCACATTTTAGGGCACCAGCCCTGCAGCTGCTCTCCCTCTCCCTTCAGCCAGGCACGTGCTGAGCCGAGTCGGCGATCTGGTTTTACCCTGCGGCTCGCCAGCAACAACTGCAGATTGACTTTTAGAAGCCTAAGGACACAAGCTAACAAAGAAAGAACAAATCAGTTGCCACCATCAGCACTGGCACTGCAGAATGAAAGAGGAAAAAATCAGCCCACAGGAAAAGACTGAGCATGGTCAGATCATTGTGATTTTAAAGCAGCAACCTCTGCTGTGACATCAGGCTGCTGACCCCCAGGAGAGGCCCAGCTGTGTTAGCAGTGAGATTCCCAAGGTCTCAAGGGCTTCTGGCTCCACCCTACCCAGTTATTTATTTCATTGAGAGTCACCCTGCTAAAAGCCTTCCTACCAGCTGCAGCAGAAATTCAAGATCCATTATCCAGACTAGGATTTTTCTCACGGACAGGTGTCACACTGACTCAGTGAAAGATCCTTCTTCAAAATAGGTCACTTTGAGGGATAAAACGCCTCAGTGGAGGTCAGGCTTACATAAATGGCATGTGGATAAATAGGTCCAAGTAGATCAGCAGGCCTAGATGGGCAAAGAAGGAAAGCAGGATTTATGTCCTAGTCTTTTTACCACTGTAGAATAATCTTCCCCTGATGTGACATGACCCTGCAGAGCAGAGGAGTTCTCTGGTTCACCGTTGTTAAAGTCAGCACCACAGAGAGACACCTGGTTAATCTTAACCCTCCATGACCAAACACACCCTGCTGTGACTCCTGTTGAACATACAAAGTGCCAATAATGCCCTCCTGGGGCAGAAAGTAGTAAAGAACCGCTGTGACACCAGGTGGAAGAATCTGCCTCCCAGTCCCATGTCTGCTGTTCACCCCTCAGGCTACGTCTGCTCTGCTTTAGCAGCACCTTTCCAAAAGAGATGATGCTTTTCAGGGACTATTGCTGAAGATGCAAAAGAACCTGCCTTTAAAAACTGTAACAATCACTGGCCTCTGAGATCTCCTCTTAAAATGAAAAGCAAATAATTTTTTTTCACCATTTTCTATTCCTTTTTTTTTAACGGATTAAAAGGCCTGGATATTATTCAGGCTTTTTAGTCCATCGAAACCTACACATGGCAGATGAAGACAGGCTGGTGGGGAAAGGGGGAATAGTAACCCAGAGTCAGTCTGGTTTTTAGCAGATTTACTGTCTTGAAGAAAACAGACAGTTTCTTGATCTTCAAGGAAATTCCCAAGAGTCGCCTTCCAATTCTCCACAATCCCCTCAACTGTATTCTTTCAAATTCTCATTATGAGGAGGCTTGTCCAGACTTAGAAAATTCAGTCATGTAGGAAAATGACTTTATATGAAATATTTCTGTGTCCTTTGCTTGACAGAAAGAAATTCTCTTTACAAAGCATGTTGACCATGCACAGTTAACAGCAAGATGAGAGCTTGGTGAAAATCTGCAGGTTTGGCTTTCATGAGGAAACACAGGCTGAATGAATATGGTATTCTGAAAAAAATGCAAATAATGGGCTATAAGATCTGACAGCACAAAGACTAGAATATTCATGCCTATGCCTAAGAGGTATCCAAAAGCTGAAAACCTGATTAAACCACCAAAAATATGCTGTGCTGGAAATTAGACCATCCAAATTAGATTCTTATTAAAAATTAATCATACTGGCCTATTCATCATCCTCACAGACAACACAAAGAAGGAAGTATGAGAACAATCAAGGTCCTGGTTTGAATCCCAAGCTAGTTATTCTTCAGAAATTGGAATTTCATGTTGGAAATGTCCTCAGCACACACATTACAACATATTCTTCCCTGCTAGTGAAGAAGTGATGACTGCAGCACCTGAGAGATTTGCTTATCTGTAATTCATCTTCTGGTACAGTGACATGTTAGTACAAAATGTTTTAGAAAGTAAAAAATTGGTGAATACTGGAAATAGCTAAATATATATTTACTTAGTAAAATGAACTTTTAAGCCCTTGATGAAAACACCCATCACCATCTCATTTCAATATAAATGAAATTAAGGGAACTACCTTTTTGTTGATATTTCCAGTATGAAGCTCATCCAACACAACTCCAGTGCAGTTTTCTCAATTACTGGCTTTCAAAGCACAGAAGATTAATATTAGATTACCTGTAGTGTTTTCTACCTGAATCTAGGTATAGGGGAAAGCTGACAGCATTTGATTTCATTACTGATACGTATGTATGAAAACGTTTACTATCATGACTACAGAAATGAGGCACAATAAGGATATTTGAGAAATTGTTTTGAAATGTTGTAGTGCAAATGGGGGAAGCAGCAAGATTTAAATTCTCAAGGAGTTTTTTCTTTCAATAATCATTTCTATTACAGGCAAAATCTCACAGGTGCTCATTTCCCATCCAGACCTTTGCAACAAAATCCTACACTATGAACAGCACCAAACCATCTTCTCGTGTCTAACCTACACCTGCACTGACACAGTTTGTGACTTTTGATAACTAACATATTCCAGCGTGTCCCAGTTCCTCCAGGGACGTGTCTGACGTGCAGGCACCACTGAAGCTGATCCCCACTTGTCTGTTGTGAACAAGCTGAAATGCAGACTCGGAGAGCTGACGGTTTTGGCAGCACTAGGGTTGCAAAGCAAACAAAACCACATATGAACAAATAAACAACAGAAAAGACTGGAGAACTCCTGCTGAGAACTCACCAAACTGCAAGTGAAAAGTGCTCTGAACCTTTTATGGTTCACAGGGGATTTGGAATGTTTTGGGTTGTATTTTTTCTTGTTCTGGAGGGGTTACACTCCGAACTTGTGTTAAGTAGAACATAAACTCTTACAACATAAAATATAATGTTTGATAACAAGAACTATGCTTTTCTCCAACACAGATGGAAGAACATATGCAAAGGAAACTCCTAGGAGTGTGTTACTGGACATCTGTTCCTCTTGGAACACAAACGGCAGCGTTTGCAGTGCAGGGAGTGGAAGCAGAGCAGCGTTAACTCGCAGTGCCACCTGGTGCCGGCGCACGGGGCTGGCGAGCGGGCCACCGGCAGCTCAGCCTGGCCCAGCGCTGCCTCGTGCTCCCAAAAGGCTCATCCCCACCACCCACTGCACCCTCCTCAGAGTCTGCCTCCAGCTCATGTGCACTGATCTACCTGTCCTTGCTAAACTGCTTGGATGATTTACACTCCTTCTACAGACTAGTCTTGCAGCAGTGCCGTGGCAGAGACCCAGCCCACTTGAAGAGTATCTATTAAAATATGTTAATGAATTCAGCTGGATTATAGATGTGGTAATTATCTAAAAAGTTGCACCCAGTACAGAACTCTGTTAAAGCCCAGACCTTTCTGCTCTCACTTTTCCAAGCAGAGCATACTGTAGGATGCAGGAACATGCTGGATGAGTCAGACAGGGTTAAACAAACATATATTATATTTTAAAATATTTGTAATAACAAAACCAAACACCAACACACAGCATCACCCTTTTTCAAAAAAGCAGAAAAAGAATGGCATTTTATTACATTCTGAGTATTAAACAAAACAACAGTTTGACATGAGATGATGTGAGTGTATTTAACAATGCACAGAACAAAATGCTCTTCGGGCCAAGTGGACTGAAAAGGTTTCAGTGACAATGAACCTGGTGAAGCACCACACTCGCCACACTGTACTGGAACCTTCTCAGGCCAGCAGAATATGCAGGGAAGGGGCTTATGGTTCTATCAGGTTCAATTTTCAGCCACCTCTCCTGGCACAGCAGAGAAGCGGAGCTGTTTTGAAGCTTATTCCAGAATGTAACAAACAAAGCTAACATCCAGACATCCAGACCATGACTGATCCCAGGCAAACTGGAAAAGATGTCATGGATCACTGTAGTATTCTGAGAGTGAAAGCTGTGTACCTCTTCCACAAAGAGGGAGAGTTCTTCTGGCAGAATCCAGGATCGAGGGTAGAAATCGTATTCCACAGGAAACAGACTTTGCATTGTTCTCATGGCCCGACTCAGGGTAATCTTCCTTACGGTCTCCGTCATGCCTGGGAAGAGAACAAAGTGACAGAAACCCCACTCTGAAGTCTCATCCTAACAGTAAACGTATCATTTCAGAGTATCATTACTCACCCTGCTGGGAAGGCACTCTGGTCATTGCTGTCAATAAAGCTGAACATCTTTTGAGATTTAAAATCTGACACAATAATTGTGGTATTCCCCAGCCTATTTCCTATTGTATGTGTTTCTGTATAATACTAGAAAAAAAATAATTCTCAAAAATACAGCTCAGAATAAGAGACAGAAAGCTTTAGTCAAATATTAACTAGTGCCTTTGCCATAATCCAAAATTATTTTTCTAACCTATCATTCCAGGAATAGGTACAAATGTAACTTAAATGTAATCAACCACTTTGTGTTTACTTTGCAGTTATTTAAGTATCTGCATCACAAAGAACAGGTTATTTTGTGAACAGCCAAACAAACATTTGCTGAAGTCTTATGTCCATTTGGAACATGACTAAAAAGCTATTTTTATGGAAAAGTTTCTAGTAAAACCCTGCATCAAATTAGCACGACATTCCTGGAAATCAAGTCTAGCTCTGAAGGGCTCTGGTTTGCTTCCTGTGCAGCCACTTGTTCACCAGGTAGAAGCCAAAATACAGACAGGTAATATTCATCTAACACTGATACAAACCACCAGAAAACAATACCATCCTACACCTAAGTGGGAACTTCCCTCAGGCAGGAGAAAGCCAGGGTAAATAAAGGCTGGAGTTTGATATCTGAGGTTCTTATGCTCACAGCACACTAACAGCAGCCATAAATCTGAAGTAAAGGGCTTATATAAGTCAATACCTAAGCTCTTAGCTCTTATTTAGAGAGATCTCAACAGGGATTAAATGAGAAAAAAGGAGCTTAAAAAAGTAGAAGAGTCATCATAAGATGAGGACTGACATGAACTCTTCAATATTAAAAAATCCATTTAAGGAATTCTGCTTCAATCTTCTCCCTGAGATAAGTCAGAGTACGAAACAAAACAGATTCTTTCCACTTTGAATCAAAACCAAATCCAAAGATACAGCACTGTTATCAGTGCCAGATAACAGACAGTAATTGCATACTTCACTTAAATTACAGCCTACCACTCCTCTTTTTCCTAACTTCACGTGTATGAAGTATTCTTCTCATCAAAACCACTTTCTCTCCAAAACAAATTTCAGTTCAGAAATTGTTCAAGACACCCACTCTGATATCCTTACCCCCTCAACAGAAATCACCCACTAAACCCAGTAATATGCCAAAAATACTATCAGCTGATTAGGCAGATAATTCACATTAAAAACCAGTGAAACACAGAACTAGGTCAAATAAAGCATTCTTAAAGCATTTTGTTTAAACTAGAAAGAGAAGTGAAGTACCTGGAAACTTGTTGACTTGCCCTGAGAAAATGTTATTATCATGAAATGATACCCCGTGCCAATAGATGTCACACGGCAAGCGGCGGCCTAATGGAAACTGCAAAAGAGAGGCAACAAGTTTTGAGCAGTCTGGGAATACCTGTTCATTCCTGTCTTTTTTAAACACTCATCTTAAGCATAAACCATTCAAAAACAGTCTTCTGACTGTCAAAAGAAAACAAGCTCTGTATTTTGGTTGCAAAACTGAGAATATTTGGATCAGCTCAAGACTTTAAAGTGAACAAACCAAGAGAGGTTTTTAGAAACCAAGCCCAAATGACTGAGGTGTGGGCTGTACTGAGAAGCCCTGAGCTTCTGATCAGCCACAGACAAGTTATAAATGCAAAGTGGACACTCAAAGCAAGATATTTAAGTGCAATGACTGTATTATTCATTTATATATATCCAGTTGTAAGTATTAATTTCTACAGTATTAATTCCTTTCTGGTACTAATAGCCTGTAATTTAAATAAAAGCCTGCAATTCAATTAATCATTTGTTGAGCATATGTATGCCCACTATTAAGAACTAAGGCGATTATTTCAACAATATTAAGTATTCCAGGTTCTTTTCCCATTCACACAAGATTTCACCGTAAATTGGAAAACTGTAGTTTGTTTTCTATTATCAAAAAGATCACCCTTTTTTTAAGCACTCTGAAGAGCTCAGAAGCAGCACTGGCAATTACTGAGAGCAAGTTTCTAATAGTAGTAAAGTGGTTTATAAAAAACCTAATTAGTTTTGTGTAAAGAAGGTGCTCTTCTTTTTCTCACTTATTCTCTTCGACAGGGCCCCATTTATCAAGCCAAAAAAACCATTTCATCTGCAGCTCCATGAAGATGCCATTTAACTACCATGTGGAATACATTCACAGGAAGAGTTTCTATTACTAGGCTACATCTTTTTCAAATAAATCTGCTATATTTAGCATGTTAGGACACATTTGCATTACATACCTATCACCCTCATCACCCAGTACCATTTATGTATTGAAAGAACCCCAGTATATATAAGAAATATTCTTATATTATAATATTCTTATATTATAAGAATATATATATAATATAATATTCTTATATTATAAGAATATTTCTTATTCTTTACTTGAAATGTAATTTTTCTTGGTTTAAAACATTTCTTTAAGCAGTGGATTATTTTTCTTTGAGTATGACAGAAAAAAGAATTGCATAAACCTTTTGAGTGCATTACTTTATTTGCTACTTTAATTAAAATTTCAGTTTCCTCAGTAAATAGCCTTGAAAAATTAATTTAAAATGCTAATTGAGCAATGCATCCTTTCTGTTTCCTTACTTGCAGGGATGAGAAACCCAATTTAACAAGAGCCAGTGGATTCTGCACTTATTTCATTATTATTCAGCCTGCAAAATCTGTTTTTGTACAAGTGAAAATTAATTCTGTTGGGCTCTGAAAGACAATCAGTGGCCTTAACCTCTCTCCACAGGTATATCCAGAATACAGATGCAGCATTCAGTCTCAGAGTGCCCTTCCCACTAAAACCTGAGCAATTTATTTATTTATTAAATGAAATTGAAATGAAAGGAACAAAATTTGCATTTATATAACACCTTTCATCTACAGGGGATATCAAAGCTCCCTACAAACAGTGCACCGAAATAATTTCACAGCAGATGAGGAGTGAGCAGCTCTGGACAGGAAGATGGAAGCACTGCACCCCCTTGCTGGAAATTTGGGATAGCACAGCAAGGGCCCTGCTCCTGAGAAATCAAGATTATCTGGACTTATCCAACAATGGGATCAAACTCAGCTCCTGAATGAGCTGAGGAGGATTCTGTAACCTCTGCAGTACACTTTATTTAAGAGTGGGGTTTGGAGAGGAGCCAACAAGTTTGATCATCTGGCGCCTCTGGCAGTGCCAGGCAGATATAAATTAATCTTACTGTGGTGGGAGAGGCCTTTGCACCACATTCCCAGCTCCTGGTGTGGGGCAGCAGCTAAAAAGAAAGATGGACATAAAACCTTGTACCTTCAGCTGCCTTGGGTCAGGTGGAATAGCCTCAGATCTGCACTATCCAGTGCCAAGGTGGTCCCAGCCACAGTGAGATGGAGGTTGTAAATGTGGCTGGAGCCATCCTTTTTTAAAATCTTGTAAATATTTTTTATTCAGATTTGGGCAACATTTGTCAGAAAAAAATAAACAAGGAACCATAAAGAGAATAGAGCTGTTTCTACAACTTTGACACGATTAATAATCCATCATAGTCAAATCTGTCTGACAGGTCATTTCTACCTTTGGATAAGAAGTCAATAATTTAAACTGTCTCGCAGGTCACATCAGTCTGTTCCATCATGTTTAATGACAAGTTAAATGACTCGTCAGCTTTTCCAGCATAAAACCTGAAACTCTCCCTACACCTCTGTGCAGCTCCGGAACAGCGAGACAAATGAAATGCTCAACACTGGGATATTTGATGCCTGGGACATCTGCTTCTTCCATTTTCCTGGTAATTGAAAGCTTGCTGAAGAAATAATTCATTAAGTGATGAATAAACTCGGGATGCAAGCTCAATTTGTGCCCATTATTTCATTTGGCATATCATGTTCATTTAAAGAATCTGACACACTGGATCACATTGTCCAGGGTAGCGGCAGAATTGGCACACGTGTGGAAATTCTGCAGTGCTTCTTAAAAGGTCCACCCACACAGGCCTGTCAGTCACACTTGATCATTTAATTTACTCAAAATTCCCAAAGCTGAAAAAAAAAGTTGGATTTCTTTTCCTGTCTTTTGTTTCTGTAACAGAATCTCAATGGTCAATTTGCTGTCTTGGACTCCTTCACCTCTTCCCCACATACCAGTGTCACAGAATAAACTGCTCACCAGTATTGCCAATGTTCAGAGTATTCTTCCTTTTTTTGTATGTCTTATAATGGCATTTACCATATGTCAGTTCACCAATGAACTACTACCCTGTGGCCAATGCTGTAATCACATGGTACATTATGTCTTACTTCTACAAATGATCATGGAGCACATTGCAGGGACAGACTGTGACTGGAACCAAGCTCTTCCAGCAAGGCAGGGAAATTAGACGACAGAGATTTCAGGAGGTACAAGTTAAAACAAAATAAAATAATAAAAAATGGATATATGACACTGTTAGAATGCTATACATTAGACAGAAAAAGTTATGGATGAAAAGGAGCCTACTTGAAAGAGCACATTATACTGTCTCCTCCCAACAAAATATTCCAGCCAACACATCCAGCAGCAAACAGCAGAAACAAAACAAAAGCAAGAACAGGAAAATGTAAAAGAAGTAAAGAGGGAAAAGGATCAAATCTACTACAGTGTGCAATCTCTTGAGAAGTATTATACAGGGGGTAACAGTAGAATAGCAGTCCCTGAAACATCAGTATTTAAAATGCATGCATTTCATTACTACTTCCAGGCCTTTTTTTGTATTATTTTCATGGATCCTACAAGCAACATCCGTGTTCCCTCTGCTGGTCCTGCTGTAACAGTGCAACCAGCTCCAAGGCTCTGGCCATCCCTGAGAGGGGTCTGAACAAATATTTCACTGTTGTTTCTCTAAACGTCTGAAAGGGAGAGCTTTCAGGATTACATGTAGCTTGAATAAAGAGTTGTCCTTGGATTTCTCTTCTCAGTTGTATTTTTCTCTTCAAATCCTGACCAGATATTATTAGCCTATTTATAAGCTGAAGATATACAGCAATACTTGACAGTGACTTGTTTCCAGGGAATGAGTTATCAGCCACGGAGATGGTGCAGTCAAGCATCACAAAATTCCATATTAGGTCTCTTCTTTATTAAGAGACAAAGTGGCCAAAGGAGGAAGCAACAAACTAAATGAAAAATATTGACTGAAGAAAGAGATGGAGGAGAGAGGATATTGAGGAAGACAGGGAACAAAGAGAGATGAAGTAAAAGCAGCAGCAATTGCTGTTGGGGGATGCAAAGCAGGAAGGAAAAAGCTGATTAATGCAGTGCAGAGAGTCATGAAAGGAACAAGAGCTTGTGAAACAAGTCAATTAGCAGGAAAGACTATCAAGTGCAAGACAAATGCAAAACAGTCAAGTCTCAGGAAACTATAAAGACAAAATTAACCACTACGTGTGGCTCACTCCCAGCACAATCTGCAAGGCTAACTGATATCAGTGATCCAGAAACCCTCTCTGGAATGGCTCCCGGCCCTCTGAACATAAAATTTAACCATAAAACCAAAGAAATTAAGTGTGAAGTGCCCCTGCTCTGCATGTCATTGCATAAAACATGGAGCAAGGCTGCTGACAAACAGGCCACAGGTGCACTGAGGGTTAAGAGAGGTAAATGTAGCAGGTTTGAATTTCAAGTCTGGTATGTTGTTACTATTTTGCTGTACAAGCAGGAGTTGAGAACTGGGGTGCTGGCGCAAAGAGGTTTTGAAATTCTGCCACTGGATTTAAGTAACAAAAATCTTGAAATAAAATTTTATGAAGTCAGAGAAGGAGAAAGCAGTACTCCTCCTGACACAAAGCACACATGTCTTTGTGGGATTAGGTATTCAGGACATTATGAACAAACACAGGTAACATTTATTGCCATTCAGTCTTCCAGAAAATAAATTTGTAGCATTTAACTCTGAGGTTAGAAACTGCACAGAACACACTGTCTACCCCAAGTCTGTACAGATTTTGTTTTAAAAGCATCAGGTGCACAAAAATACCATTATTTTGTAAGTGGCAATCCCAAAGGCAGCTTTGTAAAGTGGAGTAGCTGCTGGTCAGAGATCACACAGCTCCATCTTAGTTCTGCACGTGAGAAACAGTTCATCCACAGGTTTAATTCTCCTTTTCCCTCCACCTTCGCTCTTCCAGACAGATTACAATTAGCCTTTTTCTTACACAAGTTCCTCACAAAGCTCCTGAAGCCATGTAAACTTCTATAAAGCTGTTAGGGAAAGAAAATCTTTACAACTAGAGAACAATTTACCATCTATAGTAAGATGTAGCTGAGAAATCTCTCCAGGATTTAAATAAGGAGTTGCAAAGCATCAGTTCTGTGCCAGCTCCCCTATTGTCCTGATTCCAGTTCAGCACATACTGGCACTCACTGAAATCCGCACAAAGCAATGAGAAAACACATGACTCGAGCAGCAGGAGAAAAAAATAGCTATAGCTGCTCTACATAAAGTAAATTAGCAGTCTAAAGCCTGTTACGGGTGCATTATCAGCTGGCTTAATACCACTGCGTTCATACACCGTGCTCTCTGACACGCCTTGCAAACAAGGGCAGCCACAGCATCAGGCAGCGGCTCTGCCGGGCCAGACCCACGTCCCCAAGCCCTGAGGGAAGGGTGGGAGAGAAGAAATGCAAATCTACACAACACGTCAAACGTTTCCCCATGGGAGCAGGTTTCTTTCTTGTCCTTTCCGTGATCAGTTTAAGCTCGGAAGCGCAATACCCGATTACCCCTGTTCTGGCTTGCATAACTAGACGTGGCACTCGTAATCACGAATCAAATCAGCTCCGGACCCGACATCTGCTTAGAAGTAGCCCCAGGGTCGGGGTGGCACAGCCGGGAGACTCCCGGCAGCAGCGGCCCTCAGAGAGGCACGGGAGGAGGAGGAGGAGTAGAATGGCGAAAGGCTTTGCGGGGCAGACGCACGGCACGGGAGGGGAGCCTCGGCAGGACCGGCGCTAGGCCGGAGCAGGGGCAGGGATGGGGACGCGGCCCCGCGGAGCCCCGCGAGTTCCCCGAGAGCCGGTCCCGCTGCCGGGCGCTTACCTCCTTCCAGCGGAGCTGCCGCAGGCTGATCTTCAGGGCCTCCAGAGAGGTCTTGGCCTTGGAGCTGTCCACCGTGACCCCGGCTCGCCTGGCGCTCTCGCCCCCGCTGCGGCGGCTCGAGGCCCGCCGGGCCCTGCCCCGCGCCGCCCGCCCGGTCGAGCCCTGCGCGTCGGCCCCGCGCCGGCCCCGCTCCTGTTCCCGCTCCCGGCCGGGCGCGGCGGGCAGCGCTCCTTGCCCCGGGGGCACCGCGGCTGGCGGGCCATCCTGCGCGGGCTCGGCGGGCAGGGCCGGGGACCCCGGGGGCTCCTCCGCCTCGCGGGCCGGCTCCATCTCCGGCGGCACCATCCCGGCCGGCTCCATTCCCGCCGTCCCCATCCCCTCCGGTTCTATCCCCACTATCCTCATCCCCGCTGTTCCCGTCCCCGCCGGTTCTATCCCCGCTATCCCCATCTCCGCTGTTCCCGTCCCCGCCGGTTCTATCCCCTCCGTCCCCAGCCCGGCCGGTTCCAGCCCGGCCGGTTCCATTGCCGCTATCCCCATTCCCGTCGGTTCTGTCCCATCTCTCCCCATCCCGGCCACTTCCATGCCGGCCGGTTCCATCCCCGCCGGTTGCATCCCGCCCCCGCTCCCCGCCCGTTGCCATGGCAGCGGCGCGGCCGGTGACCCGCTGGTCCCGCCCCGCCGCCATGACGCGCTGACGCCGCCCCCGCCATTTTGGGAGCGGGCAGAGGCCCCGCCCCGCTCGGGAGGCCATTTCGAACGGCGCGGGGCCGCCATGTTGGAAGCGGGCGAGGCCCCGCCTCAGGCCGGGCTGAGGGGCGGGCACGGTGCCCGCCGTGCCCTCCGCCACCCAACCCTCCGCCACCCAACCCTCCGCCCCGGCGGCTCAGACACTCGATGCACTCCTTACCGTGTGACGGAAAGATTTTCATGTAAGGCGGGCCTCTCGCCGCCGTTTCAAACCGCTGCCTCTCACAAAGGGTGTTCCCATGGTCCGTTCAGGTTCATCTGAATCGATGCTGGGAGAGCCCCATCTGCGGATTTTAAACACTCTTAGGCACAGCAAGAAAATAGGAAAGCGGCTTTTACACTGTCAGTAATGGAATGAATAACCTTAACAGCAGCTCCGTGATCAACCTAAGCAAGCTGGAAGGTTCCTTGCCCATGGCAGGGGGTTGGAACTACATCATCTTTAACGTGCCTTCCCTCCCAAGCCACTCCAGAACTCCGATTCTATGATACGTGAATCCCTCACGATATAGTTATGAGGCAATGAAATTGAGAACATGTCAGTAAAGCAGCTGTTGGAGCAAAACCAGCTTTATGGAAGGCGGGGAGCGCAGGGCTGTGGGCAGGCGGTGGCGCTGCGCCCTGGGAAATCCAGCCTGGATGCAAGGAATTCGGGCTGAGACGCGAGACTTTGGGGAAAAAAAAAACAGGAATAATCAGGGTTCTGTGTGAAGGAGCCATCACCAGAGTCGTGATCTGGAACAGGACTGGAACAGGTTATCAGCAGAAATTATTTAAACTACAGCAAAATTTAAATAAGTGCAGAAAAAGTTGGCACTGCCAGCTAGCTGCAAGATAAAATAAAAAGGTTGTGTCATGACCCTTATTTTTTCAGTGCCTCACCAATCTTCCATCATTTACCCTTGTAGGCAATGAAGAAACTAATTAATTAATTAATTAGAGTTGTGTCCTGCAACGTGCAGTGACCAGGAAGGTTGAGGTCAGGTAGCTTGCTCTTCGTTGCTCTCATGTTGCTATTTAAAGACGTGCATTATTTTTTTATAGCTGCGACAGTTTTTAATTAAAAACCTGGGAGCATTTCCATGTTCCAGCAGGAGCTCAGAGGGGCTGGTAATGTTGGCAGGATGAGCTGTCTGGGTGGTGTCTTTTGCATGTCCATCCCTGAAAGCACATCCTTGGCTTCACCACCACCATCAGATCACAGAATCACAGAAAGGTTTGGGTTGGGAGGGACCTTAAAGATGATCTCATTCCAAACCTCTTCTCTGGGCAGGTACAAATCGGGAAGAAAAATTAATATTTTGCTTATGTTCAACATTGGCATAAAAATTCAGTTGTAAGAAAAGAAATTCAAATATGTCGGAGTGTGATATAAAGCGGTGGCCTGACTCTGTCTTTTATTTTACTGCCAGGCTCCCAGATGAGTATTTTTAACAGAGAGATTTATCCTCACCAATGTCAGCACTGCTGAAAGAAAGCCGGGAAAAGAGTTAAGATGGGCCAAAGCATTAAGAGGCTTTGGAGCATGGGAAATACCAATCAAAATGATTGCAAAGGGGAAATATATTTATATCTAATTATCATATATCCACATTTCTTACAGGCTAATAACAGACTAGCTGTTCCTCTACCAGAGAAGCTGTAATATATCCCACACCTGGCTTGCCTGTGTTGTGTGGATAAAACCTTCATTTCCTGTTGGGATAAATAGAGATGGGCTGCAGTGTGCAGTGTGTGGTCAGACTGTACATGGCATTCAGGTACAGCAAGGTGGGGAGTAAAGTATAGGTTGGGCACAGGGTAATGCAGAAGGAGAGCATATCCTGCTGGATACAGCAAGCTGGATCTAGCAGCAGGAGAGAAATGGGAAACTTGAGATCATCTGTCCCCTGTGAGGAGAGGGGAAATGTAGAGTTATGGGGTGCTCTTCAACACAAGGTTGTTTCCTGAGACCCTTGCTCGGGGGGAGTTGTTGATAAGAACAGATTGTTACTATCTTGTGATAATAAGTGAACAAGAATGTGCATTCCATCCAGGAGAACTGTAATGTCCCTATGCTCTCATTAATTAAATTCAGGATATCAAATACAACAGAGGTACTGGTCTCATTTTAAGGGAGTGGGGAGGCTACTGTTTGATTGTACAGTATTTTACTCATCTCTCAGACTAACAACTTCACTCTCATTTACCTGAAATCATCACTTACCTGCTGTCTGTGTGTGCACAGGTAACTGCCACATTCAAGGAGGAATCCAGGAATAAAGCAATTTTACAGATGCAGCAAACTGAACAGTGTGTTTTCCATCACGACACTGTGCTGATCCCAGCAGCTCACACTGAGGGTGAACTGTACTGCCAACCTGTGGTATATGGAATTCATGAGTTGGGCATGTGAACACATCAACCATATGACATTAACAAGTAACATTTTTCTTTACTAACAAATTTGCCTTCTTCCACTAAGCTTGTTTGTTTCCCAGTTGGGATCCACATTTTTAGCTTTTATGTAGCATCATAAGGACAATAACTGCATTCTTTTATATACTTTTCTTTTTTAAAGATAGCCAAGACAAGAAAAACAAAGTAGCATGTAATTTGCAAAAAGAACATACCATCTTTTTAAAATATCATACAAAACTGGCCTCCTGCCAGTGGCAAATTTGCAGAAATACTTTAGTGTACCCTTTTGAAAAAGAACACATTCCTCAAGCTATTATTAAAAAAAAAAGTTACTCATGAAGAACTATCCATCTGTGCCTGAAGTTAATAGCTCCTTTTGCAATGATGGTGAGTATCTCCCATCAGTTGTTCTTTCACAAATCCATGAGAAAGCAGTGCTCTATAAAATGAAAAGTCAGAAGAAAACAAATCTAGTAAACAGACTCCACTTGGAAAATGTCTTTGCTGAAGTTATGCTTCAGCCTGGATTTAAATCCATATACATCACCCCGTGCTGCCCATGTTTAATGTTCGACCACAGAAGATTTGTGGCTGACCTACATATGCAAACAAAACATGTGCTGCATATTTGGGGTGGGGGGATTTGCATGATAGAAGATGATGAAAATATGCATAATTGTAGATGACATTTTTCATTGCCAAGTCCTGCTGCACAGCCCTTTGGAGCTGGCCATGCATGAAAGAGGTTTGCAGTCCTGACGGGCAGATTGCCTGGCCGTGCTGCGGAGCTGAACCGCCGAGACATTAAGCTTCTGTTTCTTCTTGAGCAACACAGATCTGGTATAATCATCTCACCAAGCAGCCCCTGTGCTCGCAGAGGACACGTATGACACTCACTGAGGGAGCTGAAACCATGAGTTCCACATGTCACCTCTGAGTTCACATCATGTGGCAGCTCAGGAGACTCAAAGATTTTGTTTGTGAGTTTTCTTGCTGTTCTTGAAATCCCCGGTGCATCAGGGAGTAACCACACAATTCAGTCAACAGTAGCCGGTTTATCTATTCTTGCCCCCACATTTCATCCCACAGCAGCATTTCTAGGACATCTCCTGGTGTGTTAGTACACTGGAGACCTTGCTCTAAAATTGCACCAGCACAAGTAAATATTAATAATGTTGATTAAGTGGCATTACAAACCCAGATCTCCTAGGATAGTAGGCATGCACAGACCTTCAGCTCTTATGTGCGATATGGAAGTGCTCTCCTGCCACAGAGGTTTTGTCTGCCATTATTGGACGTCTGTCTGGTTGCTCTTCCTACGTCATATCTTATTTATCATTTAAAATCTCTGCAACTCTGCTGTGCAGAAGTGCTTAAAAGGGTTAGCAGAAGGGAGGAAAATTGCATGGCATCAAGACCAGATCTCCCCTGGAAAGCCGAAAGGGTGCAGTGCCTCTAAAACTCCTTCATCTGAGTTGTGAAGGTGGGTTTGGGAAAACCAGACAGGATCAGACAGGAGCAAAAGCTCCCTTCCCTACAAACCAACCAAGGAACTGATTAAAGAGCACCCTGCACGTAACACCCACCACCCCATTTACCCCACATTCGAGGTCTCTCCAAAAAATTAAGGTAGGTAAGAAGAGGGATTTCCATGCAGAGTAAACGTTGGGGCAGGCACAAATGTGCATCCATGCGAGAGAAAGAGAAGGAAAGAAATCTTGGGAGCCTGTGCCCAAGAGAGAAAGCTGATACAAACCTGTTCCCTGCAAAAACACGTGCAGCTCTGAGCCAAGAAGCTGTCTTGGGGCTTCACTCCTACTGTGTTCAGAGAAACGGGACTTTCTGTGAGTGCTTTGCACATCAAAGGAATAACTCGCTCAGTACCTCCATGTGATGCAAACACCCACCATGAGGTTTGGCCAACTGTTCAATGCTACCCAGGGTTTGTTTATCCTAAATCCGTGACGATGTCCTGTGTAAATGCTTCATTCCACATATTTGCCCAGTTTCATTGTCCAGAAGAAAAGGCATACAGCTTTCTTACTTCCAGTGGAGTCAAAGAATTTTCTTTGCCCAACAAACAAACTAGAAAATTAACATCTTTTTAAGTTTAGCAGCCTTCAAACTCAATTCTCGAACACAGATCCAAACCATTAACCTCCGGAGATTTAAGCCCCATGAAAAGTTCACAGAAGTTCATGAACAGGGAGTATTAAACACCTCCATTCAATTGTGATCTAACAGAAACTGGCACTGCAAGCTTTATTAAATAACAGTTGCCTTCTTTTTCTCAGGATTCCCATGAGATATTTCTTTCCTCCTACCCAAAGGATTTTATAATCTGCGGGATACTGGAGAGCACCAGAATGGAATTAAAAAGACCATTCTTCTTATTTCATCCTGGTTTTTCTATCAGATTTAAAAATTTAACTATCCCAAGAGAACTCCTTATGCTCCCACCTATATAGGAGTGCTCTTGTGGCAATGGGAGGGTAATGAGGAGAAGCTTTGAGCAGCTCAGCACGATGGCAGGTTCCTGCATGCCTCAGCTGAAATGCAGCATTGCAGAATCAATGCAGAGACTCACCAGCAGTGGCTGTGTTAGGTTTTTCCCCATATGAGTTGAGCTTTGCTGGCGTTAGCATCAAAGGAAGCACGAGCCTAGCCTGACTGGGTGGCATCTCTTCCTCCTTGGGCTTAGGAGAACCAAAGACCTGAATGTTGCTCAATCAGTCCAAGGACATTTGCACACAAAATCTAGGTTATTCATTCAGGTCAACAGTTGTTTTTTTGATTGAGATATGTACAAGATAAGAAAAGTGCCATGAAATGTTCTAAGTATGTGCTAAACATCAGCACAGACCACACAAAAAATCACCAACAAAGAACTAAACCGATGCATCTGCAGGCGAGATGTGTATCGAGAGGAACATCTTGGACAGAAACCAACTGACAAAACCCATATTGAGTTATGCTGTATGAAAGTGGGATTAGCATAAACTTGTGAATATTTAAATGAGAAGGTAATGCAGTGTTATAGATTGGAAGAAAAGAAGTCTGTCTGGAAACAGAAAAACTTCACAAAGACAAAAGGCTGACCACAGAACCCTCCCCAGAAAGATCTGCTAATACCTCAAAATACTTGAACATGTAGGGTCATAATCTGTGAACCAGTATTAATTCCTCGGGGTTTTTCTCCCTCTCTTAATTATAAATTTCTGGATTTTTGGCTCTTGCCCATCTCCCACTGTACTCAGACACACATCTCTCCACAAGTACTCAGAAATGCCAAGAAGCTCAGGGTGATTATGCTCCTGAGACGGATACAGGGAACTGTGCACTGTCTGCCTGTGGTCAAACTTTTCATTCTTGCTAATGAAAAAGCCAAATAAAACACGGTGTCCAAAAGCATTCAAACATCTGGCTGGGAGTTATTTTTATGACTCAAAAATTAATTTGGGAGAACCCAGCCGAAATCCACTGGCGTGCAAGTAACCCTCCACCCTTTGGATTCTACACAGTTCACATTTCTGATCATTCCTGTAAATGGAGTGTGGCTGTACTAACAGTCAGAAGACAAACCTCGGGCCTTGCCATCACAGCTGGGCACAGGCCTCATCCCTTACCTGTGCTGGTCCCCACTGAGGAATGCCACACTCGGATGTGTCAGGTGTCCCAGAGCAGCAACCGTGAGGACTCACCTGGGCCTGGCAGTGCCTTGCCACCGAGACGAAGCTGGAAGGAAAGAACACTGTGAGCACACAGGGTGCCACAAATCCTGAGAGTATATTCAGTGACACAGTGGGCATCGACTGTGCGTCAGGATTCTGAGAGAGGGCGTGTGCTAATTACGAACAGAGCTGTAAGTCACATTGACGTGGGACATACATAATGTAGGTGACCACTCATTCAGGAGCTGCAGTGATTCTAGATCATTTTGTATATTGCCTGTTTAGAGTTTCTAACATGGAAAACAGACATGTACAGCCTAGGTTTGGCATTCTGTGCCCTCAGAGGGTATGAAATGGCTCCTCAGTGTTCAGATGGCACCACCAGGCCAGGACATCCCAGACACGTGGAGAGACAAACCCTCTGTGACCAAACCTCCGCCAAGTGCTGCATGTGTTCACTGCCATGCCCACAGAGCAGCCTTTGCAAGGCCAAATCTCCTTCCTGATTCAGGGGGCTCTGCTCCCTGCGGAGGGCCCAAGCTGGATCCAGGATTACCCAAACAAAGGTGCTGAAGGCCAGGAGCAGGAGTAGCAGCCAAGTGAACGCCGGCTACAGAGTGGCTGGGGATGGAAGGCACCTCTGGAGATCAGCCAGTCCAACCCCCCTGTGAAGGCAGGGCCACCTGAAGCAGGTGACACTGGGATACATCCAGGTGGGTTTGTAATGTCTCCAGAGGAGACTCCAATCCCCTCCCGGGCAGCTGTTCCAGTGCTCCGCCACCCGCAGTGAAAAGAAGTTCTCCCTCTTGCGTGTTAGTTTATGGCCACTGCTCCTCGTCCTGTTGGTGGGCACCACTGAACAGAGTCTGGCCCCATCCTCTGTCACCCCTTGGAGTTATTTGTATGGATTGATGAGATCCCCTATCAGTCTTCTCCAGACTAACCAGGCCCAGCTCCCGCAGCGTTCCGCCATAAGCGAGATGCTCCAGACCCCTCATCATCTCCGCGTCCGTCCAGCGCAGCGCACGGCTCCGGCCGCGTCCCGGCGGTGGCTCCGCGGCGGGGCCGGGGCGGGGCGGCCGGGCAGGGCCGGGCGGCTCCCACCGCCCCCCGCATCACATGAGGGAACTTCGGGCCAATGGCGCCGCGGCGGGGCCGGGGCCCCGCTCGCTCCCGCGGACGCTCATTCAAAACGCGGCCGGGCTCGGGCGCCCGCAGCCCTGCACGGCGCCCGGGGCTCCGCGGGGCGGGCGCTGCCGGCCGCGATGCCCGGCGGGGCCGCGGGCTGAGGCGGCCGCCCGCCCGCCGCCATGCCGGTGAAGAACCGGTACAACCTGGTGGACGATGGCTGCGACTCCCGCGTCCCGCTGCACAACGAGGAGGCCTTTCAGCACGGCATCCACTTCCAGGCCAAGGTGAGCCCCGGGCGCGCTCCCCTCCGCAGCCCCTGGGCCGGGGGGCGCAGCGGGTCCCCCCCGCCTGTCACAGCCCCGCGGCCCCCGCGCTCGGGGGGCCTTGGCAGCGAGCCCCCGGGAGGGTTCCCCCTCTTTGGCTGTTGCAGAGACGGGGCTGGAGGTCTCTGCGGCCTCGGGGTCCCCGCGGGCTGGGGTCCGGTGCTGTCCAGCAGCCGCCGGCGCGGCACCCACTGGCCGCGGGCCGGTGGCCCCGTGGCTCGAGGCCGGGCTCGCCGTGCCCCCCCCCCAGCCCTGCCACGGTTATTCTTGAGCTCTGGAAGTGCCCCTGGGCCACGCTGAGGGAGTCTAAAGAAAACAGCAATCAATTATGAAAGCCTTACATTTAATTAGCACAATCAAACAGGTTCTTGCTCTTTTCCTAGTATTTTTGCAGCTGTGTAATCCTTAGACGCTGCCTTGTGCGCTTCATTTTGGAACTGCTCTGGAATGACCCCTCTTGACAGCACCATGGATGCTGTCCCAGGTGCTCATCCCGGCCTGATCCAGTGCCTGTCCTGTCCCCCATCGGGCTGCCCTGTCCTGCCACGGCAGGGTGATACCTCCCTATTCCCCTGGAAACCAGCAGACTGCTATGTGCTGCTTAGATAATAGTGCCTTACTCCAGCTGACCCCTTCCCTGCATGAAAAGCTGGACAGACAAGGTCCGCAGCCTTCAGGCATCAGAAAGAAATACTGATATTGTCAGAAATTCCATATTGATCGTGAAGAACAGCCTGGCAGCACAGCAGCGCTCTCAGAAAGTGACTCCATTGGAATTGGCATTCTGTAGACGGCATGGGGAATGGGTTTATAATTCAGCTGACAAGAAGAATTATATTTTGCTGGAGCAACTCACAGGCTCCCTTCCCTTCTTTGCAGGTGGCCTAACACAGATTAGAAATGGAATTCACGCCTGCTGTCTCCTGAGCTGGAAAGAAGGGGCATATACATTCCAATAAAGCTTTGAAATATGGATTTTGTGCCTCTTGGTTTTCCTGCTGGAAGAGCTGTAAGATTTAAGCAGGATACAGGATGAATCTGAATAGACAGCTAATCATGTATTTTAAAAATCTATCTTCCTTAGGGAAGAAAACATTTAATCTGTGATTCCTCTATTTAAATTAACATTTGCTGTGCTGCAGACTGTGCTGAGGAGAAGAAAAATCCTTAATTTGATTTTTAAAAGAAGAGAAGCAACTGTACCTTTAACTGAGTGAAACTGGCTTTTCAGATTGGCAGCTCCAGGCATCCAAAGCTAGCAAGTGGATAACACACTGTTAGGATGTGTGGGTCTGGGATGGGTTTGCATTACCTTAGTAAAATGCTTGCTCAGTTCTGCTTTACAGTCTATCTCTTCCAATTATGGTGCTCATTGTGGGCACATCAGTCAGCTGCAACGCTGACAATGACAAGGCTGCAGCTGGCTGCAGGTGTCTCGCACCAGGCAATCTTACTGACCACACTCACTCTCTAATCTCCACATTCCAAACTGCCTTTCTTCCCCTATAATCTTCAGGAGGTCAGTACTGGGAGCTGCTTTTTTGGGCAGAGCTTCATGTGCTGTTTCATGAGTTTCATGGCTCTGTGTGGGAGCACAGGTACCCAAACTCTGCAGCCAGACCAGAGCAGGGCATTTGAAAGAATCTCCTCCAGCTCAGCAGTCCCAGCTGTCCTCTTGCCCCAATTAATTTATCATTAGGAGCATGGCCTGTTCCCCACTGCAGCTCTGCTGTCAGCAGACAAAAGGCCAGCCAGCTGCAGGGAGCTCATCTGGATTACCCGTGACTGTCCTGACGGCCACGGCGGAGCAGGGAAGGAGATCTGCACACCAAAGAGGCCACAGATCACAGCAATACAGCTCTGTCCTCCCCACCAGCCCAGAGGGAAGCCCTGGCTCTGCTGCTCCCCTCCCTGCTGCCCTCAAGCTCTCATGCTCTGAGCTTGGTTCTCCTGTGGTTTACCAAAGGCTATAGCTGAACTTAACTGCTCCTAAAAATGCCATTTTGCAAAGGCATTTACAGAAGCAGCAGCAAAGCCAGATGACCTTTCAGATTGCTTGTGGTGTTTATTTCAAGGCAGGAGAAAGAGCAGTAAATACTGAGCCAGGAGAGCTCATCTCTGAAAGCCCTTTTAAGTAGACATTTTACAAGATAAAACCCATTGCCATCTGCAAGTAGTACAGTGGAGAAATAAATCCAGAACTGTGTCAGTAACAGCAATACCTATGGGGCTGTTCTGGGGAATTACTTTGTCTCTGTTCATATGTATAATATCACCCTGAATGCTTGCAGGGGCCTCCTGATTAGCTGCTCCTTTTCTTCTGCACAAGGAAACAACTTCCAAAAAAACCAACAACTTGTAACCACACGCTAAAAGCCAGATACAGTTCATGAACCAAATGCTCCTGGAAGGGTCATTAAACTCTGTCCCCCACCACTAACAGCAGAGATGGGCTGTGTTACCCTGAAGGAGCTGATGGACCCCGCTGGGCCCCACCAGCACCAAATCCAGGACCTGCCCTCAGCTGCCAGGGCCACTCCCAGCACACGCTGTCATCGGGCCCTCACCCTCTCACTCAGCTGTCATTCCCCCTGTCCTCACCAGCATGTCCTGGGCGTGCAGGTCTTCCCTCAAAGCTGAGCCACACCACTTTACACCATCAGCAGCCTTTGCTCCCCACACAGTGTGACTGTCCAGGACGCCACATTTTCCTCATTCCCAAGGCTGAGCTGGCAGCTTTGTGCCTCCTCCACTCAGCAGCGCAGAGCACTCCTGTGCAGCCGTGCCACGTGTGCCGTCACCGGTGCCACCGTGCAGCACCTGCTGCCTCCTGCCAACAGGTGCACGAGCAGGTTCTGCCTTGGCACACAAGGAGAGAGTACAGGCAGCACAGGAGGGAGAAATGCCAGCAGCAGGAAGCTGCCTGCGGGTCTTCCATGATAAGCTGTGGAGCATGGGCAGCGTACTGCCATTCTGTTCAGGAGAAGAGGCAACCAGCTCAAGGAGGCTGTTGCTATGGTAGAGGTGGAGGTGGTGGGAACCTGCCATCTGCCACATCTCAGACCCCAGTAAGAGACCCTGCTAGGACTGGTGCAGACACTTGGCCCCAAGCAGCATGGTTAGAACTGCAGCTCCCCTAGGCAGAGTTAAGAACAGGGTTGTAGGACACAGATTTGGGTGGGTTTACCAGGATTCTGCAGACAGCTGAGCTGGTCCAACCAAGCAGGCACAGCAGTATCCAGAGGGAGGATGGTCCAGACTGAAAACTTAAGCTAGAATCACAAGGCTTTTCCAGGAAAGGTGTTTGTTGCACATCCTGGCAGCTTTCCAGCTCTTATGTGCTTTTAGTTTTGAGCAGTTGTAGTAAGGAAGAACAAAGGATAGACGGTCCCATTTCCAGACACATGGGATCATGACTCGATTAGCAGCAGGATTGCCCTGCAAAGCACTGTTAAAGGCACATCCAGAACCTGAATGAGGTCAGAGCCTCACACCCAACCTCAGAAATCACTGACTTGATAACGTTATCTACAACAGATATTCCTATCCTATCCTGGGTCAAAGGAGTCTAACCAAGGGGGGACTAAATAAATGAGAAATGCCACCTGTTTTGAAGAAGGCCACACCATGAACTTGTGCATTACTGCACAGACATCTCACTGTTGTGTCTTTCAGTACATCGGGAGCTTGGATGTCCCCAGGCCCAACAGCCGCGTGGAGATTGTGGCAGCCATGAGAAGGATCCGGGTAAGTTCAGAAGAGCTGAGCCCCACACAGAGTTAAAGGTTACACTTGCTGGAGTGACTTGATTGCAATCTACTGTTCTGCATTCCCTCCAGCCCTTCCTATCTGGAGCTCAAATCTCAGCACAATCAGGTTTGCAACAAGCTTCTCCAGAAATTCCCAAGGCATCTTAGCATAGGCTCATCCTGTGCTCTTGGCAAAGGGACCAGTTATCAAAACTCAAATGTAACCCCCTCTTCTGTGCTGAGCAGCCATGGGGCTTCTCCTTGAAACTAAGAGATTTATTTAGCCTGTTGGGAATTTTGTGTGTGTGAAAAATAAGCTGTACACAATGTGCTCCACAAAAGCACTTGAGTTCAATGACAGTTCCAAATATATTGTGTTATATATTGAAATATCAGTGCCCTGACAGATGTGATTGATGTCAATCCCATCTGACTAGACTTTGTGGATTCTGCTGCTCCTAGAATAATTTGCTGCTTTCCCCATCCTCCAATACAGTTTTACAGTTCATGTTTCTCGTCACCAAGCCTGCGCTTTTCCTGCTTTGCCCCTTTATTCTGCAGAGCAGCCTGTGAATGGTCCCCAAATTTAGCTGTGATTAGCAGGGTTGGGTGACTTACATCTGCTTCATGTATAACCAGTTCAAGTGCATCTCCCCCAAAAGGCAGTGCAGCTGTTGTGTCTGGCTGAAGTTTTGCAGGGGTCTTAATTCTGAAGCTGTTCATATGTCTCACATCAGCTGAAGCAAGTTTGAGAATCTTCCATTTAAAGCTTTGAAGGGATTATCCTATTTTCCCCCCTTCCCCCACAGTGTTTAACCATCTAATTTTCCTTTAGAATAGTGCTTTTTAAACTTAGCCTGTAACTGGCTGGGGAGCTGATGTATTCATCTCCAGCCAAGCTTAGAAATGACATTCCCCTCCCTTTGCCTGCTCAGACTATTAGCACAGCTCTTGCTCAGAACACAGTGCAGCAGCAGTCTAAATTGCCTGGTTATTTATGGAACAGGTAAATATCTGTAGGAAGGAAAAGCAATAGGTGAGGACTACCAGGGCAGTTTAGGTGCTGGCATAATTATTGGCAATTTTTCCCCTGAATCAATATTTATCATCAGATTTGACACTGCACTTCTGCTGATCTATGACACCCTTGTAAGAAAAAGCAAACAGTATTTTATATCACTTAAAGTGTCACATTCTGTTTTCACACCTGCTATTGCCACAGTGGTACCTAGCTCAGAGCCTTGGCAGTGCAGTAGAATGCTTGAGTGCCACAAGAAACATGTAAAAAACCCATTCTGCATCCTGGGTGCCGTCACTTAATATTGTCACACAAGATTTTTAAAGTAGGCATCCAGTAATCTATACTGGGTTTTTAATCTTGGAAGCCCGTTCCAAAAAGGGAGGGCTTCCCTTTTCATGTGCACATTGTACAGCAGGATCTTATTCAGACACTTCCTGGCTGCTGAGCGGAAGATGCTCCTCTATTGAAGATAGTTAATTGGCACTGATCCTTAATTAGAGCATAAAGAATGAACTGGGAGGTCTTTGAAGAGAATTCTAGTGCACAGAGTACCCAACCTAGGAACTGAGGGAAGATGGGGGTTATTTATGTAGCGTTCATTTGCATGCAGAGGCCTTGTCTGTACTAGAGTTTTTTCCCATGGACTCTCAGCAGCACCAGTTACAACTGGGAGGAAACAGTGGAAGAAGCTATTGGGGGAAATGAGTATTTTGCTCCTATGTTATTGTGAGTGGTAGTGCCTGTTTGCACTGCAAGAGTGAGTAAGGTCCCACAGCCCTGCCAAGTGTTGGCAGGGGCATGTCGTGGTGAAGCTTTCATCCTTTGTGCATTCCAATGTTCCACTGGAATTCTCCACTGGAGCAGAAGGGAAAAGTCACACAGTACAAGCCCCAGCACAGCATTCCCTGTGCTGCTCCCTGTGCCCTGCGACACGGGAGGAGCCGTGAGCCATCCAGGCGCTGATGGAGCCGGCCCACAGCACAGGAGGGCTCTTACTCACCGCTTCTGCGGCTCCGTGAGCGGGCAGGGAGGAGGATGAGGAGTCACAGCTCTCTTTTCCAGGCTGGGTCAGAGCTGGTTACTCTAGTTACTCATCAGTAAATTGATACAAGCGCCAAAACTGCCTTGGAGGAAAAGCCTCCAGCTGCTGAGCACTCCAGGTGTCCTGAGAGGGTCATAAGGGAAGCAGCAACAGCAGGTGACAAGTCTGCTCCTTGGCACCTTCTGTGTTTTGTACTGGGCTCTTTTACCAGTTACACACGAATTATACCAGGGAACCCAGGATCAGCTCAGTGGGATTCTCCATGCATAAGCAGAGCAGTCTGCCTGCAGACTTCAGGACATTACTCCCAGAGAGCCTCAAATAACAAGTTTTAGCATTAGCCTGCTGAAATCGTGACCTGCTCTTTGGCAGTAGGTATTTGAGGTGCACTCTCTTAGTGAAGCTTAAATCCATATCCTGCGCTGAATGGATGCTTGTAGAATTGCTAGCAATACTCCATTAGTCACACATTAGATCCCATTTCATAACAGACTGGAAAGCCTTGTCTCATCATGTTCTATGCTTCCACTGGAGAGAATGCAAATGCAATAGGTAGAACAGGGAAGCTGCTGTTCTTAGCTTTCCATTATGCAGAGCTAGACAACTTTAAGTTTGCTAATCCCTCCAGTGGATTATTAGCTGCCTACAGCTGCCATGTTGTTATTATATGATCAGAGTTCAAGCTAATCCTTCTACCTCTTGCCCTGGCAGGGGACATGATGAAATGAGTTTGCAGCTTGGATAAGTACACTGTACCCTGACAGGGCCTGCTTAGGAGAGTCCAATTCATCACACAGCTCCAAGCACCCCGGGCAGGTGTTCCCCCACCTCCCAGGGAGCAGCATCTGCTGCCTCCAGCTGCCCGAGGCCATCCAGGTCTGGGTGTCTGGCAGCTCCCGTGCTCCATCAGCATTCTGGTGGAGCTGGCTTTCTGCTGGAGTGGATTCCTCTGCAAGTATTGGAGCCTTTTCAGCACTCCAGGGAGTTTATGTACAAGATCTTTCCTCCTGCACAATTCAAGTGGTATCTAATGTGAAGATGGGTTTTGTAAAACACAAAACACTTCCTTGAAGCTGCTGAGGTTGCTTGGAAAATCTTAGCCTGGGAGACCAGGGAATGGATGGTTTTAAGTGCAGGGTTAACATCGCCACATGTCCTGCATGCATTCCCCAGAGCCAGCACTGACCAGAGGAGAAAGTCGGCTGTTCCCTTCCTAGAGCACCTCTACCCTCAGTCCAGCACTTTACAGCCAGCTGAGCAGGCCTAGTGACATGCTGCTATTTTGAGTGGTGAGTTCTACAAGGACACAGTAGGAGTAAGTGACAAAGCCTGTCATCCCCACAGACAGCCTGCTGCCAGCAATTCCCCAAGACACTCTGTTTATCTACCTTTAAGGCACAGAATCAGTTTCCCTGGAATTTGCACTTAAGAATCTCTGAAGCCTACCAATTTCAGTTCTGTTTGGAAGGTTTAGCTTGGACCTAAGCAGGTATTGACACTCAGAAAGGAGCCAGATGTTGGATTATTTAATCATTCTGTAAGGGAACAGCCAAATGGTGCTGTGCCCATCCAAACACCAGGATGAGTAAACAGGAGGCAGGCATCCAGATTGGTGTGTCTTCTGTTACCTCCACATTTCTTGGGCTTAATTGAATTGAGAAGCCTTTTTCCCCAGAGGCCAGTGTGCCAGAGAAACAGAAACATTTATAAATCTCAGCACAAGATACATGAGAAGTGCCTGTGCTCCCCTTGGAATGAGAACTGGGTTCTCACTTCAGCCTCCCTCTTATCCTGATCATTCTTGCTGCATCCATCTTTGAGCAGAGCCTCAGCACGTTGCAATTTCTCCACACGGTATTTGAGTGAGGAAGTGCAATCCAGCCACACTGTACGTCAGACTGACTGCCAAGTATCAACTGGTAGTGTTGAAGTGTGACATGACAGCAATTTAAATTAGGATGAGTAAGTTACAGTCCTACTGCACAAACTTGTGAAGCAGAGGCAGCAGGGACAGCTGCAGAGAACCTGCCTCTGCACTCCAGCAGCTCCCAGTCCCATAGCTGGGCTGGCTCACACAGCACCTTGCACTTAAAGCCCTGCCAGGCTGTAAATTCCAGCGGTTCAGGAGCAAATATGGATGGGATTTATCTGCTCTTCCTACAGAAGGAGAGAGGAACCAGGTGGACAGTTTGCAGAGGGCAGAGTGACTGCCTTCAGCCCTCTCAGTTTAATTTATTACTGTGACAGGTTTCAGAGGTAGAGATGTCTCATAGGCTTGTCCATGAGATTGTTCTAGAACACAGGTCCCTCGGTTTTCCCAGGCAGGCAGCTTTCTCACTACAGAAGTTCACCAAGAAAACTGCTGCATGGATTCCTCTGACATATTCTGCCTATAAACCCTTCCTGGGTTATTGTGCTCAGAGCTAGGTTTTTCTGTCAGCTTCATGTTAATCTGAGCTGGAGTTGTGATCAGAACTAAAAAAAAAAACCAGAAGCTGAACTCCCAGCTGATGAGTTTCTTGGTTAGTCTGTGCAGCCTCTCCCTCTATAGTGAAGTTATTTGGTCAGCTGTAGCTGAGGCACAGGCTCAAACATGGAAGTGCAAAGTGCTGAGCATTTGCCCTGGGGTACAGGCCTCTGTAGCTGCCTGGCAGGAGCTGTTGTTGTTGGATGGGAGTTTGTTCTGCTGCAGTTCCTGAAGGGTTTTCCCTTTCAGCCTCTTTGGAAGAGCATCCAAGTGCTCAGCCCTGGGCTGTGACAGACAACAGTCTAGTATCTTGAAATATTTCAGCAGCCTCAGACTGCCGGGGTGGACCTTTCTTTAGTTCTCAGAGCACCGTGCACCTTCCTTTCATTTACAGGAAGGTGCCAGAGAAACAGATGACAGTTCTGACAAGGTTAGAGTGTGAAACAAAAGCATCTCTTCCTTCTTCTCCCCCACACTCAGAAGACTATATATTCACCCCAGAGTATGCTCCAAGAGAGCATCTTTTTCTAGGATACCTTCCCTGCATCTCTGGAGAACCATGCAAGGGTTGTTTACCCTGCTAAGTGTTAGACACAGCCTCCAGGAGAGAGCCAAACCAATACACATAAGCATGCACAAACTTGCTCTGGCACCTTCTGCAGAATGTCTCGTGTCAGTTCTGTCTCTTCTCCAGAGCAGAGGTCTAAGAAAGGCTCCTGCAGCTTCACACAGGCAGTATGTGATCAGCCCACAGGACTGCTCAGTTCCAGGTCCCAGAAACACCAGTTACTCTCAGGGTCCCCATCCATGAGACCAGGCATCTGAACCAGTTTAAGGTTTCTACCACACAAGATTAAGTTAATTGGGTTTACCTTTCCAGGCCCTGGCAAAACACAGCAAGTGTTTTCAGGATAGCAATTAAATGTTAATTGCAGCTAAGTTTAGCCCTAATGCCTCATTAGTTTGTTTTCCTCTGTTTGTTGCAGCTATAGCAGAGTCTCCTGCACAGGGATGGGGATCAGGCTGGGCTTCCCAGGAGGCAGGAGTCCCACCTTGTGCTCTGAGGGTCCTACCTGAGCCTTGCCAGAAAGCTCTTACCTGCTCCTACTCAGGGCAGGCAGCACTGAAACCACCACATTCAATGCACTGCTCTACTAAAAGCATTTTACTGTTCCACACTGCAGATGCCCCAGGTTTGGTTCCCACAGTCTGTTTCCTGATCTTTAGGAAGGTAAAGGACCTGACAGGGATGCCACCTTACCTTAAGGGATGACAGACACATTACAGGTCTTACCTGTGTGCAGCACACGATGCTGAAGGAGGTGAGCCCTCTGGCAGAAGGTCTGGCAAGAATCCATTTCTCCAGGCAAAACAAGTGGCTTCAGCTTGAGACTGCAGGAGCTGCAACCTCCCAGGCACTGCTCCTCACCCTACTCCCCTCCTGCCTCCAGGCAGGGCTTTCTGCCCTGCCACTGAGTTCTGTAGCCTCTCCCCCTTGCCAGTCTGCCCTGCAGCACCAATTAGCCTAAACACCAGGTGGGACTAGATCTCCCTGAGACCCCTTATCACGAAGGCCCGAGGAAGGGAAAGGCTGGGTTGGGAAGGGTGGGTCATGCAGGTGCAGCTCGTTTGGCCTCTCTCCACGTGTTCTCTGGTCCATGGTCACCTTAACAGGTGCTGGTGTGCTCCATGCACATGCTGCTGTCCTAACTTTACAAAACATATAATTCAAAATGTGGAAGCTGGCTTTCTAGACGGATTGAGTCTGCCATGCCTCAGACAAACCCAAGCTTGTTTTACCCGTTTTCTGCTGTTCATATTGTCTTAAAACAAAGGGAAGAAGCTCCTAATGAGCTGTTTCTGCAGTGCCATCATGCACAGTGTTTCCAGGCAGCATTGTGTGACTGTGGTGGAGAACTGACTATGCTCTGCTTGTATGTCTTGAGTGGGAGGAGAGGAAAAAACACCTCTGAGATTACAAAAGAATCCAACCTTCTGCTCAGTGCTTGCAGTGGGGTCCCACCGTGCCATAGAGCTGCCCCACTGACTTAGAAACTCCTGCAGGTTTCCACCCTGCTCATCTCCAACCCTAAATCACCTCTGCACTTCTTGCCACAGAAGAATTAGTTACCTTCTGTCATTTAACCTCTGAGCTGAAACGAGTGGGGACTGGTCAAGCTGTGAATACAGGCCACTGTGCCAGAAGGCAGCTTGGGGCTTTTTCAGTAGCCACATGCTTTGACCCAGTTTTTGAGGAGTGGCCGGTGACTAGAGATGCTTCAGTTCTTCCACCCCGTTCAGAGTGTGCAGTGCAGGATCCATAACAGATGGGTGGAGGGATCAGTCAGTGAAATGTGTCATCTCCAGGCAACAGCGACCTTCAGTGCCTTCCTCAGAGTGCTCAGAACTCCATGGCTTCTCCAGCGAGGGGGTGGAACCAGTCAGGCACATTAATTCTGTTTTGCATAAGAGCCATGGTAGATTGGAGTTTAGTTGAAGGCTAATAAAAGCAGCATTTTAATGGATAAAAGCTAAATTAAAATGTTAGTGCTAAATAGAACAAGACAGAGCTTTTTGTCTGATGCTGAATCTTGGCGATGAAGCAGGTACCTTTTAATTGTAAAATAAAGTGGCTTTAACAGTATTATCATTATGTTACTGAAGCATTTAATTTCACTAGCTAAAATATCGCTGTATGAGATCTCTGCAACGCTTTTATCTAGTTTGAAATAAAGAGGCTTTTTCACCAATTATGTTACTGGTTGTAGAGTATTACAGAGATGAAATATAATGGCTTTCAAATTACATTCTGGTGAAGAACACTCAGCCACGACTGAAAGCTGTTTCTTTGTTGGTGCCTGAAAAAATGTAATTGAGAAGGTAACCAGAGTCTAGAGAGCACATTGGATTGGCTTGGTAACGAGGAGCTGCCTAAATCTGAGTGACAACTGCAGGGGCACAGAGCTGGGGCTGCCCATGGGGTGGAGCAGAGACCCGCCTTGTGCAGCTAATACAAGTGCAGGGGTGGATTTCTGCCAGAGCAGGGTGATGTGTTTCAGGAACAAAACAGAATAGCCTATGCAGATATAAACACTTAAGTCTGTCCCATGGGTCTCTCTTCCTGCAGAGAAAAATCTAAAAAACAAAAAAATGTGCCTGTGGTTACAGTGTAACCTCATGCTTTGACTGAGCCTTTCTGGTTCTCAGGTTGAGTCTGTGCTGGACACAGGAGGAAGGCCAGACCCAGTGCACAACAGTGGGTGTCCCTGTAGATGTTGTCTTGATTTTGTCACATGCAAGGGCCCTTTGTACTTTATTGATCAGTGTTCTGAGGAGAGGGACCCTGAGGGACTGTGACCACAAAGCCAAATTCAGCCCAGTAAAATAAGATTTGGTAACAATAGCTTGGTTCTACGCTTGCTTTCTTCAATCTGCTTTTGCTCTGTACTAAATGAGGCCTGAAGGCAAACAGAATCCATGTTACTTTACATAGTGCTTTGACAAGCTACTTCATGTTTTGACCAAATAACAGAGTGAAAAATCCACAGCATAAAAGTCTTGGAAGGAAGGATGCTTTGATGAGGGGGCAGGGATTTTTTGAAGGCATTACGGAATGGTTTTCTTTCTTTCCTGCAGCAGTGATTAGACATTCTTTAAATGTCCTTTCCCTGGACCAGATGGGTTATTTGGACTAATTGGCAGCCGCCTGACAGCTTTCAGGACACCTGAGTCACTTCCACTTCCTCCATCCTTCTGTCACTGCTGCTGCAGAGATCCTGCCTGGGTAGATCTGCTGGAGGGCAGGATGTGGCCCTGTGCACTGCAGGGAGCATCCCAGGTCAGGGCCCTGAATCGCCCTGTTCCCTGCACAGCCAGGTCCGACGTACCCCTGGAATCCCACCAAACCCTCTGAGCTTCGGGGTTTTCTTCCTAAAAATCAAATTCTTTTTGTCAGATGAAGAAGGGCAGAGGGACGTGTTCAGGCCGGGTGCAGTGTGGCAGAGGATGAGGCAGTCACAGCTGCTGCAGGAGAGTATAAGGCACACAGGTTCTCTTCAGGCCCAAATGCTGCCTGTTACCTGTGGAGTGTCCTTTACCTACTGCAGAGCCACACACGGCTCATGGAGCACTAAAGGTTCAGTGATCCCACACCATCATGGACCTGCTCTGTCCTGCTGTGGCCTGTGCTCCTGCTGTTAATCATTACAGGGCATAAACTTCCATCCCAGGCACATGTTCCTGTTTTCATGTTGTTGCCCCCCAGGGCAATGCTGGTCTCCTGCTTGTCTCGCTTCCTTGCATCCCAGCTGGTGGCAGGAGCTGTGAGCTGGGGCAGGGAACACGGTTTGGGGTTAATCACTGACCTGTGTGTGAGCAGTGCAGGATGCCTTGATGTCCACAGCTTCACACCTCTCTGCTGACACCACTGCAAGCCCAGGGACACAGGGAACAGCACTGGGGAGAGAGAGGGGCCTGTGATGTTCTGGTACAGTTTTGGTGACAAGACCTCAGTGATGATAAATACTGAGAGCATAAAACCCTCTTTTTCCATAATTTCCATATCTAGACCCAGGCTTTTCTCTCATCATGATTCACTAATGTCAGTAGCTCCCCTGAGGCTAGTAGAGTCCTTGAACTGCTTAATATTCTGGAGTTTTGGAAATGACACAATTAGGCTTGAATTTTCTTTCTCTTACAGTAGCAGTCTTGTTTCCAAATTTGAGTGAAGTTTCATGGGCAATTTGAGAAGAACCCAGAGACTTTCCTTTAAATTTAGGAACTGCAGTTTTATTAGCACTCAATAATTTCTAAGCAAGGCCCACTTGGAGAGAAGCAGCGTGTGAGCTGTGCTGTGCCTGGCTCTGCTCAGGGCTGCACTTAGGGCAGCCTGGCAGGAGAGGGGTGAGCTCCCTCCTGTCTTCACTTCTGCTGTATTCCAGCAATGCACACGATACAAGAGCTCGTGGGCAGATTGCAAAAGACATTTGTGCCCCACGTGTTGTTCAGGACAACCAAAGATAACCAAGATTCAGGATAACCAAGATTCTGATGTCAGTGGGAATTAGGAATTGTGTGCTTTAGAAAATCCCTCTTAACAGTTGCGTCTGAGCATTGGGCCTGGCTGCTGATTTTCCTAAGGAAGCAGGATCTTTCAGTACTGCACGCCAGGTCTTTACCAACAGACCTTACACATGCAGTCCCTGTGGTGACTGACCCCCTTCAAGCTCAATGGCCTGTTCCTGGCTGGAATTGCTGCACTGTTGCTGCTCACAGATGCTAACACATCCTTTCAGTGCAGCACCTGGAGGTCAACTATAAGTCACTGGGTTTTCTGTAAGAAATGTTTTCTCAAGTGGAACTGCTGGAGATTGATAGCATTAACAGCTACATAGAAAAAGTCTCCTTGCCTGGCAATAAAGCAGATTATTTCTGAGTGTCTCAAACCAGTACATCGCAAGGCTGTTTCATGGGAGTTGCTGGCACTGAGGTGTAGGAAGGTTCATCTGCACACCCAGGGCTTGAGCTAACAAAGAGCTCTTTGCCCCGAAGGAGAATGAAGATGGATTGCACCTAGCAAAGGAGTCCTGAAGCCTGGTCTGCACACAGCAGCACACTCAGCATCCCCCATTGTCATTCTGGTCTAGTTTGTAATCAAGTGCTGGTTCTGAATGCAAATGGAGATCAAGTCTTCGTTCTAGCTTGGATTTTGCTTGCTCGAAGATAAAGGTGCCAAGTCCAGCTTCCTGACTCTGCTGTGGATATGCAAAGGAAATGTTAATTTCCCTAGTAGGTAGCTAGGAGAAATGGCAAGACACAGAGCTGGAGGACAGCACCCGAGATGCATATGGGGTGTGATAGCAAGTCTGGAAGCCAGGAGATGTTCCCTCCCTGCAGCATTTACACAGAGCAGGTGTTAGTCATGCAGATGTAGCTTCTCCAGATTCTCAACAGAAACTAGGTTGCTCCTTCTCCTTTGGATAGGTGCTCACCCTGGAAGCTGAGCATCACTCTCCCCCACACCCTGAAGTCACCGAGGCTTTCAGGAGGAGGCTGCAGAGCAGCACGGTGCTGGAAGTGGAGAACCCCAGCAGATCACACCTGGCCCTATTAGGAACCAGGCCTGGGTTGACTTGGTTATCAGGCTGAACACGTGGGCACTTCTCTGCCTCTTTATCTGAACCTCCCCTTGCCTGCCCCAGTCTCAGGAGCACCCACATTCCCTCTCCATCCCTGCACTCAGAGCGTGGCTCCCCGCCTGCTCTGGCTGCCTCCACCTCCGGATTGCCATCCCCCTTCCCTTGGACTACCTGCACTAAAATAGCATCCTTACATAAACACAAAGTGTTACATTATTTAGAGGCCTAAAATCCCAGCACCTGCCTTTGTCAGAGCCTCAGCATGGCAGTGGGATTAGGTTTTCTCTCCATCTCTGTGCTGTGCCTGTGAGTCCCTGCCAGGACCCTCATTAAGCCCTACCCCACACACTGCAGTGGTGGGCCTTGCCTGGCTCCCCTGGCCACAAACTGCTCGTGGGCTGAACAATGCTCTGCTCTCCCGAAGAACAGCATCACAAACACACCTCTGAAAAGCCACAGAAGAACAAAATTGGCTTTTTATTCTCTCTCCAAACAAGCAATAAACACCAACTTGCAGAGACAGAGCATAGCAGCCCTGTTAATCACCTCTGCCCCATCTCCCCCTCCTGCTTCTGATGACACCAGATCCTCTTTTCCATCTCTGCACAGCCTAGCCAAAATACCAGGAAGTGAGCCACGGGCATCTCCCCTGCTGTGGCCTGTCAGGCTCATGGAGAGAGGTGAGTAGGGACTGAAAGTACAACAGGAACTTTGGAGCAGGCAGCAGAAATCCTCAGTTGCCTCCTACTCCTGTCTGGACAAGCAGTATCTGGTGGCCTGGCCCTGCCAGCGAGGTGCTGGGTAGCTGTCACTTGGCAGGGACTGGCTGTAACCAGAACAACTGAGTGAATGAAGTAGAAAATGAATATCCTTGCTTTGTGAGTGAGAACCAGACGTAGAAAATACTCTCTTACCTTCCCACAGCCATGCAGAGGGTCTGGGGCTTTTTCATGGAGCTCTGAGCTTGCTGCAGAGTCCTGGCTCCTGCTCTTCGGAGCTTTGTAGTGTGAACATTGATGGACAAGGTTCAAAGCAATCCAGTCTCCTAACTTGCCTCTTGTCCTACATACCAGACTGGAGGGCAACTAGGATGTGAAACATGCACTAAACCAGGCCCTTCTCTGCAGGGCCTTGTGACACAGATGTTTGTAGGGAAATATGGAATTACTTGAAGATATCGCAGTGTATAATTGCAGTTTCACTTCTCAGGGTTATTTCAGGTGAATCTGACCTGCTTCTAATGAAATTAGCACTTTTTATCTGCAGTAACCTAGCAGCTTTTTCAGGTAGGGACATTTTCATGCTCCTGTGCACTCAGTGCCTGGTACATGGACTCCATTGGGGTGGGGTCCCGAGACACTACTTCATTACTGACGCTAATTAATCATCCAAGGCACTGTGGGTGGAAAAGGTAATTTGTTTTCTCCTGCAAAGTGAATAGAGGTAGGGAGGAAAATAAAACCCAGCTTCCCTGTGAGCTGGGCTTGGCCTGCCCTGGCAAGACAAGGACTGAAGGGCCGTGTGTGGGAAAGCTCCCTATTAAACCTGGGGACAGCAGGGAGCTCCTGGAAGTGACAGACACACAATGGTGCTTTTGTCAGAGAGGCACCAAAGGCCAGATGATGTCACCTTGCGCTGCGCTGTGAGGCTGCTTGTGCCTCTCAGGATGGAGCTCAGCAGTATTGCACTGTCTCTTCCACAGGGAGGAGGCAATGAAAAGGCTGCTTTTGTCCCACCCCTTTTTAAAAGCAGTCGAAGAAGCTTTGTTCTCAGACAGTCTGTGGGTTTTCAGAGGTGGAAAAGACTAATTAAAGAGACACTGCTAGCCCTGGGCTCCCCACCAGCTCCCATCACCTGCAGGAGCCCTACTCACCCCCATGGGTGTAACTCTGACCGCTTTTTCCTCCACATCCTTTGGACTGGCACAGAGAAGTATCTGAACTCCAGCCACCTTTAGGTGGGAAGATCGAGTTATCCTTAAGGGCTGTCTGGGGCCTCAGCAGTCTGGGACCTCCCAAGGATATAAGATCTGTCGAAAATGAGGAGAAGGGGGATGAAGAGGAAGGCCTGTGTTACCATGTCCATCAGAATGCTTTGAAGCAGGATTCCTCAGATGTCAATGGAGACCTGGACAAAATGCAGCTCTTTCCTTTCCTCCCCTTACCTGATCAGCCTCCAGCTGCTGCAGCCAGGGCAGCATCCTCACAGCCCCTGCCCCAGGTCAGCCAGCACTGCTGGCCACCCAGGCATCCTTTGGGATGGACTGGGGCCACATTTCTTTGCTGCCCTTCCAGGGACTCCCAGAAACCCAGCAGGGCCATGATAGCTCCTCAGCACCTTCATCTCAGCGTGTGGGGAGCGGTCTGCGGCATCTACAGAGGGTTTGTTGGATGGTGGAAGGAGCTCATTTAAATGAGAAAAAAAGACTTTGAGTATGTTGCCAGCATTCTCCTTGCCTATTGTACTCCCTCTTCGGTTTCTGCTTTCCAGTGAACAGTTTTATGTCTCCAAGGATCATAAATTCTCTTTTTTCACTGGGCAGGAGGTGCGCTCCTGGTCTCCACTGCTTCCTGCGTCGCTTTTGTGTCCGTGTTGCCCAGCTACTGCAGCACAGCCCCAGACTATGCCTGGCCGCATTCACACCGGCCACGGCCCCGGGAGCGTGTGCTGCCGGCGGGCACGGGGGTTCACAGGATTCAGACAGGCACATGCTTCCCAAGGGGAACAAAGGGGAGGCCATAACCCAGCGGCTTCCAGACGGAGCCACAGGGAGGGCTGCGCTGACCGCGGCCGGCAGTGACCTCGGGAGGGTGGGATGTGGTGCTGAAGGGGGGGTCGGAGGCTGGACAGCAGCCTGTGGTCCAGAGGCTGTGGGAACTGATGCTGCTGGTTTGACAGCTCCAGGGCAGCACGCAGCACTCTGCTAAGCCCCACTGGCTGGGAGAAGAACTCCAGAGTTTTCTGTAGCATCAATTCCAAGGGCAGCACTCCAAGCATGGGTAGTTCAAACAGCAGCTGAGATAACACCCTGTCCTCACCCCATGTGGGTCAGTTGGTTTGAAATTAGTTACATTCCTGAGCTGGAAATACTTGGATTCATCATGGCTTTAATTCCTAAAATGGGACTTGTATAGGACCAGAGGCTGCACAGGGAAGGGAAGGGAAGGGAAGGGAAGGGAAGGGAAGGGAAGGGAAGGGAAGGGAAGGGAAGGGAAGGGAAGGGAAGGGAAGGGAAGGATGCTTCCCATCCCGCTGAGATGCAGCCACGTGTCAGGGGAGCAGGGACTGGGGGTCTGGCTGGGGTGGTGCTGCCCAGAGCCGGTCAGTCGGGGGGCAAAGCCCAACCCATTCCCACCTCCTCATTGCCATGCTCCCTGTGTCCGCTGGCGGGCGAGGCTGAGGAAGGGGCTGGGACGGGTTATTGTTGGAGGTTGTTTATGGACACATAGATCCTGCAGCCTGCCAGGCCGGGATGGGGCGAGGGGAGGCCAGGGCAGGACAGCAGGCTAAGGGCTGGCTGGAGAATTTACGGCCACAGGAAGGAGTCAGCAGTTTCCAAGCCTGTGGCATCTCCCTATGGGCATGCAAACAAGTACATACCCAGCTGTGACTGGGGGCACTGACACACTCCTGTTTCAAAAACCTGCAGAGCCTCTGCTTTAATTTTCCTTAATACAACTTAAAACACCATTTGAACCATGGCCAGGAGCATGTTCCAGCCTTGCTGCTCCTTGTTAATGAAGAAGATGCATTTTTTGGAAGCAGAGATTGCCTCCAAGACCTGCAAAATCTCTATTTTATGACAGTTCTCATTTGCATAATGAAGGCCCTGATACCTTCGGTAATTAATCACATTAAGAATTGCTTCCTTGAATAACTCTATTCATGCAGGTTGTTCCTAGTGCTGGAAACTGCACATGATTTCCAATGTGCATTAGCCCAAGTTTCATCAGCAGATGGAAGCTGGTAACTGCATGTGTAATTTATATCTGCTTGGGTGGAATTATCCAATGAAATATGCATCACACGGCGCCATTAACATTTCTAGTCATACAGTCTTTAGCTCGTGGGTAAGTTAATATTACATGCCAGCAGTGTGTGGGACCATAGGAAGGGCAAAGACTTGAACACAGGGATTTAAGAGCAGAAGTGGAAAGTATTCCAGGTCAAACACAGCAGATACAGAATTAATGATACTGCTAAAATAAATGAGATTAATAACCCTTTTCTGACCTGCATTTTTTTATAAAATGTCCCATCTTGTCTCCGTAGTTAACAGGCTGCTGAATCACCACTTGTAGGGACAACTCCAGATCCTTTAGCATCCAGAGAGCTTTTCCCCATAGGACAGCACAAACAACAGGAGAATAACGATTGAATCGTGGAAGGCAGCAGAGAGAAATGTTGCTGTGTGGGTTTGGATTTGTCAGTAACCTTGACAAATCTGGGGAAAAAAATCCCATCAATTCAATAGTAAGAAGAAAATCAGTGATTAGACTGTGCTGTGACAGCAGTGACAGGTCAGCCTGGAGCCTCGTGCCGGGATGGAGGTTGGCTTATGCATGGACATTTCTACAGGAGAAAGTCAGCTGTCTCAGAGTGCCTTTTTCCATGTGCTTTCCTGTCCTTACATAAATCATGGTTCATTAAAATACTGATTCCTGCTTGATAGGAAGCAATTAAATGACTGAAGCTGTGCTTCATCTGCCTCTTCTGTGGAGAGATGGAGAGAAAGTCCAAGCCAAGCTGGTGTGATGTGAGTGTGCAGCTCTGCCCAGCCCTGCTCTTGGGGCACGGTGCTCTCACCCATCTGATGTTCCTGCTTCCTGTGCTAGGACATCGTACAGCTTCTGCTGCTTGAGGGGTTTCACCCTTTAGAAAAGATTTGAGGCACTAATGAGTTTTAACTGTTTTCAGGCCAAGCTGGCTCTGGCCACGGCCTGCCCCTAGGCACCTCCGCTGTGGGGAGCGTGCCTTGGCTATGTGCTCCAACAAGGATGCAGCAGGGGCCACAGGCTCCATGGAGAGAGAAGGTCCAACAAACCCCTTCCTCACTGAGGCCGCTGTGGCCATATCCAGCTCACGGTGCTGCACAGCTCTGCCTGGAGCTGAAGCCCTGTGCATGTTCTGGAGCCAAGCTGGGGTGGTGCTGTGTGGGAGCTGGCTGGAGTTCCCCGGGTTTAGAGTCTTGTCATCACTCCTGGCAGCACCCACAGGTTCGCTGCTGCTGCTCCCAATTGTTTCTTTCTGTCCAAGAGAGAAAGAAAAAGCATCTCTGCAAAATCCAGGCTTGGACTTTGCTTAAAGTCTTTGAGTAAAGAGCCTTGTTTGAATGTAATTGCACCCCTGTTGCTACAATGGGAAAATACACTGTATTGCTCTTTCTTGGAAAGCTCAGCTAGCATTTTCCCAGCTATTTGTGTATAAAGAAAGATAAACAGCTCTTTAGCGGGCAGAACAGTCTATCCCGGGTTTATTGACATTCATGGAGCAGACAAGGACAAACAGTTTGGTGAGCGCAGGGGAGGGGGAGCAGCTGGGCTGGGGGAGCTGGGCATGAGGGGTGGAGGGTGGAGAAGCCCTCTCAGGTGCTGAGCTTGGCGAGTCCATCTGCCCGGCCCCAGACCCGCAGGCGCTGCTGCATCCCCGTGGGCCCCCCGGCACCCTGCAGGATGCACTCACCACCTCACCCTTCCTCTCACTCCTCCCCATAAATAAAAAAACATGTATAGCAAATTTAGTTCCAGCTTCACATGCAATAGCGCTATAGATAGATTTTTAAAGAGCTTGTCTGAAAGTAATAATTCATGGGGAGATCAAAAGGCTGTGGTTTAATCCGGGGTCTGTCTGATACCATAAACCTTGCAGAGTGCTAAGAATTCAATGAGCAGCATCAAAAGCCTGATAAACATGAAAGCCACCCAATTTTCTGTCTGTAAGGCTGGCGTGGCTTACAATTGGTGCTGAGGGGCTGGGAAGATGTGGATCTTCTCTGCAGAGCTTGGGTGACAGAGCCACACACAGTCCTCCAGCTTCAGCATCCCAAAAGAGGTGCCTGGGCTCGCTTTGCATCTCAAGTGCTCCCTGCACCTCCCCGACTGTATAAAGAAATCAGAGTTCTAATTAGATATCTAATTACATGGCCTAGGTAGATTTCTGGCTGCTTGGCATTGCCTTTTCCTCCACATCCACAAATCAGAGTCTGCATTGATTCACCAAAGCGACATGACAAAGAGGTGGATTTCAGACAGGGACTGCAAAAAATATGGAGTATCAAAATGCTGTATTTGGAAGCTGAAAATGGTGCTTAAAATGGGGGCAGGAAGGATGAGTGCTGTAAACAAAGGTCTCCAGAGTAGAAGGGTTCTGCCATGCTTCTGTCAGCTAAAGCAACATTTAAAAGCCAGTGTTTAATTTTTAACACAAATGGAGGTGAGTACAGGCAACAGACACCTGCAGGGTTTTTCTCCAGAGATCCTGATCCCACAGAGGTTAATGTGATTATGCAAATGACTGAGGTATAATTACGTTACTGCCGCCCATCTGGCCCTCCCTGGAGCTCCTGAGTGATTTTATATTCCCCATGCACTGCAGTGCTGACACACAAGGGCACCAGAGATGTTCCTCCTTGGTGCCACCTCCCCATCAGACCTCTGGAGCAGAGTCCTGCTGGACCAGCCATGGCCAATGCATTGGGAAAGCTCTTCCCAGATCCAAATTAACAGTCTGGATGCAATCCAGAGGATTGAGCTCCACTTGTCCTCTCCCAAGGGATGCTCCTGACGAAGCCAGGATCCTGCCTGGCATCCCAGCTAGTGATGGTGCAGCAAGTCCTTCCCAATATGGTTTTTCTCAGCACAATAAAACAAATTCCCACCTCCCTCAGCAGTCAGGATTTTCATGTCAGACACTGACTACCACATACTGTCCCAGGTACCCCCAGTACTCTCTTAAACTTGGGTTTTTCTTCCCACCAGTATGAATTCAAAGCCAAGAACATTAAGAAGAAGAAGGTGAGCATCATCGTGTCCGTGGATGGGGTGAAGGTGATCCTGCGCAAGAAGCAGAAGGTGAGGCTGCTCCAGCCCAGGGTGCTGCTGCTGCTGCTTAGGACAGTCACACTTCTAACCAAAACTGGCCTTTTTTTAAAAAAACACCCAGAATTTTCACAAGAAAACACTCCATTTGTTTCCACCCAAATAATAACAAAACCTTGCTGGAAAGAGAGTGGGAATATTACACTGCGGGAAGAGGATTTTTTTTTCTATCAAAAAAATATCTCTCTCAGGAGATACTGGTTCTTTTTCTTCCTAATACCAGAAAGCTTTTTCCATGCTGCCTGGTCTGAGCACCCCTCAGCTCTTTGCCCTGCTGTCCTTTCCACTGAGTCACTGAATCTAGATCTAAGCCCCAACTCCAAGCCTTCTCCAAAACGTGTAACTCTTCTGCATATTTGATGTTATAAATTAATCTTAGAGACCATTTTCAGCCCTGAAGGCTGTGATCAGATATGATAAACGATCCAAAAAAAATCTATTTATATCTGAGATACTGTTGAAACAGCCATGGCTCATCTAATCACACTGCAGCTTGGATTGTGGCTTGGGACTAAAGCACTGTTCTCTGTTTCCTACCCTTCAGTTTGGCAGAGTTTCACCTGATTTACTGTAATTTTGTCTCTGCTTACAGAGAAAGGAGTGGACCTGGGACGAGAGTAAGATGGTGGTGATGCACGATCCCGTGTACAGGTACATGGCAGGGATTCAACCAGTGAGGGCCAGTCAGCCCTGGGCGATCCGTGCCCTTCCTCCCACCTGCTGAGACACCTCCACCAGGGCTTTCCAAAGGACCATCTAAAATTAACAAGGGCACAAAGTTACTGCTGATGGAGAATCCTTTTCATACGTTTTTGAGAGCGAGGTGGACTGATCTTGCTTTGTAGCTGGCTCTGCTTTGAACAGGGTTAGACTGGGTGACCCTGGAGATGCTTCAACCTGGATCACTCTCTGATTCTGCCTCTGAAGACAGGCTTCCCACGGTTTTCCTTCAGAGCATGGCTCTCCCTGTGCTTCTGAAGCAGGGCCTTACTCTGAGGTCTAAGTGCTCACAGGGAATTAACCCTTACAGATGTGGCAAGAAAGCACTGACTTTCCATAGCACCTTCCATGGGATATTGAGGTATTCCAGACACCACAAGCCCCACCCAGAGGTTTACACTGAGTGTAAATCTGGTGCCTCAGGAGCCCCTGGGGATGGGAGGCAACCCCATCGATGGGGCATGGCCTGAGGATGGGTTAAGAGCACAGGGTGCTCCAGGCTGTTACATCTGCAAAGTTAATAATTGTACCATGAGCACGGAGCCCACAGCCCTGAGAACGGGGATCCCCAACACTGGTTTTTGGGCTCAGAGCCCTTAGTGAGAAGATAAGGAACAGAGGATGTGCTGATGCATTATCTGAGCCCACTTCTCACCTTTGGCTTTCTTTAAAGATTACTACAAGATGTGGTACTTTGGCAATAACTGCTCTAATTGCAAGTTCAACACCCAAAAAATTCCAGTGACAGGAAAGAGCAGAAGAAAAAAACATTTCAAGAATGCCTTTGGTTTCTTCTCTATTCAAAGCTAAACTCACTTGTCACATTTTCACCCAATTAAATCAAACACATACGAAAATCTTCAAAATGGTTTTGCAGCACGAGGAGGAGAATTAGCCTGAGCAGGAGAGAGAGGAATCCTCCGAGTGCACTCAGCATCCCTGGGAGAGGCTTTTGTGCTGTGCCACCTGCCCACTGCCGAGGAGGGACCCTCTGGGTCCCCGGGCTGGCTGCCCCAAGAGGCAGGACAGTCACAACCCTGCAGGCGGTTCTGCCACGCTGCAGCCTGGGCAGGGGTTAATTGCTGGCGCTAAAAATAGCCACTCGCTTTCCAAGACTATAGATTTTTTCGCTTTCCCACGGCGTCTTTAAAAAGCTTTTGCCTACTTCAGAAAGCAGAAGGTTTTCCATCAAGCCAGAAACACTCTCTAAATCCATCGCCTCCTGCCTCGAAAATTGCAGGAGGGGCCATTCACCAGCACTGCCTCGTTCCTCCAGTCCTGGGGACACACAGGAGCAGAGGTGGTCTGGAGGGCAGAGACTCCCCGGGTGTTTAATTCCCTTTGTCTCTCTCCCACCTAGAATTTTCTACGTCTCTCATGACTCGCAAGACCTGAAAATATTTAGTTACATCGCAAGGGACGGCGCAAACAACTCCTTCAGGTGCAACGTCTTCAAATCCAAGAAGAAGGTAGGATGCTCCTGGGCATACACCCGCATAACTTCTGGGGCAGAGGGTGCAGATCCCTGGGGGGTGACTGAGGCAGCGCCGGTGCTGGGTGTCCCCAAAACAACGTGCCTGGTGCTTGTCCCCTCCCGCCCAGCCTGGGCAGCGGCGCATTCCACACAGGGATAGGAGCACCCAGATCCAGAGCGGAGAACCGGGGGGCACTGCTGGAGCACGCAGCACAGGATGAGACGCAGCAGCCCGGAGTGGGAGGCAGGGCAGGCTGCGGTTCCCCCGTGGGCGGTGGGGCGGTGGTGGGAGCGGCGTTGGCACCGCGGCTGAGCAGCGCGGGTTGCTCCGCAGAGCCAGGCCATGCGCGTGGTGCGCACGGTGGGACAGGCCTTCGAGGTGTGCCACAAGCTGAGCCTGCAGCACGCCCTGCAGAACGCCGACGGGCAGGCCGACGGCGCCAGCGACAAATCGGCCGAGGAGCAGCCGCTGGAAGGTGACTCGAGGTCCCGAGGGCGTGAGCACAGCCCTCCCTGAGGCAGTGGTGCGGGGATGCTTTGGGGTGGGGACACTCGAGGTGGCACGGTCCTTCATGGGCCAGCTGTGGTGGCAGTGAGAGGTTTGGGCCCCTTCGGATGGGGAGCATTTGGAGTCTGCCCTGCCTGCCCACTCCTACTGAGCACTGGGGAGGGGGAGGCTGAGCCCCCTCATCCAGCAAGCTGAGGGTCTGCAGCCTCTCAGCCAACCCATTCCCTCCCTCCTGCCCCTTCACAGCACGCTGAGACTTGCAGTAAGTCCTGGCCATTGTCCCTGAGCTTCCCCCAGCTCCCAGCCCTGCATGGGGCCCTGGCTCTTCCTGCAATCCTGCACAAGGAAGGGAGGCTCAGATTCATGTGTCCGTCTTGTTTGAAGTTCACCAGATAAAGGGCTCCAAGATCACGGATGTGGATGAGGTTGGCATCGATACTGGTGGCATCTGTGTGTCTGAGAGGGGACCCAGAGAGCTGCCAGGTGCCAGAGGGGACCTCGGCATGCTGAAACCTGGGCAAGCCTCAAAGGAAAAGAATGGCCAGGTAATGGGGGGTGGGCTGGAGGACGGTTCATGTGCTCTGCTGCTGCTGAGGGCCCTCTGCTCAGGGTCACTATCATGGCTTGATTTGGAGGTGCTTTCATGGAGACCCCATTGCAGCCCTCCCTCCTGGCTCCCTGCTCAGGACAGGCTGTTCAGTTCCCAGTTTACCTGCAGCAAGGCCGTGTCCAGTGCTGGGTGGGGGTTGAGGCGAGAGGCAGGGGTGGGGGCTGCGGCGCATGGCTGAGCAGGCTTCAAACACCACCTGGGGTGGATTTCCATGCCCTCAGTGCTGCTCTGCAGTGGTTGCTTGTTCGACTGCCCTGGCAGTGATCCCTGACTCCCCTCATACTCCAGGCCCAGGGAGCAACTTCCCGAGGAGGCCCAGCCCTGGCAGCGCAGGCACCCGGGGCACATCCAACTCGAGCAGCAGTTTCACCTTAATGAATGGGTGCTCCACAGAGCTCTGGGAGCACTTCCCAGAGGCCTGAATGGCATCGCTTCAGCTCACACAACAGTAATGCTCGCAGGGCCTGGCTGGAAACAGCTGCAGTGACACGAACTCCATGGGATTCGTTTGCGTGCCAGGGAAGGCCGGGTTTTCCTTCGCATTCCTTCTGCCACTGCCCAAGCAGGGGAGGGCAGGGGCAGGAAGGGCAGTGGCCACAGGCACTGGCAAATGCTCCAGGGACCAGGATACCGCCCAGCCTGGCCAGCCACAGCATGGGAAGGTGGTAGAGCGTTTGGGTCACTCCCTGCTGTCTCCTCCCTGGGAGACCTGGGGACCTGCCCTCCCCAGACACAGCCAAGGCAGCCCTGCCAGCTCTCTGGGAGGAGTCTCTCTCAAACACTCTGTCCTGGGGATCCCACAGATGTGCAGATCTGACGCCGAGCCCAGGGGCTGCCCCTCAGCATCCCCCTCGGTGCCTGGAGTGCAGGGGCTTCTCTGCTGCTCTGGGGTCAGTGCCGTGGGGAACCACGATCCAAATCCCACCCTGAGCCGGTCAATCCGCTCACCTGCCCATTTCTTTGTGCCCAGGATGCCGAAAACTGCTCCCTCCACCTGGCCAGCTCCCAGCAGCTGCTCAGCCCGAGCAGCCCCTGCTCCTCGGCCTCCATCACCCCGCTGGCCTCCCAGCACTGCCTCCAGCTGCTCCAGCAGCAGCTCCTCCAGCAGCAGCAGCAGACGCAGGTGGCTGTGGCCCAGGTACACGTCCTGCCCTCCCCTCAGGCGGCACCAGCCCTTCTCCTCTCCCTGCTCCAGCGTCCAGCCGGGCTAGGCCGACAGCGGGGCAGGTGGGAGCGGGCCGGGGCCCTCGCAGCGCTGCTGGCAGCGTTCCCGATCGCACAGCTCACGGCAGAGCTCGCAGCATCGCTTGCAGCCTAGCTCGCAGCATTGCTTTTAGCGCCACGTGCAGCATCGCTTGCGGCACAGCTGAGCTCCCCCAGACACGGAGCTGGCTGCACACACAGCCCCAGGCTGCTCTAGGAGTGTTGCAGGGTCCGGTAGAGCCCCCAGCTCACCTTTCACCCCGTCTCATCCCGTTTTTGGAAACCATCCCGCCCCCAATCCAGCATCAGAGCGGGGAGCCCGGTGCCCCCGGCTGGGCACCTCCCCATGGCGTTTCTCGTTACCGAGGGGCCAGCAGGACACCCCGCACACCCCCGGGCTGCCGCCGCATCCCCGCCCGCGGCTGGACCGGCTCGGGGGGGCCACTGGGGGGTGGCGCGGCGGGGACGGCAGGGGGCGCTGTGGCGCCGCCGGTACCGGGCGCTCCCGGGGATGCTCCTCCCGTCCCGCATCGCCCCGTCCCGCATCGTCCCCTCCGCATCATCCCCTCCGCATCGCCCCGTCCCGTCCCGCAGGTGCAGCTGCTGAAGGACCAACTGGCGGCCGAGACAGCGGCGCGGATCGAGGCGCAGGCCCGGGTGCGGCAGCTCCTGCTGACCAACCGCGACCTGCTGCAGCACGTCTCGCTGCTGGTGCGGCAGCTGACAGTGCTGGAGGCCCGGGAGGAGCACCGGGATGAGCATCGGCAGCCAGGTGAGCGCAGTGACACCCTCACTAAGGTTGTTTGGGTGCTGGGGTGCCCCAGCTCCATCCCTCTGGACAATCGCTGCATCCCTTGCAGTCACAGGAAGTAACTGGAGTGCTCCCAGTACTGTCCCAGCAGGCTCTGGGGGTCTGGGGCATTTCTGCACCCCTCACAGTCCAAGGCAGCAGCTGTTTTGGAGATGCCCAGTTTTTCACATGCCCCTCGTCCATCTCTCACAGTTGACCGCTCCTTGCAAAACCTGTCCCTGGCCCAGTCCCTGTCCTTGAACCTGAAGAACCACTACAGCCTGGACGTCCACCTGCCGTCCACCTCCACCCCCGCCAGCGTCCTGGGCAGCCCCGTGGCCCCTGGCTCGCTGCCTTCCCTGGGCCCCAGGGACTCCTACCTCAACCTCATCAGCCTGGACAGGGGCAGCCACCGCTATGGCAGCAAGGAGGGGGACGAGTGCCTGGCAGTGCTGGAGGGGCAGGACGGACTAAGCCGGCGCGTGGAGGGCTCTGAGGTCAGCGACTTCACTCTGCTCAACGGGAGCAGCCGGCAGAAGGCAGATGACATGGACAGAGGGGATGAGGACAGGTAGAGTGTGCCACCTCTGTGTCCTGCCAGCTGCAGCGGGAACACCCTGAGTGCTGCAGGTAATGCAGGTAAGCCTTGCCCATCACCTCCTCTCTCTGCTTTCCCTCCACAGGCGGCAGCCGCCCATTCCCAAGCTCAACCCACCACCACCCATCCTACGCAAAAGGTCAAGCAAGACCTCCCCAAGCCTGGAAGTGGAGGTGAAACCCGAGAGCGCTGCCCACCTGAGCCTGCCCAGTGCCAGCATCTCCAGCCTCACCAGCATCACTGCCAGCTCCCTCACCCTCTTGGACCCTGAGGCAAGGACTCCTGCACGGAGCGCTGCCTCCAGCACGGAGGCCGGCCCTGCCGGGACCTGCCAGCGCACCTTGGGCAAGGACAGGACTGGAGAGAGTGGGCCAGTGTCCCCCCTGGCCAGCATCCATGACCCAACAGCCAGCGAGACCCTGGCTAAGGAGTTGATGGCCCTGGGCAGCCCCACGGACAGCTCACTGCCCTTCTCCCCTGCAGACGACACCTGCTTGCACATCAGCTTCTCTGAAGATGAGTTGGACACTGCCATGGGGCCCAGCAGAGTCCCCTCTTAGTGGGGCCACAGTAGGTGGCAGCTGGTGGCTGGCAGCCCCAGCAGCTCTGTCCACAACCCTGTGCTGGGACTGGAGGTCCCTGTGCCCAGGCCACGAGACAGGTCCCTTTCCTGTCCCTGTCCCATGTAACAGCTTCCCCTGCCACCCACGGGGCCACCCCACAGGATGGGAGGTGGCCAGCCCTGCCTCAGTCTGCACCAGCTCACACTGCTGTCACACTGCCATCCTGTCCCTGCTCACACAGCCAGGGATGCTCACAGCAGAGCTCCAGGGAGTTGAAGGGTGGAAGCCCTGGGCAGGGCACAGCACAGGGCTGTGGGACAAGAGGCTGTTCTGGTTCATCAGTTGCCACCCACGGCAGTCTGAGCGGGGCCACGCAGCACAGCCACGGTGTCACTCCCCTGCCCAGCTCCCTGAAGTGTGTCCCAAACTGCCACCATGCTGGGCATCTCCAGGGCTGCCAGTGTCCACCAGCCCCACGCTGTGCCCAGCCCTGCTTTGGGGACAGCAGCCCCACCACTGTGTCCCCACGCGGTGAAGCCACCACTGCCTCCATAGGTGCCTTTTCCTACTCCCCAGCACCCACTGCCCACACAGGTTGGGCCACCCCTCTGAAGCCACTGATGGGTGCAGGGCTGACCCTTGGAGCCTGTGGCAGTGGGGGGTGACCCCCTAAAGAAGGGTGCACCCCATGTCTTGGGGTCAGGGCAGAAAGCCCTCCCATGCCCCCTGAGCTGCTGGTGGCTGCAGACAGGAGGCTGCTCCTTGTGCTGATTTTAGGGTGTTACGGTGTGGTTTGGGTTTGGTCTTGGAAATGTGAGTGTCCTGGGAGGAGTTAAGGTTTAAGGAAGAAGCCAAGCGCGGGGTGAAGGGCAGGTTTTGTGGAGGGACCGAGGGGATGCTCATCCACCTTGGTTGTTTGTCAGAGGGTGTTGGGAAAGTGTCGGAGAGTCTAGTTGGGAAGTGTCAAGCAGAAATGGAGACTCGGAGCAGCCGTGCTGTCTGTCCCTGGCATGGTGCTGCTCCCACAGGGAGAGGGGGGTGACAGGACATGCCCCCAGAGGCGGCCGTGGCAGGGATGGAGCCAGGAGGGGCTGGTGACCGGGCCGGGGGTTGTAAAGCTTGGCTGGGCTGTCCCGTAGTGCAGTAGCGACAGCCCGGCCCCTCCATAGGATGCTGCGGTTTGGTAACAGACTTTTAAAGAAAAAAATAAAGGTGTCAGATTTGCAGAGCCAGTGCTGTGTCTCTGCCCCATGGGGCCCGTGCACAAGGGGTCCTGAGCCTGTGGGGCAGACTAGGACCTCCCAGGTGTTCCCAAAGAGGAAAGATCCCTGCTGGGAATGACAGCTGAGCCTCTGAGTTGCTCCCTGAGCAGCCCCCACCAGGATGGGCACCACCATGGAGGGCCCTGCTCCCCACACACTCCTTTTGCTCTTTCCTGGTCCCATTTCTGCTCCTGAAATAAGTCCTGGTCTCGGCACACAGGATGAGAAGTGGGAGAAGGCAGATGGCAAAGCCAGATGGGATGGGATGGGATGGGATGGGACCAGTGGCATGCCAGGGTGCTGGGATCCCCAGGGGCTGCCTGCAGCCAGGACAGGCAAGAGACCCCTGCCCTCTGCAGTTTCCTGACCCTTGCAAGGTGAGGAAGAAACTCCAGGAGCAATTCAGCACAGAGACTCCAGGATGGACAAGGACCTTGTGAGATTGTCCCCCTCATGCAGGATGGTGGACCCAAATGGAGGGACCCAGCACCCAGAACCTCTGTGGGGTCTCAGGACCACTCTCCATCCCTCCATGGAGTGGGTGCAGCCTCCAGCATGGCAGAGTGGGGAGCAGGGAGCCCCTTCCCCAGGCCCACTGCAGACATCTGCCAGGGGGGCTGCCTGCATGGGGAGGGGGCACTTCCAGCCCAGAGCCTTATTATGCTTCCTTCATGGGAAGAAACTTTTTCCTTTGCTGTCTGCTAAGCTGCTAGCAATCATCAGGCAGGCAGGTGGTAAAGATTCATATCCATCAAACAATGCCATTTAGTTTGTAACCTGTGACTAAATCTGGTGTTAGCTTTAATTTCAGAGTCTGCTTTAGGGCTCGCTTGTTAATCTCTATGCAAAGCAGATGAAATGAATATGCAGCATTTTGGATGTAATTGTACGGCTTCAATTCAGCACTATAATTTTCCAAACAGGATCTTGCAATCAAGCTTCTATTCATTAGTGTATAAACAATTTAGTTTCTCAGCTCTCCAGTCTGCCAATCATCTCAATGGAGTGAGCATCTCCGACAGAAAGAGGAGGAAAGTTTCCTTTGTGTAACAGAGGTAAAAGTTGCTCCATACTTCAGACAATTCCCGCCCAGCAGATCCAGACCATTCCCACAGAACTGGACAGTTCCTGGTGCCCCCACAACACTGACCAGCTGCAAACACCACTCAGGGGGGTGATGCTCCAGTGATCTCCCAGCTCATGTAGCCCCAGGCCCTTCAGGAATTCTGCATGTGAAACCTCAGCGGAAAAGCCCAGATCCTACAGGATCAGGCTGCCTGGAAAGGTGCAAGCATGCAGCACCTCAGCACACCCCAGTGATGCTCAGGACTCCCCAAGTGCCCCATGACTCTGGGGAGGGGGTGGCCACCCCAGCCCAAGGCCCCTTCCACGTCCCCATTCCCCTGACACCGAACACCTCATGCCAGTTCAGCCTTCCTGGCCAGCGCCGAAGGACAGAGCCCTGGGGACATCCCACACCTGGAGTCAGTGGCAGCTCCCCCATGGAGGACAAGGCCGGGGTGACACAGGAGTGGGTGGGGGGCAGGTGTTGATCTCAGGGGCTCAGCACCCTCGTGGCTGGTGCTTTTCTGGGTAGGGACCCGAGGGTGCCGCACACACGCGAGCGCCTCCGACACCGCATCCCCGTCCCTGCGCACCCATCGCCCGCCTCGGAGGTGAGCAGGGACCAGCCCAGAGCCGCGACAAAGGGAAGCGCCGTCGGCAGAGCCGCTCAGCGCGGTCTCCGTTTCCAAATGAATATCGACAGCGCTAATTACAGGCCGCCATGCAGACAGCTTATTAGCTTGTCACAAAAAGACGGTATTGAACTCGGAGCCCACGGTATTCACGGAGCGCAGCAAGACGCTCCCCAGACAGCACAGCGAACCAGGCAGGCGAACAACCTCCAGCAAAACTAATTACTTCCTGATTGTCTACGGCCACCCACTGGGTATAATAGTATAGACTAAATTTGGCATATACATAACTAAGCATTCGGCACCAATTTGGCGTACAATAATCATCCTCTGTGTTGCATAATTAAAATCTGATCACTTGGAATAATTATTTCATATTCCCAGTATCGGGTGAAGATTGCATAATGTGGCAGAAGTGTGAGCCTGGAAGTGGAACGATCCAATTCATGATGGCATGAGCCCCCCGGGAAGGACATCACGGCTCCAGGCACGGTGAGAGACCCGCTGGGCACCGGCTGCCTCCGACGTGGCCACGACCCTGCGGGCAAGGGGCTGTGGCGGCCTCAGGCTGTTGGTCAGCACCAGCTGTGGAGGAGCTGGAATCACCTTATCCCTGCTCTCCACAGCAGGAGCCGGTGCTGAGCACGGCCCCGTGGGGCAGGGCTGTACCCGCCAGGACAGGCTGTCCTGGTGTCCCCACGCAAGCATTCTCCACATTGACCTTTTCCAGCCTGGCTGCTGCCCCGCTGCCTGCCCGGCCGGGATGCTCATCGTCCGACCCCATTGTGCTCGTGCATCTGCTAAAGGCATTTGGAAAGACACAGCAATAAAAAATAAAAATCAAGTGGAACGTGTGTGTCTAATCCATTAACTTCCTCCGGCGGCTCCCCGGGGACCCGGCGGGGAGCAGAAAGAATACGTGGATATTGCACGCGCCCTGGCACCTTGTCCCCGGGCCAGCCCCGCCGCTGGCCGCTGCCACGGGCTCATAAATCACTGCGGGTGACAGCGTTTCACAGCTCGCTTCCCAGCCAGGATATGGCCATTCCTGCTGATTACACGGCCGGCGCGCGGGGGAAGCTGCATCTCCCACTTCCAGGAAGGGAGGATCCGCAAGGAAAAAGCATTGATAAAAAGAAGAACGAAATCAGCTTTGTTCACGTTGCGAATCTCCCATTGTTCCTGCTGCGGCCGTCAGCCCTCGCTGGAGAAAGTATTTCCTCAGCGATAAATCTCCTGGGCTCCTCGCAGCCCTCACCTTGGCACCAGAGTCTCCTCAGCTTGTTTTGAAAGAAAAAGCACTTTTGGCCACAGGCCCCCTGTGGGGTGCACTGGGCAATTCATGGTGTGAGTTTGGGGGGTGAGGGACAGCCCTGGGGCAGTGGGCAGTGGCCTGGTGCCCATCCCAGGGGTCTCTGGCCCGTGTCCCCAGTCAGGGCCGCAGCAGGGGACATGCACTGCCACTCCCAAAAGCTCCACTCCCATCCCGCAGCGCCCGGCACGAGCCGGGGAAAGTGAGTCTGACCGGGGCCACGCTAATCCCAGCGCTGAAACGTGGAGCTGGCGGTGGCCAAGCACTTGGAATACAGGAGTCAGGCTGACAGTTGTACAAGAAAAATAGATCAAGTTTCCAAGAAAATAGAGCCGAGTTGATCTGATTTTCATCAGCATCTTCAGCCGCCTTTCAGGAAGCCCCAGCCTGCTCCTCATTCCTGCTCTCCGCTTTACAAACCACTTAATTCCTTGTTGCTTTGGAAACCCTCACAAAGACCCTCTGCATCCCCCAAAATAACGAGCAACAGATGCTGCTTTGACCTCAGCAACTTCCTGGAAACATACATTTGTCAAAATAAAAATAAAAAGATTAATGTGAGGAAGGCTTTTAAATTATAAGGAAACAGCAGACAGAGCCTGGCCACGCACACTGAGCCCTCAGACTGTGGAGAGAGCCAGGGATGGGCAGGGAGAGGCTGTGGGACCAGGGGTCCCTGTGCCCCAGGGGGCTGGGGACCCAGAAGGGCTGGGTCTGGCAATGCTGCCCACAGCCAGGGGACACCAGCAGCAGGCTCAGTTCTCCTCCTTCCCTCGTTTCTCGGTTTATAGGAGCAACTTGTCTCTTTTACAGAGCCTTAAACCCCCTTCACCCTTCCCACAGGGGAGGAGATGAGCACACAACAGGTCACCAGAAACTTTTGGGTTGTGGGCACTTGGACACCAGTGGGTTTCACTCTCCCACTCCAACTGCAGCCACCTGGCACAACCTGGGGACGGAGCTCATGCACAGGCACAAGCACTTGCCAACAGCACCTGAGATGCCCAACAAGGGCTCCTGCCAGGACTTGTGACAGCCACACTGGTCGGTGACACAGCCCAACCCACAGCACAGCACAGCACAACCCACCCCACCAAAACCCTGCACACCCACAGCACTCACCAGAGCTGCAGGCAGGGAGGCTCCGCATGCTCCACACAGGGGAAGGCTGTTTTCCCTCCCAGCTTTATAGAATCAGCCCAAAATGAGCAGCCGGGAAGGGCCTCCTTCTCCTTGGCCTGGTGGGAGGGGGGCTGGGGGTTTGTGCACCTGGAGTGAGAGGGTTATGGGCACATCGGGCATCCCCATCCTCATCCTCATCCAGCTGCTGCTTTCTGCTGCTGCATGACAAGATCTGACCAGGGGACTTGAGGGACATCCCTCCTGTGAGGGTATTTTCTCCCAGGGGACCCTATTACCAGGCTGGGGGTGCACCCGTGTTGGTGAGAGGCTGCAGTGCTCAGGTTGTGCTGCCATGGGGCAGCCAGTGCTGTAGGATTGTGAGCAGTGGGTCACTGTCCCCTGCTTGTGCTGGGGATGTGGCACAAGGGTCAGCACAGGGTTGGCTGCTCCTGTGCCAGCACCACGGGGTGTGCGGGGTGCTGCTGCACCAGGAATGCAAATCCTGACCCAGGCTGGGCCAGGGGCTCTGCCTCCCCCAGGGTTCTTGTGGTAGCCATGACAACGGCCATATACATTTACATATCCTTCCCTTAATCACAGGGACATCCAGAGCAACTGTCTTTGTGGGGTTGTTTCCATCCCACCAAAGGACATTCCAGGAGGCTGGAGGGGCGGCGGGGAAAGGACCCAAAAAATGACTTTCTGTAGTGTTAATGAGGGACAAGAAGATGCCGGTGAACTCATTGGTGCTGGCAGGTGCGTGTGGGCACTGCCAGCTCCCAACAGCAGTGCCAGGACCAGCCCGTGCCAAGGGATAATGAGAGCCATGCCGGAACGCGGGCACAGCCGGCCCTGCTGGCACTGCCAGCCGAGGACAGAGGCTGAGCCCCGGCTCCTCCAGCTCCCACACTACTCACCCCGAGGCTCTGCCCTGCAGGTTCCAGCTGGCAGCACCTCTGCACTGCCAGGAGCCCGGAGTTAGTCCTGAACTGGGAGAGGGAGCCGTGTGCTGAGTTACAGGGAAAAGAAGAGCCATTAGAGGGGCGCACACTGAATAATTGCTGCTTTGCACGGAGCGTCACAGAGCCGGGCCCACAGCCCCAGCACAGCCAGGAGCGGAGCGGCTCTCGCAAGTGGCTGCAGGGACACTGTCCCCTCTGCTCTGGCTGCCTCTCTCCTGGCTCCTGGGTGCTCCAGGGGCACCGCAGCACCAGGGGCATGCTGCCAACTTGGCATCACCTGTGACCCTAGAATCACCTGCCAGCCTGGCATCGCCTGTGGCATGGCTGCAATTCCCAAAGGACTGGACAAATGCCACAGCTCCCCATGCAGGCACAGCAGGTGCCACCTACACGCTCTGTCCATGGGGCCACCACACCTGCACCACAGTCAGCCCAGGCGTCTGTGCCCTGCTCGGGCCCGTGGGGCTCCACAGGGGTGCTGAGCCAGGGCATCTGCCCACAGCATCACATCCTCCTTGTGTCACCTCTGGGAGCCCCTGGGGACACTCCATGGCTCAGCCCAGCTCACAGCCCCAGGAACGAGTGCTGTGCGTGTGGGGGCTGCCGGAGGGCTCAGAGCAGCCCTGCCCCGGCCCCACACCACCAGGATTCCAGATCCACCAGTTTCCTCTGCCCTTTCCACTGAACCAACCTGCGGAAAGTTTTATAAACTTGAGGAAACACAAGTCAAAGCAGAAGAAGCCTAAAGCTGAGCCGAAGTGTGACCTCAGCAACCTCCCCCTTTGTCCAGCCCGGGACCTCACTGTCATCTGTCAGCATTTGCTGAGTCTCCTCCTTCAGGGACACTCCAGGCCTTTCCGCTGAAGCGGGGCCTCCCCACAGCCCTGCTCCTCTAATGACTCTGTTATCTCTTGTTATCTCTGTCACTTCCACCTCTGCTTCCCTCCACCGGCAGAGCGCTGATGCCCTCCCCAGGCTGGCAGTCCCAGGGGAGCAGCATCCCAGCCCATACTTCCCAAACCCCTCATGGATAGATTCATCCCTCTGGTCTGGGCTGCGGGATGGGGCTCTCCCCATTCTTGGTGGGGCAGTGTGTGGGATGAGGGTTTGATAGAGCAGCTCAAGCAGCACTACAAGTCACAGCTGAGCAGCATTCTATGGATGCTACTCCCATCCCATCCCATCCCACACCATCCCATTCCTGCTCCAGACCTGATGGAAGGGAGGTAGAACCTGGCAGAACAGGGCTCAGGGTTTGCTGTCTGAAGCATGAACCTGCCTGGCTGATGAGAGGGCACTGACAGGCAGGGAGGGTTTGGTGCAAAGGAAGGAAATGGAAGAATTAAATCCACAGAACTTCCCTGCTTTTGTTCTCTCTCCCGCCCCCGCTCTTCTCCTTGGCCGCTCGCTCTTCTCGCTGGATGTGTATGGCTTGATACTACCCAAGCAAGCTGGAAACAGGGTATATCAGCTGAAAGCAATTTACTTTGAAATCCAGCTGCCAGATTTTCCTTCATTTGTTTACTTTTAAATGCTTTTTTAAAAGCCAAAGTACACAAGGCAGCCAAATTGCTGACATGTGTGCCGGGCCGGTACCCCGCAAATGCTGCATTCTTTCATGTCCTCCTGGGCTCAAATCCACTCATGTTTATTTAAAATATGTAGAACACTTCAGCACTATTAAGGACCATGTTTTATAGTAAATGGAAAAAGATTTCCTCGCAGGCCAAGGGGAGAGGAAAAGAATCACTTCAATTCAGTTTTGTTCCGACAGCACTTCGCCTGCCCACCAGGGCCCAGCCACCCACATCCCACCGATGGGCTTGGCCTGGTGCCAGGACTCGGGAGCTTGGGCTGCTCCTCAGGAGCTGCTGGTGCTCTGGAAACACTGGAGACAGGTGGACACAGAGCTCCAGCAGTGCTTGTGGGGCTCAGCCTTTCTCCCCCCAGATCCATGGGGCAGGTGGCCTGTGGTGGCTGAAAGAAACATCGAGATGGGCTTGATGTCCACAGCTCCAGAGTCTTGGTTTGACACAGGATTTCACCTGTGAACGTGGATGAGAAAGCTACATGTGAGATACCAACCTGTGTGACCCCAGCTACAACCCCAGTGCAAAAGAGGAGAGGAAATGGCAGTGACCAGGCAGGAACAGCCTGGCAGGGACTCCGAGAGGGAGCAAACCCGTTCCCAGCAGAGAATGAGACACCTCAGGCTTACTCCAGATGACAAGGAATGACACATCCTCTCAAAAGCAGGGTACAGATGGAAATCAATAGCAAATACGTATTTGAAGGTCAACAACAGCTAAAAGGGAAGTAGATATTCAAATTCAGAATTTTTATATGCATTGCTAATGTGGGGTATTTTGTGAGGGAATGAGGGTGGAAGGGGCATTTCCAGATAATGCTGTCTTTCCTCAAATCACCCATCCATGCCTGACACAAGCTGAACTCTGTGGGGTAACGTAAGGATGCGCATCAGAAAGGGAAAATGTCAATAAACAGCAAATAAATCCTGCAGGCCTTTGTTGCTGCTCAAGCTGAAACAAACACAGAAAGGCAACACAGAGAAAGAAGCAAGGAAGTGACATCTTTTAAATCAAATTATCTGCTACCAAAACCAGAGATGGACAATGGCTCTGTGAACACATTAATGTTCCTCTGACAGACCTTCCTGAAAGAAAACACCACTGATGTAGCCAGAATCACTCTGGTTTGTGTCCTAGCAAAAGGCACAAGAAAGCAGAAATGTCCACTTATTAATTGCTGATGATTTAGAGCACAGCACCTTCATAGTTTTATTGTAATTAGCCAGACTAGTAAATCTTCAAAAGGATTCCTCCAGTGGAGTCCCAGACTCAGATTATGTCATGCCTGAGCACAACCTCCCACAACTGGTTTCACTCATGGTTAGAAGAAACAAAGGCTCTGAGCAAGTGGTGATGGAGAGCAGAGAGGGGTGTGCAAGGACTGGATGCCACACGTGTTCTGGGGACTGTCTCTCCTGTAACCTCCTCCCCTGCTCCTTGGCTCCCTGCACGCAGCCATTCCCAGCACCGGCACAGGACGGCTCTGAGCGGAAGGCAGGGTGCTGCCATTATGATCTCTGAAGGCAGGAGTTCAGAATTGGGAAATACCCCTCCAAGACTGCTCAGAGAGACATTTCTCATCTTCCACCCCGCAGTGAGGTCTCCAGCTGCCTCCCCAATCACAGAGCTGGGCGCTCACAGAGGGCAGAGGCTCCGGTACAGGTGAGAACCACTGCTCTGCCCACCCGCACCCTGTCACTGTGCAGTTCCTGCTGCTCTGGGCAAGAACAGCACTGGGCCAGGGGCTGTGCCTGCCCTGCCCAGGCAGAGCTTTCCCCAAGACTCCTCTAAGGCACTTCACAAGGACAAAGACAGTAAACAAGCAGAGAGCTGTGTTGGGTGGAACCACCCCATCGCAGAGGAGCCAGGGCAGAGAGGGAAGTGACAGTGCCCCAAGGCCACACAATGAGATAGTGTGACAGGCAGGAAAGGGAAGCTGGGTTGCCTGTCCCCCTGTGCAGGGCTGTCCCCTCCAGTCCCCACTGCTCCTGTTCTGCTCTGCTCTGTCCCCTCTGCAACACGGGTCTAAGAGACAGAAAACAAACACATGAAAGCCTGTAAAAATAAAGAGCCCAGTAACTGGTAGTAAAGACTCCAGCAGCTGTAGGGAGCCAAAAGCTTCTTGGAGGGGGTTGGATGGAAGACGAGTTTCCCTCCCTGCTTGTATTGTATTTCTTTCCTCTGCCAAAATGTGCTTCCTGAGCCTTGGGCAGAGCTCTCGGCGGCTGACCCTCACCTTCCTCTGTTTAGCCTAGAGCGCAGGCTGGCCACGAGCGCCTGAGGCCGTGCCTGGGGACGGGCAGAGCCTCCCGCCGTGCGCACATGGCCGGGTCAGCCCCGCTGTCAGCGGCTTCCTGAGAGCCACAGCCCAGGCGGCCACACCTGAGCGCCCCGGCCCTCGGGAGCAGCCCAAGGAGCCGAGCGGCAGAGCCTGGAGACAGCCCGGGCTGGGCACCGCAGGAGCGGCGGGGGGAGAGGGTTGCATTGATCCCACCTTTAGGGGCTCCATCCAGCCCTTTTCTCCCAAAGCCGGGTCAGGTTCCTGTCTCGGCCCAGCTGCACACGGGAGGCAGCGAGAACAAAGCAGAGGTCAGGCAGTGCTCTAACCAAAGGGGTAATTCTGACTCCATTAAAATCCTCACTCCCGTTTACATGGAAGCAGAAGGCTGTGCTACTACTTATAAAGAGCTGAACCACCCTCAGGGTGACTCATAGCCCTTAACAGAGCTGCCATGCTGATTTTACAAATATTAGAGCAATGCCTCAGATTCAGGGTTTTGTGTGGTTTAACCTATCAACTTGGGAGCAGACCCATAGCTCTTTCATAGACCTCCCCTTCCCTGTATTTTATTTCTTTTCTTGGTGTCAGAATTGGAGCCAAAGCCGAGGTTAACAAAGCAACAGGCATGGCCATTCTTCCCAGCCCTCATTTACCCTGGTGAGAAGGGAGAAATTAATTTAAATCCTATCAAAAGTGCAAAAGCTGTTTGCCATTTTGTGCTGCAGAACACAGTGTGAACCAAACACTCCCTTTAACCACCTGCACTTGCCAAGCCCAGCCAAGAGCACAGGAACTTGCAGGTTGGAATCCTTTTGTTCAGGCACCAGCAACAGACAAATGTGATCTAAGAAATTTCTCAGGCAGCAGTGATTGGCAAGGATGCAGGCAAGGTAAAAGAGCTTGGGATGCAGGCAAGGTAGAAGAGCTTTTATCCCATTAAATTCTCTCTTCTTTTCTTTGAACCCTATTCCTAGATATACCAGGTACAGCAAAACTCTTTGTGTCCCAGCAGCTTCTGCTTGTCTTCCAGCCCTGGGACAGCCTGGAGCAGCTCTCCACAGCCAGGCAGCCTTGGGGCACGGGGGAATGGGGCTCTCCTTCCTCACCGCCTGCCCTGGCCAAGCACAGAGGAACCTGCACCATGCCTGTGTGGGGCTTTCCAAGGCTTTGACAGCACGTGGGAGCAGAGAAATTTGTTGAAGCAGAAACGAAGCCCAGGAATAACTCCTGCACCAGTGAATAAGCTGTTGCTGCCCTGCCTTGGAGGTCTGGGAGCCACCCCTCCTCCAGCATCTGCTTCTGCTTGCAGTGCTGATTTACTACTTTAAAGCCAAACTCACACCACGGACTATTTGCTTCTCGTTTGCTGTGCTGTGTTTTCTCAGACCCCATCCCTTTGCCAAAGTACTATTTGCACCACGCTCAGCCATGCAGAAGGTGCCTTAGATTCTGATCAAGTCCCCAGGTAGAAGGGCTCTCATGAAAAAACAGAAAATTATTAACAGAATTACTAACATTATTAAGACCATTTGGTGAGGCCATGTCTGTTCCTAACAAAGAGAAATAATGTGCTTTCATACAAAGGTAAATACTGCAATTAACCTGTTCCCCATCCTTGCCTGTCCCACACATTTCACACCATCTCCACAGGTGCAGAACCACCCTGCTCTCTGCAGCTTCAGGGTCATCTCCTTTCTGGATTCAGAGAAGGAATTACAACGTACACTGTAACTTCCCAACCATCTCCATCTACTAAGACTCTACCTTAACTTCCTTAAACTGCATCAAATATGACTGAGGCAATCAGAATGTTTTCAAAGCATTTTTCTTCCTCTTTTCCCTTCATACTCAAGAGTTTTTGTATGTAAGAAAAATCAAGTTGAGACAACGTGAATTTTATAGCAAAGACAAAAGATCAAATCAAGTTTCTATATTTAAGTAGCATTTAGATTTTCTCGACAGCAAAATCTTCATAGAGATGCCCAAAATCAGCTTAACGCAGCCACAAGAGGGAGTCTGAAATCTCCTGTTACTGCCCCGATGGATTCTGCCTTCTAAACTCTTCCAGTACAAGAGCGCACAGAGAGCTTCAAAAGGATTGTACAGTCCTGAATTGAGCAGAACCCTTGGAAACCAGGGCATCTCTAACTGCCAGATGTTTTGGAGCGAGACTTCCTCCTCAGAAATATGCTACTGCCATGCAAGTCTGCTGCACCAGAAATGTACAGTCCCACCTCACTGAGACTTGAAATTATGCTCAGATTTTACTCTTCCCACTCATAGTCTGAACGAATGGAGCAGGTTCTGCCTAATCTGACCCATGGTGGGACAAGCTACAACACTGGCTTAACATTTTGTTAATTGAACACGTGATTAGAAACTCTGGCAAAGCTGAGAGCCCACAGCATAATAAATAACACTTCTCACAGGGCCAGGGAAATATCTGTGTTGAATCTTTGTCTGCTTTCCATCTGCCAAAAAATTGTCAAGACACATTCTTCAAAATACTTTTATGGTCTTTACTCAGTCTTGACATCCACTTGTTCTAGTTCCCATTACAGCTCCAAAGGGGCATCTAGGTCTGAGTAACGCCACGGGATTTTGACCAGAAATAGCTGCATTCAGGCACTGTCCAAAGCACCATGAAAAGCCTCTGGCAACACTTTTCCAGAGAGATTTAGCTAAGACATAAAGACAAGGAACAATTATCTCAGAGAGGTTAATGAAGGAAATGCTCAGAGTACAGCTAAATTCTACTTGACTTTATCATTTCATTGTCCTCCTCTGCTGATCTCTTTTGTACTTTCACCTGCCCGCTCCTGCTTGAAACTGAAGAGGGAATCCAGGCCAGCAGACAGTTAATTCTGACATTTAAACCACGATCAGTGCATCATTACTGGATCCCCCACCTCTGACCCAAGAGGCTGTAGATACAGCTGTCAAGAAACAGATGAAATCTTAAACCTTTGAGGCTTCAGCATAAATCACTAGTTTGTTTTTTTTTTTTGCTTACAGTACTAGCCAACTTAAGGGTGGGGTTCCTATCAGGCTGCTGAAAAGATTTGCCCCCCTACTCATACATGTCCTTCTTTTCAGAAGCAATCTAATGGGAAAAAATGTTCTTTAACTGTCATTAGGGGCTGACTACTGGAATGCCCGTGCCTGCTTATTCCAAAGCAGATGTTCAGCAGTGCAATGGTTCATACAATACGCTGACAATAGTAAGTTATTAGCAGAACATTGTAAGATCTAAAAACTCCTGATAACTGTTGGGAGTGGGTCAGCAAAGATCATATGTGATACGTGTTAACAGCCCAGAACAATTTATCCTCTCCTCAGCCAAACCTCATTTCACTCACTCAGCCGAATATAATTAGACCCCAAGCTTGTCCTGATTTCAGTCTCAGCAGAGAAGGGTTATCTTTCTTCAGCAAGACCTGGCTGCTCCAAGATGGTGGCAGTGATCTGCAAGGAGAAACTGCAAAGGTGCAGCACCAGCTCACAGATTTAGACAAGGAGCTGCTAAGACAGCCTGGTATGTACATTAAAATGCAAATAGAGCACCTGCTTCGAGTTTCAGTCAATGCACCCCAGCAGAAAGTAGCAAGAACCCAGAAGCCACACAGTGCACAAGCTATTTTTAGATAAATGTTACACAATTTTCCCTCTAGCTTCAGGGATCAGAAACATATGCTGCAGCTATAGAACCATTACAGTTTAATCCCACCTCAAACAAGGAGATGGCAAATCTTCAGATCCTACTAGCAGCAGGCTACTCAAGGAGCAGAGCACGGTTCTACTCTTTGCCACAGTTCAGGTGAACGATGTTCAGCTCTCACCAGAGCAAGTTAAATTGCACATTGCCTTGGGAAAAACAAGTTCATTGGACTTTTTTCTGACCTGTAGAATAAGGTTTTTTGCTATTGGGTGGAGGTGAATGAAAGACTAGATCCAACTCCTATGAAAAACACGACTTTCAGATATTGTAGAAAAGATACATTTTAAAAAGCTCACTAACTCCTCTATCAAAAAGAACATCACAGTTAAAAACTGAGAAGGATTTGCCCCAAACCCTTTAAGTCAGGGCCTTGAGACAGAATACAAGTTCCTTTCTTACACTGCTTCATGGGGAACAAGATCCCTTAGGAGAAAATTTTTCCTGAAAGGTGTTGAAAATTTAGTATGATTCTTCTGATAAAGTAGCTTGTGTTCCCCCAACAGAACAGTCCAAAAAGTGGAAGTCACCAACCAATGTTGTATGAGCAGCTGGGAAGCACAACAGGGATCTTTTTGGCAGAAACAGCACTGCCTTCATACCTAGCAAATGCCACAGATTCCAGAAACCCCTTGCTCCAAGACAGATTTTAGGTTAAACCTCTACAGGAGTCCCTTGGAAAAAATGCACAATTATCAGTTGCAAGACTAAGGGAAGACATTAATGACTTGTTTGTTCCCAGAGTTTCCTTGATCCATGAGGCAATGTTCTCAGTAAGTAAATCAAGTCTCACGCCAGTTTGTGATTGATGGGACAGCAGTCAAAGACTGGAACTACGTTTGTACACATCACAGACAATCCTGGTAATCATGATCAAGCATCTGACATTACTGGTGCCCAGAGGGTCCCAAGGGCTGTGTGACTGCAGAGAGCTCTGATCAAAACAGGGAAATGCATTGTTCTCGTTGCTATGAGTTTAAAGAAGTCTGCTCAGCCACGTAATGATTTGGGGCTCTTTAATTATTAATAATACCCAACACACACCACACAATTTACATGTGCAAGTGCCTCATCTCTGCACTTGAGTCACAGCACAGCCTGCCCACTTCACCAGGACCAGAAAAAGAGCCTGCTGCCAAAGGGAGAGGGCTTCAGCTCCCCCTCAGTGGGTGAGTTTGGTTCTGGTCTGGGTCTAGAGTGATAGGCATTCTCAGGCAGAGGACGGTCTGTCTTCACCTTTGTAACCTGGAAAGAAATGCAAAGAAGTGATACAACTTCTCACAGCATTCAAGAGCCAGGTTGAGTCAGAACTTCAAGGAAGAACTACGAAGAAGAACCAAACAATACTAAGGACACACTGTTCAGCTGATGAGAGCTCCTCAATACTTCTAAGAAAAGGGAAGGGAGGGGTGTTTCATCACAACTACAGAGTAGCTCCATGTGAGTATGAGCTTCATTCCTAAAGGAAAAGTCTCTACACCAGGAAAAGCAAACAGCAAGAGTTTCATTGTTTAAGAAAAGCACAAGTCTTCTGGAAAAGCAACCCTGAAAAATGCTGCCAGTCTTATCATCCCACAGACTCCCAGTGCCGAGTTCACGAATCACCATCTGGCCAAGAGATGCTGGAGACCTGGTCTGGACAAAACATGCATAAGGAGGGAGAGCAGGATCTGCCTGTCTGCCCCAAAGGATAAGAAGTTACCTTGGAGAGGTCTCCCAGGTCAGGTCTCACCCAGCCCAGCTTGTCCAGCACGCAGGAGTCGAAGGCTGCCTGCTGCTTGCGGCAGCGGCGCAGCTCCTGCTGGTTGCTGTAGTCGATGCACGTCCAGTACGCGGTGAAGGGCTCGGCACAGTGCGTTCGGATGCTCCTGGGGACAGCACAGGCACAAACCCCTCAGCAACCACCACTCAGCGCTCTTCTCTCGCACTCATTCCAACCTCAGCTCGGGATAAAGTGGGTTTTGCAGCTTTAAGTTCTCAGCAACATCTAAACTTTCAGTCAAGTCAGTATTTGTATCAAATACCTGTAAAATTTCCATCACTGCAGCTATAATTAATATAACTTAACTGCACGTGGAGACAGCAATAACTGATATGTGGAGGGTATTTTTGCTGGGTAGATGTTCACAGCTCCTCCACAGGACATCTTTGTTTTGCCAAATAATTTAGTTACATTATACAGTGCTCTAATGCTTCCAAATGATTTTGTGTCTAAAGCTCAAGAAGCAGTGCTTAGAACAGAGGTTTCAGCTGCTAGACTGAAGGTGGACATGCCCTGAGGTAATTAAATCAGGTCCTTTACTAGCAGTACTGGCACATGCCTTGGATCTACATGTTTGGTCAGGAGACGCAGGTGGTGCACCTGTGAGACAGGGAGGACAGACAACGCAATGCTCAGGTTGGTTTCCTGGAATTCATAACACAGCTGCAAGGTGCAGCAGCCTCACACCACTGCCCTCAGTTCCCAACAAAAACCCAGGCCACTTGCTCTGAAACAAGGGCTACAGAGCTTCACATGACACAACAAATTCATGTATAAATAATCAAGACAAAACACATAGCCTCTATCCCCAGGAGTTTAAGAAGCAAATGTAAAAGTTTTGAAGGCCATCATGGTGGCAGCATTTTTAAACAGAATCATGGGATTACAGAATAGCATGGACTGGCAGGAACCTTAAAATACATCTCGTTCCACCCCCTGCCAGGGGCAGGGACACCTTCCACTATCCCAAGTTGCTCCAAGCCCTGTCCAACCTGGCCTTGGACACTTCCAGGGATGGGGCAGCCACAGCTTCTCTGGGCAGCCGGTGCCAGGGCCTCACCACCCTCACAGGGCAAGATTTCTTCCTAATACCTAATCTAAACCTGCCCTCTGCCAGTGTGAAGCCATCCCCCCTTATTCTGTCACTTCATACCCTTGTCACAAGGCCCTCTCCAGCTCTCTTGTAGCCCTTTCTGGTACTGAAAGCTGCACTAAGGTCACCCCGGAGCCTTCTCTTCCCCAGGCTGAACACCCGCAGCTCTCCCAGCCTGTCTCCAGAGCAGAGGTGGAACGAGTGACCGCCAGCGCTCCAATGACACTGCCGGGCAAGGCCCCGCAGCACCGTCACCTGCAGGCCCGTGCGGCTCCGCCGGTGTGTCCCGGCCGGGGGCCGCTCACCTGAAGAAGTCGATGGCGCACTGGTTCACCTGCCGGCCCTCCCTCAGGCACTTGCGCGGGTCCTTCTCCTCCCAGCGGCACAGCATGAACTCCTTGTTGGGCCGGTCGCACTGCGAGCCGTAGTGGTGCGCCGCGGCCTTCAGCACGGACGAGCTCACCGTCACCTGCGGCGGGGCACAGCGGCCGTGAGGGCGGGCGGGGAAAGCAGGGCAGGGCGGGAAAGGTCCCGCTGCCCCTCACGCACTCACCTCCGGCACATCGAGCTCCTCGAGCGGCGGCACCCGCAGCACCCCGGGCATGGCGGCTCTCCTTGAGCGCCCTCAGCGCCCGCCCCGCACCGCGCACGCGCCGCCGCGGGGGGCGGGGCCACGGCGGGCGGGGGGGGCGGGGCCGTTGCCGCGGTGACCGGGACGCGCCGTCGGGGCCGCCATGGAGCTGGCGGGGGAGCGGTACCTGGGGGGCATCATGCGCGGCAGGTGGGGCCGGGGGACAACCGGGGACACGGGGGGGCCGCGAAAGGGCAGGGGGGGCTCGGGGGAACCGGGGCGAGGCACGGGGTGTGCTGGGGGCACGTGGGAGCGGGGGGTCCGGGAAGAGGCGGGGGGGTGGGGGGGGGGAGCACGGGGACACGGAGGGCCCAGCGGGGTTCGCAGGGGATAAGTGGGACCGGGAGGCCCGACGGAGCGAGCAAAGGGGTACCGGGAGGGCCGGGGAGTCGCGGGCGTTGCGGGTGGCAGATGGGCCATGGGGGCACGGTGGGGGGGTGGTGGCGGGGGGCTGGTGGGACCCGGGGGGGCGCCGGGGACGCGGGGTTGCCATCACCCACCCTCCCCATCTCTCCCAGGATGGAAGGATTCGGCTACTACGCGCTGCCGACGGGCACCGAGTACCGGGGCTCGCTGTGGGACGGGATGTTCCACGGGCAGGGCGAGCTGCTGCTCCCCAGCGGCGGCGGGTACCGGGCGCTCTGGGTCCGCGGGGCGCCCACGCAGGTACGGCCGGGGGGCTTCAGCCCGAGGGGCCTCCGCTGGCAGGAGACCCCGCCGCCAGGGAGGCTTTGAGGTGAAATACGTGGATTTCCGAGCCAAGACAGAGTTCGGCCCCTCGGGGTGGGGAGGGGCTGCTGGCTGCCGGGCACCGCAGACAGGATTCCCGACAAAAGCCGAGCGGAGCCGCGCTGGCCCTGCTGGGGCTCTGCCGGTGCAACCTGGCCTTGGCGTTCCGTCCATCCATCATGTTTATTAACTCTGCACTTAAACATGTTTTGCAGGGGAAATTCACTTTTGCAGATGGTCTCGAATACGACGAGGAAAAATGGCATTACTGCGATGGCTACGACAGAAGATTTTATACAGAAATCTGTTCTGGTTTTAAACCGCCAGGTACTAAATTGCGTTTGCGATCCTAAGAGTCTGGAAGGAATTAAACTAACAACTTTGCTTAAGAAAGATTAATTCGGCTACATGAGTAACATGGAGCAGAAATGCTCTGGCTAATTTCATACAACCCTAAGACGCTGCCAGAAGAATGTGGACACCACCTTCCACCAGCACAGCCTGGGATGCAGCACTGCATCCATAGCGGGTCTCTTGGAGTGATGACCCACAGGACCGGGCTTTATTATCTACAGCTTTTGATATCCTGATTAACCCTTTTATACCTTTCACCCTCACTGCACCAGCAGGGTGCTTTTGATAGAGAAAAGCTGAGCAAAGGCAATTAGTTTGCATCCAGGACATCAAATGAAGTTTCAAGCATCTGCCCCACGTAGCTTTTTAGTAGGTTTGTGTTCAGTCTATGTTTTTGCTAAAGACTTCTATAATGTTATTGTTTATTGTAGTCAAAAGGTGGATTTACAAGGAAAAAAGTGAGTAAAATCTGTAACATAATACACACAATACATAGAATATTTTAGCGATGACATGGAGTTCTGTGAGGCCAGCAAGTCTCTCCTGGCCCCATTTTGGATTTTAGGGTTGTACTTGTAATGTTAACTTGGTGGGCTGAATCACAGGACTGTGAATGAGGAAATCAAAGTGACAGTTTTTTATCACACAATCTTCGTGTGTGCATTTTTCCATTTTCATTTTCCACATCTGCAAAATTGACAAAATGCTTTACAAAATTTATTGTGAAGTAACTATGTGGTTTTTATAGCAAACACCATGGAGATATATGTTAGTTATCTTGATCAAAGGCATAAATTTTTTTAAAAATCAAACCTTGTTTTTCCCCTTCAGGCATTCCTCAGCTTACAAACCTGGATCCTCCCAGAATAATCCCAGAAGATTGTTATGACTGTGGGGATGGATTCTATAACCCCAAAACCAGAGTTGTTGTTGACTACAAACACAAGTTTCTGAGAAATGCAGGTATGATTTAACTTCTTCTGCAAAGTAAACTATGAAGAGTTTATTTCTCATATCTTCTAGGTTGCCTGATTAAAGCCAAAATATAAACAACTCCATGACTTGGTTCTATTATCACTGAGGTAAAATATCTTTAACTTACTTGTTTTTCCAGTGATTTATATATCCCCAGAGCTGTACAAATAATATTTTGTAAAATTACAATGAAGTATTCCCAAGCATATATGAATAAATACATTTTATTAGCATTTGGTATGTTAATCTCAGAAAAATCTTCAGTCTCTTCTGTTATGATCTCAAGCAAGGGAGTGGTTGTGAGGGGCACGTCACTGATCCTGAAAGCTGAAAAGCTCCATGTTGTGAACCAGAAAAGTGCTTAAGCATGTGCTTATCTCTACATGTTGGAATAGTCCAGTTTATTAAAGTGAGTCTGGGTCTTACCTTCCTGAACAGGAAACCTTCACCTTGGAGAGCTGTATTTGGAGTAGGCTCTGGCAAATACATGGATAAGTCCCCAAATTAATAAGCCTTGGGGAAAATTAGTTCTTACCAAGCCAAAATAGAAACTTTTCAAATTAAAAGCCACAGAATATCCTCAAACAGTTGACATTGGGATAACTCAAAAAATTTAATCTGACCTGAAGAAAACCTAATTTGTGTTCTGGCTATTTAATCCTTGTGTTTATCACCTTTTCAGTGCAGACGTTTTTAAAATGAAACTGATTTCTGAAAGCAACCACCCACCCTGCTTTTTTTTTTTTTCTCAAATGTCCAAATTGCAAAACCTCTTTTTTTCTAGAAAACAGAACATTTCATTTTCAGTGTGCTACAGTTTAACAGATTTGTTGCTTGGAAACTCCATTTTTCAGCAAATTTACTATTTGTTGTAAAAAAATTCTGCTCTACTCTACTTTCAAGAGCTTTTGTGAGTGTGCACTGTGATATTGGAGGAGGGAAGTGGGGGGGGGGTTAAATGAATTGGAGATACCATCTGCTATAAAATATACCCTGTGATACATGGCCTGTTTTATAAACGTTGAATAAAAACTGATCTAGATTATTACAAATGGCATCGATCCAAAATACTGGAATGCAGTGGGCCTACTGATGAGGAAGATAAGCAACATGCTTTCCAAAAACACAGGAACCTACACAGATTAGTACAGGAGGGAACGCCTTGGAATTCAATTTATTGTTTTTTAATCTGTTCTTTGAACTCATTGTCCTTTATGACATTTATCTCAAACCCTACAAATTATATCAATCAATATTGGCTCAGCAGCCCGGCACAGCGTGCAGCCTGAGAGAGTCATGGAGATGGGCTTTGTGTGGCCCTTCCAGCCAGAGCCTGGACACAAAGTTAAAGTTGTTGATGTGAGTGTGAAGAAGGAATGTGTCATGTAGGCCAGACCCTTCCTCTCAAGAACATGAACACAATTGAAAAACCCGGCACTTGTTCAACATCAGAGGAACTCTTGCCGCCCCAGGAGAGATGATTCAGGGCACAAGGCCACTGAAGTAAAGAGAAAAAAAAAGTTAAAAAAACCCCAGCTGTAAGCAGAAGAAACTGAGGAAGAGGCTGAGATGACAGGGAACAGATCCAGAATTACTCCATTATAGGTTGGGCAGGAAAGAGCAGGAAAACCTCCAGGCTTCCAGCCAAGTCTTGAAAGCATCAAAAGCAGATGGTAGGAAGCATTCAGGAAGATCTTACAACAGCTTGACAGGTTTACCAAAATGACACTGTCTTCCTCAGCCCTGGCAGCAGGCTTCAGAATACTCCAGTCCTCACCTTTCACCCTGGCCCTATTATGAAGCAATTCCTAATTGTTTCTGGGCTGTTTGTGGAGGAGAGTGAGGAATCACTGAGCTTTGGCACGGCCTTGCCTCCAGACTGGCAGCATCCAGGTACCGTTCCAGAGGAGAGGAAAGCAGCCGCCATTTGAAACTCCTGAGTTTGCTTCCAGCACTTCTCTGTGGAGATGAGAGGATGTCGAGCACCACAGAGACTCCTGAGGAGTCTGGCAAGCCCTGCACTTCGCTAGCTCGGAGGTCTGATACTCATTTACTCAGAGAGCTCTCGCTGCTAGAGCAGTGCAAAGGCCCATCGTGAAAACATAATCAGGCCCAGGGAATGAGATGACAGCAACAGCTTTGTTATACGTTTTTATCTAGCGAAGTTTTCCAAATTCTCATTACAGCCTCACAGTTATTGCTCCGTCCCTAAACCTCTGTTTCCTTGGGGATGCTCAAATTTCTCTTGATTCTCCATGTGTTCTTCAAGCTTTTCTTTTTTCCAGTATTGCGAAGTACGCAAAATTGAGCACATAAATAAGAATGGGAAGGCTCATTTGTAAGGAGATACGTTGTTTATTTTGAATAGATACTGGGACCAGGCTCCTGTTTCACCAGGAGTATTCCTCTTTTTTCTCCCCCAGAAATAGGACTCCTGGCACCTTTGTAACAGAGTTTGGTCTATAGAAAGATCGGAAGATTTCCCGGTTTTTCAGTGAAAAGTAGAAACTACAAGATGTTATTTTTTAATGCGAAGCAGGGAGGTACAAGAAGAGTTGTGACAGTCAGGTTTTAGGCCCTCTGAATATCAGAGAAGGCCATAACTTTCAAAAAGCAAATACCATCAAAAATAGGAAATTTTTTCTACTGAGATGGAAAAGACCTCAGGAGATTGCCTGGGTCACCTGCCTGTCTTGATGAAAAGCAAAGACATTTCTGATGAAAATTGCCTTGTTTCTCCTGTGGTTTTCCCAGGGATGGGTTAAATAATATAAAACATGCTTTTCCTCTTTTAATATGAGGATTTTTGCTCTACTATTTTCATATTTCTTCTGCAGTCAATATTACCTGGAATATACTTGTACCTCTTACTATAAATCAAAAGACACAGAAAGACACAAAATCTGCCTTTTCACTCAGAGCTCAGTCAGGGAACTGAATTAACAGCAGGATTAGGTCCAGAATACCAGAACAAGTGTCTTATTAAGAGGGGTTTGGTGTTACTGCAGTCCCAAGCCAGCCAGCAATCAGCATTTCTACAATCCTGAAAGTCTTGTGAAAAGCAGCAGGAAAAATCCTGCTGCTTCAGGAATCATTATAAGCTGAAAAGGTCAAGATTCAAGAACATTATTTTCGTATAGTTTAGAGAAGTCTGGGGTTAGAACGTCTGAGGTTCCTTGGTTGTGAGGCTGGCCTGACTCCCCAGGCAAGGGGGCAAAGCCATTTTAATTCTAAGCCTTAATAATCACAGACTTACAGTTTCCTCATGTTGTTACCTTGGGTTGGAGGCTCTCATGCTTGGTCTGAGAGGACTGAGAAGCACAAATTTTTTGGACAGTCGGCAGTGATATGTTCAACCATTTCAGGTTTTTATCCAGCTATGCAAATCCATGAGAGAAATTTCCTACATTTGGACTTTTTTTTCCTTACAACTCAGATTTGACTTACACCAAGTGCTTTTTGGGAAATGTAGACTTTGACTTGCCTGAAAAATGTAGTTGAGAAACAGCCATAACCACTCAATAATCGCTCAGGGTAATATTTCTGTACCTACCCTCATGTACCCCAAACACATGCAGATGTTTGCGTGCTCTTTCTCAGAAACTACTGGAGAATTGGGTGTGGGATGAGGACCTGGCAATTTTTCAGGCCTGGAGTATTTCTGGAAAAAAGACAGCAAGTTTAACTTCGAGTCGACTGTGGTGCAGGAAAAAAGATTGACTGCACTGAGGGATCATGCACAGAGCTTTATTCCCTGTTCTTCTTTGAAATTGCCCTTTCTGATGATGGAGGGAGTGGATGAACAGCCTGATTCCAGGCTAGTCCCTAGTCATTGCCTAAGAATGTACGAGTTGTTTTGGCAGATGCCCTGAGCAAGGAGAGGAAAGCCCCAGCAATACACATACAGAGGGAATATGGGATTTTTGTTCGAATGAATTTAGCTTCCCATAGATTTAAATGTCTACTTATAAGGCAGGACCATTTAATCTTTTGTACATTTGTTTCTTTTTTATTTGACTTAAGATACTGAATTTAGATGAGGTTTAGTTCCTACATATTGAAACTCTTAAAAGCTCTTCAAATAATTGTTCTTTGGATACTTGTTAAGCTAAAGAAATCAGTTTTGATCGGCAGTAAAAGTTCATGCTATTTTAAGTGCAATGCTATAGCTATTTTCTGTTGTATATTTAATCATTTTGAATTATATGTCATGTAAAAGATTTTAGCTCTGGGGCATTTGCCAGATGGCTGATTCTGCATTTCACACAACAAAAGAAATAATGTTTGTGTAAAGCTCTTAAAAATAGTTGGTAATCAGTATATTCTACAACGAATAGGATCCAGACCTGTTTGGAAAAAAACCCCAGCTTTTGCAGAAATTAATTTAGAGGATTTGGTCTCTACCTCTGGGCTCTGAACAAAACAAATTGTGTCTATTGTTTGCTGATTTTGTAACATTTAACAAGTTAACGGGATTGTAAATTTTACTCATTTTTATGTTAAATGCCATTTATTGCAATCCATTGATCTTTTTCTCTTTACTTTGGCTGACAAACTTATTTCTGAAAGCAGGGTTGTAAAGCAGAGAGCCAACACTGCTCTCCGTTTACACAAGTAGAGCATACGAATGTGAGTAGCCCTTTGCTTTTCTTGCAACAGCTGGAGTGCTTGTCCTTTTTACTGCTAATTCCTCTTTCTCGCATCTTTGATTCATGTTCCTCCAAAATACCACTGCAAAAAATATTTTCTCTCTCTGCCTTGGCACTCAGCTTCTTCTCTTTGCCCACAAGGCTCTACAGAGCTACGTACAAATTCACCTCCTGGTCTTGTCTCCTCCATCTCCCACATACTTTTTTCCCTTGCATCTAGTCCCAGGATATAGGTTTTTAGCCACATTCATACAATTCCAGTATTCTGGTACTTGTTTTCCAGACTCTGGGGTAGTCAGAAGCTTTGAAAAATATTACATCCAGAAGCAGGTCAGAAATTGTATTATAACTCTTTGATCTGGATCTCCAAGTGCCACTTATCTACCTCTTCCTATTTTTTAGTTAGATAGCTTTTGTTCTGATGTCAGAGCTCTGGATCTAAATACCCAATGCTTAACAGATAAATTAGTTGAGGAGCCAAATCTCAGCAGGAGGAGAGGCAGAACCCTGGCAAGATCACACTGGGACTGCTGAGTGGGCAAGGCAAATGGCTGAGCAGTGAAGGTGGCAGAGGGAAATTGAGTCTGCTTCGTTTAAAATGAAGATCCCAGACTCCTACGAGAAGTTGGGGGTGTTTTCTTACCCTTCTTTTTTTTTTCTTACTTTACCCTAAACACTTCTTAAAATGTTGGACCAATTTTCCTACCCGTCATATGCTCTTTTCATATCTTTTTATATAGAAATGTGTTAAGATCAGGCACATTTCGGATGCCATTGCAAAATTCATACATATGTCTTTCACAGTGTCAAAGTCTGCTCAGGTGACAGACAGAGATACTTGGAGACTTCTCATCTGAGCAACCAAGAATATTTTTAGATTAAATTTGGATTATATGTTTTAATCTAAAACGTCCTCCATTCAGCAAAATAGATTACGAACCAAGATAATTTATATTCCAGACTAAAGCCAGCAATGATAATATTAATATTTGCATCATGATGTAAGTTACTATGGTAATTTCAGTAGCTATAGCTTTTGCAGATATATTGTTCCTTCTGGTTTCCTGGTCTTATCTTTTTGAAAACTGTGGAAGTTTCAGTTCCAAAGAGTGGCATGCCAAGAATAACACCTTTGTTTGGGTGCTAACCATCCTATTGTGAATCCATTAAATAGGTTACACACAAGTCCTATAGGCACTTACATTGAATATACAGTTCATGTGAAAACAAGTTTTACAAGAGATGGAAAGTTCATTTGGGGGCCATTTTGGAATGACAGTAATTAAAAGAGAATGGAAGGGTGAGAATTTGTGGGTGGAAGCAAAGGTTAATTGAGAACACATTTTCTGTTTTCTTGCCAGCCTTGACGTTGGTGGGGTCAGGTGCAGTAAGGAAAGAGGTGGTAGGGACCCGGAGGGAGCAGTGGAAATGGAAGGGGTGTGCCAGGCAGAACCCATGGCTGAGATGCTATCACATGTCACTGTGATTGTGCAGTGGGAGAACACGATAAACTGCGATAAACTGCGCTGCGGGTGCTGGGAGGAGTCAGGGATGTGAAAGAATTCAGTGATATTGTTGTTTACAATGGGCTGCATGTGCTTGGCCCTCTGCAAACAGAGAGGAAGCCCAGCTGCTGCTCAAGGATGGTGTGTTGTAAACACACCCTTCCAAAGCATGGGCACGGAAAGCTGAGCAGGGCTGGGCCTCCGGCCGTGCCAGGGCTCTGAGCGCTCCCTGGCCTGGTGAGGGCACATCCCAGGGGACTGACTCCCCTCCTCGCTCACACGGGCTCTAACAGAGCACGCAAAGGGATGACACCCACTCACATCTGGTCCCACCTTGCTCTTGGGCAGGGGAGGGAGCCACGGATCGGAATTTCAGAGTGCACCAGGCCTCCAGTGTAGAGAAAGCATCTAAGACACCAGGAACACATACAGCTACAAAGACCTGGCATGTTCAGACAAGGTTTTAAAGGTGAGCAATATAGGTTTTTCCCTGTTTAAGCCACTGAGTATTCTGATTTCAACACAACTTCTCGGTGGTTTCCTGGGAAAGCAATAGTTAAGGGAAGCCTCCATGACAATAGTGCCTGTGCTGACAGTCTCAGCTCTGTGCCATGGCAGGCACCTAAGCATGCAGAGTCCTCAGAAGTCTCTCACAGCTGAGGTTTCCATAAGCAACCCAGAAACACGATAGTTAGAAGCAAATAATTCTAAACTTTGCAATATGCATTTAATATAGGAAGATTAAACGCACCTAAATTACAGTGTGTTTTCATGTCATCCCTTGAAAGCACCCTGAAGCAAGGCCACCCTGAATTTTCAGCTGTTTCTAATCCCAGATGAGAGATAAATCTGGAGCATGGTATTTGGGGAAATCTCTTCTGCCACTGCTTTTAGCCTGAGCATTGGAAAGGAGGCAAGTGGTTTCATTTTGCAGAGAGCAGAAATCCACTGATTTAAGTGGGCTGCAGTTTGAGCTCACTGTGGAATACACCTAACAGCAGTTGTGACACCTGTGTGACTTTGCTGACATTTGGAACTTCCCCTAAAGCCCCCCAAAACAAGGCAGAGACTTGCCAAGCAATATTTGGTGAGAAGAACCAATTTTGAGATGGGCTACTTAGAGGAACACATTACAACCAACAGCTTTAGCTGGGTCTTATTTACCTAAAGAGACCCTCCAGACTGACCTGTTGGCTGTGTGGACAGTGTCCAACAGGAGATCAGGAGCACTTGCACCCCTGGTTAATCACCTATTGTGGGCAGATGCTGTTTCTGGGGACCAGTCGTGCAGGTGCCTGCCGGGGTTGGCTCCATGTGCCTCTGCCTGCTTAATGAAAACAGCCTGAATTAATCACAAAAAATAACAGAGAAGCTGTCCCAGTGTGGGCTGGCTGAGGATCTCACCCATAGTATTCAAGATATATTTAGTGGGTGCTAGAAACTGATCTCATTTTTGATTGAGACACAAGGAAATAATTCAAGAGCTCATCCATTACAATCTTTTGCTGTCTCAGTTTCAAGATTCCAATAATATGTCATGATAATAATGATTATATTTCACTGACTTGGGAAGAAATAACTGGGTAACATTTACTAACTGCACAGGGATACACCAGATTGCAGTGAAATGCTCAGACAAAGCTTTTTTCCTTTACCTTCGAACACCAGCATGGTTAGTCCTCTTTCAGCAAAGTCTGTTCCATCACTGTTTATTCTACTGAGGAAAATCTAAAAAAATGGATAAACTTTTAAAGATGAATATGCTGACACAAAATTCAGCACACCACACGAAGAGCCCCATTCCACCTAATTGTGCACAGGGTGATAATTTAGCACTGATTTAAGAGTTTGTATTTTTTTCAAATCTTTTTTAAAAGGAAAATTACTTCTGAAGGTGAAGATGTGCTTAGACAATCATATTAACATATTCAAACAATTGCAATTTGCAAAATAGTAATTACAACTCACTATCTGGTAGCATTAATCAAACTTCAAGGTTTAATTCCATTTTAAATATTGATGAAATGTGATTCTCCAATCTAACCCTGGTGTTGCAGGGTTATGGAAGCAGCCAGTGACAGAAAAAGAGGAACGTGTAGTTAACAAGCAGCTGCCACAAAGAAGGATCGGCATCTGTGATTTAAATTGTTAGCTGCACAGTCAGGTAGAGTGTAAAAAGGGTAGTCAAGAGGCTGTTAAGTCCATTGCTGCCAATTACTAACAATCAGGGAGGAGCTTTAAGACTTGTTCAGTACAATAAACCCAGTTTGTCTTGTTTCAGGGGTTACTACTGAAGAGGTTGCAGCTGCACTGATTCAAATAGCCCTAAAACTACAGTAATTATCAACCAGTCTTCTTTAGTGTAGCAAAAGTATGTTTTACCATAGCTTAACTCTTTACATTCTAATATTTCCCTGCCTCCTCTCCCATAGCCAGCCCTGGAGCCATTCTCATCTCTGGGCTGTGGTTCTTCTTCCTATCCTGGATCAATTCTTTCATTTCCCGTTACCTGGACCACGGACCAGTTGTACATCACACTGGGTTGGATGGCAGTTCTAGGGATTTACTTCATGTTGAGTCATTACATCTATTTTTCCTTTTCATACATGAAGCTGAAATTCACATTGCTCGTTCCGTTTTTACATCTGGTTAAAGTATGTGCAGGTTAAGCAGTGACACGAATTTAATTTGCACGGGCTCAAATCACTGCATGAACCAAGACATTTTGGAATCAGTCTGGCAGGGCTAAGATCCATGGAGTGACTTGTCCTGGGTGCTTTCCTAGGAGACCAGGAAATCCCAGAGTGCAGAAGGAAACAATCTGGGCAAACCAAGGGTATGTTGGAAACCTGTGAAGCCAAGTTACATCTGCCTTTCTTTGTGCTTACACCCTTGATACTCAGCTGAGTGAGCGCTGTCAAAGGCTCAGACAGACTCAGGCTGGTTATTTCTAGTGCTCAGGTGAGCCAGGTGTGCCCAGCTACCCGCCAAACGTGGTGATACACAGCATCTCTAAGTTTTCTTATTCCTTCACCATGACACAAATAGACAAAAGTTTCCTTTTCATGCAGTTATTACAAGCTCAGATAAACTATTTTTTTTGGTTAAGGCAATTCCAGCTAAAGCCACAGAGCCACACAGACTGGACAACATCTGTCACAGGCTCACATCTGCAACACCTAGAGCATAGAACAAAAGCCAGCACATTGATCATGGCTTGGATGTTGTTTTTAAGAAAGCTTAAGGACCACATTTGCATTCCTGTTGCAGCCCTCAGTGGAATCTGCCCGTGAGGATTGCGTGGTCTTTAAGCAAGACTCAGTGCTCATGTTTTTAATTTCCCTTTTAGCCTATTTTTTCAGCATCTATTTTCTCCTACTTTATACCCGTATTAGAAATGTGCCATTAACGGGGTATGTTGTAATGGATCTATGAATCTATAAGGAATAAAAAAGAGACCAGTGAAACACAGAAAGAGCTGAATTTAACTATTCTATCCAAATTATGAACATTTTGCAGTCATTAAAGCAAGCACCTTGGCACGTGCTTTCCTGCCTCCACCAGGATTCTTTCCTGCCTCCACCAGGATGCTTTCCTCCTTTCACCAGGATGCTTTCTGCCCTCACCAGGATGCCAGCAGAGCTGTGTGTGAGCATGTGAGCAGCACGACTCACTCAGCCAGCAATGAAAGAAAAAAGGAAAGACAAAGCTGACTTGATTCACGAGCCACCACAGTGAATGGGATTAACCCCCAGGCTTGAGGACTTGTGCATCAGAATTTGTCACATACCCCTCTGGGAACTTCTGAGCTTAATACTTCATTCCCAGGACCTTCCTGTCTTTTGCATTTCAAATGCTCCTCTGTCGCTTTAACATAAAGGTACAACTCCACAATCAAAAGATCTCCATGAAAATCTGACTCCTAAAGAAGTAACATGCTTCTTTCTCCGTTTTTTCTGACCTGCCTAAGCAGAGTGCTCAGCAGTGTGAATAAATGGGACCGTGATGGTCGCAGCACCGGGGTTACACCCCCTCAGCTCCGTCCTCCTCCCAGTCATCTGTTCTTTTACGTAACAAGGGCTACCACAAATCCTCAAAATTAAGATTTTTACACACATCACAAGCAGCTAATACGAATTTGTTAAGACAGCGGTAAACATAAGAAGCAGCTTGAATATATTTCATTTATATTTAAAAAATTACAGGTATTGTTTTAAGTAATACTTCAATGTTTTTTTCCAAGGCTTTTTGAAGTTTGTTTTTCCTGGTTTACTACACAGATCTCTTTTCTCCTACACAAACACAAAAGAAAAGGCTACAGAACAGTTTTTGGAGACAAGACTATTTAAATCCCTGAAATTAAGAAGCCACAACTTAACACCCACCAAGCTATTTTTTTTGTAAATCATGCACAAAATTACTATTCAAACTTTGCTGGTCAGTTTTTTTTCCTACATTGTCTTTGCTTTTATTTTCTTTCCACACTGTCATTATGCTCTCAGAATAAATACGACAGACATGAATGCTAACAAGGGACTCAGGAGTTGGTCTAAAATATCTCTCAGCCACTACATCAGCTTATCAATACCTGCCACAACATACATCTCAAAAACAGCATGGAAAGAAAAGCTGGAAGACAAGAACCTGGGATTTTACTAGAAATTTTTCTTTACCTTCACTTTTCATAAACCAACAAGGAACACAGCCAGAGTATTTAAAAAATGCCTATCTTAATTTCTGATTGTTTCAACATTTCTCCTTCATATTTTGCCCAAAAAGACAAAATATAAAATCTGTACATGTAAATCTTGTAGTTCACCCAAGCTAAGCTTATCAAACAGATGAATAATCAGTCCTTGCCACAGATCCAGTATCTCCTGCCTTGACAAATTCCCACACAACAGCACACGATCTTTTAAACAAACAAAAAAAATGTGTTCTAAGAAATGCCAATGGCTAAAAAATGGATTTATTTTTCAAAGGAGAAATGGCTTGTTTGAGCTGGACCCCAGGGATGCAAAGAGCAGATCTGACACAGGGATATTTAACATTCTCTTTCTCTCCCTTTCAGACAATGATGAGCATGAATGGATCCTTCGGACCTGCCGGAAAGCCTGGGATATAACAACTGAGCACAAACCGAAACCATAAAACAGTTTTTCCTAGACAATATTCCAGCAAAGCAGGTAATGTGATTCACAATAAGCGCAATTTGTCCTCGTGGATTTGTCTCACCCGTTCCCTCGACAGGAATATAATCTTTCTGTCATCTTTGTCAGCACAAACAAAAATGGAAATAATCATTTAATCAGTCATGCTGAGCAAAAGCCACGGCAAAAAAGCTGACTGTACTCACAATAATATTCCTGAGAGGTGTGCAGTGTAGTATGTATAAACATTATTAAGCCTGAAAACAATTTGTTAAAAAGAGTGCCTCAGATTCGGTGTTGAAGTCATTCAAATCCATCTTAATCAACATTATTTTCCCAGATTTTAGTTAGCTGTCCTGGTGAATTCCTTTCCTCTCTTTTTGCTCAGTACTTTGATATTGATTGATCATTGTAATAATGTACACCAGAGGTATTCTTTAATGACTGGTTTGCTAACTAGGAAATTATATCCATTTACTACGAACGTTTGTTGAACTCTCCTGAAGCCAGAGTTTAACAAAATAATAAAAGGGGAAAACTGGGTGGGTTGCTGCTTGATTAGTAAGCCAGAAAGTATTTAAAAATAAAATAAAATGGAATTACATCATTTTCTGGATGTAAGTGCCAGCACTTCTACTTGCATTAACTTTATTTATTACACAAATAAGACATTTACAAAGCACAACATTAAAAGTATGTAACAAAACAGACATTGGTTTTACAAAAAGTGCTTACAATTTTGTTTTACTTTTTTAAAATAAATATTAGTCTTGACTGTCCACTCATTCAGAGAAAAAATTTTTTAACCATTGTAGCCAAGACATGCAGAATTGCAACATGCTACAACAAAATGATTGGCAGATGAAATAAAACTGGTGTTTAGTTGGCATCCTACAGATAAATCACTGATAGTAGTGCAGGATTGGTTCCCACTCCCCGTCCCAATGAGTGAGTTGTGTAAGCACCTTTAGCTCGGGCATTGGGTTAACCAGCATGAGCCAGAAAAAATCACTGGTGATGAAACCTTAAACCATCCCACTTCCAGAGCTGAGCCCTGTTAGTTACCTTGTTAAACTGGAGTGAAGAGCCTTTCGCTGGCTGTCTTCAGTGGATTCTGTCTGCAAAAGGGTTTGTAAATAGCAACTGGAAAAGTTTAGTGCGTGGAGTCTGCATTGCTGCACCAGAACCCATCTGGCAATTACTGAATAAACTAAGAAAATGAGAATGACTTTAATTTTATTTTTTTTTTAATCCACAGACAGGAGATGAATGCAAATGACCTGAGATAAGGTTTGGTTCAGTGGCAACAGTCAGTGTGAAATATGTTGTGAAACAATGTATTGAATAAATTAGAAGATTTCTTACATTCTTGGTACAGTTGAGTATTTTCCATACACATAATTAGCTCTAAAACTGCACAAGCTGAATTGCTTCCAGTTTTTGCAAACAATTTGGGCTTAATATAAACAGAGCCTGATTTCTGAATTAGCAAAGCTGCTCCTGGCTACTTATGGGGGGAAGTGCCCCGAGCACAGTCTGTGGTGAGCCCACGTCCCTGGAGAGAAACACCTACATTCCCTCGGCCCCTGCCTTGCACTCCGGCCCTGCCGTGGTATCAGTTACAAACCCTTGGACATCCAGGACATTTCACAAGTGGGTTTTTTCTGATCAAGTTGGTATTTAGCAGATACATATTTCATAGTTTCCCTTTCATTGCATTGCCATGACAGAAGAGAGAAACACATCAAACCCTTTTCTCCCTCAACAGAACAGTTGCGGCAATCTCAGAGACTGTGGGATGTCAGGGCAAGTTACAGCCTGAAGTCTCTCCTTCAGTCTTAAATGAAAAAACTACCCATTCTTTTATGGCACTAATTCCACAACTAAATGGTCATTAGGATGTGCAAGCACAAATGGAGAAAAAAGTCAGGCCCCAGTGACCCCCCGGCCCCCACGAGCATCTCAAGGCTGGCACATGGACACAGCAACCTCCTCAACCTGTGATGACAAACAGTCACCAACAGCCAGCCAAGGGAACACCCATCTTTCCCTCATTGCTATGGACAAGGACAAAAAGGACTGCACCTGGTGCAACTGGAGCAACTGGTGACTGTCCCCTCCCTGAGGGGACGCCTCTGCAGCGATGGCTCCAGCCAGGTCAGGCGTGCGGGAGCGCCTTGTCACCAGTCACACTCTGGAAATGGTCACTCACACATCGGGAGGTGACAATAAGATTTTGTGGACTTAATTCCCCTCTCTTAATTCCCCTCTCTCCTTTCAAATGTCATTTTAAATTGGGAATAGAGCTGCTGGCTGCAATTAGACAGATACTGGCCCAACTGTCCGAGGTAGTACCATCACTCTCTTAATATATGTACACACACACAGAACTGTGTGTGTATGTGTGTGTGTGTGTGTGTGTGTATTTGTTCCAACCAATATCAATGTGTGCTTGTACTCAGTTACTTCTCAAACCAAGAGATCTTGGTGGCCACCTCAGCAGACGTCCCCATCTCCTCCTGCCATTTCTGGAGCGCTCCTCGTGGTTTAGCTGGAGCCATGTGTCTGGCTGCTGGTGTCACACGGAGTTCAGGGACACGGGCAGGAGAAGCCCCCCACGTGTGCAATACAGGCTGGCCAGAGCAGAGGGATGGCTGCCCACCCAGCCCATGTCGGGGTTGATCCAGGATCTCCCAGAGAGGAAAACACAGTCCCAATTAAAAACAAGTTATGTAACAGATGGATTCCCATCTCCTGCTCCTCGGACATGGTTCAGTCATATCCCTCACTAGCTGTGGCTCAGGGTAGGCTTTCACATTCTTGGAAGAGCGGCCTCACAGACACTTCACAGCAGGACAGGCCCATGTGCTTGCGTGGAGAGAGGTTTTGTTACAGACCTGCTCTTGGCTCGGTGCAAACTGAGAAGGGCTGGCAGAGGTCACTTGTTTACTTTTCGTTATTACCATCAATGAAGGATCATTTTAGAGTCCTTTTCCTGTCTTAGGGCCAGACTGCTGAGCACTTCCTTTGCTGTTGCCCTGAGCCCAGCAGTTCTCCTGGGATGCACCCTCATCCCAGGGCCTGGCAGGACCGACAGCCGTACCCCAGCAAGGGAGAGCAGGAGGGCAGAGGGAATCAGAGCAATGCTGCCAAAGGAAGATGCCATCCCCTTGCTGTCCACTTGGCTAGCGACCGTTCCCGCTGGCCTTACTGTGGTTTTCACCTTTTTAACTGGTCTCCAGTTTCTACCCAACTCTTTCCACTGACTGAACTTGAGTCCACAGCAGGGCAGAACATTTCTACACCTTTATGGGCACCTTCCAGTGAGCGTTTCCCAGTCCCAGAGTATGGATTGTCTGAGAGTTTTCTGTAGGTACATTCTGAAATCACCCATTTGTGATCCAATATGACTCCAAGGAAATAAAGTAGCTTGTTAATAAAGAACAAGAGTAAAAAACTTTAAAAAAAAAAAGATTTGGCAGATGGCTGTGAGAGGAGAGAGATATTCAGTGTTCTAAGAACAAGTCAGCAATCAAAAACTTCAGGGTGCTAAACCTGGCTCTGCCACAAACCCTCATGGTTCCTCTCAGTTTCGGACATCTCTGCTTCCCCTCCTATAAAACCGGGGGGAAAAACACTAAGATTTACTTACCTTTGAGTGATCAAAGGACATGTGATTCTAAAGCACTTTGAGGAGGAAGAAAAACTGCCTATTTCCAGCTGGCATCATGTTTTCCACTCAGTGGAGTCTCAGCTACCTGCGAGTTTCATTCAGGAAGGTCTGTCTATATATCAAGTTGCTGAGCCAAAAAGCCAATTTCAGATTTCACACGTGCGAGTGGAAAGAAGGAGGGATGTCCAGGAACTGCTTCACTGGTGCAAAAAGAGAATCAGGCCAAACCACATAAATTCCTCCTTCCTTTGTGCTCAGAGGTGATCATCGACCCCCCTGAGACTCAGCGTGTTCTGGGTTGTTCATATTCCCATGGGTTTGGGAGCAAGACTTGCAAGCACAGCAGAGTCACCAGTTTTGACTGTGTCTGGCACTGCCTTGGAGAGACTCACGGTCATTCTACAAGTCCACAAGAAACAAGTGTAAAATGTAACTCTGCACTCAACACACACATACACAGAGTGTCGCTGGAGAAATCAGAGCGGACGCGAGGTGCTGGTCAATGGAAAGAACTGAGAGTGCTGGATCTGAGCTTCTCCCGCGGGACTGGTGGCAGCTGCCGTGGGCCGGGCGCTGTGTCAGCGGCTGAGGGGCAGTGGTGCTGGTAGGGCCATGGACAGGTGAGGAAGAGTCCGCGCAGTCAGTACTGAAAGAGGATGACCTGGGGGAAGAACGGGAGCGTCAGCGGCTTCCATGGACAGAGCCCTCGCGGTGGTGATGTGCTTGCAGGGAGCAGCAGAACACACTCGGGCTCTGCTGTGGCAGCCACTTCCTCGTAGGAAATCCCTCTCTGGAAGCGCTGTCTGCCCGGGAGCTGCCAGCCCTGCCCAGGGAAGGAGCCGCCGGGGCCGCACTGAGGAGCCCAGGTGGGAGGTAACGGGACTGTGGCAGAGGTGCACCACACCTTCACTGTGAAACCAAGCAAAACCGGGCAGCACACCAAAACCAGCACTTCACTCATCTGTTCCGTGATACAGCAGCTACCAAGGAAGACAAAGACCATGACCAGCAGCCCTGACTGTCCACCTCACTCACTCACTGATCAGCACAGGCTCCCCAAAACACTGCACATCGCTGCTCTGCAAGTACAGCCCCTTCCCCTGCAGGGGCAGGGGGAGCAGCCGCTGAGCTGGTCACAGCTCAGTTCTCACCAGCCACTGCACTGGGCACCCCGAGAGGAGGGTGGGGGGTGCTTCCCACGCAGAGGGAAACACACACTCAGCATTTAAATAGTTTTCCCAGGATCTCAGCTATCTCGGCTATTAAAAATTTTTGGATGTGGGGAAAAAAAAGCTACTTCAGTTTTAAGGAATTCAACATGCAAGGGATTGTTTAGAAAAGGAGCTGGTTGGGGGGAAGCTCCGTGTCCTGAGAACCCTGTTCTGCAACAGCTGTGAGGCAGTAATTGCATTTAAATCAGGAGCTGCTTGCTGCAGTGAAGCTTCTTTAACAACAGCACCAGGACTGTATAATATTTCGTGAAAACTCTGCAGCTTGCTGGGCAGATATGAAAAAATGGTGGAATTTAGACTGAAAAATAGCTTTGCTGGGTCCCTGCTTCTGCCCATTGAAACATAGCTCAATAAGCTGCTGCACTGAGTAGAGAGAGATCTGAAAAGAGAGGTGCTGAGAACCTCTAACAGTGAAGACAAAAGCTAAAACCACTAAGAGTTGCCAAAGGCTCAGTGTTCCCTGAAAAGGAAGCCACTGAAACTGGGGTCCTAAATAAAATCTTCCAAGCATGTTTGAGAAATCTTGCCCCCGATAAGCCGTGTGTTAGAACAGATACTGTAAGTGCTGAACAGAAAAATATCAACATTCAGTATTGTCTCCCGGCCAGACATTGTGAAATAACATTCCTACTTCAGATATTGTAACAGCCAGTTGTTGTTTTTTTGGTTGTTTTTTTTTTAAGCAATACTGCAATCCACAAGAAATGAATCTTTTTTGTTAACTCGTGGAAAACTGGGAAGTTAGTGCATGCTGGAGCTCCCCCCTGCTCCGTTGTTGACAGCCAGTTGCTGTTCACACTGACAACACGTGCAGGTGCCTGAGGAACGGAGCAGGACAGAGCCCAGGGCACACAGGAAGGGGAAACCAGGGAGGATTCAGGCAGGAGGGTGTGAGAGCCTTCCATGGATGCAGGCGCACAGTCCCAGCACGTCACAACAACGAGGGGTGTCCAGTGAAAAACACAGTGATGCCATTTTGACCAACAGTGGGTACATCAACCTAAGGGCCCCCAAAACTAAGGAAAGACACATGGGTGGGTGGCAGCTGCCAGAGGTCATGGAGAGGCAGTGATGCTGACAGGAGACAGCGGTGGCAATGATGTTACACACAAATCTCTGCTACAGGGGAGGGTAGTCCCCGCAGCCTGGAAGAGGGACTACATTTACCTTCTCACCCCTATTAGATAGTGGTCCTTCCATGTCTGCTTTGAGGTGCACTGGTGGAGCAGTGTAGGGAAGTCTACAGTGCACTTGTCCACACTGTACCTGACCTGTGGATGAGAAGAGGCTTCAGCCTCTGTTACTACAAACAACACACGCCCTCCATCCGGCACGGCCAGGCTTCCACCGGGACACGCGGGGAGCAGGAGGTGCCCGGCGGGTCAGGCAGAGGCACAGCAGGAGCCCTCATGGGCGAGGGAGGGGAGAAGCCTCACAAGAGCCACAGAGCCAAACCTCTGTCCAGGCATGACCAAAGCTGCCCCTCACTCACAAATCATTCACTGGCACCGGGAACTGTCAGGGAAAGCAACTCTGCTGTTCTGAGCAGGAAGGAGACCACTGACCACCGAGCCCCACGGGGCACGCTCACACCTCTTCTCCATGACACAGAGAGCGCAAGAGGGCCAAGGACCAGTCAGGTAAAACCCAAGCACTGACTTTCCTGGGGGCGAGGTAATCCCAAAGGCAAAGTTAATCAGACACAAGGAGCAGGAGCAGCACGGGCACCAGCCCTGCACCCTTAGCACAAGGAGGGTTTTGCCACCGCCTCTCCCGGACGCTGCCCCCGCCCTGCCCCGGCCCCGCCACCGCCTCTTACTTTCGATGTATCCGTGCAGCGTCACCATCCGGGCCCGCTCCGGGCTGCTGAAGGGCGAGTAGTGAATGTCGTCGGACAGCGAGGAGGGGATGCGGGACGGGGGCGCTCCCGAGGGCGGCACCGTGTGCTGCGGGGTGTGTTTTTTATGGCGGGCTCTGCAGTTTTGAAACCAAACCTGGAACAAAAGCAGCGAACGCTGTGACAGCTGAGAGACGATTGGGTTGGAGTGTGGTCCTTCGCCAGGGTCCTTGGATGGGGGTCTCTTCGAAGTGTTTATGAAAACTGAATAAAATAGAGAAATCTGCACTTCACCAGTTTCCACAGGTTTGTTTTACACTCAGCAGAGCGAGAGGAAAGTTGTGTATGCAAAGCTTTGCCCCTGCACAGCTTCCCTGCAAATGATGGCAGCACCTTTCAAGGTCTTATTTAATCTGTAGCCCCAGCTCACCTGGCCTAAAAGCACAGCTGAGATCGGTTGGGGCACTTGAGCATTGGCAAAGAGAGAAACAAGAGCAGACAAAAATAAGTAGGAGCTTAAACTAGGATAAGTTGTGACTTTAAGAATGATACAAACAATATTGTTTCCATCACTTGTGGTTTATCATATTCAAAAACCTCATCAGCAGAACATTAAAGCTGAGGAAGGAGGGTACTGTGGTGGGATACAGCCATAGTCTGTGTGAGCAGCAGGTATGAGATCTCTGATCAAATCTCACTGCTTTTAATTGAAGGAGTAGTTAAGGAATTACATCCTAGAGTTAAAACATGCATGGAAGTGGGGTTTTATGCTAAAGAGGTGATCTGTTTCTTATGCCCTAATTTTTGAAAGATAGCTGGGACTAAAAACCTTCTCCAGGACTGAATGAAGATCAGCTCTCCAAGGCAGAGCACACTGGACCACAGAGAAGGAAACAGTCGTAAGCGTTTGACAAATTGTTTCCTGTTCGAAGCGCCTTTAAAAAATATCCACATAAAAAATCACCCAGTGTGCAGCCTGCTTGATCTTTAGCTAAATGGAGAATCTCAACAACAGAGGCTCGAGCCAGATTTTCACACACAAAATTTAAATGTGTCATTGGCGAAACAGTCTTGGATGAAAGCTTAAAGAAATTTATTTTAATCACTCGTGTTTTTATTGTGTGCAGAAAGTATGTGAGCAGAACATTAAAGTGATGAGTACAAATGTCACCAAGAGGTAAAGCTGGGCTGTCTGTGAGCGGGGAGTTGCAGAGGGGACATTTCTCTGTCCCTACGGCACCACTCGCCCTTCCCTCCCAGCTCAGGCGCGGGGACTTCCCTGTCACTGTGTCCCCTGGGGCTGCAAAACCTCTTTTTCTTTAAACTTCTCGATCCCAATGCTTCCTGACGCTGGTGAACCTTGCCTGCTCGTGGCAGGGCCGGCTGCCAGGGAAGCTCCCGCACTCTGTGTCAGCGGCTGGGACAGAGCACAGCGCTCCAGGACCCCGTGCAAACGGCAGCTTTCCCACCCAGAGATTTATTGCAAATTGCTGGGGCTGTTGGGGCTTTGATTCATTGCATCATAAGAGGGAAAAACAAATAGAAAACCCACGAGCGAGACAGAGAAAGAATGGTGCTGGCATCGAATGGTGCTAGCATCGCTGTGGGAGCAGAGGAGCCGCTGGGTGCTGCATGGCCAGGGGTGAGGAGCCACGGGGCTGTGAGCCCTGTCTGGTGCCAGCCTTCAGGTGCCCCCTCCCTGCCCTGCCCATCCCTGCCCTCACCTGAATGACCCTCCGGCTCAGCCCCGTCATGTCCGCCAGCTTCTGAAGCGTTTGTGCGTCGGGGTTGTTGTCCTGAGCAAACTGTGCCTGCATGACCTGCGGAGAGAGGAGAGAGGGGCTCAGGGTGAGGCTGGGGAGCCACGGCCCCTCCCAGCCCCCCGGCCCTCCTGCCCGACCTGCAGCTGCTCGGCGGTGAAGGAGGTGCGGGCTCGCTTGGCTGGCTTCGGCTGGCTGTCCTGCTCCGAGGGCACGGCCCCTTCCAGCGTGATCCCATTGCCTACAGGAGAGAAGCCCTATGAGCCACAGGTCAGAAACCCACCTGCCCCCTCTGAGTGCGGCAGCTGCTCATCTGGGGGACACCACACCTGGTGGCATCACCGTGTGGGACACCCACAGCATCCCTTGCTGCAGTGGGAGCAGGAAGAGTGGAGCCAGCACTGCCACTCAGGAGCTGCCCTGGGCTGCTGAGCCCCTCCACACACCGGGAAGGAGAAACCACCCTTCCCTAGGAGTTTACTGTTGAATTAAGAAAAATGCAGCAAGTGGTGGAAGCCACAGGGAATAAGGAGAGACAGGAGCAAGAAAAGGGTCAAGGTGGTGTGTGAGGGCAAGCACTGATGTCCCACTGGCCTTGACTCACAGTCACCACTTGGCCACATCCTCCAGGGAGCAGCTCAGAAGGGACCCTGTCTCTTCCAGGCTCACCAACATCCATCACTCCTGCCCCTCGCTGCTCCCTGTGACCCTGTTTTCCCTCGTGGGCACAGCCTCCATCAGTCCTTTCGTTTGCTCAGAGCATTTCAGTGGGCTCTTTGCTCCTTTCCCCAGCCCCAAATCGTCCCAGCACCTGACCACCTCTTCCTCCTGCATCCCAGAGCAGCAGCAGGAGCAGCACCATCCCCACGGCCTTGGGGTGGCCATGCTCTGAGCAGCAGCCGCACCAAGGGGGACCCTCCAGGGGGGCACTGACCTCCCCCTTGCCCAGCACGGTGTCAGGGCAAGCCCAGCCGTGCTCACGCTGCTGTGCAGCCTCCAGGGACAGCGTCCAGAGCCAGATCCCTCACTCCTCACTGGGGTCCTGCTGCAGCCCTGGCTGCTCTGGGCAGTGTAGGTGAAGCACCACTGAGGAATGGGCGAGGGAGGGTGGCTGAGGGAGGGTGGCTGAGCAGGGCTGGCGCTCATCCCGCTCCCAGGATGCGCCTGCACAGCCCGGCGATCGCTCCACAAGCTGGACCGGGCTGTGATTGTCTTGGCTTGAGTTGAAGGACTTTCTCATATAGTTTGACTTGTTCTTTTCGGATGATGAATGGGACTCTGACTTCAGCAACATCTGTTTATTTTTCTTGTATGTAAAACCTCATGTGCAGAAGAAATTGCTGGGTAATTACTGGAGGGGGGAGTGCGGCCCTCCAACTCCATAGCAACTACAGCCCTCCAAAGTGATCCCACCCCCTTCTCAAAAGCTCCTGGACACAGGTAGTGACACCTGATACTCACCAGGTGCCCCAGCACTGCCCAGCACTGGTGCTCAGCCCACACCAGCAGGTTGTTCCAAGCAGCAGCAGCAAACCCACCATCCCAGCCCTCAGCTGGGGCAACAGCTCTGCAGGAGTCCCCAGTGCCAGACCCTGCTGTCCTCACACCATTCTGCTCCCGCAGGACACGTGACTTCTCCCCCTCCATCCTTGCTCCCCATCACTCCCTCACGCCCCCGCAGAAGCTGACCATATGGACCAACATGCCATGAGCCACGTCCGAGCTGGGACTCTCCCAGCCCAACTGGGCACTCTGTTTTCATCCTCTTACTCAAACACAGTAAACAGAAACATATTATTTTCCTGTCAGGTTGTTAATGGTTTCCACATGCTGCATGGGCCGGGACATGGCGTGTCACTCCCTGTGCCCACCATGTGCTGAAGTACTTTCCACCACAGGACAGGCCCTGATACTGCCCGGCCTCCCTGAGTACCACTCTGGATTTACCCCACAAATTTGTTCCTCTGAGCATCTCTCTGTGCACTGCCATGCAGGAGGATGGGGAAGGGACAGGAGCTGCAGTGCTGCGTGACCTCAGTGTCACTGAATCGATTGGGACAGTGGAGGCTGGCTGGCCATGGTGCAGCGCTGTCCAGCTGGGAGTGGCACAACCCAGGATGGGCAGGGCGGGTGGAAAACGATGGGAAGGTTTTGTCAAATTGCCAATCCCGCCTTCTACATTTATGACTCACGGCCTCAAAATCCCAGCAGCTTCCTCAGGCACTGCACGTGGGGCAGTGCAGGACCAGGCACTGTCCCTGGCATTGTCCCTGGCACACAGGTCTGCCACGAGCCACAGGTGCTCCCAGCACATTGGCCACCCCATGAGCCCTCCTGCCAGCACAGGGCCTTGTGCTCAACATCTCCCAGGGCCACCCATCACCACTTTTGGCAATGATAGAACCGACCCCAACACCCTGTGCTAAGGGTCAGCGCGGGGGACAGTGACACCCTGCCCGGGCCGAGGCCGCCGGCGTTCCGTACCGTTCTCTGCCGCTCGTTTGAGGTTCTCTATCATGGTGTCGTAGTGGATCCGGCACAACACCTTCTCCTCCACCAGGCCGAACTCCTCGCCGGTGGAGAGCTGCCGCTTGCAGGAGAAGCAGGCGAAGCAGGCGAGGTGGTAGGCATTGCCCCGTGCTCGCCGCACCCAGTCGCTGGCGTAGATCTGCCTGCCACAGCGGGCACACTTCGTACCGAACCGGCTGCGGAGGAGAAGAGGCAGGTGAGGGCAGGCAGGGGAGGGCAGGCAGGGGAAGGCAGGCAGGGGAAGGCAGGCAGCACGATGCCGGGTTGCAGGCACTGCTGTCGATCCCATTGCTCACCCTGACCACCCCAACACCCACAACACCCATTCGTGGAGAGAGGAAGTGGAGCTGCCCCACCGGTGGCTTTTCCCGTGACAGCAGCGTGGGCAGGAGTGGGGTGTAACTCACTGCAGCCCTGAGGCGCCAGACGCGGCCGAGGCGCTGAGGTGACGCAGCGCTGTGAATCAGCTTCCAAGCCCGTGGGTTTTTTATTTTGATAACAGCCAGTGTGAGACTCGGATGGAAACTGTGTCAGAGCTGGTTCTCTCCCGCTGCCATAAATCAAACCATGTGTGTTCTCCTCACACGTACAGGCGCACACATCTGCTTTTCCCCCATGGAGGAGGTCTCCTCACTGTGAGAGGATGATGACTGCGCTGGAATGAGCTATGATGGAAGGTAGCTCATCGCAGTGAAGAGGCAACAAGACAGCCAGGATCCCCTCACCAGGTGATTGTGTGAAAAACCCCATTCCCATCAGGATGCTGATGGCCAAGGGCAGGTGATTCGCAGGGGGTGACAGTGTCTGACATGAGGTGCCAGGCCTGGCCTTGGTTTGATTTCTGCATTCAGTATTACTGCTTAAAAAAATAAATGCAATGAGCAGCAGCGAGAGCATCAGGAGAGAAGGGAGCATCTCTTCTGCCACCCCAGAGGTGGTTCTGACTCCAACACAGTCACTGCACTTCCCCACACAGCCCCAGAACTGCCACTGCCACCTCAAGCTCCCGAGGGCTCCAGCCAGCCCCTCACCACAGCAGCTCCAGCATTTCTCAGTGCAGGCACAAAACACCAACAAGAAATAACCGCAACAAGCAACAGGAGAGACCTCGCACCTCAAACCCTTCAGTTCAGTGGCCAGAGCAGCCCCAGGCTCTGCAGACAGGCAGAGACAGAGCCCAGGTCAGGCCATCACAGCCAGTGTGCTGCCCATGCCTGACCCCACACCATGGAACTGCTGCCCACCGTGGGCCCAGCAAGATGTGGAAAGACTGTCCGGTGCTGGGATTACTAACAGCAAAACTATTTGGGAGGAAAATAAGGGTCTAAATTTTTAAGCCTGACCATAGCTGACCAAAGAAGAAAAAAAAAGGGACATTTCTGTGCTGAAATTATACAGAGACTTAGCTAAGAGACTTCACTAATTTACTTCAGATGGGAACATTGTAAACTGACTTTGTGCCAGCTCGTTTATATAAACGCACAAACAAAAGAACTGTATTAATTTTTTATTTAGAAATAAAGATCATTCCTGCAAATTGAATTACTTTGAACAATGTGCTATGTAAACAGTCGTACTTGCTGAACAGTATCAAGCGAGGGGCAGGCGTAGGGAGCTAATGGCACGTGGTGATCGCCGCTCCCCGCTCGAATCCCAGCCCGCGGGGGGAGCACATCACGGGGATGGGGGAAACTGAGGCACCAGGCACCACACAGAAAAGGTCACACATCCCCATCACACATCAGCTGGGATCTGGGGGAGACACCCAGGCATCTCCCGAGGGCCAGGCAGGACCCCCAGATTGGCAGCGGTGCCCAGGGAGCAGGGCAGGGCTTGCCAAAGGCGCAGGGACTCGTGTGGCCATGGCAGCAGCGCAGGCAGGGGCTGATGCCGCTGTCCCTGCAGAGCCACGGCATGAGCAGAACCTGGAGAGAGGCTGAGGCTCAGCAGCACCGCGGGCACGGGGCTGCACAGCCTGCGGCACCCGCAACCACTGATGCTGCGCCTGCGGCTCTCGGCCAACTCCCGCCTGCGGCACCGCTGCAGCCACCGCGCTCTGCGGAGACAGCGCTGGGGCCGGGCACAGCACCCGCTGTCACCCAACAGAGACCCTCACTGCAGGGACAACCACCGTGGCACCGCAACTGCCAGGGACACAGGAATGGGGAGAGAAATGCCTGCGAAAAGCCTGTCCTGACCCATCACCACTGCAAATAACAGCTCAAACATAACACGGGCTTTAGCTCACCGTCCTTGCAGGGCAGTGGGAGCCTGAAGAGCCCCATCTGCTCGGAGCAGGAGAGCACCAGGACAGAGGTTCCACATGACTCCTGCCTGGCAGGGACAGGGATGGGGATGGGGACAGGGCCACACTGTAGCAAGAGACAAAGAGCCAGAGGATTTATCCAAGCCCAGAACAGTGGCACAAGCTGGAGCATCACCAGCTGCTATCAGAGCCCTGCGTGCATGGTTTGTGAGTGAATGCTCTCCCCAAAGGTTAACTCTGGGGATGGAAAGTAACTGCAATGTTACCAGGAAAGACTCATCCCAGAGAGACTCATCCCAACAAGACTCATCCCACCTCCCCCAGGGGCGGCCGCATCATCTGGGTTGCGGGAACAGCAGAGGCAGGAGGAGGCCCTGGTGCCTCCTGTCTCTCCCACGCCGCTCGTACCCCGGTGCCACAGCTCCTTCAGCCCTCCTGTCCATCCCTGCCTGTGGGGACAGGGCAAGAGGCACCCAGCCCCAGGGCCACTCACAGCTCCAAACATTCCCGTCCCCTCTTGGATCCACTCTGTAGGAAGCCCCTAACACAGCCCTCAGAGTCAGCTGCAGCTCCCAGACATCTCCCCAGTCTCACAGAACAGCAGCGGTGCCTCAGCGAGGATTTCACACTGAGCCACAGCAATGCCTGAGAGGGAGCATCATCCCAGAGGGACATAAGAGCGAGGGGTGAAGATCACCTGAGCCACAGCCCAGCCAGTGACCCCAAGGTCATATGCCTACAGACTGCCCACCGAGGTCACAGCAGGGCACAGCAGGAATCACACCAGGATCATGCTGGGCCTCCGAGCGACCGGAGCCGTGGGAGCTTGGCTGTGAGCAGCCCTTGCATCGCCCGGGAACACAATGTTCTGCTCAATGAGCTCCAATTTTAATTTGGTTCTCCTTGAAACGTTGGAGCCTTAGATGCCAAATGTAATTATTTGACAAGACACAGGAAACAGCAGCATTTGCTTAAAAATGCACGAGGCCATGGATTCGCATCAGTGCCAGCACATACACAGCCCCTCATGGGGACAGAGAAGGGACACTTGGACAGAGAGGGCCTAAGCACACTCCCCGTGGGCAGTGGAGCTGGGACATGACAGCCCCGTGCCTGACAGCCTTCATCCTCAGCGTCCCCCAACAGCCCCGGTGTCGGAGGAACCAGCACTGCAGTCACAGAGCATCCGTGTGACCTGTGCAGAGCATCCCACTGCCCCTTCCCTCTGCCTTGCTCCAAGGACCACACGTGCTAGGATGGGGTTTCTGCTTTGCTTTTAAATAAACCCCACACATTTAACGCGCCTCAAATAATAGATAAAAATTTAAAAATCCATCCGGAGGATCAGGTTTACCCTGTGCCACGCGCCGGGTTCCACTGAGTGGAGTCAACAAGACGCCAGCCGGGATGCTCCCAGGGCTGGGCGGGTGCAGGAGGGGGCCGAGAGAGCGGACAACGAGGCCAGTTTGCCAGGGGCAGCCGGAGGGATCCCAGCCCTGGCGAGCGGCTCCCGGCCGCACACCGGCACCGACGGCGGCGGCTCAGCCCGGCGGGTTCTGCTACGGGAGACGGCGGGAGCGACCCCCTCCCGCCACCCCCTCCCACCGCACCGGGGCCGGCCAGGGACTCGGCCGGGAGCCGCAGCGATCCCCGCGGGGCCGGAGGGAGCGAGGGAGCTCCGCGCCCGCCGGGCTCCGAGCGCCGCCGCTGCCGTCGCTGCCGCCGCTCGAAGATTCACCAAAATAAAATAAAAAATCTCTCCAAACCCCCACCTTTTTTTTTGCAAAAGACAAGTGCGGAGCGCGGGCTGGGAGCCCCCGCGCCCCCTGAACGGGCACCGCAGGAACCGGGAGCATCCTGGGGCGGCTTCCGCGATTTTCGTTTTATTTCCCTTGGCCCCGCCGGTACCGGCGGGCAGAGCCCGACTGCTCCCAACGGGGAGGGGGTCGGGGCTTCTCGGACCGGGGATCGCGAAACAGATTTGTTTTAACACTATTATTTGCCACATTTGCTCGAAGGTCATTTTGAGGTCCCGGCGCTACTTTAAAACCGCCTTTGGAAAGATCCGTTCTTAAAAACAAACCAAACATCAGCGGCACCAGAACGGTGATAAACGAATGAAAACGCTCAAAGTACCCCAAAACAGCACCGAGGCCCCGGGACCCCTTTGTGTCTTTCTGTGTTGAGTGGGGAAAATTTCGCTGAAATTACCGAAAATTGCAGTTTGAAAATAATAACAACAATAATAATAACAGTAATAACAACAACAAAAGTCTCCACAGGGCAGGACGCAGAGCACCGCAGCCTCGGGACTGACCCGGTTCTCCGAGCCCCTCACCCGCCTCCGTGAGCCCCGCACTCCCGGCGGCACCGCACCGAGCCCGGCGGGGGCAGGGGCTGAGCTGCGGAAAATCGGATAGTCGCAGACCCTTTAATAAAAAACACCGGAGGAATCTCTGAGATATTCCCCCGAGCTCCCCTGCCCGCTGCCGTCGGGGCAGCCCAGAGCTCTGCCGCGGCCGGAGGATGCTCCGAGCCCCCCGCGCCCCGCCGGGGTCATTCCCATTTCCTGCCCGCCATTCCCTTTCCTCCCGGGTCAAACAGCATTCCCTCATCCTGGTAGGATGGGGAAAGTCGGAGCGGGGGTTCCAATGTTTAGTTAAACCCCAGAGAGGAGCTCAAAAATACTCGGTCCCCTCGTGCGAGCCAAACTGGGGGAAAATTCGTGGTTTAAGGTTTAGAACAGAAAGACTGTCGAAGCCAGAACATCCTCCCTGCTGGACAGGCTGCCCGGGTGTGCGAGTCCGGACCGAGTCCCGGGGCCGCCGCCGAGCCCCGGCCGGCCGCAGCCGCTGCCCGTCGTTCGTTTCCGTTCTGTAGCGCGCTCCCGCCGCGGACGCTCCGGCCATTGCGGGCCCACAGCGCGAACAGGGGTTCCCCGAAAGCCTCTGGGCACCGCAGGCTGGCAGCACCTATTTGCCCTCCGGCAGGAGCCGGGACGAGGCCGTTCGAGCCCCGTTTCCCCGCCGCGGGGCCATCCCCGCCGCGCCGCACCCCCGGAGCCGGGCGCTGTCGCCGCCGAGCCGGGAGGAGCAGGGGCTCGGGGCGGCCCGCACAGCCCGGCCAGAGGGCAGGAATCTCTCCGAGCGGTTGTGTAGTTGCACCCCAAACTCCCTTCCTTCCTTTCTCCCCGCTTCCCGAGGGTCGTCTCCCACCCGGCTGCTCCAGGGAGCCCGGTGGCTTTTCCAAACCTTCCCCACGGCAGCGCCGGAGCGGCCCCGACCCCGCGGCAGCCGGAGACGGCTGAGACCCCTGGAGCGGCCCCGGCCCGGTCCCTACCTGAAGTAGTCCATCTTGCAGAAGATCTCCTTGTTCTTGATGTAGCAGCTGTGCTGCTGGCGCAGCGAGGTGCGGCACACGGAACACTCCAGGCACCGGACGTGCCAGATAAGGTTGTTCACCTGCGGCAGAGAAGGGGCTGAGACCCGGGGCCACCCGCCGTCCCCCGCCGCCCCCGCCGCCCTCCGCCCCGCTCACCTTCAGCAGGTACCGGTCGAGGATCTCCAGCCCGCAGCTGGAGCAGACGTTTTTGCCGGCCGACGGCGTGGAGGAGGAGGAGGACGGCGGGGAGCAGACGGACGGCGTGGAAGGGGTGCTGGGAGCTGAGCGGGCGTCCTCCTTCTCCAGCGCGCCAGGCAGAGGCTCCCCGTCGGGCTGCGACTGCGGGCAGAGCCGCCGCGGGGCCGTCAGCCGGGGCCCCGCCGTTCCCCGCAGGACCGAAGCGCAGCTTCCCGCCGGCTCCCCGCAGTCCTCGGCATCCCCGGCCCGGCGGGTCCGCACAAATCCCCGACATCCCTGGCGGGACCCCGTAATCCCCGGTCCGACGCGTCCTCACAGCCCCCGGCCCAGCGGATCCCGGCCGGTCCCCACAGCTCCCGGCACCCCCGGCCCGGTGCGTCCCCGCGTTCCCGGCCCGGCGGGTCCCGGCGGGAACCCGCAACCCCCGGCCCCGCTTACCATGGCGCGGGAGTGAGGGTCGAGACAGCGGGCGCTCCCCTTGGGCAGCGGCTCCGGCGGCATCACCTTGATGGAGAGAGCGGGAGAGGGAGGCTGCGGCTCCATGCGCCGGGCGAGCGCGGGGCACCCTATATAAACCGCCTCAAAACAATAAATAAGAACTTTCTAGTGGCCATTTAAATCCTTTGCAACAAAAGCTGCGTCTCTTTAATGAAGCAATTTGAATGTGGATTGAATTCTCCCCCTGCCTGCACTTAACCCGGGCCTCTTGAAGTAATCGCTCGGTTCCCATGCGAGCCAAGGCGCTGAAAAACCCCCCAAACTACCTGCAATTAGAAATTGCCGTAAATGCCCGAGATAAGAGGTACCAGAGTGTCAATTCCGGCTGTCAATCAGGGAATCCATCAGGCCACCCAAAGAATTGCAAATTTGATTTTTTTAATGGTAGTAATTAAAAATCGAAATTCTTCCCCCTCTCCCTCTGCCGAGCACAAAACGCCCCAGAAAACGCCGGGATGGAAAAATCCACCCCTCTGGCGCGGGAGGCAGCGAGCGGCCCCGGCCCCGGCCCGGCCCTAGCCCCGGTACCGGCCGCCGCGGGGAGCCCGGCCCCGCTCCAGCCCCGCTCCCGGCCCCGACGGCAGCGGCGGCGGCGGCAGCGCTCACCTTGCCCGCCTGGGCGCCGGCCGGGGCGCGGCGGCCCGGGCCCCGGGGCTGCCCGCCCCCATGGCTCCGGTGCATGGGGCGGGCGCGCCCCGCTCCGCCCGCCGCCGCCGCGCTCCGTGCCCGCGGGCGGCGCGTCCCGCGGCCGCGGCAGGAAGGGCGGGGAGCCGGGCGGGGAACCGCGCCGGCCCCGCTCCCCCGCCGGGGGCGGCCGCGGGCCGGGCAGGAAGCGGCGCCCCCCCGCCGCGCCCCGGGGGCCGCCCGCCCCGCCGGGCCCCGCTACCTGCGGCGGCAGCACCGGCGGCGGCACCGCCCGCGGGCGCGGCGGGGAGGGGGCAGCCCGGTCCGGCTCGTCCCGGTCCTCCTCCGCCGCTGCCCGCCCCGACGGGGCGCACGGGCCGGGCCGGCCCCGCAGCCCCCCTCCGATCGCGGCAGCGGGGATCGCGCCCACCGCCGCGGCGTCTGGCCGCCCGCCGCTGCCCGGGCTTCATTAGTAACCTGATAATTCCCCAGCAAAGCCCCGGCAGCGGTGCCACCGCCGGGTAATTGCAGGACGGTAACGTGAGCTGATGGCGGCCGGGGATGGATCCTCGCCGTTATTGATTGTGACAGCTAAATTGTTAACCGAGAGGGAAATCAGATGAAAGCCATTTTAGAATAAATACAAGGCACTAGGTTTAAACATCGAGGCTGCAGGAAAGCCTGAGAAACCCCCAGGAAACGGAGCCCAAGGCCTGCCAGCTTGTCCTCCCCTCTGTCCCCAGCTCTTCAGAGGCCGAGTGCAGGGGGACATGGACAAGTGCAGAGGCAAGATGCTGAGAAAGGACAATTTAAACCCTTCGTCTCACTGGCAGGGTCTGAATTAGCTCTGGCTGCTCCAGAAGAAACACGTAGGAGTTTTCATGGACACAGCCATGAAAGCTGTCTGTCCCCCCTACGCAGCACTGGTCGAGGCAGGGCCGTGTGGGGTTTGTTTGCATCCCCAGAGTGGTGCTGGGCTGTGGCAGCCATGGCTCAGCACCACGGTCCAGCACCATGCACCCAAGCAGATGCTGGCACTGCTCTCATGATTACAGACCAGGCTCTCTGGACCCCACAAAACCAAAACAGGCTCAGGAACTGGGTGACTCCAGCCCAGCTTCTGCCTTTCCGCAGCCTTGGGAGTAAGTCTTGGCTCTGCAGGGTCTCCTGCTCTCACTGCCTGCTGAGAGCAGACAGATCTCCAACACGCATCTTGCACCAGGAGCAGGGTCTGGGCAGTGACTGGTGAACGCAAAGCACTGGAGCTAACAGGTATCAGCACCGAGCCCATCCCTGCTCTTACCCCCATGTGCTCCCTCCACCACTGCTGGAGTTTGTACAAGGCAGCAACAAGGTGGCAGCGTGTCAAGCAGCAGCTCGGCCAGAATCCCAGAATTTTGGGTTGGGAATGTTCTATGTTCCCAGAGTGAAGATTCCACACCAGTCCCAAGTGAGGACGGACCGTGTCCACAGGCAGAATGGTTCAGCTACCAAGGAAAACCCCACACTGGGGCCACGGTGAACATTGCCCTCAGTCACCCACCTTGCTCCCACAGATTTGCTGGAAACACAGGGGAAGCAAGGAACCCCCTCAGAGGACAGGACTGTAGGCTGGAGGTGAGAAACAGCTCCATTCCTCTTCACGGGAGCCAGGCACCAAGCCCTGCTCTCCTTCCCACCACCAGCTGCCAACCTCCCTACTTACGGCTCCGGCGCCGGCCGCAGAGATGCCGCGCTCCCCGGTGCTCTTCAAATCTCTTTTACGACGGTGTTAAGCCAAGTCCCAGGGTTGATGCTCATGGAAAAAAACGTTTCTGAGCATTTCCCTCCTCCCAGCTCTGGGGTTAGGAACTCTGGGTTCGCTGCGCTATCGGTGCTGGCCTGGGGCCGCAGGGAAGCCGCAGCGTTCCCGGGAAGCGCAGGCAGCACCAGCGCCTGCCAGGCCGGCGGCAGCAGGAATGACCAACACAAACACCGACCTGCAATAAAGCTCCCCCAGGTCTGAGTCTGGCCGAGCGACAGACAAGGCACTTCTGTTAGCGACCGTGGCAGTGCAAAGAAATAATTAAAAAAAAAAAAGACTGATGCTATTGTACCCAGATTCTGTCCGTGGACTTCGGCTGATGCCAAGCATTTACCACCCTCACTCACTTCCTGCTTGCCACCCTCGGCTTTCCTGGAGGAAAACATGCATTTTAAATGTTTATTTAGAGCTGTAAGAATTTCAACAAATTGTATTTAAATACAAATAAATATCAAAGTATGTTTCTGATGGGAGCACAGCCACACACCCATTTGAAATCAGGTATCTTCTAAATTCCTAATGGGAACAGAATTCAGAGCTGTTCTAAACAATGCAGATACAGACCCGGAAAGCTACAAATGTTAGACCACGCAGGAACAAACACAGGCTGTTCACAGAGAAATGCAAATGGGTGTCACTGACATTCAGAGGGGTACAAACTCCCAAGAATAGCACTTTTCCCTCTACTCAGGTACCCAAAAACTAGGAAACAAACATTAACAGCACAAGACCTACTTTTGAACAATTCAGGCTTTCAACAATCCTCCACCACAGACAGGCACGGCTCCGTTCCAGGTGCTCGGTTCGGCAGCAGGAAGCGAGCTCTGCCTGGAGGGAGGTGTGCTGCTGCTGCAGGAATACAAACCTCCCTGGGCTGTGCCACTGAGCAACTCCTGCCTGCACAAACCAGGTCTGTTTCCAAATTGTTTTCCTCCTCCTGTTTGAGACCACCATTAAGCAGCTTGGGGGAGCAGCTCAAGAGTGACCGATGAGGTCTGACAGGGCTGGGGAGGGCAAACATTGGAAAATCAGACCAGTGTCACCTGGACCTGAGCACGTGAGCTCTCTGACATCCCCCTGGCACATGCAGTCACAGCACTGTGTGCACAAAGGAGAAAACGCTGCCAGAAAATGTTTTTTCCTCAGATTTCTATTTTGCAGACATTTAGGGGGAAAACGTGCTGCGGATCAGATGGTTCAGAGCAATGCCTTCCATCAGATCTGTGGACTTGGCCCCTGGGGCAATCCCACTCACAGCAGGACCAGCTCACCACAAACACTGGTGCCACCTCACACCAAGAGGCAGCTGACCACCTCGACCAGCCAGTAGAAAGCAAAGCTGGGCAGGACAGGGGGCAAACACCAGGCTCATGGCTTGGCAGATGTCTCAGAGGCTGCAGTTACTCTCACACTGTCACATCTGGCTCATGAGGAGCTGCCACCGTCAGGGACCACTGAACACAAATGCCAAAGCTCAGGGCACAGCACAGACCTCAGTGGTGTGTAAATACACTAATTCCTACATGCAGGCACACACCTACAGCCTAAATGACACTGAAAATACCTGTGCTGTGTCATTAGCTTAAGGTTATCACGTCATAAAGTAACATTCTGGAGTCTGCAAATCAAAATGCAAAATCAATTGGCTTTGGTGCATATAAAATATTGCATGCACAGTTACTAAAGGTGTTGCAAGATCTATTTAAAATGAGTTTTATTGAGATGAAAAAGTTTTTCCATGATAACTACAGCACATGTTAATCAAAACCAAGCGCTTCTCCTTCCATTAAAACACGAATTGGAATACATTTTGTTCAAAAATACTTTAAAAAGTAATCAGTTAAATGGAGTATTTTTGGATGTGCTTTACTCCGAATGCTGGTTACTGTTTCTAATCTGGCTAATGAATGCACACTTAACGAGAGGTTGCCTGTGTGTTCATCAGAGGCTTTGAAGGGAACCTATTTCTCTGAACAGCCTTCAGCTGTGAGCTGCACTGGCAGGAGGCGCAGACCCTCAGGTGTGACAGAGGGCTGTGCTGGCCGTGCCCTGCTCAGGTGGCATCGTCCTTCCCACTCTACAAAAGTACAAAAGCATTGGAGGACTCCAGGTATACAAAGCAGTGTTTCTTGCTACCATCATCCACTCATAAGCATCATCTTCTGGATTTCCAGGCAGCTCTAGAGTAAGGAGTAGTCCTTTTCTTATCCGGTGGTTTGAAGTAAGAATAAACAGGTGCTGCAGGATATTCTGCGTCTGGATTTTCTGCCATCATTTTCAGCTTGGCTTCAATGGCCTTTATTTTTGCACTGACACTGGAAAGAGAAAAAGCAGAAGGGAAATTGAGCTTGATCTTAGCATGAAACCCAACTACAGAAATCCAGAGATTCTGCTGACATGAGAATCCTCACTGCACAAGGAGGGGCCAGACAGCCCCCACTGCTGCATCCACAGTGAAGCAGGAATGCACTGCCCAGAGCCCACACTGCTGCATTTCAACCTCTGCACGGGTTTGCTCCTCCAAGGGACACCTCAGCACCCCAAAATAACGGCCCCTGCACCTATTCAGAGCTTTCTTGAGGACACTGAGTGAGACAAGAACATGACAAGCCTTCCTACTTCATGTGAAATGATGTCATTTCAGGAGGTCTGAGCATGTGCAGCAGAGCACAGCTCGGAGCAGGCTGCTGGGAACAGCAGAGAAATGAAAGCCAGACTTCCTCCCAGCTACAGCCCGCTCGGGATGGGAAAACCCCAGACTCCAATTAGGTCAGGAAGAAACATTATTTCAGCATTAGCAGGGTTTATCCCAAAGGGAGAAGCTATCCTAGGTTACACCCCAAATTCCTAGGACTTTTGTTATTCACTATCCTCCACTGGGTATGGACGGGGAGGAATGTTCCCTTCCCTGCGGTGGCTTCTTGCACCATCCATCCTCACTAGAGCAACCCCTTTGTGCCACTGATGCAGTTAACAATCTGCATGACTCAAACCCCTCTGCTCTTTACCTTCTAGCCTGTTACTTCTGAATTCCAAGCTCATTTTATCTCTGGGAAAATGCATTAATCTGGTCCTGGTTCCTCACAGGATTCCAGTGACAGAACACAGAGGAAAACCACACACCCTTTCAAACAAACTGAATTAGCAAAGCAGCACCATGTGCTTTAGGTAAATGCAGAGGTTGGAGAATTTAACTACATCCCACAGACAAGACCTACACAGGCAAAAAACCACTGACAAAAACCAAAAAAAATAGTTTTATGTAAAGTACTACCCGTGATTTTGTTTTAATCTTCAGCCACTATAGTAGAACTTCTTGCTCATAAGCATTTTGCTGAAACAAATTAGTACAGTAAAAACCCTCTCACTGAAATCCACATGAAGTGCAGTGATTCTGGCCACAGGAGCTGGAGTGCTACACATTCCCAATTCCCCTCCTCACCTCATTCCCTTCCTACCAGCCACTGGCTTTGCACATTAGAAAATAAACTTCCAGTCTGAAGTATCCCTCATCAAGTGAGGGACTTCACAGGCACTGCCCTTTCAAAAACAGCTTTTTTGCCATGCTAGATTTTTAACACAAACAATGCCAACAACTCTAAATCTTACTGAAAGGGAAGAAGCTGGTTCCCTGCCAGCCCCACAGCTGGGTCACCTCTCACCCAACCCATCTCCTACCTTAGGTTGGATTGGGGCGGCTCTGTGCTGGAAGATGGCTCCAGACTGATTGGAAGGATCTTCTCATTTTTATTGTGATCATATCTCTGCAAGCAAGAGACCAAGGACTGAGTCAGCTGCAATTAGGAACAAAGAAACACTTCCCACAGATGGACTTTAAAGCTGGATTAACATAGCCTCAGGTTTTGTGGAGCTTTTGCTAGGAAAGATTTTGGTGGCCAAACGCTGAAAGAAATCCCAACCACAGTATTTGGTTAGTACCAACATGGAATGCAGACTGGATACTGCACAGTTATGTGCACTGTACTGTGGATCCTTAAACCTGTCACTTCTTGTTCCCCTCTATGTAAGGCAGGAAGCAAAGATGGTAAATTTGAAGGTAACTACTGTACTGTTTGCTAAGCTCTTTATGTGCAGAGCCAGAAGGTAACCCGAGCACATGACTGCACGGAACCGGGCAGTGCTGGGAGAAAAGGTGGGAAAGAAAAGAAAAAAGACCAGTTAGGAACCACCTCCTTTCTGTAGAAGGCAGCTTGTGAGTCTGTCATCTCTGTGGGCAACGGGCCTCCTGAACTATTTGCAGTGTTCTGCTTCCTTATTTCGCTTGGCACAGAGTCAGGTTTGTTTTTCAGCAGAGCTGCTCAAACCGACAGCGTCTGGTGAGCCTTGGCCACTCATCTCAGAGCTGCTCAGCACCGTGCTGGTCTTGTCTAAAACAAACTCTTGTTACAATAAGCCAAAGTTTTGTGCTGTTAAGTCTTTCCATTCAGGGATTAGAAAATGCCATGTGAACCGAGGTGATTATTTATGCACATTGCTCCCCAGACCCCGGAGCAGCTGGGCAGATACTCACTCCTCCAGCTCAGACTCCTTTCGTGGCCTGATCATTCCTCAGGCATCTGGAAGCATGTGGCACTCCAGTAGCTCCACGGCTACAGAAAATGGAGACTGGATTTGCACAAGCTTGGATGTGCAGACAAGAGCCCTTGAAGTCAGTAACTAAAACAATGTGGTCTCCTTTAATGAAGATACCTGGTCTGGTTTTTTAAGCATCCGAAACAGCTGCACTAATATACTTGATAAGACAGAGCAGAAAGCTGCTTGGAGGATAATCAACACACGCTAAAAGAGAACTACCCAAAAGAAAATAGCAACAAGCATCTCCTCTCTGCCTCCCCCAAAATCTGTTTATCTGCAAAGAAAGTTATTCAAAATAAATTGCTTTATCAAAGACAAGATAGTAAATAACTGTAGGAGAAACAAGACAAGAATTTTAAAAAATTAAAATAAGGATGTTCCAGAAGGTACTGCCTAAGTCAATCTTAAAAACTTGATTGTTTATGTGACAGAACAAGGAATAAAAGGATATTTAGCTTAGATGCAGAGTATGTTACTTTAAAGTCAAAACTAATTAGAGCTGCTGCCACATAAGTGCTTTCAGAAGTGGAACAAAGTAACACAGTAACCGGTAATTGGGAATTTCCATACCTCTCCTATCCAGAAAACCACAAAGGGAAGGATTCAAACTTCCAGCCAATTACTCACTAAGTTTGGGAAAAGTTAAAACATGGACATTTATAGAAGTAATCTGTTCACACTGCTCTGACCAGAAACCCCCTCCCAAAGAACCCCAGGTTAAAGGGCCTGTCCTCACTCACAGCTAATCCAGCACAGTTTGGCTAGACAGGAGAAGCTGTAGATTGTAAACATCAACTCTCCAAGTTATTTCCTAGAACAGACTGAAACTATTTTTTGCCAGTCCAAGACAGACTTGATAAGAAGGCTTTAGTATTAAAGTTTTTCAATTTTGCAAACTAAAAGCAACTCTTCTTTCCAGCAACCAGCTTACCTTGACTTGTGCGTGTGCCCATCGCACCACCAATTTCTTGGAAAGGGCCAGCTTCCCATTGAGACACTGGATTGCCTTCTCTGCTTCCTGCACAGGAAGACAGCTCCATAAACAAACCAAGCCTTTACTCAAAACTGACTTACATGGAAAGAGCCTTTTTTTCTTTGTTATTCAGCCTACTGTAAGTACAGCTCATTGACAGCACAGAAGGTTTATCCCACTGTATCCCAATCTAGGGATATCTTCAAAAGACTCCCCGTAACCAGACTTTATCAGCCTTGCTGTTTAATTCTTTCATTTGTTTTGGGGGACGAAATGGGGAAAATACTCAATTTTGAAAATACCAAACGTGGAGGCCCTGGGAACAGCATTTGGAGGAAGGTTTCTGGTGCAGGAGAAAACACTGTGACTCATTCCAGAGGTTACCTGTGTGTCATTAACACCTACCCCTGCTCAGTCCAGACCCCGCTCCTGTGCACTGGGACCATGATCCACTCCGTCCTGTTCTGGGCTCAGCAGTTTTGGGACACTCCCATAAAACCTGACTCACAGCAGCCGAAGATTTATGGCAATGCTGCTCCACCTTGCTGTGAATAATTTTCTAGAGCTAATGCACAGTGTCAGGGCTCTTCTGACATCCTTATCACCAGCTGCAAAATGGACCAAAGAACTGGCCCTTTCTGGTTAGCATTAAAAAGCAGGATTCAGGAAAAGACAGCAGAGGAGAATCACTACTGCTACTTCCAGGAGCAGGCACAAAGTGGCTGTGACAGAGCAGAGCTGTTAGAATCTGTGGGTTTGTGTAGACAAAGTACTGAATTTATCCCTTCCTGTTGTAGTTTTAAATAAGGGGAAAGAAGTCAGTCATTTGTATCAGAACTTTAGATAAAGAGCAACTTACCTGTTTGGTTTCAAAGTTGACAAAACAGTAACCCCTCGGCTGCCCTTCCAGAGCACCAGACTTGTGGAAGAGAAAGTCAAATTGCTTTACTTTGCCAAACTTCTGAAGGAGTTTGAGGAGGTGGTATCTGAAGAGAAAAGAAAACATTTGTGACATGGTTCATCCCACTGACAGTGAGGAGACAGAGAGGAACCCCCGACACACACACATGCAGCTCACACTCGGTAGCAATACATTCAGCTGAGTCACACACATTCCCCAATCCCTGCAGAAGTGGGTGCCCTGTGCAGCACCCCTTCAGCATCCACAGCTCTGAGCAGTGTTACCAGTGACTTTCCAAAACCCCAAGGCACAAAGCTCCCTCCCAGCAGTGCCAGCTGAAGGGCACACAGAAGATCTATTAATAGCTGCCTTTTGGACTATTATGCAATGACTCCCAAGGGGTTTGGGAGGGCTTTGCCTCCTGCCTCACTAAATCACTCCTGCTTTTAAACATAACCCCTCCTGTCTCCCCCTCTCTAGCCCTGATGTTACCACCTGAAGCTCCCCCTGTATTCTTCTCCCAGCACAAGAAGTCTGAGCCCACAATCCACAGCACCCTGCATCCCTCAGGATCCTGCTCCTCCTGCTGCCCTCCCTCTCCCTGCACAAACCCATCCCTTCCCTGTGCCAACCAGTGTCAGTGCACTGGCAAGGACACCCCAGGGCACACAGACACTTGCCTGGAAAAGATGGGGATGTAGGAAAACAGAAGAATAAACAGAACAACCTGCAGCCAGGAATTGCCAGTAGACCTCAACAAAAAAGGCAAAGGCACCGGCCAGCCCTCAGTATCATCCAGCCCAAATCTGCCAGTGCTTCTGGCTCAGACAGCTTTTCAGTGACATGTTCATGGAAGTCAGACACTTCTTTAGCCAATTATCTTCCTGCCATCCAGTGGGGAGTGTACTGTTTCCAATAAAACTGGGGAAAGCCAGAGTAAATCTGTCTGCTTAGTATCTACTGCATTGAGCAACTTAAAACAAGGAGCACATTTGCTGTACAGGCCACATCTAATCCTGAAAGTTCTTTGCAGCTTTTTTTGGTTCCCTGGGATTGAAGTGTTTAACAACACTGGCTGGCCTAGGAGAAAAGTGACACTCATTGTTCCTTCACCACCTGACCCCATCCCTGGCCTCTAAGGATTATTTAAGTGTTTAATAAGGGTGTCTTACACAGGACTCATCTCCCAAGCAGCTGTACAGTGTTTGCTAGCAAACCACACAGTCTAACCCCAATCTTTAGTGTTTAAGGTAACACTCAGAGCTCACAGAGCTTACCAGGATAACAGCAGGCACCGGATGAAACCTCCCATGTCCAGACATGAATGGTCAGTAGTGGTCCAAGACAGCCAAGTGCACCAGGCGACTACAGGGACTGTCCAAATGGGAAGGGCAGACAACATTTTTCCTAATAAAGCCTGATAGGATGTGTGAAAAGGGCCTTAGCCCTTTGTTAAGCCTCAGAAGCCAGGCAAGAAAGTTCCAGGAATGTGAGTCATCCCACAGGATGGTCACGGTGGACATTCAGGATGTGCACTTTTAAAGAGGTGAAGGTGCAGCATGTGTACAGATGAGCGGTGCAGAAGGGCCAAGTTATCCCCCGGGGGAACACACACATTGTCATTGATTATGGAAGGCTTCCTACATCCTTTGGAATACAGATGAAGTGCATGGTCTTCCAAGAAGCCCATGAGCTCTCAAACTCTGCTCAGAAAGCAAGGGAAACACAAAAGAGCAGGGCGAAGAAAAGGAGCTGATTACACAGTAGCCAAATTTCACCACCTCACACTTCCAACAAGCAGACACAGATGTGCAAGTGAAAAACTGACTTTGGAGACATGATGTATAAAAAACTCCACATGTTGGACTTCCAGAGCCTCCAAAATATGTAAACGCACCTCAGGTTTGTTTCTGTAAACATACTGCTACAAAAAAGCCCTCGGAATTTCAGCAGTATGGAAATAAAGTCCTTACCACCAGGATGCTGTTGCCCTTTTGGCCATTACAGAGGCAGGGGAAGGGCAGGGAAGATTCTCCCTGAGTTCTGCACTAAAAACCTTGCAGCTGCCTTGCCAAAAGGAACTCTTTGGGGGTGTTTTTTTTCTGAGAGCATCTGTGTTCAAATAGTACTTTCTTAGCAGTGAGGTGATAGTTGCTCCTTTAAAACAAATTTCATCAACAGTCTAGAAGCAACTTATGTCATCTATTTTATTTAGAATCCTTTTTCCAACCATGCCTGCAATTTTACAACTGCAGGTCACCTCCTCAAGGTGGAACAGCTCACAAATCTCGTGTAATTAACGCTTCAGGCTGTGATTATGGTTTGTTATTGTTAAAATAATGAGGGCATTAACAGTAACTCGACAAGTAGTTCTTCAGGCCAAGAGGTACCGAAGAAGAAAACTGTCATGGAAAACCCGAAGCCTTATGAAAAAAAAAAGGTGAGAAGATGTAAAAAGCTTTACTATGGCAACAACGTGGGTCATCCAGAGCTTGGAAGTTGTTGGCACCGCTGCGGCCCCACCACGCTGCACAGATCCCGCGGCCAACCTCCATCTCCACTTCCTGTCATCTGATGTGAATGCGAGACAAACCTGCAGCTCCCCCATTTCCTTTTCCTCCTCTCTTCCTCCTGGCACCCCGAGCGCTATTCAGACGCAGGCAAGGCTTCCTCTGAACAATGCTGTCCCAAGGATCCCGCGCGGGGACCGGGCCACATGCGAAAACTATTATTGTGAGGAATTCTGCCCCACTGGGAGCCAGCGGGGGTCTGTAACAACAGCTTGTGCACACATTGTTTTCTAGGTGAGACTCATCGAGATGGGATCCTCGACAAGCAGCACAACAGCTGAGGAAGTTGAACACCCGCTACTTCATACCCGTGGAAAATGAATGGGCATTGAAAGGCTACGGGAAATCAGATAATGCGAACCAGAGAGCTGAAAATGAAATCTTTGCCTGTCCAAAACCCTGAGAGGTCTCAGAAGGCTCTACAAACAGGAATGGGCACAGGAGGCAATTCTACCCCACCTGCTACACGCAGAGGTAACGAAACCACGTGGATTTGCCCCACGGGATGGGAGCACTGAGGGGTGATGAGATCACACAGCTGAGCCACAGCACAGCCCCTGCCCTGCTGTGCAGCTGGGGCACAAATGCTGCACCAGATGCCCATGGTGACAGTGGTGACACCAAACCACAAGGAACCACCTGCTGCTCTCCTCATGCAGACCCCATGGCAGGGACCTCACAGCTTCTGGATCGCCTGGAGACACCGTCCTTTGTCATCAGCAGCTGTGAGGTCCCTTGGTGCCAGCCCTCCTCCTTCCAGCTGCTAAGCACACACTCAGGAGACTCCCAACACCACCTGCTTCCACAGGTAGAGAATCCCTTCAAGGATGCTGGATAAAAGAAGTCACCCACAAACACTACCAGCAAGGAGGAATGCCCAGCTGAAGAGCCACTGTAACCCAGGGTATGCCAGCACCCCCAGCTGAGTCACAGTCACTCAGGGTGTGCAATAACCTCCCAAAAGCATCAGCTCCCAGGCTGTAATTTGTGGGCAGCCCTACATTTATAAATGCCTGTTCCTGCAGCTTGTGCTCCAATGTGTAACGCCCCAGCACGACTGCAGCTACGGTTTGCTCTTTAAATGGAAGTCTTGGATTGATTCAAGACTTTTTGATCTCATTTCTACTTGAGAGTGTCACAACCACTTATTAACTCTGCCAACAACTCAATCAACCTTACTCTGTCTTAAACAAATCCAACATAGAAATAACAAAGGCAACTCTTTAAAAACAGATAAAAGCAGCAAATGCAGAAACATTTCATTTTCAGGGGTTTGATTTAGTCATGTGAATAGTAACCTCAACAGGAATAATTCAGAGGAACAACTAGAACAAGAGATGTAAGCCCTTAGCATGAGAGAAAAAGGGTCAAGATGATTTATAGAAACTTACTGACCACACACTTTCTCTACATTGACAATGTGTTAAAAGGAGCTTCCTCTTCCTTTATTCACAAGGAAATGGACATACAATATCATTTGCAGGAGAGAAGAGCCATTTTAAAGCAAAACAAAATAGAAGACACAGAATTATAAAGCCTGAAATAAGCAGAAAGCACTGTCACTCATCACAGGGCAAACTTTAAACATTCAGGAGCATGGAAGCCCTTTAGGTTTGAGAACCCTGGAGGAAACACCAAACTCACTTCCATCCAAGTGATGAAAGCAGTAAATTTTGCCATATAAAGCTATTACTTATCTGGCCAAGATTAAAAGGAGCAACCTCTACTGAACGGGTCTGACAGCACTGAGGATCACCCCGGGGAGTGGAGGATCCAATGTCCTCCATTCCTCTCCTCACACTAACCCAGTTCCTGAATCCCTAAGGACCCAGCAAACAACACTCAAGAATTCCTATATCTAATTTTATGTGGTCAGTGAATGTGGACAGACCACAGTAACAGAGCTGTGGGATAGACGTGGTAATTAATGCAGAAACCTCCCCAAGCTGAATGGCTGAAATCACAATGCATTAATGATTCCATTTAGAGGCTATTAGGGAGCTGCTCTGTTCAGATGAACCACACTCAGAATAAAACCCCAGCACCTGCACACACACAAAAAGAACCAGGAAGAAAAAGTATTCCACGGCAGACACACACAATAGTTAATCAAAAATGCTTGTTTGTTATGAGTGTGTAAAGCCCAAATTGTTTTGGTTTGCTTTCCTTTTTATACAACCTAGTGATTTCACAGCACACTATCCAAATATTGGACAGCACATCATGTCCCCTTGACAATTTAGCTGTTCAAATGTTATGCTTGCTCAGGAGATAATTATCTGTAGCCTGGAGAAGACACAAAATGCTCACACACGTGTTTGATTCATGCACTTACCCACCACAGCAGCCAATCCCACCACTCCCCACCATCCACTGCTCCAGCCACTCTCCTCCGCTGAACTCACACCCAGCAAAATACCAAAACAAGGCTCTTGTTTGACACAGATCCCTGGCTGTCAGGTCTTCCCTGCCCACTCTCATTTTTCTGCAAACCCCAACCACTCGGGGTTACAATTTCCAGGGCTGTGCCTTGCTTTACCGTTGTTTGTACTGCTGTCACCCTGGAAGTCTTCAACCTGATATTCTACACTTCCCCACTTTAGAGAACAGGGATGTTTTCAGTCCCTGGGCTCCCAGCCCGAGCAGCGTCTCAGGGGGTGGGTGCTGTTTGCAGGAGCCAAGGACCTGCCTCTGAGCCCCTCGGTCTGTGGGGGACACCCCACGTACAGACACACCCACATTTTAGGCGACTCCCTGCCTGCAACAGCGCCCAGCAGGCACGGGCTGCTCCTCAGAGTGCAAATCTGCTCGAGTGGGCGACTGTCACCTCTCGCTGCGGGGTAGAGGCAGGAGCTGGGAGTGCTACAGCAGCCTGTGCTGCCTGCCGGGCACGGGAACACCCCCAACACCCCGGAGAGGTGCTGGCACCAGAGATGGAGCAGTGCTCGGGCTCAGGCTGGGCCCTGGGGGCAGGGCAGGGCCCGAGGAGGGGCGATGCGGCACCGCCCGGGAGGGCTCGGTGCTGATGCGGGAACACGGCCCCGTGCGGGGCGGTGCCGCTGCGGGGGCGGCGCCCGGGGGGTTCCGCAGGGCGCGGATCGCGGCGGTGCCGCGCGGTCACTCACTCGGTGATCTTGGGGTCGAGGTTGCCGATCCAGAGGCGGTGCCCGTCCTGCAGCGCGCCCTCGGAGAGGATGGAGGCGTTCTCCAGCGGCAGCGCCTGGCGGCCCGGCTCCATGGCTGTGCGGAGGGTGCGGGGGGCGGCCCGGGCCGCTCTCACCACCCCCGCGGGGCCGCGGCCGCTCCGTGCCCGCGCAGGCCTCGCCCCGCCCTTGGCGCCGCTCTGTGACGTCACGCTCGGCCCGCTCCGATGACGCTGCTGGGACGCGCGGGGCTGCGACGGTGAGCGAGGCGCTGGCGCCCGCCCTCCCCCGCCTTCCCCTCCCCTTCACCGCCCCCGGGCCCCGATCCCCGACCCCGATTCCCGATCGCCGGCCCCCGATGCCCGGTCCTCGGCCCGGCTTTCCACGGGGCACCGGGGCCAGCGGGCCGGGGCGTCCTGAGAAGCGGGGGGTGGTGTGGGCGGGGCCGAGGGGCGGGGCCTGTGCGGGGCCGGGGGCACCGGCGGGGACCGGCACCGGCACCGGGGAGGAGGGGCAGGGGTCGGGTGCCCCCGGCGCAGGGAGGGCCTGTTCCTCCGGTGGCCGCCCGCGGCAGCTCCCCGGGGACCGAGTCCCGTCGGTGTTGCCGCAGCTCTGAGCGCAGCAGAGCCGCAGCTGCCAAAACTCCCCGGAGCCTCGAACGGCCGAGGCTGGAATAAAACCTGTGAGTGTGGAGGTGTCAGACTTCGTGAGACAGAAATTAAAGTTTCGGCCCAGCTGATGTGCAAGCACCCGATAGATACCGTGGTGAGCTGTTTCCGCTCAGCAGCCGTGGTTTTTGTGTCAGACCCGTCTGGACAGATGTGTGAAGGCCGTGCTGATACCGTGGGCACGGGCTGGAAGCCACCGACCCCTATTCACTTTTTGCCCGTTGGTCACTGCAGAACCCCAAACCTGCTGCCCACATCACTGAGCTGTCACCTTGCCCCCACCTCACCCCCCCACCTTGCCCGCCACTAAGACCTGAATCTGTTTGGTTTTAGCAGCCCACCTGCCTTTCTCTTCTCCACGTGGATCAGAGAGGAGCTGTGAGCAATGGCTTTGGCACTGAGGTGCCTCCGCCCTCTCCCGTCCCTGCTGCACCGGTCCTCGTTTGCCATGACCAGGGGGCTGCCCCAGGCTCCCAGAGGCTGCCCAGCCTGTGTCCAGCAGATGCTGCTGAGCAGACAGCTGGCTACCAAAAAAGGTAAAAACAACTGGTTTTTTTCATGGTTTTGCAATCTCTCAATATTTATATAATTTTATATATTTATTTTTTTTGGCTAACATGCTCAAGTGCTGAGCTCTTTACTCATTAGAAAATACAGTTACTTTGGTTTTACTTCAGTTTATCTTAGACTCAATTGTAAATCTGACCAGGCCTTTAATACCTTCTTTCTACTTTCTAACTAACTTGTCAGAAGTAGAAACTAATTTTTTTTTTGTGTAATCTGCAGCTAAAGGTAAAGGGCAGAGTCAAGCCAAAGTGAATATCAGTGCTGCCCTAGTTGAGGATATTATCAATTTGGAGGAAGCCAGTGAAGACATGCAGGCAGTCATAGAAGCTCTGAAAGAAGACTTCAACAGAAGTCTCAGTGTTAGAACCTCACCAGGTTGGTAACTTCCTTGTATGTAAATAAGGATACAAATCCTAGTAGCGGACGACTCCAATTTTTCCAAAATTGGTTTTCTTTTCCTGGAATTATCCGCTGGGCATCCAGTTGCTACAGCCCTGACATCCCCAGCTAGAGGCTTTCTTCACCCTGAGCTTGACCAGGAAGAATCCATTTTTGTTAATAGCTTCCTGGAAATAGCTTTTTTAAGTGGGAGATGTCAAAAGTGTCTAACTGAACTGTTTGCAGATGTGATGGAGAAGCAGGTTGTCAGCTAATGGTGCAGTAGGGCAGGAAAAATCCAATTGCCATTAAATTAGCCTTTTGGAAATTGCCATTGGGCTGGTGTCTGGCATATACAAACTTTTTCTCTGCTGTGCATCTTTGTGGGTAGTGACCTGTACAGGCCTCGTTCATGTAGTGGATTTTGTGTTTTAGGAAGAAATGTGGATATGTTTGACTAGGCTGCAGTTACCGTAGCACTCTGAACATACGCATTTGTAAGTGTATCAAGTTTCAGGGATAAAATTTAACATTAAACAATGACCAAGTTTGAATCATTCACCACCCCAGCTCTGGCAGGGGCGCTTCTGTCTTTAATGGAGCTGGAAAGCATAGCTCAGTCTCTTAACTATTTATTTGAACCATAGGTATTTTTTTTAATTGCACTGATAAAGTACCTCCTGTCCCATGTGCCTTTTGGCCTGTTAACATTTTGCAGCAGAAAGTAGAGAGCAGATTAAGAGTAGCTCAGGGAGAAACTGAATACTTTAAATTAGGCAGTGTACAACACCCCTCTGGGGGCCTGGAGAAAAAAAAGAGGAGTTTAAGAGAGCACTGCTAAGTTAAAGACAATATTTGTCTTGATTTTTATGGCAACATTTTGATTTTCTTTAAGCTGTAAGAATTAAAAAATAACCATTTCCCTTTAATTCTTAACAATCCTGCTTAGTTTTCCTATTCTAGCAGCAAAAACAAACAAGAGATTTGTTTTCATGTTTTTGTGCTTTAAAGCAGCTTTGAAATATTTAGCTTGTGAATACACAGGGGATGCCTGAACACAAACAGCACCTGAAGTCTGAATAAACACCATTTTTTCCTTTGTAACCTCTGTATTCTGCATGGCAGAAGGGAAGTGGGACAGTGTGGATGTGTTTTTCTTCAGCGTCGCTGCACACTGGTTTATCACACTGAAACTCCCTGTGTTTGGTTCTTTTGAGGGGCCCTGGATCACATAACTGTGATGACAAAAGATGGGAAGTTTCCGCTGAACCAGCTGGGGCAGATCTCACAGAAGTCACCGCAGCTTATGATAGTGAACATGACCGATTTTCCAGAGGTAAGGGCACATTGGGAGGGGAGATAATTGCCATGGGAACAAACAGGTTGATGCTGAGCAAAGGAGCGTTTAGACAAAATCAGTCAAACGTGGCAGGGCTGCAGACTCAGGCTGGGCTGTGTCACTTTGTGCTGACACAGAACAGAAGGGGCATTTTGCTGCTGACAGCAACTCCCCAGCCCCATGTGGCTCCCAGAGCAGCTCACCTGCAGCAGCACAGGGTCAGAGGAGAGTTACGGAGTGCTGTGGTTGCTCTCAGGGTTGTATCCAAGGAGTGCCATGGTTACAGGGATTTGCTTTGCAGGTGCTTTCCCCTCAGTTGGATCTGCAAAACAACACGAAGCATCATGGACCAGATGCCAGGATTACCTGTGCCCTTCCAGCCCTCCCCATTTCCCATGCATTTATGGGAAGTCCTGAGCACACACAAACTTACCTGAACTGCGCACATGGCTGCAATGCTGTATCAGCCCCATTGTATTTATTTCAGTTCCTTGTCAAGATGTAGCCATGCACAGAACCAGATGTGTAATTGGAGTTTTTGCTGGGGACTTCTTCAGATGCCTCTGAAACTTGCTTATGTATCACCAGGGCTGTGATACCCCAGAGAGTTCATGGGAGAAGCTTCTGATGGAGCCTGTGAGCTTCTGAACAGCTTCCCTGGTGGGACTGAGCTGGCTCATGCTAAGTGCTGTCAAAGAGCTTGACTCGGGCACTGCTGAGGTTGGCCAGCTCCTCTATTGGCAGCACCTCCAGGTCAGAACCCTAGGCTCTGATTTATCTTCTGTGAGAGACAAGTTCTTTTAATTTTCCGCAGGAGCCTTAGACCTGCCCCTAAATGAGGCAGCAAATCCAAATCCCAGCTCAGGATCAAGCCCTTGTGATGCCCTGCAGCAGGTCCCACCGACGGAGCCGAGCACGTGGGAGCAGCAACGAGCGTGAGGTTAACGATTCATCCCGCTCCAGGGCTGGAGCTTTGCCAAGGCTTATCTCTATTTATTTTGCAAAGGCTTTCCCCAATTAATTAAGTCAGCAAAGTCTCAGAGGAGGTCAGTGTAAGGCACTTGATGCCTAAGTGTTTCTTAAAGTGTATCCCGTGTGCATAAAGGCTCTGAAGAATGGAGGCCCCTCATCAGCAAGGTCTTGTGGAGTGTCGGCGCTGAGAGGGCTGGGGAAGCCCCTCCATGGCTTATCCCATGTCCAAGCAGGAGCTCAGGCTGAGAAATGGGCATGTGAGAAATTAAATCTCCTCTACATAGCATTGCCTACATTTGATTTTTAAGCCAAAGGACCACTTGTCACTTGAGCCATTTCTCTCAATACTGTTGTTTTATACCCATACCTGTTTTGTGATAGACTGAACTAAAACCATCACGGACACAATCACTTGATGTCATTATTTACAGCATATAGTCAGTACTTCATGACACTGAGAAGCAAATAAAATTGCTTGAAGAGTCTGAGAAATAAAATAATCATAGAAAAGGACTTGCAGAGCCAGTCTGTTTTCCCAAGAGTTACAAAACCAAACACCACTTTTTTTAAATACAGTTATTTTTTTCATGGGCTGCAGGAGGATGGGGGCAATATTGCAGTATTTTCCTTCTCTCATTATTTTCCTCTTCTTCTATCTCCTCCAATATTTATGTTAAGCAACTCAGCTTTTACTGAGCCTTTCTTTCCTGCAGAACAAGCACTGTCCACGGAATAATACATTTACATTCCTAACGTGCTGAGATCACTTTGGTTGCATTTTCTCTGCCCTTGTAGTTTCAGGGGACAGCAGTTGTCTCCTACAGAACACCAACAGAGCATTCAGTGATGTCACACGTCAGGAACCTGAACAAATCTGCAGAGTTTTAGTTTGTGCCTCAGTTGGCAAAAGCTGAGCTTTATAAATACAGTTTAAGCTACATAAATACTGCAGCAGCCTGGAGCTAAAGTTAATGATGGCAAAAAGTATCAGAAATAGCATCGTGCCTAGTAGGAGATGTGAGTGCCACAGGAAAACAGACTCCTGGGGCTTTTCAGAGTCAAGAATGAAGTGACCTGGCAGAGCCCTGTGGGAGCTTCCAGTCAAACTCTGCTTTAACCCCAAAGCATGGAACACTGTAGAGGACCACCCGCACCCTGTGATGGAGGTGAAGCCTTTTAATCACCTTGCAGTCACCAGGCAAACCTGCCACCCCACCTTCTAAGCAGAGCAGGGTGTCAGCCAGCAGCGGGGGAGTTTCGAGAAGTTAATCCTCAGTAATAAGCTGTAAAATAAACAGAGCTGGGCACAGGCACTGGTTCACAGCCATCTGCTACTGCCCTGCTGTTTTGTGGTCAGGTTGTAGTGCTGAAGTGGTTAAGTTCCTTAAGGTTTCAAAATTGGCACTGGGTGATTTCTAGGGGGAAACATTCAACTGGAATTTTTAAATGCTCAGAATCTTTCATCTCCTTTGCCACAGTCAGGCCCTGCCTTGGGAATTTATTGCGGTTTCACTCTGCGTTGCCTCAAACCATTCAAATAGTTTCAAAGAAGCAAAACAGTTTTCTTTTGTTGTTGCTTCGCTTCCCCTCTCCCCCTCCGTGCCCCCCTACCCCAATACGAGCGGCCGTAGTTTCCCATTTGGTTTGATCAAAGCTCTCTGCACCAATGTAACTTCCTGATCTTACTGGTAACAGAAGTAAATGTTTCCATGTTCCATGGAGATGGATTGCCAACTATTGACAGAGTTCTGGCATATGGGAATGATTATTTCCTAATTCCCTTTACCTTTTGATCTGTTTTACAGAGCACAGCTGCAGCTGTGAAGGCTATAAGGGAGAGTGGCATGAACCTGAACCCAGAGGTGGACGGGACGATGATTCGGGTGCCAATTCCCAAGTGAGTATTGATGCCCGAGCTCATCATCATGCAGGATAACACAGAAGGTTGCAGTGAGTCCCCTTCAGAGGGTAAACATGCATGATTGCTGCATATCCCCATGCAGCTGCTTTCCAAAGAGTTCAGGTTCGGGAAAAAATCAGAGCCCTTAAAAGCATCTTGTGAAACCTCTTCCAAGTGTCTGAGCTCTAAGTCACCACATCTTGGCATCTGATGATTGGTCTTATTTTTCATCTTCCCTCTGCAGAGGAAGCTTGGTCCTAGCTGGCTGCAGCACTTTGAAAGAGAGAGCCAAAGGCTTTTGAAACTGTATTGCTTTAGTTCAGGAACTGATTCTTTGCTGCCCTGCTCTAAATTCCTGGAATTACACCAGCACAGAACAGCAGCAGTGAACCTGTAGTATTAGGGGAGAGTAGCACCTTGCTGCAGAGAGCACTAAAAGGAACTGATGAAAGTGAAAGGCAGGAAATTTATAGCTTTGAAAGAAAAATCTGCTCACACTTTTGTGTAATACACAGTGTGTAACTGATGGCTGTGTGGAAAATTTGGTATAGGGCTGGAAAAACAGGCTGCCCCTGGGCAAGGGCTGAGCATCACTTCCCTCACCCAGCACAAGTGTCTCCCAGCCCTTGGACAAGGCAGGAGGTGCTTCTGCATCCGTGCTTCAGTTTGGATCAGGAGAAGTGATCCTGGCTCTGCCTGGAATGGGGGTCCATTCAGATGAACTTAGAGAGCTCCCAGCAGCTCCACTCGCTGGCACACAGAGCCTGTCACAGGGCTGGGTGGCACAAGGAAAAGTCATGAGTTCCTGTGGGTGCTCAGACCTTATGGAGCATCTGAATACCCTGGGCAGGTGTGGCTGGGCGTGGTTTCACACCATGGTAAAGACAAACAGCTCCCACACAGGATGTGCACAAACCCCTTGCACAAGCAGGTGACTTCTTGGTAATGATGAACCAGGTATTTCTTGTGCTGTAAATCTCCTTTAAAAATTCTGTGGAATTTTACCCAGCATTTTGATCAGAGAAGTCTAATTGCAGCCTTCCGTTGCTGTCGGTGAGAGGGAATGACATTATCATTCTATCTGCTGATTTTCTTTCCCTGTGCTCCCTGCCCTTCCCCCATTCCTCAGGAGAGGAGGCAGAGGAGGAGGAGGGCACCATTATCTTCGTAATTGCTGAGGCTCCCGGGTTGCTGCACAGTGGTTTGATTGTTAATGGGCACTTGGGTCATCCTTGAATACGAATTGCAGGGGAGGAAACTCCAAAACTGCAAATCCCGAGCTTTAACAAAATACCGTGTTTTTAAACAAATGCGTACGGTCTGTCACTATCTTCTGTGGTGCTGCAGAGCGAAAACAAGTCTTCTCTTCCCAGGGAAGCTCTGCCTCGTGTGCTCCCGTGTTCCTCTCCTGTGTCAGGGTTGCAGCTCTTGGTCCCGTCTTGGCTGCTTGGGAGCCTGGGAAGTCCTGAGTTAAGGATTTTGGCGTGAGAGCTGTGCCCTGGGGGTCTGCCCTCACTGGCATCTCCAGTCCCTTTTGCTCTCTAGCTACATGTCCGGGGCTCTGGGAGTTTCAGCCACTTATCAAAAAGACAAACAGACCGTTCCAGCCTTTTAAAGCCCCCTAATGAAAAAGGCAGGGCAGAAATAATTATATCCCTCATTTAATTTTTTAAGTTTTCAAAGTTTTGCATTATTTCCAGCACTTCATGAAAGAATATATGACAGACAGATGCAGTGAAACTGCAAAATTACATCAGGTGTGCAAAATAAGCAACAAATCAGAAATGAAGAGACAATATTAATATTGGTTCTGCAGACTTTGGTTCTTTCATGAAGGGAGGCATAGTAAAAATAAAACCAAATCCAAAGTGTCCTTACCTGTTATTAAAACCACTCTTTAGACTGACCTGTCAGCTGGACACACATGTCATATTTTCCCTTGTGCAGGTCCATCTGTGCTCCAGAGTGTTTCAACAGAGCATTTAAAAATAGAGCTTGCTTTTCAGTATTTATTCTATCAGTTTAGTTTTTGCAATGCAGTTTTAACAGAAAAAATACACTCGTGTCGTTGGTGTTTACTTGTGCCAGGATCTCTCTGCTCCCCAAGGCATTCTCCTGTTTGTGTGGCTAGCACTGCATAGGCAATATTTATTTGTATAAAAAGTAACCTCTGAGGGTTTAAAAATAAAAATTAAAAAAAAAAAAAAAAAAAGAAAAAAAAGAAAACCAGCCATGGGAACGTTTGTATTGGTTGATCTCTTGGCCGAATTTGACCTGACCTTGTCTTTTATGGTATTGCCTCATTTTTAGATTCATCTTTTTTGGACCCATTGTGTTACACTGGATATTGTTTGTAAATCAGTAATATTTTTACACATGCTTTACTGAAAGCCAGATGACTCATTTGAAAGTTTAATGACTCATTGTGAGTCCTTTTTTTTCCCTTTGGCCTTTAAGAAATACGCAAAGATACCTACTGTGGGGAGAAAGGACCAAAAAATGTCATGTGAAAACACCCCAAAGCTGTTTTGAGCTGCTCCTGCTCATCGTCAGGAGCCTCTCGCTTGCCTTTTATTGAGCAATAAATGTTGCACCCTGTGTTTATCTGCAATTATGAATGCAGAGTGTTTAGTTTAGCTGCTTTCCTTTAACTAATCCCTCTCCTTCACAGGAAATTCCTGGTGTTGGAGGTACAGAAATTGCTCTTACCAAGAGAAATGTCTTGTGTTGAGCCGAGCTGGGTCATATCCTCTCTGAGGGTCTGCTCTGCCACACGCAGGGGTGGGACATGGAGGGCTGCAGTGCTTAAACCCCTGGAGCTGGGGGAGGCAGAAAAAAAGATGTTCCTTATGGTGTGGTGTGTGTTGTGACCCCCCTGACATGTCACTCAGCAGGCTTTGCCCTGGTCCAGGCAGGACAAGGCTGTCCCTGGGGGAATGGCAGGGATTGACCCTGGTGCTCCATGGGCTGCAGGGGAGGGCAGCTGGGTGGGACCTTGTCCTCATTCCCCATCTGACACTCTTTCCCCAAGTTCACTTCACACTTTGTTTTGGCTTTAAGAGGGGGTAGGGGCAATGGTTACTAGACAGAAAAGAAAACATACCTAAGAACAGCTTAAAAGTCCCAGATCTCAGGGCAGGATTAAAACAACTGTCCTTAGAAACCTCGGGCCTGGCTCGTGTTGATGGATTCCTTAACCAGAAACAGCATCTGCTTGGAAAAGTGTCCGTTTCTGGCATTATTGGTAACATTGCTGAGAATTTACACACAGTCTGGCTGGAACATAAAACCCGCTGAGAAACTCCCCGGCACTGCGCAGTGATAAAAAGAAATTGGTGTTAATAAAGACAGACAAGGAGGCATGAAAGCTGTGACCCAGTGCCAAGAAGCAGAGGAAATCTGGCAGCGCTGCATAAACAAAAACATTTCCTTCAAGGCTCGGCAGCCCCGGGCAGGCGAGTGATACCCTCGGCACAGCTCGGATCGCCGAGCTCGGGCTCCCACAGCTGAGCAGCCCTGCTGCCGAGCGGCTCCCTCCCACCCAGCAGGAGATGGGAGAGATTCCCAGCTCCCTCCTCCAGGCTGAGCAGCCAGGATTGACTCCCCACCCCCCCAAAAAGCTGCCTGAGAGCGTGACCTCATGCAGACCTGTGCCTGTGAGCCGGCTTTGGGGGTTCCAGATGTGCCGTGGGGCTCTGGCTGGGAGGTCAGACATGAGAAGCCCCAGAGGTGTCGATGTTGGGGTGCAGGGGAACCACGAGGATCCCTGCTCGCTTCTCCTGGTCAGGCATTTGGGCCAGGCTCGAGCCTCTGCTGACCAGAAGCCTCCTGCCACATGAGGCGAGTTAGGCTGGAGATGAGGAAAAGACTCTTCCCCCAGAGGGTGGTGGGGCCCTGCCCAGGCTCCCCAGGGAATGGGCACGGCCCCAAGGCTGCCAGAGCTCCAGGAATGTTTGGACAACGTTCCCAGGCACAGAGTGGGATTTTGAGGTTGTTCTGAGCAGGGCCAGGAGCTGGACTCTTCCAGTTCAGGATATTCTGAGATTCCATGTCCCTCACACAGTCCCTCCACAGTCCCTCAGCAGGAAAGGGACAGGCCGGGCTGCCCTGGGTTCTAGGGCTGGGTGCTGCTCTCTGGGTCTGCCAGCTTTCCTAGCGATCCCAAATTCCTGTAAGTGCTAGCTGGTTCTGGGAAGCCTCTTCCCTCTGGCACTGTGAAATAGGGATGGCTGGTGAGAGGCCAGTGCCTCTGCAGACACTGCTGCCAAACACCTGGCTGTGGGGACGGGCCGAGGGTCCAGCTGTGCCCCCAGAGCCCCCTGTAACTCACACCCACTGTGGAGCAGAGCCCAGGGACTGTCATCCCACATTTCCTGAGCTCTCTGTGGAAAGAGTCCTGGCCCCAGGGTTTTGGTGACCCAGGCTGCTGCAGCCAATTTCTAAATACTCCTGTGAAATGTTTATTTTGCAGTATCACCCCCACGCGTTCTCCTGCTAGTGAGTCTCAGGGAGTGCACCAAGGTTTTCCTTCTCCAGGCAGTCTGAAAACTCCAAGAGCTTTGAAAATAATTTAAATATTATTGTTAAGCACCAGCAGTTGACAGTGGTCAGCTGTAGGTGCTGGAGCTTGACCCAAGCTGAGGGGACACATCAGCCATTCCTGAGCCTTTTTGATGGCCAGACCCACTCATCACCAGTTTTTAGTTTGGGATAGAAAATTGAACATTTTCTTGTGGTCTCACATCAGGGGGAAGGTTCACCTGAAATTCTCCTCTGCTGAGTTACCTGTGGCTTACCATGTCCAGCAGCATCCTCTTGTCAAACCAGGTGTCCATATCATCTTGGTGGGAAATCCAGGTCATGGTGAGCTGGAATAAGATTGAGTGAAAGAAAAGCTCTGTAGCTTCCAGGTACGGAATTCAGGCTCTTCAGCTGCAGGGAGACAAATCTGGGTTTCAGGAGCGGACTTTTCCTCCCAATTTTGCAGGATTGTGCTTTTTAGGGTGACACTTTTCAGTTCCATCTTTCGGGTCTGGAGCTGGATTTTTCCTCTTTCCCACACATGCTTTGGCAGCAGGAAGTAAGGAAAGTCTGAACATTGCAAGATGACTTTCAGGCACTGCAGCAACAACTACAAAGCAAGATTCAGTCCAAGATCCCCAGCTTAGGGCTGGCCTGGAAATTTTCCATTCTAGGCTCCAGACTTGCTTCCCTGGGATGCTGTGCAGAGCTGGCAGATTTTCTCAGGTGGACCACAGCAGAATAAAAACGTGCCCTGAGCTATTCAGTCCCTCTGCCCTATGACACAGGGTCTCCACACAGAGCCAGCTCCATCTAAAACCAGAAGCTTTTGTGTGTCCCTGGGCATTGACAGCACCAGTTGGAGAGGCTCACTCATTTACCCAGAGTCCTTCACAGAAAATAAATCTGGCTGTGCTACATATGACACTTCTTTTCCTTTTGGTGTTTTTCCTCTCCTCTCTCTCCTAGAGTCACGAGAGAGCACAGGGAGAGCCTGGTCAAGCTGGCCAAGCAGTCCACCAACAAGTCCAAAGAGGCCCTGAGAAAGGTGCGAAGCAAAAGCATCACCCAGGTAAAGAAGTTCAAGAACAAAGTGTCAGAAGATACCATCTGGCTGCTGGAAAAGCAGGTAACTTTTCTTTCCTTCTGCCGTATGATGGTGTCTCACAGCTCTGTGGTGTGTTTGTCCCAGCCCTTGCTGACAAATCCCCAGCCCTGAGAACCCAGTGGGAGAATGGGCAGCCCTGGGATGAATTTTTGGAGTTGGCAATGACATTTGTATCTGCTTTGTGAAATTTGGGGCTTCAATCTCAAAGCCAGATTTATGATATGAATGATTGTAAGCTGACACAGGAAAAAAATTCCCCTAAAAGCTTTTATACTATGAGGGATTGTTGCATAAACCAGCAGAATTTAGGGAGCAAAACAATCCATGACCACAGCAGTGCCTGGCCACTGCAAACTGGTGTTAATGAGCTTTGCTCCAGTTGTTATTAATGAAAAGGCTTGCAAGATTATCTCTGTTCTGCGTTTTTGGCTCCAATTCAGGAAAATACTTAAGCACATGCCTAATTCCCTAAGAGCAGATGTCACTAAAGTCAATTACTTGGGCATAAACTCAGGCACAAGCCTAAGTGTTCTGCTGAATTGATGCCTCTGAAGGCAGGCCATTACTTCTTAGCTGTTTGTTTATTAACAGCTAAAGTTAGATACATCACAAATGCTCCAGGACAGTTCTCTGTGTGCTCACAAAAATAAACATCGATATACAGAGCGTTTGTGCAAGCAGGAAAAATGGCCATGCCATTGTAACCAAATCCTGTTGGGAAGCAGCTCTCCCAGAGCAGACAGATGGTTTTCTGCATTGGTAGAGGTAACATCTCCAGTGGAATTTTTTTCCTGTACCCAAATTTTTCATCATGAGCAAAGGTCATTGTCAGACCTTGGGACCAAGCAGATGTTAATCCTGTGAAACCAGTGCATAACCCCTGGTGTGCTCGAGTCTTTACCTGCCTGCACATTTTCATCTCTTCTGCGCACTGGCCATACCCATTTCTTGTTACCGAGAGAGCTGATTCCTGGGCAGGGCTTGAGCAATCACCATTTTCTTTTTACAAGAAATGAACAGATTGTTAATGATGTGTGAATTCCTGGCACGTGCACAGGCTGTTACCACTGTGTTCCGATAGTGCTGCAGGAGGTAACAGCTCCTCTTCCCTGGTGCCAGCACCAGCAGGTCTCTGCCTCTGCCCTGAGTCTCTGTTAAACCTGACCAAGCCACTTAGCTCAGCCAGGAGCTTGTGTGGGCATCTCTTTTTCAGAGCCTTTGACCAGTCCCTGCTCTCACACCTTGGGTGCCACACTGGCACAAATTCCCTGAGGGCTGGTGGGAATCCCGATGAAAAGCCACTTATTGCCCCAGCTCTGTTGGGGTTTTATTGGGACTTCAAGCTTTGTTCCAAAGGGTGATTCAGTCACTCCTTTCCCTTTGAACTGTGGCACCACCTCCCACAGAACTCTGACTTGCACTGTCTTGCCACAGATCCAGCAAATGGCAGATGAGGCTGCCACGGAGATGGACAAGCTGCTGGCAGCAAAGACCAAGGAGCTGCTTGGGTAAACAGCATCCCAATGGCCACACTCCCCCTCGAGGAGGAGTGGACTGCCACACACCCCAGCAGCCTCAGGGATGGGCAGGGGCAGCTCGAGCAGCTCTGTGCCTTGGCTGCTCACTTTGGCCACCTTGGGGTGTGCTGGAGGGAGCGGGGAGCTCTCCTTGCTTGTCCTTCATTTAGGTGGGAGCAGAATTGAAAAAACTGAGATCAAAAATAAAATATCAGGAAGGAGAACTGGAAACTGCTGGAGGCACAGAGGAAGGACTGCCCTGCTCACCTCATGGCCCGTTTGTGCCCTGCACCATCAGCCCCCTGGAGCCAGGACCACGCACAAGAGGAACCCTGCCTGTCCTGCTGCAAACCTCAGCGTTTGTTTTTGCTTGAAATAAAGTCAAAAGGAGGTGTGGAGCAGCAGCCTTGCAACAGCCAGGTCCGGGTTGGTGTGTTCCCTTGGGTTCTTGTGCTCCAAAGCGAGCATTTGCCCCGTGCCATGGCTGCAGAGTGGGAAGGGATGAGGGAGCTCAGCACAGGGTGGGCAGGGGACAGGGGCTCTGTGGTTCCCAAGACTTCATGGGGAGAGAACTGAAACCAGAGCTGTCAGCACAGCTGCTTTAGCCAGATCTGAGAAGACCTAAAGCCAACACAGGAACTTCCCAAAAGCAGCATCTACATCCCCAGCCATTTACAAAAAGCTCGTGTGAGTGTCTGGCACCGCAGTTTAGGGGCTGGAGGAGGTACAAGCAGAGCAGGTCCTGAGCCCATCCCACTGCTCAGCTCCTCACTGTGAGCAGGTTCTTCCCAAGGGCAGCAGAACGGCCTCGGTGGTGGCAGGAGCAGGAAGGTGGTGGCAGCCCCCCAGCCCTGCTCCCAAGGCATTTGGGTTCAAAGAGCAGCGAGTGCTCTGCACTCCTTAAATAAACAACTCCCCAAAAGTTAGTTTGTGTGCCGTGGGGAGGGGGAGGAGGATGAAGGATTTGCTCTGCTAGGGCCCCACATGTCAACAATTTCTCTGCTTTGTGTATTTTGGCCAAAGCCCTTACCATGATAAATGAATAAAGGAAGATGGCAAGCCCAGGGCGGTTCCACAGCTCGGGAAATTGCTTTCAGCCGATTACTGGATTTCTTTTGACATTTATCAACTGGGCTGTTTTTTGCCATTGTTGCAGCCTCAGCATCCCCACAGCAGCCAGGGCTGGAAGGGTTTCCCTGATACCTGCCCAGGAGCAGCAGCTGCTGAGCTGGGAGCACCACAAAGCCAGGGCAGGTGGAGAACTGCTGCTGCTTGTGGAGGCTTCTCCAGCCTCTTCCCATTCTCCAAGCCCTTGGGGTGGCAGCAGGGGGCTGGTGGAGGCAGGCAGTGGAGCTGCAGGAGGTCATTGCACAGAGGAATTTCCCAGATATTTACCACTGCACCTCACAAGGAATAAAACCTATGGTAAAACTGCTCTGGCCCTGGGCTGGGGACGGAGCTGCCTGAGTGGCTGGGGAGCCCAATTACCTGCATGCCTTCCTCAGCCCTGTGTCCTGCATCAGCCAGGAGCAGCCACAGGGCCCACAGAAACTGCTCTCAGTCCTGGTACCACCAAAGCAGGGCAGATGGCACGTGAACCTGGGGAGCTGTGCCCTCATAGTCCATCCTGCTCCCTGTGGGACCTTGCACTGCAGGACAAGCAGAAAAAAACAGCCCCAGTACCTTCCAGTCCCACAGAACCACAGCAGAACCACCCAGGAGAAGAGAGAATAGGCACTCACCACCAGCTGGCTCACAGGGCAGCCCTAGAGAGGTCCCACTTTCCCTTTGCAGTATAAATCACCTGCTGCTCCACATCAGGAGCTGCAGCACAAGCTCTGCCTGCTCCAAACACTCCTCCACTGGCACCAGCAGGAACCTCTCACTTGGTTCCAGCCTGGATTGCACCCAGAGCTGATAAGAAGCTGCAGCTGATGCTGTTGGCGGGTGGGAAAGGAGCTCCAGCTGTGCCAAATAATCCAGGAGGGGAAGGGACATGGGCCAGAAAGCGGCTGGGCTGCTTTCATGTGGGTTGGTGTCGGTGACGCCACATCGGCCACCAAAAGGTTTGGTCTTGGCCGCAAATGCCACAGGCGGTGCAGGGCAGGGGGTGAGGGAGGGCCATGGCCGGACCCCCTGCTGTGCCCTGGGCTGTCCCCATCCTGCTGCCCTCGCAGGGACCCCTCTCCCAACAGCACCTGTCGATCTGGGGCACCAGCAGGTTCCCACCTGGCGGGTGCTGCTGTGGCCTGGAGGGGTGGGGGTCCCCAAGGGGGTCACACTCCCAACATGAGGAATACATCCCTGTGCACATCCCTGCTCGGGACAGACCTGTGCCCTTCCCAGGCTGCCCAAAGCCACACTTAGCTCCACCAGGATGTTCCAATCTGCTCCAAGCTGCTGGACAAGTACCAGGGCAGACACTGGGATCCTGCCAGCTCCTGGACTGAGCCCCGTGGCTGCAGGGACACGCGAAACGGAGGCAAAGGGAAGGAAAAACTCCAAGGAAGCTGGAAGCTCTCGACATAGTTAAAAAACAACATTGCTCTTCAAAATAGATGTGATTGCGCTCCTTGTGAGTCATCGAGCAGAGACACCAAGATTGCTTTGTGCCAGGGACGAGCCGGGCGCTGATTGTGCCGCCCGGGTTTGTATCCAACAGACCCTGGATGGCATGTCAGAGTTTACAGCGCGCATACATTTTCAACAGTGAGCTTTGCAAAATGTATCAATGTAATCTCTGCCTCCTATATTCCGTGTTGATTAGACACGATTTCTGGCTGGATTTTCAGAAAGCTCAAGTGCTTTTTTAATCACTACAGAAGCTCATTATTGCTTTCCAGTGACTCTTATGTCCTTCACTTCTCCTTTCAGATTAGAGTCTATAGTCAGATGAATATTGGATGATTTCATTACATACAAATGCAATCAACAGTTTTGCATAAATTTCTCCTCTTTTCTTGAGTTTCAATTGACCTCAGCACCCGTGGAGGCAGGCGCAATACACATGTAAATGAGCTGGCGTTGCTGCAAAGACACGGATTCGAGAAACAAGATAAACTGTCAGATAATATTCAGGATTTTTAAGAGATCAAAAAATACTTCCTCCTTCAGCCCAGCCGTAAAAATGGCACCTTCAGCTGCCGGGGAATTTGCTTTTGTTTTGCTCGTGTCTGGCTGTGGACAAAAACCAGGAGTGGCACCAGCAGCCGAGCGGGAGCTGAGCAGAGCCGGGCTGGCCAGCAGCGGTGGCGTGGGGATGGGAATGCGGTGTCTGTGGGGTGCAGATGCTGGTGGCACGAGTCTCCTGCCACAGAGAAGCCACTGGTGGAGTCTTGTGCCCCCACCACACTGGGGAGGTGCCCACACAGCCCAGTGCCGGCTTTGGTGGCTCTACCAGTGGTGGTACCAGTGGTGGTACTGCCATCCCCGTTCCTGCCCTGGTGGGACCATCTCAACGGGATGCTGAGTTCGGACCCCTCGGACCCCTGACCCCTCTTGGGCAGTCCCAAGCACCAGCCCAGCAGTGGGGGCACATGCTGTGGCACAGGGCTGTGGCACAGGGCTGCCCCCCTCACCCTGTGCCACCATGCACAGGGAAACCACACATTCCAAATATGTTTAAGCTAACACTCCACACGAACAATCAGGGCTAATTTTAGAAAACTGTAATTAAAAATAAAAGACCTCTTGGTAGGGAAGTCGGGGTAAACTGTCAGCGGTTACTTTGGATGTGAAGCCCTTAATTTTAAAAAAATCATTTTTGTGCTAATGTGAGCAGACCAGCACTCCCACACTCGCCTTCGGGGGGCCTGTGGGGAAAGAAACTCGTGGGTTTCTTTTGATACCTTTACGTGCTAATCTTCTTAACAGATTTTTAATTAATGGGAACAGAGCACTTTGCAGCCGTGAAATCTATTGGTGTAATTGCCTGGTGGATTAGTCCCATTAACCACACAAATTACCTGTCTCCAGGCCGCCAGCCCCACTGGGGAGCTCCCTGTGCTGGACACACCGAGCAGCCCCATTCTGAAGCAATTTTGATAAAATAAACTCTCTAATCAGGTAAATAATTCCATAAGGGAAATTGCTGCCTTCCCGCAGCCCCCCTCCAGCGGGACCTGGCTACTTTCAGGGGAATGCAACACGCCTCCAATTACAGACAAATCTCCAGCTCAGAGACCATTTGGGAGAAGCCCACGGCACACGGGACCCCCTCAAACCACAGCGACTGAGGAATTAAGGCATTTAAGCTGTCAGCTGGAATCTGGCCCGGCCCCTGATTACCTGGGGGGACATGCAGCATATTTAGGTTCGTGTCCGTTGTAATTTCCTGACCCCCAGCGTTGATCCCGACTGACTTGCGTCCGTGTCAGGTTCCTGCCCGGGGTCCCTCCGACACGTGGCCCCGGGCTCGGGGACACCGACCTTTGGGCAATTAAGGACATCCAGGCCAGCCTGAGCATGGAGAAGTGGGAACGTTCAGCTGTCCCCAAGAGCTGCGGGGTGAGCAGAGGCCCCTGTGCCCACTTCACCACCGCGCTCGGCGAGGCTGCGTGGCTGTGCTGGCTGCCATCACCCCTCCGGATGGATACCTGGACCCTTCCCAGCCCTGTCCGTGGGTTTCCATGTGCCATTGTGATTTTGGACCTGAATCTGACAGAGACTCCCACAGCTGTCCTTTGCTCAGGGCCTGAGGTGGGGATGAGCTGCCCCAGGGATATGGTGGGACCCACCATATGTGCACGGCCAGCACAGTAGGGTGCAGGGCCCCCAGGTGCTGTCACACGGTGATGCACAGCCCCAACACGCTTCCCACTGCTTGGTGAGGGGCTGCCCAGTGCCCCTCTGCCAGCCACTCGGCCAGGATGGCTCCAAACCTGCTGTACCAGCCGGGGTCTCTCTCCACCCTCTGCCCGGCACCAGGGAGCAGGGAGGGGGGTCCCTGTTGTGAGCTCCTGTGTGGGGACAGCCTGGGAGGGAGTGACAGCAGTGACATGCTGGTGCCTAGCGCTGGTGGGGATGGCCATATGGTGTGAGGTGGCCTTCAACCATCCCCTGAAGTGCCCGGGTGATCAGTCCCAGTGCCGGTCCCTGATCCGGGTTGGAGGAGCCCAAAGCGCGGGGACACAGGGCTGTTCTTCCCCCTGTAACAGAAGACTGAAACTCTCCCCTTGGCTGCTCCCATCGCTCCTGGCGCTGTGAGCAGAGGGTGATCCTTGGGGCCACCCCGAACAGGAGGGGACGTGTAGGTGGCCGAGCACGCTGTGGCCGGGGCAGACCTGGGCGGGAGGGTCGGAGCGCAGGAGCCGCCTCGCTGCGCGGGGCTGGCCGGGGAACCCTACACCGCGGGTAATTGGCATCAGATGCTCCCTGACCTGCCGCATCCACCGGGAAGCTGGAAGCATTTATTTGTCTGAGCCGGCGGCTCTATCTGCGTGCGGGAGGCGTTGGCGGTGGCGGGGCCGGGCTCCGCGAGCCTAATGAGCCTGAGCTGAAGATGATGAATATGATTGCTGAAAGCGCTTTCCTGAGTCCTCCTTTCCTGGGGCTCAGGTTACGAGTTCCCAGACAGCCTGTCCAGCCCCGGCTTTTCAATTCTGATTTGTAGCCCCCCAAACTGTCTGTCAGCTCCCCATGCCGGAGGAAATGCTGGGTCCTCCGCTGCTGTGCCCGGCGGAGCTGGGGAGGGGGCCGCCAGGGCTGCTCGGCCATTGGGGAGGGTTTTGCCCCCCGGGCTGCCCCGCTGCTGTCCCGCTTGGCCCTGTGCCCCCACAGCCCCCCTGAGCCCAGGCAGGGGGGACCAGCCCTGAGCAATGCCCCGTGCAGGGTCTCCAGCCACCAGCATCTGCTGTGCCCTTGTTTCTGTGGCTATCGGGGACCTTCCCCACGGGGACTTGGCACCAGTCACCTCTTAACCTTACAGCAGAAAAATGCGGGGTTCAGCTTCCGTGTTCTCTGCACATCCCCTGCAGCCCACGGTCAGTTCCCCCACTGAACCCCATCCCAGAGAAGCTGCTCAGGGATGGACAAGGATGGGTCAGTCCGGGGATGCTCCACGGCCATGCAGATCCCCTGGGATTAGGGGGGGACACTCCCGACAGGCACGGCCACCCCCGGAGCACTGGACTGGGGAGGGGTGCCCCTGCCTGGCTGCCCCGCAGCTCTGCTCCCTGAGTGAGGCTCAGAGTGGGTGGTCTCCCTGAGCTGCCACTTTGCCCCCTTTGTCACGGCTGTGGGGCCACAGCACCAGGTGTCCCCATGGCTCCAACATCCTTGGGAAGATGGGGGGAAGGATTTTGGGTGCTGACCCGCCGCAGGTTCTTGTGTGCCGCTCTCCTGTTCCAGTTACATTTCAGATTCCGGGGGCAGCACCACCCCAAATGCGGGGGATGAGGGTCTCAGGGAACCGAAGAGGAGATGCGGGGCGGCCCAAGGCAGAGCAGCTCAGCACCAACGATGCTTCGTGACTCCCAGCGCCTCCCAGCGCCTCCCGCCGCCGCCGCCGCGCTGCCATCGGCGGTGTTCTGCTGCCTCCCTACGGGGGACGCGCCGGCAGCACCGGGGCCCCGCCGCCCCGCCGGGACAAACACGCGTGGCCGTGGCAGGACAGGTCACCGGGGCGGTGACCCCTCACCGGTGCCTCGGGCGGGGCTCCTGTGCATTCCAGCACGGCTTCGAAATTGCCTCCTCCTTCCTATCCTACACTGGAGCCGAAGCGCCGTGGCCATTCCCGTACCCATCCCGTGGGTCTGGCACCGCTCATCCCCAGGGCAGCACCGACAGCCTTCCTGCTTCCCCCCACTGCCAGGGCATGGCAGTGAGGCACACGTGGGACTTAGCAGCACCACACTGGAGATCCTCCTTCTATTCCAGAGTGGTGTCAGGGCATTTGCTGGACAGACCCAGTGCCCAGGTGGCCAAGCCTCTGGCAAACCCCCAGATGTGCCCTCCATTCCCCAGGTGGCCCTGGCCTTGCACCAAGGCTGAGTTCTCTCACACAACGCCCAAGCAGCACCACCCTCCCTTGCCCTGGCTGGGGACAGGAACTCATCTGGGCGCCCAGGCTGGCTCCCATCCTGGGACTTGAGGTCAGACATCGTAGGCTGCAGCTCAGACAGAGTCACAGGATGGCAGCCGGGGCTGGCACCAGGGAGTTCAGTGGCTGCTGGTTTAGAGCTGAGCAACCCAGTGCAGCACTGAGCACTGGAGTGAGGGGTCTGGGTACTCGAGAGATACGAGGAGTGATGGGGGTCTGCAGGGCAGCCCTCCCTGGCCCAGAAGCACGGGGACAGCCCCTCCATGGCAGCCCCTTGGCAGTCCTGGCGAGACAGCCGGTCCCGGGCTGTTGCAACCATTTCCCGTATTGTGCAAGAGAGCGGTTATTAAAACCTGATGAGAGGGAAAGGAGGGGGCAGTGAGAAGGGAGCACTGCTGGAGCGGGACATCCCCAAGGACTGCTGGGCTGGCCAACAGTGGGAGGGGGGTCACACGTGCTGCGGTCAACAGTGTCAAGCATCAGGTGCAGGACGGGAGGGGGACGGGCCAGAGCTGGGGCTGGTGGTGCTGCAAGAGGGAATGGAGAGGAAATACCCACAGGGTGAGCCACTGCTTTGCTTGGGGCTGTGACCCCACAGGGAGGCTGGCAGGGGGCAGGAGCAGCCGTGGCCCTGGCACACACTGACTGCACCAGCTGCACTCCTACAGCAAAACCTGCCCCAATTCCCTGCTCGAGTTCGTCAGTGGGAGGCAGAGACAGTGTCCCCACCCTGCATCGAGCAGAGCGCATCGAGAGCCCGCTGAGCTCATGTTTATGTCATGGCTGGTGCATTTGCCTGCTGAAGTGAGATCTGAGGCCCTTGTTCATTTCTGGACACCTGCGAAAGCCACTTGCCCTGTGAGGACACTCCCTCCCTGCTGCTGAAAGCCTGCAGAGGAATCAAGCAGGATCCACGCAGGAACTGCTCACCCCCAGCTTGCCCGGACTTCCTGCAGCTCAGCAAAACCCGAGATAATCCTCACACACAGCCAGGCCTGTGCTGGGGTCCCTGCCGCTTCCGCAGTGCAGCACAGAAGAGGGTCAGCAACCGCAGGCTCTGAGCTCTGGGTTCCACCAATTTGGGGACATCCCAGCAAGGTCTGCAGCCCACCATGCTCTCACCTGCCCCAGAGCCATGCAGAGCCTCTCCCAGCCCCACACGATTCCTGTGGGGTGGCTGGTGCCTGCCCGGGCTGGGCTGGCTGGATCCTGTCCCTGCTGCCAGCGGCTGGTGCTGGGAACAAAGCATCTGGCAGGAAACACCCAGCGATGGTTTCACCGATAAACTCAGCTTTTCTGGCCACTGGCGGCTCTGGGCAGCCTGGCTCCTGGCACAACCGGGCAGCACTGCCAGGGCAGCCCCTTGCGACCAGTCGGAGGAGTTGAGCCAGGCCCAGGGGATCAGGGGGTGGGCATGGAGTGGTGGGGGAGCTATGATCGGGGTGTGAAACAGGGATGCAGGGCAACGTGGGAACGAGGGCATGGGCGTGGGGATGCAGCGGGATGTGGGGACCAGAAGCTGGGTATGGAGATGCTCAGGTAGGTGGGAACTGGGAGGCAAACGGGGGAACTTGGGGTTCCCGAGAGAGACAAGGATCGGGGCACGGCTCGGGACGCAGGTGTGGCCAGGGGCACCAGGGGAGGGGAGCGCAGCCGGGGCAGCCCCCTGCGGGCCGGGCTGTCGGAGGCGGCCCCGTCCCGTCCCGTCCCGTCGGGGGCGGGAGGCGGCGCGGCGGGGGCGGGGGCGGCGGGGCCGCGCCGGGTGCGACCGCGGGACGCGGCGGAGCTGCCTCTCGCCATGGGCGGTGGGTGCCGGGCCCGGGCCCAGCCGGCCGCGGGGTTGCGGCTGCTGCTCGCCCACGCCGTGCTGTTCTGCGCCGCCGGGAGCGCCGCCGGCACCGGCTCCGGTACGCGGGGCGGGACCGCACCGGGAGGGAGGGAGACGCGGGGGTGTCGGTACCGGTGGAGCGGCGACATCCCGCACCGGGGGCATTCGGCACCGGGGGGCGCGGGGGAGCCCGGACCCGCAGGGTCCGGTACCGGGAGTCCGGGGACGCGGGGGCGCGGGGCGGGCGCTGCGGGATGGGGCCGCGCTCCGGCGGGTCCCGGGCGGGATCGCGCTCGTCACCCCCGGCTGGTGCCCTCGGTGTCCGGGGCGGAGGGCAGGCAGGGTGGGCAGGGGCCGCTGGCGGGAGCCCCACGACCACCGCCCGGGTCAGGGTGCCCGCAGCGCCCGGAGCCGCAGGTTTTGGCCAGTCACGCCTGGCTGGGACCAAAGAGCGCGGGTAGAACAAACTTCTCCTCCGCCTCCCGCAGCGGCCGCGCAGGGACCACACGCAGGGCCTGGGGAGAAATCGCTGGCCTGAGGCAGCCGGAGACTCACGACAGGGCTGGACCCCCGCCAAGACCGGGGCCACCCGGGGCTGAGGGGCAGTGCCTGGCTGCTTCTGGCAGCCTCCCGGCCGGGACGAGGCTTCTCGAAAGAAAGAGGGACAATACCCATGTGTGCTGGCAGCCAGGCCCCTTCCCGCTGTCCCCGAACACACGCCCGGTGACACTGCAGTGGGGAGTGAGGATGGAGGGCTGGGAGCTGAAGGGATGGCTCCGGTGGCCTCAGCCATCATTTTGTTCCCATGCCCATGTGCTGTAGAAGTTCACCACGTGCTGCCCAACCTCAGGCACACCAGGAGATGTTGAGGAATAATGCTGATTATGGCAGGCACCCATGGAGCATGTGGTTCAATAAAACTCTTTCTCGAATCCCATCAGCTCCATCCCCAGCCCCTACAGTGCAGATTCCTCCAGGTCCTTACCCATGGCATTGATTCCAGTTCCTCTTCTGTGAAATGACCTTCCTCCCTGAAGAAAAACAGCATGGACTTGGGGCCCTTGTCAGATTTTACAGTTCCTCTCTAAAGTAACATTCTGAGCAAAACAAGCCCAGGCACATGGGCTGCATCTCTCAAGGGTCTCTGGCCACCTGTGTTCAAATGGTGCTGATGGTGACCCTGTCTCCAGCAGCCTGCTCAGGTCTACCTTCTGCTGTGGGAAGCAAGGTGCCCACACCCAGGAGTCCCCAAAATGTGCACAGGCTGAGCATGCAGAGTGCAGCAGGCACTCCCATTGCAGGGGTAGTGTGACCGTGGCAAAAGCAACCTGAACCGGGTGGGTTTGGGCTGAGCAGAGCTGGGTGCAGAGCAGGGTATGTTGCCCTTCCCACTGTCTGCACCCCCTCCCACCCCATCCTGCTGGGAGAGGAGGGCCTTCTCTGTGCTGGAGCAGCTGGTCCTGTGCAAAACCAGTGATCTCAAGGTGCAGACTTTCCTGTTTTGGCCGTGAACATTCCAGAAAGGGAACATGACCCATGGCTGAATGGATCCCATGGCCATGCAGAGGGCAGCCATGCCAGCTCTGCAGGGGACTCCAGGAGTTGGGCTATGACCTGGCAGGAGGTGGCAGGTCCAGCCACCAGAAACAGTGGAGCTGGGTGACCCCAGTGCTGAGTGACCCCATTGGGTCTGGGCAGGTGGCAGGCACCCCACTGCAGGGCACATCAGCCACGTCTGCTGAAAGGAGGTCCCCCAGGGGATGGCTCTGGCTGTCACCAGCTGGGCTGGACCACAGGTGGTGGAGACAGGCAAGGGACAGCCTCTGCACAGCTCCTTCTCCGGCTTGGCCATCTTTTTGCATGTGTCTTATCTTCCTGAGAAGTTCATCTGGGAGTTGAGGACAGCTGGCCAGCATCTGTGTGTCCTGCTGAGCACAGGACAGGGCTGAGGACATGCCGGGGACCCACATGCCTGAAGAAGCTGGGGCAGATGCAACTCTGGAATGGTGCAGCCGTGGAGCTGACTCCTGCACACCACGATCAAAGCAAATTTCACTATGTGGGGGGAAAAAAGTACCTGGGATACATGATATACATGAAAGGACGGCTCTTTTCCAAGCCTTAATTAGGGAGGGAGATATCTGATTGAGAAATTAGGGGAACTGTGCTGTGCCCCGAGGTGCTGTTAGCAGAGCGTCTGGGCTCTGCTCCTTCCCAGTGTTGTGCCAGGAGGACCACAGCCCTAATCTAGTCCTCGGATCTGCTCTCGAAGACCAAATAACAGGATGTTGGGCTGAGGCTGGGATCTCCTGCTCACTTGATGTTTGCTGCTCAGAGTACTCCCCTTGACTCCTCACCGGCTGCACCTTGGCTCTGAGCCATGGTGTTTGTTCTCCATAGACTTTTCCTCTGGCTGTGAGCAGAGCCAGGCTGGTCCCATGGTGTTTCTCAGTTTTCCCTGCAGATATTGCTCTTGGCTGCTAACTTGCCTTCAGGGGTGCAGTTTTGTTCAAGCGTTCTTGCAAAGTAAACCTGACCGTCCTCTCAGCAGCCATTGCACGGCAGCCACGCTGCCGAACAGGAGCAGTGGCAGCACCCCAACATGTCCATGTGCCCCAGCCACGGGGCAGGTCGGGCACAGGCCCCGTTGCGTGAGGGCAGGGGGAGACCTCTGGCAGAGCTACTTTGCATTCATGCCTGTTTACAATGCCTGTGGTCTGTGCCTCCTCCCTGCACATCCCCTCCGCAGTGCGCCTCACTGAGAGTCAGCCCGGGCTGCAGACTGGAGCCAGCTGCCACAGGAGAGCCCTGGGGCTGTGTCATCCTTGTAGCCCATCCCGGGCGGGCAGCCTGGCTCAGGTGCAGGGGGAGGATCACTGAGACCACGTGGAACACAGCTGTGGTCCTGGCATGCTGCTCCTGCTCCTGGTGCTGTCAGAAGTGGTTGCAGATGACGATCTGGCTGTGGCGTGTGTGCTGTGAACAGTTCATGGGCCAGAGAAAACCTTCCTGGATCAGAAAAACAAGTGCGTAAGCGTTTCATCGTCTACAAAGCCTGCGGCCGTGGGGCCATGTCCCATCGAGCGAGCCCGGCTCCATCCCGGTCATGATTCACGCCAGGTTGCTTTGGCTGCGGTCTGCAGAACGGATGTTGTCCCCGAAATCTGGCATTTTTCAGCGGTGATGGAGCGTGTGCACCAGCCCTGCCGGCACGGAGGGGCCGCGCTCCCCGTGCGCACTGGCAGCGGCTTTCCCCATACCTGGAGCCGTTCTGGCAAGGCCAGCGCAGGATTCCTGGCCGGGGCGGGGAGAAGCACGGAGCTGCTGCAGAGGGCGGCTCCGTAAGGGTGTGAGGGGGTTGGTGTCGCGGGTCAGGACACGCTCTATCCCCTTCCCACCCTTTTGGCTGGAACATGCTGCTCCCACCCCACCTCCGGGACCCCGCGGCACTGACACTGCGGTGAACCGTGGGAGGAGGCGGCCCGGCCGAGCCCGGCGCGCTGCCAAAGCCGCCTCGGAGGAGGGCTCGACACGACTGTCATCGAGCCCCGCACCGGGGAGCGTCCTGGCAGAGCGAACTTCTCCTGACTCCCCGTATCAGCTGGAGAGACGGGGCAGGACCGGCAGTGCCGGAGCCTGTGGCACGGAGCATCCTCCCAGCCCTGTGGCTGCGGCGCCCACAAAAGCCCCGCTTCTCCCGGGTTGCACCGGGCACGGCACGGGGCTGCTCTTTGGGGCTTTTGCTGGGTCTGCAGCAGAGCCGAGTGTGGATCTACCGGCGTGGGAATTGCCCAGAGGATGCTCCAGCTGTGCTGCAACACCTCCCCCTTTCCAAAAATTCCCATCTTGCAAAAATCTGAACGGGTGGTCTGACCTTAATTTGTCTGAGATAAATAAGATTCTGCCTGCTGCCTCCCGTCTGCAGACATGAAAAGATCTGAGATGAAAGGGAGCCTGATGGCAGTGCTGGGAGCTGAACGTGTCTTTGCGAGTCAGGCTCTGTGCCGTGAGGGATTTGGGGCCACAGGGCTGAGCACAGCCCGGCTGAGCTGCCGGCTGAGCCCCAGGCTCCCAGGCCATCCCTACCCTGCCCCGAGTGTGTGGCTGTTGTGAGACAGCAACTTCACAAAATTAGCTTTATTTTTCAAAGATGTTAATTTTTAGCTGCAATTTCCTATGGAAAAATGTGGTTTGTGTTCTGCATGCCCATCTCTCCACCCCAGCATTGGAACCTGTTCCCAAATTCCAGAAGAACCTGAAGCAGGCCTGGCAGGGATCTGGGGAGCTCACGAACCACATGGAGCAGCTGATGGACTCAGGAGACCTTCCTCCATCAGCTGTGACACTGGGCACACAGGCAGTGGCTGTCGGTCTCTTCAGCACTGAGGGTGCTGCCCGTCCCCCCATTCCCACAGCCACCAGCTCCAGAGCTGGGCATTGTGTTGGTGGCACCCTTGTCCCTGAGTGCTGTGTGAGCCCGTGGGGCTGGTGGCCTTCAGTGCACTCTGACACTCAGACAGGTGTGCTCCAGGAGGTCTGGGCTTTAGGCATTTTCCTCCTCCTGGCACAAAGGCTCTGTGCAGGGTCTGTGGGGACAGACCTGGATTGGTGAGGTTGAGGATGCCACTGGTGAGGCTTTTGGGAGGCAGCTGTGACAGAGGACATCCCCATTTCCAGAGCATTCCTAGGGCTGATGGAAGGCAGAGGAGTCTCTGGCCACCATGGACTGTGTTTCTCTTTCTCCCGACTTTTGCTGCTCTTGGAGGGGCTGCAGATGGTGGAGTTACCAGGATCTTCCTGCTCAGGGATGGACTGGAGGGGCTTGGTGTGGATGGTGCTGCCCCAGTGTGGGAGCTGCTCTGTGCCAGGGGGTCTCCCTGTCCCACGGGATCCCACTGCCCTGGGACGGGCGGGAAGGGGCCCTTATCTCATCCCTGCAGGCTGGGCATGAAGGTGGTGGAGGAAGGGGCTGGGCGGGAGCCGGGAGCGAGCCCAGAGAGGCCCTTTCCATCCGCTCGGGGCGGCGGGCGCGGAGGGGCCGCCTGCCAAAGCAAACTGCCCTGACAATGGCTGTTATTATTAACACAGATGCTGTTTGCACGGCTTGATCCTGTGCTGGGGCTCCAGGGGCACAGCAGCCCCCCAGGCACGAAGCTACGCCCCCAGGCATGGGGGAGACCACCAAAACAGGGCAGTGCTTGGCTCCTGCAGCACGCTGTTGACACCAAACTTCTTGGGGTTTGGGCTCATGGAAGTGGCTGCATCAAAGCACCTCCTCTCCTGAGCTGGGCCTGGCTGGGCTGGGTCCGAGGCAGTGTTCCCCCTTGAGGAGCAGGGAGCCACCAGATGCAGTGATGTGGTGGCTGGATGGTGATGTCTCCCTCTCTCTCCCTCCCTGCAGTGAATCCCTGTTGCTATTTCCCCTGCCAGAATCAAGGGGTGTGTGTGAGGGTTGGCCTGAAAGGATACGAGTGCGACTGCACACGGACGGGATACTATGGGGTCAACTGCACCTCCCGTAAGTCCCTCTCCCCAGGATCTGGCACCCGTGGGTGCCAGGGCAGCACTGTGCCCGCAGCACACACTGACAACAGGTGTGGGTGGGCTGGGAGTGGGAAGAGTGATTTACTTGGTCTGTTTCCCCCAGCTGAGTTCTGGACACGTCTCCACAACCTGCTGAAGCCCAGTCCTGCCTTCTACCACTTCATCCTGACCCACTTCAAGTGGTTTTGGGACATTATCAACAGCACCTTCATCAGGGACACACTCATGAGACTTGTGCTGACAGGTGAGGGGTTGGAGAGGGTCTTGGGGTTTAGCAGGACTCGAGGACCCCCTGGCATGAGCAGAAATGTGGGTGCAGATATCAGGGCTGCAGCAATGCTGAGCAGCTCCTGTGGGCAAGGTGGGCACTAGGCTTGAGTCACCCCACCAGGAGACCCAGAAGGCTGCCACCCTATCCTTCCATCACCCTGTCACGCTGTCACTGTGCCCAGGGGGGCTGCCCAGCTGGGTCACAGTGGGGTGTAGGGGGTCCCCAGCACTGTGCCAGGCTGCCAGCTGGCTGGAGAACATGAGCAGCTCTTGGCATGCTGCGCTCCCTGGGCCAAGGGGGCTCTTTCACAGCTGCACAGAAAGCAGCCTGTGGAAATATGGCCCTTGTTACTCATGTCCCCATATTCATCACTTTGCATAAATATTTAGGTTCCAGCTCTTGGAGCTGTAGCGACACGCTCACAAGGCTCCGGCTGTTGGCTTCACCCTTTCTATGGGTTTGTCATCTCATTCATCATCCAAGAATCCTCTTAGCACACTAGCATGAGCCCTCCTTTTCTGCAGGGAATTGCAGCCTTTAAAAGGCTCTGAGCAAAACCCAGGATGCCCACATGCCTCCACTGCTGGTACCTTTCTGGTTTTTGGGGTGCCTGGGGAGGGTGTCTGGCAGCACAGAGCAGGCAGGCAGGGAGCAGTGGCAGAGCCTGTGGGGTGCTGCCTCAAGCCCCACAGTGGTGATCCCCCTCTCTCCTTTCAGTTCGTGCCAATCTCATCCCCAGCCCCCCCACTTTCAACTCTGACTATGGCTACATCAGCTGGGAGGCCTATGCCAACGTCAGCTACTACACCCGCATCCTCCCGCCCGTGCCGGACGACTGCCCCACGCCCATGGGGACCAAAGGTATGTGACTGGCCTGGGGACCTGCACCCTGAGTGTTTCCCACCCAGCCATGGCCAAGCTTTCATTGCCATGGACACATCTGCACGGCACCACTGGCAGTGCCATGTGCTACCACTCTCCTGCCCAGGCTGGCTCCACAGCAGGAGGAGCTTGATGGCATCCAAAATGCTGCTGGGACAGCTCAGGCTGAGCTGCTGGGGCATGTCATGGCCTGTGTGAGAGGGCTGTAAGGTGTCTGTGCAGAGGAGTGTGTGCCTGATGCTGCAGCAGACACAGCAGACAGCACCAGTACCCATCTGGGTCGGCACTGGGCATCTGCCCTCAACCTCCATCCTTCGCAGGGAAGCTGCAGCTCCCCGACCCCCAGCTCCTGGCAGAGAGGTTCCTGCTGCGGCAGAAGTTCGAAGCTGATCCCCGAGGCACCAACATGATGTTTGCCTTCTTTGCTCAGCATTTCACCCACCAGTTCTTCAAGACATCGGGGAAGATGGGACGCGGCTTCACCAAGGCGCTGGGGCACGGGGTGAGGGCACAGGGGCAGAGGGAGCCAGGGGGTGACCGGGCCCCGTGTGCCTCTGAGAGCGACCGTGACGCCCTGCTCTCTCCACAGGTGGACCTGGGACACTTGTACGGGGACAACCTGCAGCGGCAGCACCAGCTGCGACTCTTCCAAGATGGGAAGCTGAAATTCCAGGTACCACCCAGCACAACTGGAACACATCCCAGTCCTGTGAGCCATGGTTGTTTGAAGCCCATGTTCCTCTGGCATGGCCTGACGCCCTGTGTGGCTGCTGGCCGGGGGACAAGCTTTGGGATGCAGCTGCTCTGACAGCAGCAGGGGTTCAGGGCTGTATGAGGGAGATGTTTCTATTCCACTCACCTCTTGCAGGAGAGCAGATGTGGTGCCCTTAGGGAGGCAGCTCCTGGCTGGGCAGGCTTTTACTGGGATGTTTGTGTCCCCTCTGCCCTTTCTGCCATCTCATTTCTGTGTCCCCAGGTGGTGGATGGAGAGGTGTACCCGCCCATGGTCACCGATGCTCCTGTTCACATGGTGTACCCGTCGGGCGTGCCCAAGGAGCAGCAGCTGGCGGTGGGGCAGGAGGTGTTTGGGCTGCTGCCGGGGCTCTGCGTGTACGCCACGCTCTGGCTGCGCGAGCACAACCGCGTCTGCGACCTGCTCAAGAGGGACCATCCCACCTGGAGTGACGAGCAGCTCTTCCAGACGGCGCGGCTCATCCTCATCGGTGAGGAACCAGCACCGCCATGTGCCACCCCCCTGGGCAGCCCCCAAGGACTCACACGCTGGCCAGTCTCTGTTTGAGGGTAATGGCCAAACTGCCTTTGAGGCAGTTCCTCGAGCAGCCTTCTGGGGATCATTGGTTTTGGTCCATATAGCAAAAAATTGGCTTTGGTCCATCGAAAATACTAATTTTGAAAAAGGTTGTCATAATTTGGAATTATTTCTTATTAATGTTCATTATGAATTTGCTATCATCTCAGGAAAAGTAATTTCTGATCAAAATCCAGAAATAAGCCATGTCACCACAGTATCTCTAAGAAATATATCCAGGTCAGCTCCTTCAGGAGCCTTTTGGTTTTGGCAGACTGACTTTTGCTGTTGAAAAATGAATTAACTAAAATTCCCAACCAATTCAACAAGCCCATAGCCAGGAGGAGGTGGATGGGTGCTGGGATATGCTGCTGTGGCAGATTTCAGCTACAGAGCTGGTGGCTCCTGCTGCTGCCAGCTGCTTCTTTTCTCCTGCCCAGGGGAGACCATTAAGATAGTTGTTGAAGACTACGTCCAGCACCTCAGTGGGTACTACCTGAGCCTCAAGTTCGACCCCGAGCTGTTGTTTGGGTCACAGTTCCAGTACCGGAATCGCATCGCGGTGGAGTTCAACCAGCTCTATCACTGGCACGGGCTGATGCCCGACTCCTTCATCATCCAGGGTCAACAATACAGCTACAAGCAGTTCCTCTACAACACCTCCATGCTCATGGACTACGGCGTGGAGGCGCTGGTGGAGTCCTTTTCCAAGCAAATAGCAGGAAGGGTAAGGTCCTGCTCTGCCCTCCCCAGGGGGGACACTCATGCAGCGGGGCACATGTCACACCGAGTCGGCCCAGGGCAGCACCTCATGGGCACATCAGGAGTCCTCCCCACAAGCACCGTGGCAAGGCTGGCCCTGGCAGCCCCAGTTGCTTGCCCTGGGTGCTCTGTAGTAAACATGCCGGTGATGCCAGGAGCCTGTGGAAGCCAGGATCTCCCCGGCTGTGGAGCAGCGGTGCCTGGAGCAGCGTCTGGCACTGTTCTTTGCTGCCATCGCATGGAAGTTTTCTTCCAAGCGATTGCAGCTCCATTCCTGACCCTCTTTGCTTGTGCGAAGCAGCCCAGCTGAGGCTGAGCCTGAGGCCCTTTGGGCATTTGGGTTCTCCCTGTGAGCCTGAAATCTCTCTCCTCCTCCCAGGTCACTGGGTCACTGTCCATCTGGGACTTCTGCACTGTGCCCTGCTCTGGGAGCAGGACTGACCTGACCAAGCTGCTCTAGAGCTGGTTTCTGCACTGTGCACTGGTTCCCCCTGCTCTTGCTGCTGCAATGATCTGCTGGTGTGCACAACATGAGCCCAGGACATGGATGCTTTAGTGTGGTGGCCCCCTGGAGTCGATGCTGGTGCTGTCTTGTGCCTGACATGTGCTTCTCCTTGTGCTCTCCCCTCCAGATCGGTGGGGGACAGACCATCAATGCCAATGTCTTGCATGTGGCCGTTGGGGTCATCAAGGAATCCCGGCAGCTGAGGGTACAGCCCTTCAACGAGTATCGGAAAAGGTTTGGCATGAAGCCCTACAAGTCCTTCCAGGAACTGACAGGTAGGGCTGCTGTGCTGCTCCTGGGGCTTTGCTGGGGCAGGGCAGATACTCTGTGCTTGCCCAGCAGAGCAGCCTCTCCTGCCCATCTCAGCCCTGCCTGCTCGTGGCCCCACAGTGGGGTAGACTGGGCTGATGCAGGGGATGAAAGGGTCCTTCCTCCTGTGGGCTGGAGGACAGTTCCTGGCCTGGAAGTCAGGCTCACCGCTGCCTGCGAGGGAGCCACCCTCCCTTTGCCCACTGCAAGGCCAGTCCTTGCCAGGTGTGATTCCCTTGCTAAAGCACTCTGATGTTCATTTGGTGCAGGAGAGGAAGAGAAGGCGGCAGAGCTGGAAGAGCTGTATGGAGACATTGATGCTCTGGAGTTTTACCCAGGATTGCTGCTCGAGAAACCACAACCCAATGGCATTTTTGGGGAAAGCATGGTGGAGATTGGAGCTCCATTTTCCCTGAAGGGGCTTTTTGGAAATCCCATCTGCTCCCCAGAGTACTGGAAACCCAGTACATTTGGTGGAGCAACTGGCTTTGAGATTGTTAAGACGGCATCCCTCGAGAAGCTCGTGTGCCTCAACGTGAAGAAGTGCCCGTACGTGGCGTTCCGTGTGCCGGACGCTGCGGAACACGGCCGCCCTCGGGCTGGTGGATCATCTACAGAGCTCTAGCACTGGGATGACCCGCCCAGGTAGGGACTGTCCTTGCCCTGGTGCAGGCTGAGCTGAGCTCCCAGCCTGAAGCTGAGTATCCTCCTATTCCTTCCTGCAGGGAACAGCGGGGACACAGGGACCTGCCACCCCTGGGCCAAACAGGAACAGGACAGGAGATGGTCCCATCCTGGGTGTCCTCCACGCCAGCCCTCGAGGAGAGGCTGCTCCCTGCTCTCTGAAAAGCTTGAGTGCCTCGGGAGTGTGGCTGCCACCGCTGTCCTCAGCAGACTCAGTTCTCTTGCTAGTGAATACCTTGCACGAAGCAGCTTTGGGGCTCCCCCGTGGACACTCTGGAGTCCCCAGTGCTTTGTCACCTTCCATCCCCACTGCCTTCCAGCACCAGGCCACCAGCAGCCCCTCTTCCAGAGGGGTCACATCCAGGTTATGCCTGAAAACCATTTTTGGAATTAGTGAAAAGTACAAGACTGAAAAAATTTCATTTTAGTTAACTGGCTAGCACTGACTTAATTCTTACTCACCAGGAGTCCAATTTTTCCTCACACGACATCTATTTCCAGTAAATAGACCCTCTTTCCTGCCCAGAATAGAGGAGCCCGGAGCCCAGGGAGCACTCCTTCCTCCCCTGCTGCACCTGGTGAAGCAATGAGCTACCCGAGGGATGCAGAGGAGGAGGCAGCAGCATGTAGAGGGATGGGAAGGACACAGTGCAGTTCATGCTGCCCCAGCAGTGGCTGAGCTTGCAGTAGGAACCTGTTCTCCCGCAACAGCCTGCCCAGCACACATGCACAGCTGGGAGAAGGAACCAAAGCAGTATCTCTCCTAGAGGAGACCAAAGAGAAGCACGAGGTCAATCTCCAGACCTCCTGTGTCATGCTGGCTTGGACCCTGGCATGTGCCACTGGCTGCCAACCCGGGGCTGCTCAGAGTGAGATGCTACCTCTGTGCACACAAAGGGATGGAGTCTCTTCCATCCCTCCATCATCACCCTTCTCTGCACTAACAGCTCAGCAAACACATCCTCACAGCACACAAAGCCTGCTTCTGTCCTCCTCCCGAAACACACACAGACCTCACCTTGCCCAGTCCAGCCACATGCTAGTTGGCAGCCACTGTCACTTGGCCTTGATCCCCATCAGATCCTGGTTAAGCTCCAGGAGAAAGGAATTTAAAATAATAAATAATTTTTAAAACTCCTCTAATTTCTGGCTGTGCTCACCAGCACTGTGCTGGGCCATTGCTGATTGCTCCTGAAGCAATAAACAGAGCAACCACCCTCCCTTAGATGCTTCCATGAGGGTCTCTGAGTGTCCTGAAGGGGGTTTGAGCTTCACTCTCCTCCAGCCACCCCCCAACCCTGTGCTGCTCCAATGCCACAGTTCAGTGTTTGGACAATGCTCTCAGGCACAAGGTGGGATTGTTGGGGCTGTCCTGTGCAGGGCCAGGGGTTGGACTGTGATGATGTTTGTCCCTTCCAATTCAGGATATTTTGTAATTCCATGGTGACACAGTGCTTAGACCAACATTGTGTATTTCTATCACTTAAAAATCTGTCCACACATAAATCTGGCTGCCTGGGTGTTCTGTAGACATGAAATAGCCAGGGGCTGTAAGAGAGCACGCAGCTGCAGCTCCCTCCTGTGCTGTCCTGGAGGAGGGGACCACTCCTGAGCCTCTGCTCCATCCCAGCAGGACTCCCAGGGAGCTGTTACAGGAATTTTAAACTAGGAAGGTTTAAAGGGCTGGTGCCTTGGCAGGGACGTGTTAGGAGAATGTCAAAGGAAACATCTGCAAGCAGGGACTCCCGAGGCACGAGCCTTCTCACTCGCTCTCTATAACCCTTCTGAAGTGAGATGGCATTACCAGGATACCCATCTGGATTTTAATTTCCTACAGGATGTGGGGAGGCAGAGAGGCTGACACGACCCCTGAAGGCACAGTGGGCAGGTTCAGCTGCTCTGTGCTCCCCTGGGCTGGCCCTGACCAGTCCTGGCACATGGATACCCCAGTGCTCCCACTCCCACCATGTCGTGCAGAAGTGCTCAGCAGCAATCCAAGAGGAGGACACGGTCCTTCCCCACCCACATGTGCCTCCAGCCAGCCCAGCACACTTCCAGCTGTGTATGTGACCGCCCTTCCTGGCGAGGAGCTGCTCCAGCCCCGAGCATCCTTCTCATCCATCCGGAGAGAGGCACAAGGTCGGCTCGTTTCAGTTAAACCACAATATCCTGCATTTGCTCGTGGCTATCACTGGCTGCCAGCACTGCTTTGGGACCAACCGATAACTGCACGAGAGCCCCTCGGGCACGCCAAGAGCAGCCTGGGTGCTCTCTGCCACCAAGGAGGCATGTTCCACTGGGAACCAGCTCAGCTGAGCCAGCACTGGCAAGCCTGGCACCTCTTTCAACCAGTCCAGGACAGCAAAGCATCTCCCTCCCACTAGCAGGAAAAGCTTTGAAGTCATTTCTTTGAAGGACTAACACATACCAACCCCAGGCACAGCATCCAACACGATTGAAATCTCCCCCAGGAGCCCAGGCACCCACAGCCCTGCACACAGAGCTTCTCCCAGCCCAGCTGAGCTCTTGTTTCTGTGCTGGTTTTCCAGCCACAGCAGTTTGCAGAAATCACTCCCACCCTCAGCAGTTTGTCCAGCACAGGGTGCAGCCACATCCAAGGCAGTGTTTGCATCCACACATGAAGTTGTTTGGTGCGACCACCAGCATCACCCAACCATGGCAAGGGCTCCCTGCTGTGCTCTGGGGCTGGTGCAGAGGTGAGCGCTGCCAGAAGTACCCTCTGTTTGAGCTCTTGGTAAACACAGCTTGCAGGACATCCTCTGGATTTTTAAACAGGCCTCCCAGGAGCCCAGCTGCGGCTTGCCCGCCTGGGGATGGAAAGGGACAGGAGGATGGGGCTGCCTGGGTTCGTGCAGCAACAATGAAAACATCCATCTGGGGTTGTGTGGCTTTGGAGGCGATGATTCACTGAGCAGGAGGTGAAGGGCCCTGGATGGAAAAGCAATCTCCCCTTGCGGGGAGCCCCTAGACTCCCAGCCCGCCCCAGCAGGCCCCTCTGCCATGGGAGTCAGACCAGTGACTGCACAGGAAACCTCATTTGGATTTTCAGCAAAGGGCATATGTTGAACATTTTACAAAGAAGAGGCAGATGGGAGGCCAGAAAAACTCAGTATAATCTTTTCTTTGCTAAATCTTGTCCTGCACCGCCTGGCACCCATGCTGGCACCATGATTAAATGTCCATATTGAGCTCATCCCAGGATTTCATTCCTGCCCTTGCCAAGCAGCCGTCTGTGCTTCCTTGTGCACTCACATTCCATGCCCAAACTCTACTGTTTGTATTGGAACATCATTAACTGGGAGCAGAGCCAGGTGATCCCACAACTAGGGCCTGTAACACCCATCATTCCCGGCTGCCTCCCTGCACTGAGCTGCTCCTTCCAAAACAAAATGTTTCCCAGAGGCAGTATACCTACCTGACAAGTGCTTTTTCAACTCCTATTTATAGAACTCCTTGAAGATTCAGCTTCGAGAAAGGGCAAAAGCAGCAGCAGCTTTTTCCCAGCTCAGCCTCCTCTCCCTGCTCACAGCTGTGTGGCCTGTGCATGAACATGCAGCAGGGTTAGGGCACAGCTTCTCTCCCCTCACTTCCTTGTGCTTGTTATATCCTTCCAGATCAATGATTAATTGGATTCAGACCTTTTTTCTTCTCCTTTTTGCTACTGGCACTGCAAACCATCTCTCCCATACCTGAGCACAGGAGTTTCCTCACCAGGAGTCACCTTGCTCCAGGCCACTGGACACAGAGCAGCAGGAGAGGGTTTGATCCTGTTACAATTTTGCTGCCATAGGGGGCAAAAAAAAAAGCACTTAATAAAAATAAAACTTCAAAGCAACTCAAGCAGACAGCTCTCCCTTGATCCCCTCTCCAAGACAGGTTTTATGATGATGCTAAAATGCACCCTGTCTGCACAACAAACTTCACTGAATGTCATCCTGGATATGAGTTACAGTTACTTTGATATTTTCCTTCAGTGTGCTGATATCCACACTCAATGATTTAATTTCATATAACTTACATGGGTTTTTTTCTGCAATTCTCAGATGAAAAGAAATAATCTCTCATCACATTTGAAAACCTGGATTTCTGCCAGTTTCCTTAAAACAGCTACAATCTGTGCCAACTCAGTCACTTTAAATTACAGATTGTTTATTTTTCTGCTCATACTACTTTTTAAAACACAGTTCAAATAGATACAGTTAGAAACTCTCCTTTTTCTAGCCCAAGATCCATTCTTATTAAGATCCACAGACACGTGCATTTCTTCCTGGTGTTCCAAAGTGCTTTACATAAAAATTGCAATTAAATTTAGTCATTAAACATGGCATTACATTGGGTCATGTATTTAGGTAATGATAGTCTACTCACTACTACTGAAGGCAGACAGAAAAGAACTTTAGCACTGATTTAGTAATTTTAGCATGAGATGAAATTCTAAGGTTATTCAAGTCCTAATTCTGCATTTTGCCAACAAAATTCTCCTTGCTGCTGTGCAGCACACACACTGGAGCTCTCTGTAGCAGACAGTCCCTCTGAAGAGGCAGAGCTCATTTTCTGATCAAGTGACTACTGTGAACTCCAAGGATGGGTATTTTAAAACCCAAGAATGTATTAAGAGCTGCATTTATGTCTCAGGGAAGGTTAAGGGAAGAAGAACTCTCTCCAGCTGAAAAGCAATTTTCAGGATGAAGCCAGGGGCTGTAGTTATTTGTAAGTGAGAGAGGAACAAAAATTTAAGGCCAAGTGTTAGAACAAGATACTCCCAGGAAGGAGGCTGCAAATTGTGGAATGGAACATGGGACCCCACACTTTTTACTGGAGCAGTTCAGCATCAGGTTAGTAAGTCTTGAATTTTAAAAACTCTTTTACTTGCGGTCTCAGTTCTTGTCTTAGGGAGCTGGTGGCCACATCTCAATTGAAATGTGTAAGGACACTGAGACATGACAGCAGACAATTTCCTAAGCTGACTGAATTGTGTTAGAACTTCGTGGTAAGTAAAGTACATTTGAATTGCGTAGAAATGAGACTGTTTTAGTTGTACATATGGAATTAATTTAAGAAAATGTTAGGAATCCCTTGTTATTTTTAATGAGCAAAAGTCAAAGTGCATGAAGGGGAGGAATACATACCCACAGGATGGAGGAGAGAGAACAATCCCTAGCACAAGAACATCCCACAGCACAACTACACCTACAGGCCCTTGGCATAAATGGTTCAGTCTATTTCCAGATCACTGTCTTCACTGTAACATGCAGATGGATTATGTATAGAAGTCAGGAGCAGTAGGTCTTTTTCTGGCAGCAAACCACATTCCTGCAGAAAGGCCTCCAGGTCTACAGCAAAAAAATCTTCTCCAAGCTGGTCAGTGATGCGCACAAAATTGCCAATGAGCTCCCCTGCCTTGTAGACCAGCAGAGCTGGCAGGGCATTGTTAGTGAAGCGAGTGCTGGCACCAATGAGCGAACTCTTCACTCTGCAAAACTTCACTGTTGGGTACTCAGCAGCCAGGCAGATCATGCAGCCGTTCAGGGATTCAGTGCCGGGGATATCATCTTCATAAATATGGATCATGATCAGAGTGCTCTTATGCTCTTTGTCCACGGTGTCCAGAAACGCTTCTCCACTGGTGATCTCAAACACCTGCTTGAATTGCTGCCCACTGTACAACTGCTGCCTCATCTCCTCCATCCGCTGCTTCCTGTAGCGCTGCAAGAATTCCTCATCGTCCTCATCGTTGTGGATCATGTTGTATTCCTGTAAAGTCATCTAAAAAACACACACAGAGAGATTCCTGAAAAACAACTGCACCCCTATATGGGTCACTTACATAATGAGAATGTAAATCAAGAGGATTAATGTGGGTCACTCATCTTTAATAACAGCAAAGTGCAACCCATGAAGGCTCAAGCACCCTGTGTATTACACTCCATTCTGATCTAATTAGAAACCATGTCCAGTGGGAACAGTGATTTCAGCCCTGCGTATTCCAGTTTCTACCAGATGCACTAACAACACAAGTGGCTGCTCCAGGCTCCCACTTTAATCCAGGTTAATGGTGGACATGTGCTTTCACCGAGCTGGGAGGGCTGATCTGGAAACTGTGCCTGACCTAAGATGAGCTTCTTTCTCATCAGATTTTCATTTAGCTTTTCAGTTAACATTTCGTGGCACCACTGTGCCTGTAGAACTGAAATTAACAGGATTTTATGTATTTTCTATCCGTTCACCTGCTTCATTAAACTTACCTGCATCACTCAAGATACAGAAGAGCACAGCCAACCTTCATCATCTGAAGGCACAAATACATCTGCAAATTAGTAACTTCTCTGACTGCTCTTCAGGGCTAGTTTACAGCCCAGCTGATTAAAACCATTCACTACCTCCAATATCTTCAATTTCTGGAGCTTGGACTTGAATTCTCAACATCCACTTACTAAATACTAAATCAATAAGGGCTCCTAAACCTGTTTCAGGCAGGGGAGGCAGCATTCATAGGTTTGCTGTACAACCCTTCATATTACTCCCCTGAAGCTGACTTATTTGATCAACAGATGAGAAATCTGGGAGAAGGTTTTGGGCTTCTTTGGTATTGCAGCTAAGTCACTTATTTGTTATCACAGGCAAACAAAACTGTTAAACACTTAGGTGGCATTTTAATTCCTTTGTGCCATCCTACCTTTCCATTGATTTTTTCCTGAAGCTCTTTCTGTTTCTGCTTATCAGCCTCATCATCCAAGTGAGACCTGCACGTCATGGACAGCTTTTTAATGAGCCGCTCCATCTCCCTGCGCTGCTCCTGCCTCTGCTCCGTTTCCAGCTGTTTAAATCTTCGCCAGTCGTTAATGACTCCCTTGGGACCTGCAATTAAGTGTGTAGGCAGGCATTTGGTACAAAAAAGACAATACAATTTTACCTATCATTTAGGAATAATTTATAAATCAGTAAAACGGTGACCCTGTCATAAATGTTCTTGTAACTATGCAAAACACTGAAATGAAATCAAAGAAGTCACCTGCTATTTGCATGTCCTTGAGCATGTATCTATTTTTTTTTAATAAGAAGGCTACAGTTTATTAAACTAGGCTACTCTTATATAAAATTGTCCCAAAGATTAATATCTGTGCTCTTGAAATAGAACGCAGCCCACAAAAGTTCCCCTATTGTTAGCACAGCTTTAATCGGAACAAAAGTAATGATATATTATCAACCAAATTGTACAAATCAGCCTTGTCTCAGCTTTCTATCCAAAGCCTGACTGCTTCAGATATAATGCTGAATCCTCTCAGAGGAGAAATCAAACATTAAAAAAAGAACAGCTATTACAAGTAAGCTTAGACAACAGCCAGGAATGATCAGTCTCTGACTCAAATATGCATACACTCAGGAGTTTCATTTCAAAAAATGGATTTTAAAAGAACATACAAAATTTCCAATAAACAAAGGATTTACAAAAGAAGTACACTGATATGAAGATACCTGTGTTGACAGCACTGCCATCACTGCTGAGCTCCACCTCGCCCACACTTTCAGGAATGCTGCTCTCTCCTTCTTTATCCTCCTTCTCACTGTCTTCATCCTCACCCTCACTGCTGCTGTAATAATACTGCAGCTTCTCACCAAGCAGTTTATCATCTGTAGTAGTCATCATGCTCTAAAAATAAATTAACAAAACAGAGGATGCTCTCTGATCAAGCATGCATCACAATGGTCCTTTACTTCCCCAGGGCAGTTTTTAACCCCAGGAGAACAGCCCCCGGTGCAGTCAGTCACCTGGGTTAATTCTTAAACCACAATTTCAAACTCAATTTAAAACCTTTGAGCCTCATTAGACAGCTCCATCAGGCCGATTCCCAGCTACTGAGTATTATTTGCGTTATTTAACAATAATTTATTTGCGCTGAAAAACTAGCAGTGTAATTAAGCAAATTAAAATGTTCTGACCTGTATTCCTTTCCAGTCTTTCAGAGACAAGCTTCTATCAAGACCTGGAAGAAGAAATTTTAATCAAATCAGTTCATCTGCGCTCACACGTGACCGTGCAGGGGTCTCGCAACCAGCCGAGGCCGTGTGTGTGACACAGACCCTGCCGCCAGCCCACAGGCACAGCCCGGCTCCCGGCTCCGCAGGAGCTAACCCCAGATTCAGCCGCTTACAGCGCCAGATGGCCCGGGATTACCAGGATCGCCCCGCAGAGGGGCCGAGCCTGGGCGGGACACGCTGGGCCGCGGCCGGGGCCGGTGAGAGCCGCGGGCCCCGAGCGAACCGGCTCAGCCGCCCGCGGCCGCCCCGGCCGAGCCCCCGCCCTGCGCCTTCCCCGGGACCCCCGGGCCGCGCCCCCGCCCCTCTCCCGCCCGGAGAGCCGCGCTCCGACCCGGGAGTGTGCGGGACCCGAGAGCACTGGCCCGAGCGGCGCTTCCCGAGCAGAGCGAACCGGCCCCGCCGCTGCGGCCCGGCGCCGCCGCCTCACCCGCTCCCGCCGCCTTCCGGGGCCGCCGCGCGGGGCACGGCGGGAAGGAGGCGGCCGGGGGAGGAGACGGGCCCGGCCCGGCCCCGCTGCCCCCGCCCCGGCACTGGGAACGGCACCGGCACGGCCGGGAGCCTCCGCCCCGGCACCGGGAACGGCACCGGCACGGCCGGGAGCCTCCGCCCCGGCACCGGGAACGGCACCGGCACGGCCCCGCTGCCCCCGCCCCGGCGGGAGCCTCCGCCCCGGGAACGGCACCGGGAACGGCACCAGCCCGGCCCCGCTGCCCCCGCCCTGGCACCGGGAACGGCACCGGCACGGGCGGGAGCCTCCGCCCCGGCACCGGGAACGGCACCGGCACGGCCCCGCTGCCCCCGCCCCGGCACCGGCGGGAGCCTCCGCCCCGGGAACGGCCCGGCCCCGCTGCCCCCACCGCGGAATGGCCCCGCTCCCTCCGCTCCCCCCAGCCCGCACTGACGACAAACTGCCCGTTAAGGTGGACAAATAATTTTTATTCGTGCATGCAAATACATGTCAATACTGCAAACTTCTTCCATCGAGTCTCTCAAACACCGAACCGGGATGCTCTATCCGTGCCCAGCCAAAGCTACAACCTCTGCACGTCAGTGCTACAGCGACACACGGGCCCCGCCGGGGCCCCCCTACTCTAACACGAAGGGAAACATTACCATTGGGAATCAAAACCGAAATAAACGGAATAGAATTTACTCCCCCATATATCCCCATTTCATTTTACAGATTTTTTTTTTTTCTTTAAATTATAGTTTTAAATAGAAGCTGAGAATGCGCCATAAAAATGAGCATTAAATCCATCGTAGCGATGGTGCCTGCTTTATACATGATGGGTGTACACCATCTTTTATTTCATTTACATTTCAATCGAACAATAGATTTGCAAAGAAAATGTCTAATACAGACGTAAAAATATTCACACTAGAGCTTCACAATCGGTTGTACAATTGACAAACAGGCCTCTTTTCCCAAACTTTCCAGCTAAGCAAATTTATAAAATGTAATCAATGCAACAAGAAAAAAAAATTTTCTTTAAAACTTCCAGGGAAAAGAATACGCAGTAAACAGTATCAATGCGACAGCAGATGCTGCAAGCTAACCACAATACTTCGGAGTGGCTGTACAGTGGGTATGTGCAGTACAAATCAAAGCCACGTGTGTTGTATCACAACTACTGTATAATGTACTTGTTTGCCCAGCTAAGAAAACGCATGCATTCCCATGCCTTGGGTAACGGAGATCTACTCTGGAGAAATCCATGGGCTATGTGCAAATGACCTTGGCTTTTGGCAGTAAGAAACGCAGCCAGGCTCTGCTTTATTTCAGCTTTTACAGCAAAATCTTGAGTGATTAAAAGCTTCCACAAGCATCCTTAAATAATGGGCTGTAGAATTATGTTTGGGCATTGGGCACTTTGATTATTCAGATTTGTTTCATCTCATCAGTGACAGTTTTGGGGGTTTTTTTCCCCCCTTGTCCTGCTCCCTTGCCAGCAAAGAGATGCAGGGGGATGACTACTGCCAAAGTCAGCTGTTCATTTATACTGGGAAATTGGGTCATTTAAAAAAGCACATTTATTGTGTTCTGCTTGCAGAAGAGGTCCCTCAACGAGAGGGAACTTCCTAACTAAGGGATTAAACTAAAACATAAAAATGGACTTTTACATCCTATAGATCATCTGATCATTTCTCATTTTGTTACACTCTCAAATTCAACACCTTCCTTTAATACCAGTCTAATAATTAATGAAAAGTCTGTTCACAAATATGATCAAGGAGCTGCTGGCAAATACAGTGTTTATGTACAGCAACAGGTACAACTTGACAACTTGTGCTTTAAAAAAGCAAACAAAACCAATGTTTGGAACTATTCTGAGTTTAGATTGAGTTTTATTTTAAGCGTTCTTTCCTCAGCTGTTTCTGACACTGTGCATTATTTTGTACCTCATCCAGCCTAGTACACTATTATACAAGAACAGCATTCAGCTCTTGAGTACAGGAGAAATTAAAATTTCAATCGAGTTATCAAAGCACTAAAACCTTCCAAATTAGACTTCTACAAAGAGCTTAATTAAGAGCTTATTTAACATAATCAGCTGTGTACAACTGTTTTCTTTTTCCTAAATCAAATGCCAAACTTTAGTGTCCCTGTACTAGACTACCAAGAACCAACGCCAGTTTGCTTTGCAAAGAGTCTAACCTTGCCTTTGAAGGGTCTAGTATACATTCTACAATGCAAAATCTGCATAAACTCTAAGATTCATTTCTTGTCACCTGTTTACAGGAACAAAATATCAGTAGCAGGGCAATCACTCTGCTCTAAGTATATGTTAAGAATGTACAGATAGTTACTTTCTCACACAAGCATTCTCCCAGCACAAGCATTAGTCTCTATTAAGACCTATGTGGGAAATGAGGCAAACCGAGGAATGAATCCAGGTAGTGAGGCAACACAATTAACTTAGATACTAATAATTCCTGTCTCTCTTGCATGTGAAATCCCTGCTGTACCCCTAATGGGGAAAAAAAAAATTAACCAAACCAACCCAAAATGCTTGTCCAAGCAAAGCAAAAGAGCCAATCTCTTTCCCCGATCTGCTACGGGCCTTCTTTTCTGACAGCACAGTAAGTTAGGCCAAAACCTAAATGGGCATCACTGCTATTGACACACAAAGGTAAGTCGCTCTCTCTCAGTGTCAGAAAATAAGCCCTTCCATAGCCCAAAGGCACCTGATTTACAACTAACAAATGAATACATACTTATTTGTAAAGGGTCAAGGGCTGAAACTTCAACAAAGAAGGAAGCCAGAGCCAGGTGTTCCCAGCTGCAGCTTCTTCTCCCTGTCAGGGCACTGGAGGGCATTAGTTTCATGGCAAAAACCACACAGTCAGTGTTAAAACCGTAAGACAAAGCTGGCATGCTGTTAAACCCCCAAATAATTCTTTTGCCTGTCATTATAGGTTAAAAATTCAACTAGAAAACTCTAGCCTCAGTTGAGAATCAACTTTTCATATGAAGTGTATGGTCATCCTAGAGAACTGCTCTATCACGGGACCTCCTGCTGCAGACAAGAGTCTAGATATACATTTGTTCTTAAATATGCCAAGACCTTGGCAGGAATATGTCAGGCTAATGTCATTTCACTGGACAAACAGGCAAATGTGTGTAAGCAGCTTATCCCAACCCCCTCCAGCAGAGCACAACCAAGTTTTTAAAATTGCCATTTTAAAATTAAAAAGTTAAGGTAAATACACAATCAATTTATGTAGTATATATTCACCCTCAGATCATGCTGAAGATGTTCTGTGGAGTTCTGGTGCACAGAGGGCTCTTTCCCTGAGGGCAAATAAGGACTTCTCAAACCTTTATATTTTCTCTATTTTTGTAACAAAATAGCAATTTAAAATTTAAAAATCTTTTAAAAAAATTACATCACCTTCAACATGGAAGATCTCACTGTTTAAATATCCATGAAAGAGACATACTTGTTTGCATATCTGTTTTGGAATTACATTGTACAGCAAATAATAGTATCTCAGAAGCATTTCAAAAGTAATATAAATTCATATTTACAGAATGGTCTTGGTATAAAATATACAACAATCATATTTATGTCTAGCATTCTAAGTTAAAGTTAACATCAATAGGAAATAAGTTAAGGTGACAAAGGTGGTCTGGTTCTTGTATCCATTCACTTCACGTAGCGAGTGAAACGAAGCATCAGTCTAACCCTAGAGTGAGGTGGCACTGGCTGGAGAAGGTACAGCAACAGCCAAAGGAAACTAAGAAAAGACTACTTGACTGTTTTTCTACATACATTCCTTGACATTGGAGTATTAAATAGATGTGTAAGATCTTCCATACTGACACCAGAATATCAAAACTAACCCTTGGATTTGCAGGTATATTTACAACATAATTATTTCATGGACAGGTTCATTAGGAGAGATATCAAACACCAATATTTACTTAGTCTAATCAGTAACCCTCAGGGAAATGCCAACCCCCACCCCCCAGAAGCGTGCACAAAACAGTTATCAAAATCTTACCCGACCACATAGCTGTGATTTTGTAAAATAACAACTCAGACGACCAGTAACATGATCCTCTTTAAGCATTTTGCTAGCAGGAAAAGCCCTTACATGCAGTACACCTGGTGAAAGATCAGCTTGGCTTAAAATATTCCAGTACAATTTTCAGAGTAAACAACTTCACAGAAGTTAATAAAAACATAAAAAAATGTAAAACTTGTCACAAAGAAAAGTAAGAGGACAAACAAGAAGATAGTAATCATCAGGAGGGAGAGTCCTGCTTTCTTAAAAGAAAAAAAAAAGTGGATTTTTAAGCTTCTCAAAAAAATATGCCCAGGGCTCTAATTCATATGTATTTATGAAAACCAAATTTCAGTTGACATGTCTGACATGATTCTCAGTCACCTCTTATCAGGGCATAAATTCATACAGTTTTCAGTACTCTGAAGGTCAGATAATGCTATCTCATTGTATTTTCAAGGTCTTTGAAAATAAGTTGCCACTGAATAAACAAAAATTAAACCTGAATACAAGATTATGATTAACAACATTTAACAAAGGTAATTACAACCACCTTAAATTCCCAATATTTAGTTTAAATTAAAAACAAAACAGTACAAAAAACAGCAATACCATCTTGTTAGTCAGTGCAAACACTAGATACAGGGTTTTCAAAGGAAAGCCAAGAGCACCTGATACTTTTTGCCAAGTCATCTGGATCCTATCATCTCCAAGTTGAGAACTATTAATGAAAAAAAAAAAAAAAGAAGAAGAAAAAAACCCAAAATTGCTGTTACATTAGTGCATAACCTCTCAAAATCGTTGAAAATTTTTTCATGTATAGCTTGGGGAAATCAATACCTAGTACATTAGCTGGAGGACTTAGGCACTTGATTTACTTCTGATAACTTTACTTGGACAAGTAGCCTGTGTATGTGTATCTACAGTACTAAAGCAGAAACTGGGGGGAATGGAAACCAAGAGCTGCAGCAAAGCACTGCCCCACAGACCTGCAAATAACGCAGCAGTGCAAAGCTAATGGTGTGTTAACCCTGTAAAAGCCTCAAGTCCAAATCTCCACCTCTCAGTCTTCCAACAGGAAACAATACTCCATGCAAAGTTCCACAACTAAAGAAAAAGCAGCTGCAACAAGACACAAGTTCTTCTCTCATGAAACAAAATAGAGACAAATAAGTTAGTCTTCCTTTCACTAGATGTATCATCGTAGGATCCTGCTAGTTTAAATAACTGAGTTGTTAGTTTTCTACAGAAGCCATTTTCAACAAGAATGGCTCAGATACCGCACCGGATTGCTACAAACTCATAAAAAGCTGCTTTAAGCTTAAGTAAAACAATGTCCAAATTCCATTCATTTGTGGAAAGTGAACGCCTTACCCTACTAAAGTAAGTTTTTTTTTTCTTCAGAATGCTAATGCGAGAGGGGCTTGAAGTATCAAAGAGTCCACAGGAAATGCATGACCCCAATATTATTTTTTTTAAAAAAAATATACATTATATAATATATATTATATATATAAAAAGCTAGTGTAAATGCTTCCATGGTGTGGTCACAAGCTGGAAAGATGAATGCCTTTCAGCTGTTAACCATCCTGCCATTTGCAACAGGCTTTAAAAAGTCATTTTTATCCTCAGACATAATGTGAGCAGTTTTCAAAATGAGGCTGCCAACACTGACTGATGTGCTGATGGGCAGGCAGCTTGCATTGCTAACAGATGTTGTGATCGGCTGACTGAAGCAAGAAGTTACGGGCAGGATTGTTTTCTGCTCCTCCCTGAGGAGAAAAATAAGTTACACAAATATTAAACAAGGACATGCACAAGTATCCGGAACTGAATTGTGTGCATTAAATAAATACTGGCATAAACTTATTTTTAGCAACAGGCTAAACATCTTCCTCTGGAATGGTATGCTTGAGATGTTAAAGTAGTCTGCCTCATTTTCAAAGGCTGCTTTACTCGTTAAAGACTACAGAACATATAAACCTAAAATAGTGTATTTCAAAATCTACCCCTCCATGGAGATTTGTGCAAACAGTCCGCCATTTAACCTTTTGAAGTTTTTCTTAATTTCTGTTAACTATAAAAATATTCTGCATTTTTTGCTTACTGACTGTGAAAGGTATTTTGAACAGCTGTGACACGTTTCAGTGTGTATGATTACAACGATGCATACGAACAATGGTACCAGCCTGGGACTTTCAGCTTTGTGGCCTAATTCTATTTCTTAACAGGTTCTTCTCACTCCACCATGTATAAACAATGCAGATGTCTAATCCAAGTCTGAGCAGGTACGTAGTTCATCCTTATACAATCATGCTTCCACTATTCTGATGCTGCTGTTTGTCTAACATTGGCAGACACTGCTTTTTTTTGTCTAACACTCACAGAATCACAAGGTCTTCACCTAAACTTTGTCTCTTCTGTTCCATAGATTCTTTCTGGTGCTGCTTTAGCAGATGCCCGTTCTCTACGGTTGTTCCATTGAGCAGCTGATCCTCTTGGGAGCTAATCCCTAGCTGTATGTCCAGAATCTCCTACAAGAGAAAAGAAGAAATGCCCATCAACTCTGTCCTTACCAGCTTTACATTTTCCTATTAAGTTCCACTACATTAAGCTAATGGGAACAGGAGTCTGGTCATAAGACTCCTTAATTTTATGTCATACTATTGGAACGTCTACCACATTTCACTAAAGGAAAAGCCAATTATTCAAAGATGGCTGTGAATGACAAGAGCAATATAAACCGTGAGCTGTTTTTAACTTCACTAGTATTAACTGCCAGGTATCTGAGTGAGAAGTACAAGACCCCAAGTGTTAAAATAAGGTAGATATTGGATGTCATTACTAGGACTAAAACCAAAAGGCTTTACTTCCAACATACTGATCTACAAAGACTAATGAAAGGACCCAGCGATCTCTTTAGACACAGATTTTTGTACTCACTTCTATCTGTTCACCTTGCCCATCAGGTTCGTCTGTATCGAGGGCTGACAGCTCCAGTTCAATGTCTCGGTCTGGTTTTGTGTCTGCACAGTCTTCAGGATAATCAGTCTAAAAAAGAATTAATATGTTCTCTAAATATCAAGTTGGCTTTTCACCTGCTTCACACCACACTGGAATATTAAAATGAAAACAGAAGATGCATTTCTAGCACACAAGATTTCTACAATACAAGAGAGCTAGTCAGACAAAAATGAACTTCAGCCATAGACAACATAGGATACGAGGCTAAATCTAATCCCAATGAAGTACTGTAACAGAGATAAAATGAATGCTGAAGCAGAAATTTGAATAAAGTCCACTGGCAAAATGTTTAGATTTATAACACATACAAGTAAGACAAAAACTAATGATTGCATGAAAATGATTGTCACATTTTTCCCACTTTGTAAATGCATGTTTGGAGCAGCAGCATAGCAGGTGCACCTGCCTAATCTCAGGGAAATAACTGAGTGCAACAACAGTGACTTAACTTGCACAGAAGGTGCTATAAATATTTGGGAGTGTTAAAATTAAAACTAAGTTTCAACTCTTAGTTAAAATTCATGCGCGTCTGTATATATATAAAAACACCCTCAAAGATTTGTTTCATCCCAATTACCCCTTTCTTTACCTCACCATTCCTCAAATCAATTTCCTTGCTTAAAAGATTTAAGGTAAGACGACTGCCTTCATCTAGAGAATTCCACTTCTGCTGCATGGCAAGGGCGTTTGCCTCTCTCTGAAGGAGTAAGGAGTTGCTTTTGGCCTACGGAAAGAAACAGATCAGTTACCAACCACTACACCTAAGCCATGTGTGGTCAGATGGCAAAATAACCCACTCACAAAAGCACAGTTCCCTCGCTAGGTGGAGAACCATGTGTTCTTTTAATGCACTGCATTTACTTCTTTCTGCATTTGCTGACATGCATCAGATACAGCACTTTCTCCCCAAAACAGCCTTCCTGATGCCAGTGGAACAGCTCCTATTAGCAGTCCTACTGCAGCACACCAAGTGCTGCAGGACTCGTGTCTACTTTAACTCTTACTGATCATTTTGCATTTGTACTGTTTTCCAAAAGCTACACTAAGAAAGTGTATTTAAAAGCACTTTACTAAACAATTTTTAAGTTAAAAAACCCTCATGGTATAACAACTGGTCTTACCTGCTGTAATTCAATACTCAATAGATCTCCAGTGCTGGAATGCTTTCTGTGACCAGACAAATCTGTCACTATGAACCTGTCCCTTAAAAAGAAAGAAGGCAAAGCTAGGAATTAGAAACAAGTTCTCTAAATCAAACATCCCATAACTTCATTAGTCAATCAGTGTTAGATTTTTGGACAGAAACTAGATGTGATTAAGACAATGTCTTCTTCATCTTCACTGTGGCTCATAATACCTCAAGGCATTGTATGAAGCAAACATCCTTATTTTACACATGGGTAAGATGTGGCAAGAAAACCTGAAACTACTCAAGATTTTGACATGACAACTTGGCAGCACCTGACTCCAGTTCTTTGATAGGTCTCTCAAGGGATACACTGCTAGTAATTGTGCACTGTTAACTGCATTAAGTATTAAAGACTACACAAGTTTTAACCTAGTTTTTTCCAAGGCTTTATGCTGGATAGGTAAGAAGTCTTTCACTTTAAAATTAAGAATGCCTATTAATAGACATTCCAGATTCCCCACACACACACTGAGGACTTTGAAGAACTGCAAGCTACAGGAAAAGCTGTGAACAGAGCTCGAGAAGGAGTCCGTACCGTTCTGCATAACGTGCTGAGGAAGCAGAATCCGAGCCATAGGCACTCCATCTTGAGTCTACAGCATTGACATAAGGAACATAATCTGTAAAAGAATTAAGATACCATTCACTATCTTCTCTTGTCTTCAGTGGGGTACACATATTCCTTAGCTCTTTGCATTTCATAGCTATAGTCAGCACAAAGAGGATGAAATGCTCCCGGTGTGTATGAATGATGAATTATTGTCACACCAAGCCTGTACTAGTACCTGATACACTGATGGGCTTAGTAGCACTTCCTTGGGAAGCAGTGGCCTGGATCGGATCTGTCGTGTGATAACCTGTGCGGGATGACCTGGAGATTGCACCCCACTTGGAGATGATCGGTCCATCGCTGAACGGAATTATAGGATCCTCCTCCTTTGCCCTTCTCTGCGTTTCAAATAAATGCACTCTCCTTTTAACATCCCCACTGTCCAAATCCTACATATTCAGGAGACAGAAGATACACAGACTCATCAGAGGTTATGCACATTCTTCAGCTGGCCAGTAAGTTTCTCATTATTGTTGCCTATTTACAAAACTGGGAAAGGATATTCCAAACAACTTCAAATGAGCAGAACTACTTTAAAATACTAATAATAGAAGCTATCACCTTTTTTTTTTTTACAAAAAGGCTGGTTTAACCAAACAGAAGACACTTCAGCATGTAAGGATCATCACACTAATGAGAGAACATGCAGAAAACCCCTACCATTAACACGGCATTGGAATTGGCAATCACATCCTTGGGCTCTGAGTCGATAGCATTTATACAAGAGCCAATAGTGCCACAAGACCACGGTGAATAGTGAGAGAGATGGTCTTCCTCAAATTTAGTTCCACTCAAATCACTGACACTCTCTGAGAACTACAGAAAAGGGAATAAATAAGCAATGAATAATAAAAACAGGGAATTCAGTTTTAAAATGAGAAGATAATTTAATTAAATAGCAGTAAATGTATCTCGAAAGTCCATCAAGGAGTTCCAGCCATATTCAAGACTTGACTTGGGGACAACATAACCTGTTTTGGCAAATTTTAAACCAGTGCCCCTGACAGTTGTCAGAGGGCAAACTTTGCCATACAAACAACTGCCTGGCCTGCCAAGATGAGAGACTGGAATCTGTGTTAGTGTCAGGTTTCCTTAGGAAAATGCCGACAGCAACTTAGCTGAGAGGAAGCCGTGTGTTTTCCTTCAACGTATTAGCCAGAGGTAAATAGAAATACAACTTACAACCCTCCAACCTGGGTAAAAATGACCGAATCCTGATCCACCTTGAATGCATGCATAAAGCACTTCAGGTACACCTACAAGATCTGTTCTGAATAATCATTCTTAACACCTCAAATACCACCAAGAAAACTGTCAAACCACAGCTAAGAGTGCCTGGCACAGTGGTTTTCAAACTAGTTTCTTGGATGCATCTAATTTAGAGAGATAAAAAAAACCCTTAAAGTATTTTATTCTTTCTTCAAAAGTGCACTACTGCTGTTTCTTGAGTCCCCATTCTTCAAGACTTATACAGAAGTACACAATGTCCTACCGATGTCTTTCACCACTTTTAAGGGAACGCATTCTTTGGGACTTGATGAGCACTTGAAGTTTGACTCAGGCTACTCATCAAGTAAAAGCCATTTGGAGTATCAAAGGCAGTGTATGTTTTAATGGAAAACACAACTGCTGTTCCCTACACAAAACCATGGAGGTTCACAAAGTGAGTTCAATAAAGTTACATTTCATTTAGTGAGGCTGAATTGAATCACTTCACTTCTTTGACCTTTCTTCTGCAGTCATGTTTAGCATCACCTTAGTACCAAATTGAATGCATCATTATTAGGTATCACCTTCCTTCTGCTAGAACTTTAATTTAATTTTATGAACAATAAGTGGCAGGTAGAAAATCTTTACTAGAAATACTAAATGGCATCTTACAGAAAAAGGAAGGGAAAATAAAAGAGGTTCTTTGGCTTCCCACCTCTGTGCTGAAATCTACACTGAAGAGAGGAGAAGGTGGTGTTGGAGATGGTGTTGCCATAGGAAGCGTTGACGATACCAGAGGAGTTTTCTGTGTGTGGTACTGGGCCCATTGCTCCGGCTTCCGTCTCAGCTGCTCATCATAACCAGTCTTCAAATGACCACAAGGCTCCTAGAAAGAACAAATACAGGACTGGATATTCCATCACACTCTAATGAGAAGGCAAATACTTGCATGGGACACACTTGGATCCCCAAATTTCCTTGGGTCTGTAATCCTCCATTGATATCACTTGAAGACTTTCATAAGAATTTGTAGGCCCATGTATGGCAACTCAAATCTTAAATATACAATTAATTCAAGCAACATGCATGGGCATTAAAGAGGCAGAGGGGCTCTGGTCCTGATGCAGATTAGAATGGTCTGTTTTGCAAGCCCATTTTAAGCTTAAAAACAAAACACGAACTTCGTCCAAGTCACGTGTCTCGATCACTGTAATAAACAGCTCTCTGCTAATTGTTTACCAACTTTGCAGTAATGACCTTCAGAAGCAACTCTGCATAGAGCCTTTCCTTCCTGGCTCTCACTTACCCTTGGTAAAGGCACGGTCCTCTGCTCATTTGGAGGTTGACAAGCCACAGAGTAATACCCATCCAGAGAGTTGTACCTCTCCCGTAATGACGTCTGATAGACAGATGAGTGCATCACATCCATGGGAGGTAAAGAATTGCTCCTAATAATATCATCTCGTGGGTACATCTGTGGGCGCCAGATGCGCCTGCTGTCATAAACTGGAGCATACATTCCAGAGGGGACAGGAGGGACTGGTCCATACGGCTGCGGAGGAGGAGGTTGGTAAGGAGAATTCAGTCGATCTCGAGGGGGAAATGTACTGTAATGATCGGCATATGGCACGGAAGCAGGTGGGAGGGAGGATTCTGGAACGTTATTGGACCTCACAAAGCGAGGAACACAGGGAGCCACACCAGCTGGTACTGTTGGAGGTGCTGGATAATACCCTTAAAAATTGGAAAAAGGCATATTTAATATAACCACAAATGACCAAGAATTTTACACCTTGTAGAACTGTAAACAGCACTGATAAGCACCTTTCAAGAATGAGGAGTCACCCTTTCCAAACCTCTTACTGGCCCCTACCATGTTTCTGTTAAATGTAATTTCAGGTATGACAACCATGTTTGCAGATGCAGTGCTGGCCTTTCACCACCTGGACCCAGTTTGGAAAACACTGCTCCTAAGTGCTACGGTGTAACTATGTAACTGAAAACACAGGATCTTAAGCAATTCTTTATATAGGAAGTTAAAATAGTTCTCACTAAAATAAAAAGCTATATTCCTACAAAATAAAAAGTCTATAAATAACCATTTTACACTTGACTTATTCCTCTTTTGAGAGGATTGCCTGAATGCCTCTACCTTTTGAGAGCTTGTGAATGACTCAGTGCTGTAAACCACAATTGTCTGCTTGAATATAAACATGCACAGGGCAACCCAAAAAGATAACTGGAACCTTCTGAAAACACTTGAACAAGCACAAAGACGTGTAAGCCCCCCAGCAGAAGCATGCTATGTCTCTGAATCCTGCCCATGGATACCCTCACAGATAGGCCATGGCAAGAGCAAGCCTAAATAAAAGCAATTAAATGATAACAAAGGAAAAAGTAGATGAAAGACCTTGAGGTTCAAGTTCTTCTGGAGGCCGATGTGTAAGCTGTGTAACATACAGCACACAGAGACAAGAATCATCAACACTGGGAGCAAACTGCAAGTCCCTCACATACCCAGCAATTAACAAGATTAGGATTCCATTAAGTGAAGATTCGGCTGATATTTAATAAAAATAAAATAGACATTGACAAAACAGATACAAAATATTTCTGTCTGTCCATATTTCTCAGTATTTGGGCTTTTCCAGATGAAAGCTCAGAGCTGTTTTTTACTCAGTGCTCATCTCACTCACCTGTCTGTGGGTACTGTGGAACTTCATATGACAGCTGAGTCCTGGGATCTTGGAAATATTGAACATTATCAGAATGTGGAGGGTAGACGGGTACTCTGGGAACAAACGGGCTGGATTTTGGAGGCACAGAATTAACTTCTGTTCCAATATTAGGAGGACCAGCTGAGGTAGCTGCTGCCTGGCTTACAGGAGTCTTGGGTGGAGAACCAATTTTACTGAAAAGAATTACCAACACATCATTAAGCAGACCTTCACTTATTTCAGTTAGTCACCTCTTCATGTACACTCCCATGTAACATGGAAATTTGGGCCTTGTCATTTCCTCTGAAATTTTGTTTTTCATACCCCAGACTGGTGCTACATCTTAGACTTTCTCCTAGGAGAACTCAAAAGTGGACATAAATGTTTTGATACCCTTTGTAAGTGTATTCTGGTAACGACAAAGGCTTTGAAAAGCTGTTTAGAGACTCAGTGTTTCCTGTAGAATTATCTACGAAGTTTTAAGTGAAAACCCCAAAACTAGAAGGTTTCTAGGAAGTATGCTTTGTGCATCCTTCTTGGCTTTAGGAAATGTAAAATTCTGAGTACAATTTATTGCATGTAATAACATATCTGTATGTAATATGTACATAATTTATTTGTATGCTGTAACTTTTTATTTTTATGTAATAACCCAACAGTAACTAAGATACCAGGCTGAGAACAACTGAATACAATACAAAGGGAGATATTTACCATTTTGTCTACACTGCACATAAGTAATGAACAGCTAAAACAACAGGTGCTGGCTCTGACACCCTGAACCCACAGCCTTTGTGTGACTGTGCCTGCGCTGCAGTGCACTGCGTTACACAGCTCTGCAGCCACTGAGCACCAGCAGTTACTGCAAGCCAGTACCACACTTCACCTGTTGGCCACCCACAAACTCCATGATAATCTGAAAGCAAAATGTTCTTTTTAATTGTCTTGATGTAAAGAAGTCACCTACTTTTCAGGGAGCGATTCTGTGGGGGACCCAGAAGTGTTCTGGCCATTGGCTCCAGTCTTCCCTCCCTTCTTGGTGTTCTCCAGAGCTCTCAGGGAGGTGTCTGCACAGCGGGGGATCAGCTGGGGAACCCCAGTTTCTAGATTAGCTATTCCATTAGTACTTGGCACCATCTTGCCCGTTGCCTCAGGGCTTCCTATGACAGAGATCACGTTGCCCGTTGTGGTTGAGACAGTGCTATTTACGCCAACCTTATTTAGAAGGGGGAATGTTCTCACTGTTGCACTAATTTTTTTGTTCCTCAAGCGGTATCTACAAACAAACGTGCAAACACACAAAAGACAAGATGGTATAAAAAGTGCTTATTGTGAAGTTTAATGGATTTGCAAAACTAGCAAAAAGAAGAGAATGAGAGGAACACGACACTGAAAAATTACACTTATTTTCAACAACTGGACCCAAGATCATCTCTCCTCTTGTAAGATCCATTTTGCAGTTCTTTGAAAATGCACTTGGGTGAAAACAGCTTCAAGAATGCAAAGCTGCATACTGTTCAACAACTCAGTTTATTCCTTAATAAATTAAAATGTAATTAACATTCTCTCTTGTAGGTGATAAAATCAATCCCTGAGAGACACCGAGCTTAGACTCAGTTTCAGAAAAGGAAATTTTACCTCATATAGGGTAAAACCAAAAAAACCCCTGGAATTAGTCTGCAGACATTGCTTTGCTGTACCTTCCATTTCATATAAAGAATTGTCACTTCAAGAGAGTCACAAATCCTTCCAAATGAATGAATGTATGGAAGAGAATGTTTTCAAAAATCTCTGTAGATTGCTTGGATTTAGATTAAAAGGAGGAAAAAAAAAAATAAAAGGAATAAGTCTCCCACACTCACTTTTCAAGCTCTTCCTGAGAATGAGCAAATGTACAGTTTGTTCCTCTTGGGCACCCCCCTTGCTGTCGAAGGTCTCGGCACATACTTGTTTTGTATTTGCTATTTGGTTGTGGCTTTAAAAAAAAAAACAAAAAAAAACCACAAGACATTCCTCTTACCATCTATCAGACGTTCACACAAAAACAGGCTTAAAATACAGAAAATACATCCATGGTATGTTTTTACATTTTGCATTTTTAATCAGAAAGACAAGGACATTCCTTGTTGAGGGGATAAGTTGTCCTTGTATGGATTTCACTATGGCCAGCTCTGCTGTATTCCATATTCACAAATACTAGGTTCTCAAAATCTGAATGCAGCAAATAACAGTATAATCAATCACTCCACAGTAAAGGCCGTAAATATTTCACATCAGCAGTAATTTTTCAAAGTTGCATCTCCCAGAAAATGTACATTAAGATGTAATGCCGTGATCAAGTCTGGTTACCTGTGGAGTTTCATGGCCTTTTCTACTGTAATTCTGAATGAAATCCACCAGCCCATGGACCACAGTCTTTACAGCGACCATCGCATTTTCCAGCTGCTCCCACGTTGGAGATGCTGCATCTAAAATTATTAAAAGCAGGGTTGTCACTCTGCCAATAATCCCAGCAGTATCAGAAATAAGAGGCAAGTCTTGTATTACTTTATAACACCAAGTACTAGGACAGAACTCGGAGAGCCCTGAAGAAGAGTTTATTATGTTAGTGGGAATTTCAAAACCAGGAATGGAGGTTATCATCTTAATAATTAATTTTGCTAGATATGAAGAATACCAAGGAAAGTTTAAAATGCTTGATTTGCATACCTGGATTTGGATCTATGTTTGCCAGGAGCTCTAAATGAGGCCTCAGCCTGTTTAGGTTTGCAGGATCCCCCGTGCGCTGCAAGACAATTGTCAACTCTTGTACACTCTTAGCAAAAGATTCTGGAGATTGAAGCTGAAAATAAACGGAGCATTAGTGTGCTGCATCTTACAATGTAAATTACTAATCTTAAAAAGATATTCATGACATTGGTTCCTAAAGGCAATATATAGTGTCTTCAGATGGCATACAGAGAGGATCAGTGGAGAGAAATTTTATTTCTCAACTCAGAATCTGCCCTATGAAGCTTCATCATAAGACACCAAAAAGTTAATTAAAGTACTTCATATGATGACTATGCTACATCAGGGAAAAAAACTTCAATCTAGTTTTAATTAATATTTGGTAGGACTACAAACAAAAAGTTAATTCATGGAGTTCTTCGATCTTTATTGTAACATCTAATAGTCAAAACGAATCCTACAAAGATACTAAAATCATCCCTTCGACAAACCTTGTCAATAATGGATTGCATGTGTGATTTATGTGCCAGGTCTCCATAAAGAAGGGAAGACCACTGCTCTGGTGATATTCGAAGTCCTGCTTCCATGGCAATGTGAACAATTTGGGCATCGTGTTCTCTCCGCAAAGCCTCGTAACTCCGGAACTCTTCTTTAAGTTGCATCAGAGAAGAATCCTCATCCCTTTTAGTGACCTAATAAATAGTAATAGTTAAACACTCCTTCTTTAACAAAAAATCTCCATGTCCATCATAAAAAGCACAGCACAAACCACAATACTGGTGTTTTACCTTAAAGCATGATGCTCTATACAGTAGCTGCACAACATGACCAATGCTTGTTTTAGAGGCCTGAGGAAATCTTGGTTCCAGCCTTTGCACAACAAAAAGTACCAGAACTTTTCTTGAGAGTGCAGAGCCATCTTCCAGTGCCAGTAATACAAGTTTCAGTGCCTCCTCTTGCATAGCTTTAACACACAAAAATGAAAGTTAAATATATTGCAGAAAACAGCAAGGCTACTGGATTTGAACAGATAAGCAGAAGCAGCTGAATCATCTTGAATGTAACTCCTTAGTGCTTTTTATCTTACTAAAAGAAAGCCTTTCAAACTTCTAAAAGAAGTTGCTAGTTTAGAAGAAGTATTTAGAATCACTCTAAGCACAGCAAACCTAGAGCTAAGACTAACTTTCAGTAATAAACACATCAGCAGTGCAGTTTTTATACTTTTCTCCACTGTGCGGTCTTGTAGCCATTGTCCTTTTGGACACCTCATCAATGCCACACCATGAAAGTATAAAATAAATATGGGAACAGTACTGGAATGCTATCAACAGTTACTGGAATCAAGAGAGGACAACTTCCATTTTAAAGGGAATTTCCTTCTTGTTTCTGTGCTTGCTTCAGCAGCATTCTTAACTATGAATTTGTTAGAGATATAAATGTGATCATTATAAATTTCAGAAGTATGCTGCAGCTGAGGTTAGGCTGATTGTATTGACAGCTATTCAATTCCAATCACAGGCAGCAGTACAGCCAGCCTGCTACACTTACACTGCATTAAAAACTGTGCACAACACGTGCTTACTGACCCCTCTTTGCCAGGCTTTTTGAAATACTTCCTCCCAGTTTCAAAGAACATTTAATGGAGGGGCAGGGGAAACAACCAAACACTTTAAGCCAGCAGATTTTACTAACATTTGGGGGAATTTCTTCCCCCCTTCTCCTTTCTTCCTGGCAGAATATCTTTAACTGAACAGAAGAAATTTCAAAAAAAATTTTGTTCAGAAAAGGTACAGCTAAATATATTCTGTTGCAGATGTAGAGGTCCCTTACCTGGTCCTAGAAACTGGCACCCTCGTGCCCTGACAGCAGCCCAAAGATTGGCAGAAAGCTGCTGAGGATTTTGGTGCTGCAGGATGAGTTCTGTGACAGTTCTCTCTCCCAGCGACCGAGCTGCCCTCATGGCTCTGACCCGACCCTCCTCCTCCACCAGCTGACAATTCACCAGTGTCACAAGCTTCCTCTGCATTGGACGGCTCAGTGCACTCTGATTCAGGCTTGCAACACCTTCAGAGAAAGGGATAAAAGGCTAAGCAGTGCTTCTGATCAAATTCATCTGAGTGAGACAAAAAAATGTCTAACAGTGTATGTGTTTTTCTAGGACTTAGATACCAGTCACAGGTACCTTCCCTTCTCTTAGGCAACTCTGTGTAATTCTTTATCAAAAAGAACTTTAATTAAAATCTTAAACTGACATCAAAGCCATCCTTTGGGGAAAGTTCAGCTTTAGTACAAAGTTAGCCCTAAGGCGGTATTATTAAATACAGTATTTTGTAAACTTAAAATAAAAAAAACCACAAACAAGTGTCACAAGTGTGAATAAGCTTTTAAAGACACAAGGGCAATTTTGTTAGAAAAATTAGAGTATTATCTCACTGACATTTACAATCAGTGCTGAAAACACAATGCTGTTAAAAGCAAGCTACATCAAAATTCCACTGTTCAGCAGAGACTCACCTTTTCCTCCACTTAATGGCTTTAAGTAGAGTGCCAAATCCTCAACACATTTCTTTGCTACTTCATAATGTTTGTTCTCTCCTACATTACTCAACTTTACTGTCTGATGATCAGGTACCTAAAAAAAATGCAAGGGGAAGGAAGGGGGAGAAGAATTACATACACCTGGCTGACCTCTCTGATGGTACCCACATCACCATTAATTACATAACACTGCAGATGTGCACTGCTCTGAGAATAGGGAAACACAGGACCCACTCAGGGCACGTACATGGCATAAGGAACAACAAAAAGGGCCCAATATGAGGATCAGGGGGATGAAAGATGGTTTTTGTTATTACTCAACACTTTAAAAACAGAAGTAGAGTAGAAAACAATAACCAAAGTCTAAAAAATGAAGAACACAAGACTTGAGAAGGTGATCAGCACGATTTACTACAGACACATAAAGGAAGCTATAAGACAAAATTAACTAACAAGAATATAATAAAGCAAAGTTAAAAAATAATTTAAGCATCATTTGGGCATGCTGAAATCTTCCAAGGGAAGAAGCAGGAAACTTAACTAGGTGGAAAAAACCTTTAAGTAGAATAACAAGGTCAGATAAGGAAAACGGAGGGAGTATTAGTCATAATAAACTAATTGTTTGAAATACATTGCAAGAAGTTAGGAGACCATGAAAATAAATGTTGTAAGATCAAGGCAGTGATCTGACACATAAAAAAAATGAAAGGAACACGTGAACTTGAGAAACAAAACTGCTCTGACATAGTGTTATTGCCAATAGCTGTGTCAAGGTATGTGATAGGACATTAAAAAGCAAAGTAAAATACAACTTCTTACTGCATCATCAAGGTGTTAGAGAGAGAGTAACATGAAAAAGCACATGAATCAGCGTAAGGGGAACAGACTTATTTAGTCTCCATAAAGCGCAGTACTGATTATATAATCACTGTTTTGCCACGGCTAAGAGACAGCAAAAGGAACATTCCTGGCCTGATTAGCCAGTGTCTGCAAATTCAACTGAAAAGCCATCATCAGGCATATTTTAAAAAAAAAATTATACACACACACTTCGGGAACTTGTTTAAACAGCCACTTCCAAACATGTGACGTTTAGAAACAAGATTTCTCACAAGGCTATGATGAATGAGTGCAATCTGCAAGTTCACTCATTCTACTGACAGTTGGGACAGATAATTGTCTGTTTCCCAGCAGGGATTTTACTCCAGTCACAGTTCAAAAGCCTTTTAAAATCAGAATTCAGGTTACAATTAGAACACGTTTTCATTTTATGGAAAGATGGTTCTGAAATGGTGCAGGTGCTTTTAGAACATGTATGGACTCCTAGACAGTCCAAAGCTAAGCCTTACCATTTATTCGGGCTAAAATGAGGAAGGAAGAGCAGCACACGTATTGCAACTGGCATGGAAAAGTTAACAACACAAAGTGGGAAAACAGAGAGCTGCTTCAGTTATACCTGGGCTCCAACCAGCTGGAGGAGTGCAAAGTTTACAGGAAGCACATCGATGTCTGTGTTGATGGCAGTCTGGTCAAAAGGACATGCCTTGCGATGGAGCTTGTTCAGGCAGGTCTTGCACACGGTGTGAGAGCAACCTAAGCTGATGGGTTTGTGCACATTCTCATCAAACTCGTTGTAGCAGATTGGGCAGGACAGAAATTCTGTCCACTGAGCTGCCTGCACAGGCATTGTGGAAGCTGGACACTTGTTTAGCAGGCTAGCAGACCATTATTTCACTGTACTATGTTTTGGCAGCTGTAAGTGAATAACAGAGTATTTAAAACATGCTTTCTGGCAATTTAGAATAATTTTTAATTAAAAAAACAGACCAAAATTTCAGTATTACAAAGAATAAAACTAAATCCTTATGCTGAAGTACTCGAAAACCCCAACTTTGTGTTAGTTTAACATCTGTACCAAAAAAGGCTCATGAACTAAATTAATGCAGACTACCGTAAGTTTAACTTATTATAAATAGCATTAAAGGTTGGTTTTCTTTTTTTCTGGGGGGGTGGGGTGGTTTAAAATGTTATTTTCATTTGAAATGAAGTGAATGCCTTCCTCCTGCAGATCTTATTCAGACTTAATCAGACAACAACCCAAACCCAGCTTTGCCTTTTTAAAAACACATTTTCTGTAAAACACAAATCAACTAACAAAAATCAAGAACCATAAGAAAACACTAAAAGAATGAAAGACTAGTTTGTAGTTTTATGATCTCTCATGTTACTTTCACCTTTTCTCGCAAGAACTGGAGCACTCAAGGGCAGAGATTGCTGTGTGCAATTTTGCTTTTCACGTCTCTACCATACACATAACTATGTCCATGAACTCACAGCAAGAAAATCTTTGATGTATGTCAAATCCAGGTATTTAGGACAAAACCTATGATGAAGCAAGCAATAACTTCAGTTGGCTTCCTCATTTCTTCAAACATCTCACTCTGTGCCGTAGTACCAAACAAATTGTTTACGTAAGTGTATTTCAAAGAAAACATGGCTTTATGGACACTGTTCTTATATTTTATATAAATCACATTCCTGAAAAAGGTACCAGGCCTAAGCAGTTCATCGAAACCGTTCTCATCCAAGCTCTCGTCATCACGATTTACATTCAGAGCTCCACCCCGGAGGGAACAGCCCCACCCTGGGCTGTGATGTGCCACTGTGTTGGCTCTCTAGGCAACCTACAGACCAGTTCGGTCACTTCGAGGCTATGAACAAGCTTGTTACAAATGCAAATACACAAATGTTTTAATTACATGCTTAGCATTCTATTTTTTCACTCTGATGACAGAAAAAAGGTAATTGTTCTGAGGAAGCTGAGATCTCCCCTCTGTGTTCAAATTCAGAAACTCCGTACTGCAATTCCATTGTTGGCTGTGCTATGGTTTAATTAATGCTAAAGTACCAGGCCATTGAAAGAATTACTAGAACACCAAATAGACTCTTATCTGTGGATGTATTTTATGTTAATTATGACCATCTGTTTAGAAATCCTATTTAGTACTATGAACATTCAGTGCCCTTTAAGTAACAGGATACTTGTACAAGATGTCCTTATCTCAGCGAGCTTTTCAATATTATGCAGCAATTTTTGCCCCAAATGAATTCCCATAGTAAAACACACCAAACTGAAAGTTGAACCTCTCAAAACCAAACTGCTGAGGTTATACTTTCAACATAAGCCAGAAAATTCCCATGTATTGGACAAATGAGATTTTCATCCGGCTTCTATCAAAGCACAATCAAAGCTCTAGCAGGGATGAACAAACACAGTCACCTTTAACATGCTATTGCTACATCTGTCTTTTAACCAAGGAAATTTAAAAGCAAAACAAATAAAAGCAAAACCAAACAGTGAGCCAACAGGCCTAGTAAGATTCCTCTGTTAAGAATCCCACCATTTCCTTTAGCACATCTGCTTCCCTTCCGAAACAGCAGGACAAGAGATGCACAGAACTGCAAAGCCTGTCTGTAAACACCTTCCTTAAAGCTTTTTGCAGCATTACCAGAAACATTAAGATACCAATACCAACATAACTGCTGACCTAGGGCTGATAGTGGTGCTTTTTCACCTGACTGCAAGACACAGGTAACAGCACAAACTAGACCACTCTGGGAAGTGTGTGACTGTCATGACTCACACGGGGAAAAGTTTAAGAAGAGGCTGGTACACAGAGAGCACAACTGCTGGTATGTCACTAACGAGCTCCTAATAAACAGTCTCTATGTCCACACTGCTCATTAATTATCTCAAACGCAGGGATCTCTGCTCTGAGACAATACCCATGTTCGGTTTCCACAGGTGCTTCAGAGACTTGCAAGAAACCACCTCTCTGTTTATGAGCTTTTAAAATACAGTTGTTTTCCTGACCAGCATAGAAATGAACACAACAGATTCTTCAAGTGTGCACCACCGGTTTTTAAAGATCTATCTCTGGGTGCTTAATCATCCCAAATGACAGATTCTACTAAGCATGTGTTGACCTTCAGATTTCTTGACAGGAAAAAAAATCTAATTAAGTCAGCAAACAGCTGGGAAAAGCTCTCCGCTCCCAAAACTTCAAGCAGCCATACAGGGAGGAATCTCCATACTTTATTGAGCCTGCTAGCTCTCCTGCCACTCTTGTACCGCAGTGTGTAGGAAAACAATCTCACATCTCCTAATTACCATGTCAACTCCTACAAAAACCATAAGCCAATGTTTAATACATTCTTGCTCCTTGTCAGAAACAATGTATTTCAGGGATGTCCTCTTGAAGAACAAATTGCTCCAGCGCTCTAAACTGAGCAAACACAAGGAGAAGAGCAAAATAAAGAAGGTATACTAGAAATCCTTTGGATTTTGTTTTTAACAGGCAGTACACTCAATTAGAACAATTACCCTTGGTCTGTCTGTTCATTCTGGCAGACTTTTATCTATCGCTACACACACACAGGGCTCCTGTTCCCTGTCAAAATAGAAGCACCCTGCAAAAAAAATCCCAAAGAAATGGCAGATACAGAAACTGGCCAAACATACAAGGAAACAGTCTGAAAAGTCATGGTAGTTGCTACTTAAAAGATCATTACGTAGTGAATTACAATTAGTTTCATAGTATTACTACCAGAAGCAATACTTCAGATGACAAACTGAGAAACATAAAAACCAGTACAGCTGAGTAATTTTGTGTTTCTACTACAGTAGTATTTTCCTATTGCAGTAATGGCTGCAATGGATCAGAGTAACAATGATAACTGACTGATTTTCTCATTTCAGACCAGAATATCAATGACAGGCAAAACCTCAAACCCTTCCTCAAACAGCTGTACCACTTAACAACTGATGGAAGTTGTGAGATTTAGATGTTCTTATTTTGTATTAACTTACAGCTACCTAATCCCAAGACATTCTCTACAATTAATCTAAATCATTATGTTTACTCAAGAACCTCTGGACATGATAAATATAATTCAATTCTTATTTTCTGAAGAAGCCAAGCTTAGGTGATCACGCTCTTCTGTTAGTCTGTTCCTCTCCCACACTGCTCAGTCAGGGCATTTGCCAAAATGCGAGATAGGCAAGTTTCACCCCTTATCAAAGAAAGGGTTGAAGGCTTAACTCAGTTCCCCCACAGCGTCAGCTCTGCTCTGCTCAGGCTGACTCCATCAGGTCCCTTGTGGGCCACGGGCAAAGACAAATAAGCAGAGCTTGGATGAGAATGAGACATGGAATAATTCTGTCAATGCTGAACAAAGGGAAGTCTTCTCTACAGATGAAGGAAACGCTTGGAAAACTTGTGAAATTATATGGCATTTTCACAACTGAGGTTCAATTACAATCTTACTGTGGATTTAAGCCTAAATCTTAGAATTCAATTTATTTTTAATCACTAAATTAAAGCGTCCTTGATATTGACTTGCTCTTAATGCTGACTGCGGAGATCACAGTATTTCCTTTTCTAAGTGATTTCCATTAAAATTTTTCATTTATGCAGATTAATGGTTGGTTTGCAGTACAAGGAGGCAGCTTTTTCAAGCTTTCCTTCCTAAGTTACGTAGTTCTGAAAGCATCCTGACTGGGTCAAAAACTTACACATCCACATAATCAAATTATCAGTATTAACGTATTCTCTGGAAGTGCTAGAATCTTTTATTCATTTCTCTTCAACAGCCACCATCTACAGATCTAAAAAACTGGCTTCATTAAAGGCTTAGGGAAGGGCCATCCCCATAACAACTTTGCATCATTCAGCTATGACGGCTTGAAATTAAAATAAATCCTCTTTACAGAACAGACTTACTTATTTCTACACTCCATAATATCTGTCACATGCAAATCTCTTTACATCATGTGAAAATTCTATATGTAAAGTCTTTAATGACCATGAAATATAGTATTTCAACACAATTATTTCACTGAACATTAATGCTCTTGTGAGTATCTGGAGCCCAATTCAAGTTCCAGAAGAGTCACCAATAGAAATCCTGGGGACAGACGAGAATCAGAGAGTATCTCAAGTGGGAAAGGACATATCATGTCCAACTCTGCTTCTCGCAGGAGTATCTGACGCTAAACCACACGTCCGAGAGCATTGTCCAGAGACTCCTTGAGCTCTGGCAGACTTGGTGCCACAACCACTTCCCTGGGGAGCCTGTTCCAGTGCCTGGCCACCCTCTGGGGGAAGAGCCTTCTACCAATGTCCAACCTGAACTTCCCTGATAGCTTCATTCCATTTCCTTGTGTCCTAAGTATAGATTTGAACATTTACATGTGCCCAGACTACATTTTGCAAAAACGCCTACAGGATTCTCTTGTTATCTGGTTTAAAAAAATCAAGGCTTAAATGCCCTCTGCCTCCTTAAAACACGTGGCTGAAGAGTAATTCCTATCAACAGGGGTATAACATAAATTTAAGCTCGTGACTGCCAAAGTTCACCCAGTTCAGGGTTAACTCCCCCCAAACCAACACCAGAGTCAGTGTATCTTCAGCAATTCACACCTGCTCCTCCCTGCTCAAGCCTTGATACCACAAATCATGTTAGTAGATTTTAAAAGTTTCCTAAATACTTATGTAATGCCACAGTGGGTTTTTCCTTGTGTTTCAGAGGCGTCCCTGAAAGGAGAGCCTGTCCTCACCACCAGCCTGATACCAACTCAGCTTCTGTAAGTATTGACTTTTCAGGACTAACTGAAGGGCAAACAAATGAAAAATTTTCTTTGCCACTCAAATCAGTTGAACTCCCTCTGAATGCAGAGAAAGGGAATCCATTTCTAAGCAGATCTGCTTGGACACAGTTACTTCATGAAGAGATACAGTGTAGACCTCCTTACTCTTCAGTAATATTTTCAGAGAATAAGGACTTCCATGTATGGTTTAGTTCTCCAAGCTTTTTTTTTTTTTTTTTTTTAACATGACCTCCATGTTTAAACTATACATTTTTAGAAGAGAAATTCTGTATTCCAATATTTTAAAAACTATTTTAATGAAATACTAATTCTATTCTGAGATGTAGGCAAGAAAACAAAGGGCTCCAGAGGAGCTGGAAAGCCTTTTTAAAGGTGGTACAGAATGACTTAAGATACCCATGGACATATATTTTTTTCCTTTCCTTAGGGTTGTCCAGTCAGCAAGGAGAGACCCTGTATATTCATCCTATCAAAGGTATATAAAATATCACCAAGTGAAATGTAACATACTCCTAACAAATGCTACTAGCTATTACCATCTGGATATACTGTAAATATTTTATTTACTGTAAAGCAACAAAGCCTTAAATAAATGAGATCAACACTCACGACCTATGAGTTCACTTTGGGATATCTAAAGCACTGGCCCTAAAATCTGTTGGAATTTAGTATTTTTGAGATAAATGGCCACAACCTCAAACAAGACAGAAACACAAGTTAATAAAACCACCTTTTCTTGGGGAAAGCTTTGCTTACAAAGCAGAAACAAGAAAAAGTTCACTAAAAAGGCATGAAGGTCTTGGGAAAGCGATTCACTACAAAATTAAGAATTCAGTGTTTCATGGAATAATACTTATACCAGCAACAGAAGTTTCAATTTCTATCATTTCCACAGATGTTTAGGACAGACCAAAGGTCAAAGAATAGTATTTTGATTCAGAAGACTTACAGCTGTATTGGTTGGTTCTCACTTAAAATTAGATTTCTTCTCCCACAATTGCAAATTTACACCCTTGTAATCCAAAGGACTGTTTTTAATTTTGGGTTCATTATTATGATGTAGCTATAATGGTCGTGAGGGAACAACCACAGGAGAAGCTACAGGAACTGCAATTAAACCCAAACAAAATCCTAAGGTTGCACGAAAGTGAAACAGGCCTAGATCAGGAGTTGTCCTGGTTGCCTGTCTAAACTTTGTCATTATTTTCTCTCGTTACAGATCCATACCATTCCCCTCTGAACCCTCAATGAACTGAAAACTCATCACTCTCCCACCACTCTGCTGCCCTTCCTGTGCTTTGTGCTGACTCCTACACTTAACTGGAAACCCTCCGTGCACCTCGAGCATCAGCAGAACCGGGACATGCTTTTCCTGTTCAGTTGTTTTGGCTTTGTTTAAGACATTTAAAACATGACACGGTGGGTGCAGTCCTAGGATCTGTCTCCCACCACGACTCTCCTCCACCATTACCCTAACGCACAGCTCCATGAGTATTCCAGAGTGGGAATACTCATGGCTCCGGTGCGATTCTCCCCGGTGCCAGGGGGCATCTCAGCGCGGACTGTCCGGTGCTGCGGCTCCCCAGGGGCTGCCGGGGAGGGGACCAGAAGCTCTTGCCTCCGTTCGCCGGTGCCGGGAACGCGAGGCGCCTCCGTGGGTCCCCCCGCAGCTTCGCCCCGTCTGCAGGCCGCTGTCAGCCGCACCCGAGCCCGGCCCCGCTCCCGCACCAGGCCCGGCTGCCGCTCCAAGGCCCGGCCCGGGCTCCGGTTCCTGGGCCCGGCTCCTGTACCCGGGCCCGGCCCGGCTCCCGCTCCTGGGCCCGGCCCTGGCTGCCCGCTCCCGCTGCCCGGCCCTGCTCCCGCCGTCATTTCGGAGCCGCCACCAAATGGCTGCCCGGGTCCCCGGGCCGGCTCCGAGGCCTTGGCGGGGCCCGCCGGGCGCCGACAGCCTTGCGGCCCCCGACGGGCCGCACTGGACGGGCTCAGCACGACGCCGCTCCCGCCGGGCTCCCGCAGCGCCGGGAGGCAGAGGAAGGACCGGGGTGGGTGATGGGGAGGGGGGGGCGGGCGGGGCCCCGGCGGGTCAGCGCGTCCCCCGCGGCGGCCGCCCCCGCCCAGCCCGGTCCGACCCGTGCGGTGCGGTCCGTACCTGCGGGGCGGGGGCGGCGGCCGGAGCGCGGTCGGGCGGTGCCGGCCTCACGCGCCATGGGGCGGGCGCGCGGCCCGGCGGAGGCAGCGGCGGGAGCCCCGGCGGCGCCGCCTCATCGCGCTGACAGCGGCACCGCCGCCACGCCCCGCGACGCCGCTCTCGCGAGACCCTCGCGCCGCCCGCCGCACGTGACCGCGCGGAGGGAGGGAGGGAGTTACCATAGAGACGGCGGTACAGATGCACCCGTCGCACGGGCCCCGCCGCCAGGGGGAAGCGGGGATCATAGAGACGACGTGACAGAGTGGCGGCCGGCGCCGGCAGCGCCCTCTTGTGGCGCGCTTCGGTCAGAGCCGCCTCAGCGGTTCCTCGGTGCGCAGCGTTGCCCTCTGGCGTCGATTATTTATTGTCCTTTTAAATTTTAACTGATAACTTTCGCCGCTAGTGTCGATTATTTACTGTTGTTCTATATTGCAATTGATGTCTTTATTACTGCTGGCGGTGAGGAGGAAGAGAGGACTGGAGGCGCGCTCTGGCGCACGTCTGTTGTCCCGGAGCCGCCTCAGGCCGGCGGGGCCCAGCGAGGTGAGGGGAGCGCTGGCGCTGCTGCCCCACCACGGCAGCCCCTGGAGCAACACCCGGCAGCTGCACCCGCTTCTCCGGTCACGCAGAGATAACACAGCCCTAGCCAAGGTCACGGCGGTGCAGGGCTGTGACTCCTGCGGGGAAAGAATTCATGGCACAAGTGGGTCAGACAGAGCCGTCTGAAGGACAGAAAAACGCGTTACTAAATGACCGCCACTGGAACACCGTGTTTTGTTTACAGCATCTTGTTGGTTTGGCTTGCAAGCCGAAATACTAACTGTTAAGGTATGCATAATAAGGAATTATTAACTGTGATCAGAAAAAACGAGATGTATATCTGACACAATGCCTTATTTGCATTTCGTTTATTGTGTTATGACAGGACATGGTTACATGTACGGGCAGGGGAGAGGAAACACCTCTAATGTGAACATGTGCACAAGACCAGGGTTTGTTCACAAAGCTTACTGAGACACTGCAGCCACCAAACAGAACATGCTGGTGGCCTGTCACACAACACAACTCCCTCTCATGTTTACATGCATGACCAAAATAGCTTGGAACCTGCTCCCACAGAAGATACACTTCAAAAGATCAGCCTGTTTCCCCTTTGGCACACAGGGAAGTGCTCATGAGGGAAGTACCCGCACATACACCTGACCATGCCTTAACAAGTAGTAACAGGAAAGTGCACAGTAGACATTGTACACACCCAACCCCTAACCTAGCTGATCAATAAAACCCCAAATGGGCTGATGCACTCACAGACACAGGGAAGGAAAGTGAACTGACAATAAAAACTATTGTCTTGGATTTTAGAGCCAGCCAGATTCTGAAGCATTTGGGCCAGACTTCTGGACTCAGAGCAAGAACTTGGAACAGCACTTCTGAAACTTGAAGGAAAGTGTGATACAGACAGAGTAAGAACTACTGCTTTTTGCTAATTGTAAGTACTATTATCACATATTAACAACTGAAATGACTCTTTATTCATATCACATTAAGTGGAAGAAACATGTACCAGCCAAAGACACAGACTCTGCATCACAGGGCTCTCGATGCTCGTGATGAAACTAAAATGACCTTTGACAAAGCACAAACACACTTCTGCAATCACACATCATTACTGTGTTACCGTGTCACAGAATCAGAGTATGAGACCTCTATGTCTAAGCCATTGCTAGTCAGACAGAAATGCCTGTTTTTCAAAATTAGCATTGAAACTGTGATTACCCAACAGCACACAGATGAATTTCACGAGTGCATATAGCTAAGATCTGTAAAAAAATGAAGGCAAATGTTATGATGCAACAAACAGAACTAAACTTATCAAATACATTGGTATGACAGAAAAAAATCCCACTATTAGAAGAAAGAAGTTTATAAAAATTCAGAACTTGATAAAACTAAAAGCAAGTCCTTTTCATGGGACTATCCAGTTACAAATAAACTGCAAGGCAATACTGCTTGTTTCTTTCTCTTTTACCAATTCTCTATTTGTCAGAGGCAATTTGAGAGCTTCCTTAATTAGTTTTCATTTGTTGTGTGTCCTTAAAACATCACAGACTTGAGTATGAAAACACACCTTCTTTCTGTTGGAAGATCTAGTGAAGTTTGGGCAAGGAAGAAGGAGGTGATTTCACCATGAATGATCCAGAAACTGGATGGGAACAACTGACTCACTGAATAAATACAAACACCCCCATCCCTCAGCTGTTTTCACCAACACCATGGCTCAGGCTTCAGCTTATTGCAGTATCAGTAATAGTCTGAATGTCAGCAGTGCCTGCCCTTGAAACAAGGAATATAAAACATCCTTGGGGGACCAGGACATGCTCAGTATAATAGAAGCATGAAATAATTTCCCGTATTTTGCAGTTTACTTTCAACTAGGAAACACCTTTTTTCACTGACAGCAATAGCAACCTTAACGGAGCAGGCAGGTTTCCTGCTCCAAGGCCTGTCTTGGATCACCAGCCACCTGTTTGTGCTTCTCTCCATTACATGGGGATCTGGAACTGGAATTGCATCTAGAATTTCACTAGCCAGGAGCTTTTTGTGGAGTCTGACTCCACAATTGCCCAGTTATCAATCATAGTCTATTTTAACTTTCGTAATAGTGTTCAGGTTTGGCTTTTCGCTGCTGTTCCTTCCATGAACAGAAGTCAAATGCTTTTTAAGAGCAGACTTGTGTTTAAAGTCCATGTCACAGCAGTGGCACTTGTAGGGCCTGTCCCCGCTGTGGATGTTGAGGTGATCCTGGAGCGTGCTCTTGGCAGTGAAGGTCTTCAAGCACACCATGCACTGGAAGGGCCGGATCCCCATGTGCCCCCGGATGTGCCTGTTGAGATTCTTTTTTTGCGTAAATGTTTTGCCACATTGCAAACACAGGAAGAGTTTGTGCATTTTCAAATGTCTGAGATAGTTCTCGAGGTGCAGAAAGCCCCTCGGACACTTTGGACACTGGTGCCGCCATGAGCTGCCAGAATCCTCCAGGCTCTGGAACCCGTTCACCCCACTAGAAGTTCCTTCCGGATTGTCACCGACAAAAGTCTGAAAGTGATTTCCTGACATTTCTGTATTCCTGCTTTCAACTGTAGAGTTTATCAAGGAGTGCTGGGTTTCTGGGAAATATAAATTTGTTTTAGAGGAAGTGCAAGGCTGAGGAAAATGATCATTTTCTACATTCGCAACGCTCATGGAATCCATTCTGAAGACACAGATTTCATCATCCTTATACCCGATTTCCACTGTTGATATTTCTGGGGATTTTGTGTCCTTCCTTTCCGACACCAAGCTCTGTGCTGCAGGGTGTGGGCCATCCCTATCCTCCTGTTTCACGGGGTATTCTTCATTCTCTGGGCTGTCTTCAGAGATCTCAATTATTTCGCAATCTTTATCTAACACCTCACCCCCGCTCCTCAGTTCAGCATCCGAGGAGTGGCACCCCTCAGCAGCCTGGGCACCGCTCTCCATGGAAGCGTCGATCTCCAAGTACTTGGACAAAGCCTCGGTGCACTTCTCCACAATGTGAACCATCTGCAGGTAACTCGCGGCCGTCAGGTACTTCAACAGCTCCTTCTTCTTGACTTCCAGCGCGCCCGTGTAGCAGGACAGCAACAGCTTCCTGCCCACCTCGGCGCTCTGCAGGATGGTGATCCGCACCTGCCTGGACTGGTTGAGCAGGAACTGATCCCGCATGAAGGTGGAGCAGGCGGCGAAGATCACCTTGTGCCCCTGGAACTCCGTGTCGTTGATGTAGATGGACACGTCGCAGAAGAGGTTCTGCTGCCGCAGGAGGTTCATCTTTTGCAGCACGGCATCGCCCTGCTGCTCGAACTGGAAGTGCAGCACCTCCGAGTCCGCCGCCATGGCGGGACCCGCGGGCACCGCTGGAGCGTCTCGCCGGGCGCCGCCCACCCCCGCCGCCGGCAGGACCCGCTGTCCCGGGGCTCCCGGGCCGCCGGCCGCGCTCCCGCTCCGCCCCGCTCCCCGGCCGCTCCCCGCAGCCCGTGCCGCTCGTGCCGCAGCGCCCCGGAACCGCTTCCCCGCCCGCCCCTTCCGCCCGCCCGCCCCCGGTGCGCCGTGACCGCGGTGGAAATGAGAGGCGGCGGCAGACAGAGTTAGCAGCACGTTTATTAAAAGACTTGGCACTGCTACAGCGGCTGCCGCTGGGGGAAACCGCACCGGCACCGGGGCGCGCCTCGCCCACCGTTCGGTAGAGGTAGCGACGTGTCCGCCCCCGTAAGGCATCCCGGGGAGCGGCTACCGGGGCTCCTCCTCGCCATCAGCCGGGACTCGCCGGGGGAACGGCGAACCGCCGCCCCGAACGCCACCGGGACGAGCTGCTGGCTTCTTCACGGCCACGGGACATCGCCCGGCAGCCGCCGACCCGCCTGCTTTGGTTATCACACGTAGTGTAAGACTTTTGCCCAGTCAGTGAAGAGGTAGCTAATGCTCAGTCCATCGATTATACAATCTCAAAGGATAAAGCGTCCGTCCTGCCTTCTCACCCCTTACCAAGTCGGGAGGCACCACTATGTCCCCCTCTTTGTTTTTAAAAATTAACATTTAACGTGACTTTAGAATTCTCTCAACAGTTTCAGTTTGTATCACATTTTGATTCTCCCTCCTCACTTTTATTCCTCCCAATGACTCCAAAACCAAATCAGCCCCACACAATTAATTTCTACATTATTTCAACGGAAGTTCAGCGGCAGCTAAGTTTTGCCAAAAATCTAGGGGAGAAAAAGACTGACACTTCAAATTTATCAGTTACTAACTTGCAAAGTATGTCTTCTAAAAGAAAAATAAATTGAGGAAAGACTCATCCCTGATCTATGCAGCAGGCTGTGCAGCTGGAGCATGTGCTGCAGGAACACGTGCCACACAAGCTACCATCACTCAGAGAAGTGGTGAGCCCAAACCTCTGGCAAACCTAAATTCTAAGAATTCCTTCTTCTATACAATATAAATAAATAAAATGCCAACATAAAAAAAAATCCTAATATATTGAGGAGTTATTAAAATACTTTTGTAATAGACTTCAGTTATTTTTAGGATATGCAGGAAGTTGTACAGCACATTAAGTTGTGAGACTATCCACTTACCAGCAAATGGTATTCTACACAGTAACACACAGATTATGATAACTGCCATAGTCCTCATCTGAATATGCAGCATCAGTAGCAACAACCAATGGATCTAATCTTTCACTACTCGGGACATTGCAATGAAGACAACATTTCACATACATGGACAATTAAGTTCATCTTATTCTATAATCGAGCTGCCTCTGCATATTCCATTTATCATAATTCTCACTCCATTTTAATCTGTAATTCAGAGAAGCAGCATTAGCCAGATTTTGCTTTTCTAATACCTCTTCTATACTCTTCACTTGTCTTTCCATATAGGGGCAAATTTTAGATGAACTCTACCACCAGTGCACTTTGCATCGGTGCATTGCCCTTAGAGCTCCAGTGTTTCTGGAGTCATGCAGCCATCTCCTGCATAAATCTTTTCGTCTGCACCCTTTTGCCAGGCCAAAAGCACAGACATTAGTAGAAGTCACTTTTCATCCAACAGACGTGTCCATTTTCAGTGAAGAAAGTCTTCTGCGTTTCTGCTTGTTCCTATTTCTGTGTGCCGTGCTCTCACCAAACGACCACACCAGCCTTTAACTGAACAGCCCAGCAGTCTTGGCCTTCGCAGACGTCCAAATCACCACAGCACAGGGTGGACTCAACACCCAAGTATCTTGACCAAATAATTTTTTTTGTTTCTTAGGAAACCCCTTGTCTCTTCATATCAGCTTCAAGTCACCCACAGCTACTTCAACAAGCTGTATTCTCCTTACAGTAACATTACAGCTTCATCATTCCAAAAAAACCAAAACTTTCCAGATAGACAAAACTTTCAATACTGTCCATTTTGCTGCCATGTTTTCTAGCATTTGTGCAGTTTTATTCCTTTCTGTGGCAGAAGACCATTTTCTTTTTCGTGTCAATATTCATATTGCCTTGGATTGTTCACTAGTACCTTACAGCACGTCGACCTGGCTCTGCAAGCTCTTGTTCTCCACGTCTATCTTCATCTTGACATACCACTATAACTTACTTCGTGAAAAATAGATTATCAAAATGTTTGAACAATACAGAAGGTTCTGCCTGAAGACAGAATGCAAGTGTCAGATGCAACTGTCACGGTCAAATTTAGTTCAAAACAACTCTGTAAGTGGGTGGCTTCAAGAGGAAAAACAGTTCTTCCCATGCGAACCTATCTTCTACCCCAGGAACCTGAACAATAATTTTAAAAAGTTTCAGACAGTTAGACTTTAGGCCTAAATATATTTGCTACAACTTGAAAGATCAATGCCCTGATGTAATTTCCATTGCTTACTTCATAGCTGTCCATGTAAGAGTTCATGTAACAGTCAAATACAGTAGTTCAAGAACTCAATTGCAAAAACGGATTCACAGAATCACCTTCCTTTTCTACTTCAAAGTATGTGGATTTCTGAAAGCATTCTGCAACATTAACATGTTTTAACATCCATCAGTGTAATGTCTGCGTGAGGAAATCCTGACTTCTACACACACAGAACTGAAGAGCAAGACCAACTTTTGATAATGACATACACAACACTTGTTGTTCTAACACACCTTTGGTCATACCTGTTTAACATTTTTAACCATACAATAGCAGCCTTTCACCCCCACCCCTCATTCAAACACACCAACAGTACTACATTTAGGTAGGAAGCATAATCTCAGCCTCACGGCAAACCTTGTGGAAAAGAGTTGCATTGGAAGAAATCCTTACTCCAAACGCCAACAGCAGTTCTCTGCTGAGGATCAGCCGTTTGATTATTAGTCTATGCTACACTTCAGTACTAAGAGTGCTGGTCTACTGGGAATGGTGTGCCTCAGATAAATTAAACTTCTTTCAGCCTCAGTGGGATGCGGATAATTCCACAGCACTTTTGAGAAGCAATATGGTATAACCCCAGAATCCCAATAAACATGCCATTCCCGCTACATTTGATGTTTAAGGCGGTATACAAGAGGTATTGCTGAGTACAGTCAATAGCTGATATATTAACCTATAGAAATTGTGCTACCTATACCTCATCCTAGCATCTGTAAAACACTAATGGTCACTTCAAAAAAGTTCAAGAAATCAAAAAACTTTATGTTAAGTTCTTATAGCAGGTATTTTTGTTTAAAGTTAAGTGACATGTGGCCCTTGTTAGACATCAAGGAGAGACATAAAAGAACTAAGGAGGAAAAAGGCAAAAAAAAAAAATCATGGAGTTGTTATACATTGCAGCTTTAAAAATATTCTTTTCACAGTGTCAAAAAGCAGTATTTCTCCACTCCAGCTTTGCTCTAAACCCAACAGCTGTTGTGGTTTTTGATTCAAAACTTACGGAAGATAGAGGATAATTTTTAGCTTTGAAGTGTTTAGCTTGTCTCAGTACATGCACTGGTAAGTGCCCTTTAAAAATCCCAGGTATGCCAGGTATACAAGTCTTATTTGCACTCCAGGCACCAGCTTCTCACATTCCAGAGCTGCAATTTATCCTCAGTTTGAACAGCTCTATGCAATGATCAGCTAACCCTGCCAAATCATTTAGGGTTTCATCTTTTCATAATGCATGTTGAGGTTAAAAACCCTGAGAGTTTTTAAGAGAGCATTGATTGGCAGCAGAAGTTTCTTGAAATAAGTTTAGAAAGGGCAGGGCAAAAAAGTGACACAAAAATACTTCATTTCAACTTCAGGAGTCTAGGGGTAAGATCAGAGAAAGGTAATTTTAAGAGGTAAGTTTAAATTTAAGTATATGGAGTGTTTTCAGTTATCCAGTGCTTTTTAAAAAAAAATCAGGTTATATCACACACTTGTCCTCTTTGCTTTCCTCCATCTGCCCAGACACAGAGAGGCCTCTAACTGTACAGCAGATGGTTTACTTGCAGCCCACAGCAACAGTCTTTCAAAAGGTGTTAGTCTTGAGTCTCCTAATCAGAGAGAAATGAAACAATTAACCCCTTAATCCACAGTAGAGACACAGACAGAAACCTGAAGGAGGATTGCTATTCACAGAAAATATCGAGTAAGACTAAGAGTGATGGCTGAAGACCTGCCAGGTTTTGCAATCCAACCATCTATAGCCTTTTGGGACACACCACTAGTTTAGGGAAGAAGCCAAACCAGCGCTTTGCTCCTCTCAGTCACAATCCCTACACAGGGCAGGTTTTAATTGCTTAATTGACGCAGGTACTATCGTTTCTTAAACTGAGCACAGCCTGAGGCAGCTTCCCTGCATCCAGTACCTGGCTGGCATCAGCCTGCTGACAGACTTTACTGTCTGTAGCAGTGCTACATGTGAATGAATCAAAGTCCACCGTTATGTCTTGCACGTTTCTTTCATTGGCATTGTCAAAGCTATTTTTACCATGCAGCTGTTTAAGGTGTTTCCTCAGAACAGGCTTATGAGCAAAGACCATGTCACAGTAGTTACACTTATGGGGCTTGTCCCCACTGTGCAGGTTGAGGTGGTCCTGTAAGGAACATTTCTGAGAGAATGTTTTCCCACAGATCTTACATTGGAATGGTTTGATGCCTGCATGCACTCTCATGTGCCGGTGGAGATTGCCCTTCTGAGTGAACGTCTTGCCACAGAGCAGACACATAAATAGTTTATGCATCTTTAAGTGGTTAGCATAGTTTTCCAGATGCCGAAATACTCTTGTGCACTTTGGACACTGATGGTGCCATTGGAGGCCTTTGTCTATCCCTCGGTTGTTAGGCCCAAACATATCTTTAGAGGCCAGAATGATGTTATCGCTGCCAGCATATGAAAGGGCATAGTTGTGCAGGTGGTTTTGCTCTATTTCACTTGCTCTGTTCTCAACAGTGGAGTTGATAAGAAAGTGTTGAGGCTCTGACGAATGCAGTGCACTTTGTTCAGACGAAATAAACTGGTTCTGATCCTTCTTATTCCTAACTTCTGTTACCTCCCCGATGGACTCCACCTTGATGATCTGAATGTCACTATCCTCCATGTCCATGCTGTCTTCTGAAGGCTGAATACAAGGCGAGTCTTGCTGCAGAGAGTCGTCATCTCCCTGATGCTCCTTCAGCTCAGAAGAGTCACTTTGCTGTTCGCACTCTTTGCTCTCCAGTGGCTGCTTGGGTTTGATGAACTTCCACAGGGCCTGGGTGCACCGTTCCACAATGTGGCTCATCTGCAGAAAGCTCGCAGCAGTCAGGTAGTTCACCAGCTCCATTTCAGGGAACTCCAGAGTGCCACTGTAGCAGGAGAGGAGCAGCTGCCTCCCCACTTCCGAACTTTGCAGGATAGAGATTTTTACATCTCTGGAGTCGTTCAGTAAGAACTGATCTCTTAAAAAAGGAGAGCCAGCAGCAAAGACAATTTTATGCCCGTGAACTTCAACATCATCTATATGGATCACGACATCACAAAATTTGTTTTCTTCCCTCAGTTTGTTCATTTTCTGTAACATTGAATCGCCATAGTTGTCAAACTTGAAATGAAGAATATCTGATCTTTCTGACATTTTGGCACACCTAAGGAAAAGCAGCAGAAAAAAAAACAAACTATGAGAACTTTTTGATTCTAAAAGGCAGGTTAGAAAGGTTTAAAGTAATAATATAAAGTGGGTGTTTATCAGCTGTTATGTTTTATCCTACATACACGTTGAAGTCCATTACAAATAAAAACAAAATCAAGTTTACATCTCACCTTACAATACCTTTAACTTTTTTTTAATTTAATGAAGCCTGAATATAAAGTAGAGATGCTATGACAGAAATTCTCCTGAAGCAATATCCTAAAGAGTTAGGATGTAAAGGGAAACTGTATTTTTAGCAAGCTTTGGGTTTTGCAGCTCTGGGTTTAACACATTAGATTGTCTTTCAAGTTTTTCTGCAGGAGTTGCTTTGCTGTGGGTTGTTTAGGCTTTTCCTAAGATTACAGAAAAAATCTTCAGAATGGCCTCCACTAGGCTCCCTGGTTTGAATACCTGGGGAATAAAGGAAGCCTCAGTTCTTGCCTTTTTATTTGGAAGATCACTTCTCTAGGAAGTTTCTTCTTGTTTTGATAGTACTTGGAATGAAGAACAGTGGATCTTCCATAAACCAAGTACTGTTCTTTTGTCTTTCAACAGTTGCTTTAAGAATTTGTAAGACTACACTGATTCTGGACGAACCACTGTTCACACAATCCTGCCAGAGCACTGGGATTGCAGGAAGTGAAGAAATAACAGGAGACTAAATGATGCAAGATTTGGTTAGATAAAATTACAAAACAAAGCAAAACTTACACCTCCCAACTATTACAAACACCACATAAAGCTAGAAAGGAAGTTTTGAAGTTTATAGATAAAAGCAGATACTGCTCTCTTGGGGCATGAAGTGTCAGCTGGGTGTACACACAGGGATGGCATCGTGCCCAGTGAAATGAATAAACACACAAGACAACTGTTCAAAGAATATTTTTGGAAGCATCAGTCAATAATCAGGGTTTTTCAGTTTGCAGCTCAGACAGCATTTGGAGACACGACTTCCTCACTGATCACACCCATCAAGCATATCTTCCAATGTATGGCATGCAAAAATTAGGGAAGGATTTCAGAAGCCTTCAAAAACCAGGGACCGTGGAAAGTTTGGAAGCAGGGGGAGCATCATTCTGCAGTAAAACCGGTTCTGCTAAATCTGCAGAAAGCACAGCCACCAGTCTCTCAGTCACCATCAGTGCTGCCTGACTCACCCCCACTTCTAGGGCTGAAAGTTTAATTTTAAGATGCGACAGCCTTTGGCAAATATAAATGACAGCAACAGATCATCCTGGTATATCTTCAGTGTATTTTAGGCGTTATGAAACTGTTTCTTCTTGTGTTTTCTCTGGAAAGTGATGAGGGAAGCCCAGTTGTGAGTCTGTTTTTTCCACCTTGGGAATTCATACAATATGAATGCAGTTAAAGCACCCATGCTATGGTTATACTGTGCTGTTAACCACAGCTACTCCAGCCATTCAGCCTATCTCTGGCAGATTACAAGAGCCATATCGTAAGAAACTGCAGATCGAAAAGTTGTGACTTGCTTTGGCACACATTCAGTTTCTACTACTACTGATCTACAAAAGAGCATCAAATGAACCCCAAACCCTCTATCTCGGGAGGGTGGCAGACCAAGGAAGCTCCCGTCGGGCGTGCATGGCTCCCGGCTGGAAGCACGTGCTTCCTCGGCCTTTGCCGACCGCAGATGGCACCGACTCCTCACATCTACTTTCCGGGGTCCGGGAAAAGGATATTCCAGCACAGCTCAGCCGGGAGACTGCGCAGCTTCCCAAAACAACGTAAACGCGATGCCCTTTGCGAGAGCGGGGAAAGCCGCTATCCGCGCCAGGCCCGGCCCCGCGGGAGGGAAGGGGCAGGTACCTGTAGCGTCGGGCCGCGTCCCCGTGCTGGCACCCGCGGCCGCTCCTGCCTCCGGCTACGGACCTAGAGAGGGGAGGAGACCCGCCGTGAGCCGCCGCCCCAGCGCCGGGCCGGGCCCGGCCGCCCGCCGCTCCCCCCGGGCGGCCCCGCGCCCCGCCGCGCCCCCGGCTGGGCCGGGCCGCCCTCCGAGCGCGGCCCGCGGGGGCAGCGGGAGCCACGGGCCGCTCCGCGCCGCGCTCCGGGGCCGCCGCCCGCGCCCCGCCGGCCCGCCGGGACCTACAGGCGCCACCGCAGCCCAGCACCGCGACTCGGAACCGCATTGTCCGCCCGCCGGAAGAGCCGCGCCCGGAAGGACCGGCGGGGCCGCCCCTCCGCCCGGTCACGTGGGGAGGCGGCGGCGGCCCAGGCCCGGCACCGGGAGCAGCGGCGGCGGCGGCCGGGGTAGGTGCGGCTCGCGCTGCCGCGGGGGTGCGTCCGCCCCGTCCCCGCTGCGCTCCCGCGGCGCTGCCCCGGCCGCCGCTCCCTCACGGTGTGCGGGAGCTGGGGGCCGTCCTGCGCTCCGCTACCGCTGGGTCCCTCCCTCGCCTCCGGGGCCGTGTCTCCCCCCCGGCGCGGTGCCTCCCCCTCCCCCCTGCCCGGCACGGCCGCGACCTCGGCGGGAGCGGGGCCGTGAGACCGCCCCGGGTCCCGCAGGGCCGGGCCGGGTCCTGGGGCGGGCGGGGGACGCCGGGCCCGGTCCGTCCTCTCCAGCTCGCCAGCTGCGGGTGTGGGGGGACAGTGGGGACCCTCCTCGGACCGCGTCACTGTCCCCGGGGCCCCGTCGAGCGTGTCCCGGAGCCGCCGGCTTTTCCCCCGCGTCCCATCCCGGGCGGCGCGGGGCTCCGCGGGGCTGACGCGGAGGGACCGGCCGGGTACCCGCTTTCCCTCTCAGTGTCGCGGGGTGTCGGTTGTTGCCTGTCGATTCCAGGTGGATCCTAAAATGTGGCACTTCGTTGCGTGTAGGCATCTGTGTTTGATTTATGTACCGTAACCTCGGTGGGTTTTGTGCTTTTTTTCCTTCTTGTTGTCAAGGAAGTGTTTCTTTCAGTTGAAACGTCCCCAGTAGATAATTTTTAAGTACTGGTTGTGTCAGTTAGGGGTGAAAATTAAGTATAAAGGGATTGTGTTAAGTTGGTTTAAAAACACTTATCAGCAAAAATTAAGTCGATATCGAACAGCTGGAAGTAAACTTGGTGGTTTATCTCTGTGTAGATTTGCCTGATTAAGATATTTTGGGGGAGAGGAGGAGAAGTAGAAAAAGTATTCAGGAGAGGTTTGGAGAGAGAGAAAAGATCACGTGCGACGTTTGCAGAGGAAAAAGATTGTGTTTATTTCTTGAATAGAAGCTGGAGAACAGGTAGGGCATACAGGTATGGCTTGATCTGTATTTCAGATTTTGTTCAACTTGCAGGTTTTGTTCAAGCGCAACTCAGTAGGATTTCTGAGACTTTTGGCTACTTAGAGAACATGTAATTACAGAAGCTGCCCACTGCTGATTGACTTGCAGAAATGCTGTATTCTTTTTAAAGGCCTCTTCTTAAAAGGTCAAGGACCTGAGCAAACTTACTTTCGTGTGCACAGTAAACAAATTACAAATGGAGCTTGGCATAGGAATTTCCTTCCAATTTCCAGCCCCATATGCAGGCAGTGTTTAATAGCACACACCGAATGTAACTCCTTTTTTTCTCAGTTCTTTCACAGTGTATTTTTAAAGTGCTCTGGTTGTCTGGTGAGCGTAACTCCCTGTTTGTGTTTGAATCCTAACAAGAGAGAAACTCCAGCAGTACGTAGAGCATCATCCCCAGAATTTATTTAGCTGCTGGCTGCACTGCCTTTTTCCCAGCCTCCAGCCTGTGCTGTGTCCTGCCGGTCCCGGCTGTACAGCGCAGAGATGGGGCTGATGCTGGGGGAGCGTCAGCTGTGGCGCGTGGATGAACCAACTGTTCATAGTTAATTCATTCCAGCAACATTCCTGTGCTGGGCTGGCTAAGGCAGTGTCAGCATTTCTTTTATAAACTGCAATTTCCCAGGACCGGCTGCATGTTTCTGGGATGGGGAATTTACTGATTACAAGAGCCTAAAATTAGAGTTTTGTCCTCTGAGCAGATAGTTCAAATTAAGATTGAAAGTAAAATGATGTTGGCAATAGCTGTCAACCTGTTAAGGATTGTTAACAAAGATTGCATTAGCTTAACTCTTGTGTTTGTCTGATGCCTGATTTTGCATACAGTGTCTCATGATTCCCTCATGTTCCTGGTATCTGTGAGGAGAGGGGTGGAATTGGAGACACCATTATCTCCAAACAACAATATTTATTTTCTTTCTGGCTCTTGAAATTAGTGGGAGCATCTGTGGCTGTCACTGTGTTGTAAAATGAACAGAAAAGATAGACTTGTAGTTGTTATTTTTTATTAATTACTCTTTAGTCATCCTACATCTGTGTTTTCACATGCAGTATTCCTCTGGCTTTCCTGCTTCATTTTGAGTACCAAGGACTTCTTGTTGCATTTGAGAGTATGTGTTGCACAGGGAAGGTGGGTAAAGATCAGACCTGATTAAGCAGACTAATCATGATACGTGAGAAGAAAAAAGATTGCTAGTGATTTCTTGTACGCTGTTTTTTTGGTTTTTTTCCCAGAGCTCTGATAAAACACAGGCTTTGACCTGGAGCATTTTCAAGGCTTTTTTCAGGACTCGCAATGTATTTTAAATAAACGAGTGTGCACTGGGTGAATTTTACAGGTGGAAAAACCCACAGATGTCCAAGGCTGTAGGAGCTCAGAGTCTTACAGAAGGCTGGGTTCTTTGTCATAACACAACTCTGCAAAGTGCACTGTAAAGCCTCTGAACTCTGCCACAAATTCCACTGTTCACCCACACTAAGATGCTAATGATGAACACTCAGAAAGCAGAACTTTGTATCTTTAAATTGAACTATACTGGATTTATTGTTAAGCTGTGCACAGAGCCAGAGGAATAGAAACAGAAAATACATTATATTTAGGTATTTCAGCCACCTCAGTGTCTTTTCTGCATGTCACCTTGTTTTCCATGTTTTTTAACACTATACTTAGTGGTTTCATATTTTGGAGGATAGAGGATATGAGTTTATTTTGCATGCCAAGCTTTCTGACTTTGCTTTTTAAAGCAAATGAATTGCTGTTCTTCAGTAATTTAGTTAATATTGCTGTATTGTTCTTTATCTGATGCATTCTGCATCAGATATATTGGAACTTTGTGGAATCACTTTAGGAACTGCAGCTGAGGTACAAAAGCTGAGAAAGATATGAATGGGGAAAAATGTCTCTTTTCCTCTCTAGTTTGCATACCTGTTCTCATGCTTATTCTCCTTTCTGCCCTGGAAACCCAGAACTTATTTTTGTGTTGTATTTCCCTGTAAATTCTGTCCTAAGGGTGCTACATCTGCTGGTGACTCTCAGGTCCAAGAAGTTCATACCTGAAATACTGATTTTTCCATTCATCCTCTGTCCTTTTGTGTGGCTGTGAATGTTCTGAACACCAGAAAATGGGTATTCCTTGGAAATGGAGTGAGACCAGCCATAGTTATGAGTGCCTTTCTTCACTTGTTGTACATGTCTCAAGGTGGCATTCAAGCCTCAACCTCTTCCAGTAACGTAAAATGGAAGGTTTTCTTTTTTCTATATATTGTTTGCTTTAAGCTCTTTTAAATTAATTCTGGCAGAACTTAGAAGGAAAACTTCGATCACAAGTTGCAGGTCAGGTGCCAAATATTTGGGAAAGGGAGGGAAAGTAAAAGATAAATATTTTATAAGTCTGTGTAACTAATCTGAACTTTGGTAGGTTTGCTTTCTAGTTGTTTAAGATTTTAGCATGGTGAATGGGGTCTCTGCTGTTCCTCTGCACATTGTCTTGAGTAGAGAATAAGGCGTAACAGCAGTGAAGGGGAATTGCACGGTGAATTAGAATTTTAAGTAAAATTGAAAGCAGTGACCCAAGAGCCAGCTGTGTTGACTTTCTCATTTTGCAGCTCTTTCTAATAGTTCGTTGTGTGAGGAGAGGCCAGAACACCCATTTAATTACACAGATGAGCAAGGAAAGTCAGGTTGGTAGAAGTTTGCCTCTTCGTATGTGTTTTACCCAGACACTCTGTCTCCCGTGGAGGTGTAAAGACACCTTCAGGCAACACACTGCATTATTGTGGTGTAGTTTTGTGTCAGGAGCTAAACTGTGCTGAATTCAAAAGCTCATATTTTATTTATGCTGAAACAAACCAAAGCCCCTTACCCTGTAAGGGATGAGACACTGGCTTTCTGAAGAACATCAAAACTTGAGCTCTGTGCTTGGCTGAGGTCTTTTGTCCTAAGCTGTGAGAACAGGAACATTTGGGTCTGAGATGAGTTGCAGGTATTCCTAAAGAGCACTGTCACTGCTGCTGTTTGTTCTTGGGGTTTGATTCCGGAGCAGTCATAAGCCACAAGTAATTGCTCTGCTGGTCTTTGATGTGTGCCCTTCTAGGCTGGCCCTTATTTTAATGGGCTTGGAGGCTTTCTGGTGGGGATTCTGTCATTGTGAGCTTTCTGATTCAGGTAAAATGATCCATGTGGTAATCTATACGGAACAATGTGATGGCACAGAACAGAGGAAATTAAATCCATGCAAAGCAAAATGTGAGGATATAGAAAATTTTGTTAACTTCAGGCAATATTTTATATTCGAAGACTACTTTTGCACCTCGAGTGCTTGAACATTAATCCAGTGAACCTCTGTGGCTGATTCTAGCACAGTTGGGTATCTGAGCTTTGCTTGCTGCTACATCACTGACAAAAGCTTCTCTCAGTCACCTGCTCCACTGTCCTTTCCGCTGCTCTCCTATCTTGTGCAATTTCATGAGACTTCTGCTCACTGTTAGACTGGCAAAGTTGGGCTGATTGGGACGTCCTGGTGTTGCAATTCTGTATTGTGACACTGCTGTGGGGTTGGGCTGGGCCAGCTGTGCCCCAAGATCCGCATGGGGTTTGTTTACTGTCTGCGCCAGACATGGAGTGTGGAAAAGCACGGGATGCTTGTTATTTAATTGTAGGTAATGTTGGTGAAAGGTGTTGAATTGAAAGACTTGGGAAATAGGTGAAATTAGCACTTCAAGACAGACACACTATACCAAAATAAAGTGCTAAATTGATCCTTGCCTGGATGATCTTTACAGCTGCTTGTGATCAAAGCCTGCTCCTCTACTCCTGCTGTCAGTGTGGAAGATGAGTTTGCTCTGTTTGAATGAAAACAGTAAAGCCAAAGGGATATTTAGTGTTTGATGCTTATTTTTAGTCTGTGTTTCAAGATCTTTGATTTAGGTATTTTCAGAGATCTGTGTGTTGTATAGGTGGTGCAATAGGGAACTTCTATAGAAACGTTTTAATACGAATTCTTTAAACAAAAGCATCTTTAAGAACTCTGCCTTACCTTTAAGATACATGTGAGTAATACCAGATAGACACATACAGTGTGTAAAACTTCTCAAAATACCTTAATTTCCCAGTGAGTAATTCTCACTGAAAGACAGTGGATCTTAAAATGATTCTGAAAAGGGTATGTAAGTACCACACATGATTTTGAAAATGAAACCAAATAACTAGAGGTGTGTTGTCATTCATGAACAAACCACATCTATTCTTCCTCTTACACTCTGCTTCAGTTGTCCTCTGAACCATGTTCCAGGACCATGAAGTGACTGGATTGGTAGTTGGTTAGAAGTTGTCCTCCTAGCAGACTTCATGTTGTATTGGTGGCTGTGGGGAGAAGGACATTGATAGGAATAAAAGCAGGCTTTGCTATTTTTGGTGCATTGTTCCTGGTTCAGGCAGGAGTGCGATGAGCTGTGCCTGTGGCTGTGCCAGGTCTCTCCGTTGTTTGGCTGCACTGTTGGAAGCCAGGTTGGGACGGTGCTTCCAGGTTGGAAGGCAGAACTTGAGGCTGAAAAGTTTGGTCATGCTTGGGAGTTTGTAAAGACCTGAGCCATTGAGATAAGGGTATATTTGGGTTTCTGGGAAATTTAATCACCCATTTTTATCATGGCAGTCTGTTTTGAGCCATGGATTCTGGGAATCTGTGCAGTAGAGTTCAAGGTGTGCAGCTGAACTTCACCTTTTGTTCCTTTCTTCAAATGCCTCTCAGTGCCAGTTCTAGCTTTTTAAAATCCTCTGTTGGCTCTGCTTCTTAGTACTGATCCAGCCTACGCTGTTCTTCCTGCTTCTTGGAAGTCTTTGCTTTTATTGCTCCTTATAGTACAGAAGATTCAGCATAGATTCATAAAATGCTGTATGTCCCAAGGTTTCAGAGCAACCTTATGACAAAATATCAAGAGTTGGGGCAAACTCTTGTCTGGGGGAAAAGAATGTGACTGCAGCCTACAGTGAGCTCTGACAGATAAAAGTAATTTTTGCATGAGCATAGGTGAAGGCAGGTATTAACTGAAGGAAGTATTGTGCTGGCCTCAATTGTCAGCAAGTGTAGTGTATGTTCCAGGGCCCTGTTTTGTGTGATGTGTAGAAAGTGGTGACTGACATAACCATGAGATACTGCAAAGAGATTTATTAACTTCCCTTTTGTGAGCTGTGGAAACCAGCGCTGTAATAGCATGTGCTGCTTAGCAAAATGGAGGCAGGACTGTGAGTGTGCACTCAGAGAGGAGTTGGAGCTTGGTTGTGCTGTCAGATGAGTTAGTTTTTATAATTAATCAGCAGGTTTCTGAAAAGAAACATTTGAGCATTTTAGCATGGAGTTTTATATAAGTATTTTTATGATTTTTGTTTTTCAGGCATTTATAACATATTTAATCTCATTCATGAATCGAACTTCCTTTTTAAGTCATGGATGACAAGGCTTCTGTTGGAAAAATCAGTGTCTCTTCAGACTCGGTATCCACTCTTAACAGTGAAGATTTTGTCTTGGTTTCCAGGCAAGGGGATGAAACACCATCTACAAATAATGGTAGTGATGATGAAAAAACAGGACTGAAGGTAAGAACCAATAACCTGAGTTTGTTCCCTGTTCTTCTATATCAAACTAACCATAGAGAGCTTAAAGAGGGACTTCTTTATTGTGGAAAACTTGACAGAAGGGAGAACTTGTTCAAGAACCAGTTTTGTCAGTAATTTCTTCATTGCTGATATTAGAGGTGGTAATTAGGTTTCGAGTAAGAGCTCTCTCCATCACTAGCTGTGGGTTTTTTCCCCACTTTGGAGAATCCTTCCTGAAGTGCTTAGGATGAAACAGACTGATTGTCAAGAAAGTGGAACTGTGATTTTATCACAGCTTTCAGGTGGAAAGCAATATTAGCATACATGGATTTGACCTGATCTGTTAATTCAAAGTTACATTGAAGTTTTCCCCAATGTGAAATGTTCTCTTTAAGAAACGTAGAAGTGTAGTTATAACTAACACCTTGGCATGAATCAGAGAACACGAGCGCTGTGTGAAAGGCTTGTGAGAATTGGAAGGGCACTGACATCTTCTCACTTGTAAAAGTGCTGTTCTGAAAAGAGACCCTTGTCACACTCTACTTCTTTTATTTTTCTTTTGCTACTTAAAGCAACTTTCATCCCAATTTGTATTTCAGCGGCTTTTAAGAAAAGTGGCACAAGTAAGGTAATCACTCCAAATTCCATCACTTTAATGTGTTGAAAACTGGATCTTTCCTAGAGTGAGACAAGTTAGTGTGTTCTTTGTGAGAGGTGGAAAGAGATATTCCACCATTAGAAGGACCTGATGTCTGTCTACAGCTGCATCTATATCTTTAAAGATTATAAAAATCTGTGTTCTGCCTGTTGAACTGGGTGCTCCTCTTTTCTTTTGCAGTAGTTGTAACAGAGACTTTATTGAACATTTCTTGATGCTTTTGCTCATCTTGCTTTTACCTCCCAACTGCTTTGTTTTTCTTGTGTTCCTTTGAGTCCTGGGCAAGACATGCCATTATAGTGGCTCTTTTCTTTTGTACAAGACTTCAAATTAATTCTGTTAAGAGTCTCAAGACTGATCTTTTGCTTAACCTGGCAAAAAAAGTTCACTTACGTTTTATGGTTGTTGCAGAAGATGTCACTTCACAGCATAGAATAGTCTAAAGAATGTGAACATTTCTTAAGCACTGAGCCTGGTGGTCTGTGAAACCTGCTGAAAGGCTGCAGCCTCACGCTTGTCTTTCTCGATGCTGCAAATACCAGCAGCATCAAGATCAGTATCAGCATCAATACGTAGGAATTCAGAGTAATCTCATAGTGGTGCTTACCTTGAGAATGCTTCTGTGGCAGTGTCTGTAACCAGCTCCTGAAGCATTGTTTGAGATCCCAGGAGACAGACACTGTCAACCAGATTCTCCGTTCCATCCTGTTATCCCCAACGAAAATTTGGAAGCATGAAATGCCGTAGTCTGCAACACTTCTTGCCCCACATGGGAGCTATTTGTATCACTGTGTGCTTCCAAAGTGGTTTATAAAATGCTGGCTACAGGTGTGCTGTTTCTCTTGATGAGGAAGGAAGTACACGAGCTCTGCTGCCTCCTGATCATCAGTTGTAAAATAAAGTTATGCTGTTCCCTGATTTGGCACTGAATGCCACAGAGCTTTGCAGGTCTTAAAGATAAGCTTCTTTATGAATTTGGTGCCAGGACTGAGCACAAGCCTTGAACAAAGTAATTCACCTTGAGCCTTTCAGTATTCTAGCATGGAGAGCATGTGCTGTTGGTTATTGGCTGCAATCTTGAGTGATTAATGGGAGTTTTATACCTTAAACAAGCACTCAGTGTGCAGTCTAAATTCTCCCATAGAGGGACCTTCCTGTTAAGCTCCTTCCTTCTGGTTAAGGAAGAGAAAACTTGTAGCAGAAGAAATGGGAAGACTTTTTACCTAAGCTCTTAGGGACAAAAATGTGGGTATTTTGGTATTGTTCTACAAGAAAAGAGACATTCTGCCATGGCCTATGGCTTCGTTCTTGGTATTTTTTTTCCTCAGCTTGCAAATAGCCATTCAGTTGCCAGTGAAGTGGAGTAGTGGAGGTTGTCAGAGGTGTGTTAAAAGTGTTGTCGCTGTGATATCCGAAAGTGTTTCAGTAGTGCATGAAAAATTAATGTTAACAGTACAGCATGAGAACTGAGGTTATGTATTTCATAGGAACAAATGAGATTTTTTTTTCAGGCAGAAGCAATTGCTTTGGTACTTAAAACTAAGTTAATTCGTATGTGTCAAACCCTTTTTCTTTGACGTGCCGTGTAAGAAAAGCAAAATATCAGTTCAGGTTTTTGTTTGAGCAGGTGTCTCTTTCTGGTGTTCTGTTTCTTTAGAAAAGCAGTTTGAGGATGTTTCATTTGCTAATGAGCACAGTCTGAGGATGGTGCTGGAAGTTCAGGTTTGTGTTTGCTGAATGTGACAGGCTCTGAAATTTGTACATCGGGCCTAAGGCTCTTCTTTCAAGATTGCTGATAATGCTGTAGTTCTAAGTAATAGTGCTGTAGATTGAGTTAACTTAAGTTTTTGTTTGGCACTTCTTTTCTTCCTCAAGTCCAGACAGAGAAATATTTCTATTGAATATAATTAGGAACTGTATTTTTCTTCAGTGGGTCATAATTCATAATTGTGTTTTTGCTTTTTGTCAGTGCTGAAACACTTGGTTCAGTTTAAAAAGGGGTTGTCAGTGAATGTTTTCCAGAAATACAGTTTGCCAACTGTCTCTGCTTTCCAGTATTGTTCCTGTGTCTGCTTGTGCCCACTAGCAGTGGGACTGGACTGGATTTAGGAAAGCTTCTGGAGCACACTGTAGAGCAGGAGTTCTTGAACTCCCCGGCTCAGCGAGACCTCTCCCAGCAGAGGCTGGCAGCACATGCATCAGGAGAAGGGAACAGATCACAGTTCTGATAAATCCCCTGGTGTGGTAAAGGAAATTTGCTACCTCCTAGTTAAAGGTTAAGTAAAATCAGTTTTCGGTTTTGTGAGAAATGGAGAAAGTCCTGATTAGGGTAATGGTTTCTTTGCTCAGCCTCAAGCATCTATCAGGTGCACCTGTGTATTGTTCCCTTCTGCGCTTGGTGCTGCCCCACGCTGTCAGGCTGGCTCTGGTTTTTGGGCTGCTGCAAGGCTTCAGGCACGTTTACACCCTCATGTGCCCTGTTCCCATGATGTGGGGAATCCATATGGTTGCATAAGAGGCTTTGATTAACATGAAATGAACCTTGGTTTCTGTTTTAGGCCTCGGTTTTGCAGGCAGCTGGTTTGTTGCACTTGATTTTTGGGGCTATGAGAACAGCAGGGCTCCTCTAGTCCAAAAGTGTGGTTATTGTGCCTTTTAAAATTCTTTTTGAGGGTAGTCTGGGCTGAGAAGGAAAGCTTTCTTGGAGAAATCAGTTTAGGTTGCTTTTTAAATGAGGGTTTTGATTATGGTGTTTTAGAATATCTGTGAGATTGTGGTTTTTTATTTTTGCATGCCTGTTTTCTGTAAACAGCTTGAATTTGTGTTTTACCTGTCACTACTATTTTTAGGAAATTTTATTTTCAAGATCATGTTTTATAGCTATAACATCTAGATGTGTTATTCATACTGATTATTTTACCAAATACAGTAGATCACAGTTCAGATTTTTTGTCTCCATACAGTAAAGTAACATCTTCCATCATCATCATCTTTCTGATGAATGCCTGCAAAGACCTGAATAATAAACTTGATGCTTAAAAGCCTTCTGCCTTTGATGACCCCATGCTTGTGCAAGATTTTTTGTTGTTCTCACAATGAATCTCACAAATTAATACTGAAATTGTTGGGAGGAAAATGGAAATCTTTGGATTTCTGTAACTAGTTACAGGTTACAGATGCCTATGTGGTTGTACAGCTGAGTTACCCTGTCCTGCTTCTGGCAGGTGATCACAGCACAGGAGTGTATTTTAATCTGTACAAAAAGTGACATTCTGTTTGCATTAATTTCAAGAGTATAAATGTCTCCTGTTGTTGTTGTTGTTTAGATTCTGTAGCAAAACAGTCACTAGGTTATTACTTTTTGGGGGAGTTGCATAATTTGGATTTTATTAGCTGGCATGTAGCATCTTAAAGCAGTCAGTTTACAGAGAGGTAAGGATATGGAAGTGCTCCTAGGGTTGAGTTTTGGTGTCAGCAGTAATAACCAGCAGCAGCCAAAGTGTTGGCATCTTTTGCTGATGGCATCTGGTAAATACTCTGTAAACTTGGTCACTTCCCTATTAATTGCAGAGGAATGGACAAAGAGCTTCCTTAGAAGCAGTATCTGAGGGTTTCCTGAAATGAATGCCGTGGTTCCCTTTCCACTTTAGGACCTCATTTCACACTGTTGAGGTGGCTTCATGCTTTCATGTTGATTTCAATGAGCTCAAAGTCAGGCTGCAGCTAAGCACTAGGAAACAAAGCAATGCTGTTACTGCTCCTCAGTGTGACGGCATAAGTTTGTTCCAGATGCTTCTCTTCTGTGAAACCTTGCTGTCTTGCCCATGAACCACGTAACATACTTAATTATATTTGTCCCTTTCTGGTACTAATCTGAGGATTGTTATAGCCCATACTGTGGGCATCTGTAAGTTTCTCTGTCATAAGCTGGTCTTTGTAGTTGGTGATTAAAGACTAGTTTGAAAGTAATCTCCTTGCTTTTTCCAGTGCTAGAAAATTCCTGCTTTGAGCTTGTAGATTTGTTAAAGCAGGGAGGATATAATCCATGCTGGTGAGCATGGATTTGCACACTGCAGTTTGTGTTTATGGTTGTAACTGGGTTAAAGTGGTTAACTGGTGTTTTGGCTGGTAAATAAAAAGCCATATGAATGACCCTGAGGGGTGATTTTTGTTGTTTGAACAGTCTTTTTCTTTTTTTGTGTGTTCCAACTCTGTGGCTCTTAGATTGTGGGGAATGGAAGCGAACAGCAGCTGCAGCGGGAGCTTGAAGACGTGCTGATGGATCCACCCATGGAAGATCAGTCCAGTGACCGGGACCATGGAGAAGAAGTTAGAACTGATGGAGATGGGGAAGAACCTGTTGTCCTTGAAGCTTCAGCATCCTCTACCATTAACCCAGTGTCGGTGGCAGGACTCCAGAAACCAGATATGAGCTTGCCAGTGAAACCATCCCAGGGAGGTTAGGAAAAAAAAGGGGGGGATACCTGGTAGTATCTTATGAGCTTGTTTTTTTGTGGGGAAAGTGAAGAGAATTTAGGTACAGGTGTGGCCACCAGCCTTTCCCCATGTCTCACATTATAGTCACTTAGTGCAGTAAGTTCCAGGTTATGTATGTGATGCGAGAGTTAATATCTGCTGAACTGGCCTCTCTTCTGAAAACGCTGCTATACCAGCCTTGAGATGTTTGCACAAATATTCAGCTTACTTGCCTGGCTGTATAAAATATTAGTACAGGGCTTGCAGTATTTTGAGCTGGCCTGACTTTTCTGTTCCTAGCCTCTTTTGTCTTTTATTCAGTGGCAGGTCAGTCTCTGACACTTCACTTGCGGGTGCCTTACCTTGTTTCTCACGTTCCCCCTCGTGTCCCGCCCTAGACTGTGAGGATTTGAGCCCGTTCACGCCCGTGACAGATGAGGACAGCGTGGTGTTCAGCAAGCTCACGTACCTGGGCTGTGCCTCGGTGAACGCCCCGCGCAGCGAGGTGGAGGCCCTGCGGATGATGTCCATCCTGCGCGGCCAGTGCCAGATCTCCCTGGACGTCACCCTGTCGGTGCCCAACGTCTCTGAAGGGACTGTGAGGTACGGAGCTCGCTCGGGTGCTCTGTGCCTCTGCATTTCATCTTCGCTCCTTTGGAAAGCAGACAAGCTGATGGTTTCCCTGGCAGGAGACTTGAGCAACTTGATTTTTGTTTAGTGAGAGAAGTGGATTTTATAGACATCTGTGAAAAGTGATCCTTTGAATTTGTTTACCAAACACTCTGCCAAGAAACCCTATGATGATCCAAGCTGTCCCCAAAGCCATAGTGGGATTGGTTATTGATGAGGACTTTGGAAATAGCCTGGAAAGTAGTTTGTAGAGCTGGAAGTTGTCTGATACATGACGCTTAACAGGGATGAGTCTGTCCACTGCCAAATATTCGTGTAACTTTCTTAAGAGTAATCCCTGAAAACCATGGGGAACTTACTGGTGACAATGTCTGTGGCATTGTACTTTTTTGTGCTGTTCGATTTAAACAATCGTTATTGTGGTCAAGCTTTGCAGTAAATGACAGTCAGGAGCTAGATTTTGTGGTGTACTTTCTCTAGTAGGAATGAAATTGTTAAAGCTTACAAGTTAATGTCTGGCTGAAATAATTCTTCTAAAGGTGCAAGCTTGCTTTTCTTTCCTCCCTCTCTCTATTTTAACAGACTTTTAGATCCTCAGACAAACACAGAAATAGCAAATTATCCAATCTATAAAATCCTTTTCTGTGTACGAGGGCACGATGGGACCCCCGAAAGTGATTGTTTTGCTTTCACTGAAAGCCACTACAATGCAGAACTCTTCAGGATTCATGTCTTCCGATGTGAAATCCAAGAGGCTGTAAGTGCAAATTTTTTATCAAATCATAGTTGTGTACATGTAAATGTTATTACTGAATTTAAAGTGAAGTATTTCAGGCACTTTGGAAGTAATGTAATCCATCCATTTTGGCTTTTTTCTACTCCAAGTTAAGATAATTATAGAAACCTCAGTTATGGGATAAGAATGCATGGTTAACAGTTTATCCTAAGAAGTGCAGAAAAACAGTTCATTAGGTGCTAAAACGGAATTGTTTTCTACAATTCGTTGTGAATTAGTGAAAATCCAGGTAGGTTTCAGCTGATGTTGTGCACTCTGGCTGCAGGTGAGCCGGATCCTGTACAGCTTTGCCACTGCCTTCCGGCGCTCTGCCAAACAGACCCCGCTCTCAGCCACTGCCACCCCCCAGACTCCAGACAGTGACATCTTCACCTTCTCCGTGTCCCTGGAAATCAAAGAAGATGATGGGAAAGGTTATTTCAGGTAGAGAGTCATCTTGCATGCAGCATATGGTTCTGCTGGAAAGTGAGTGAATAGGGACTGTGAGGCTGAGGTGGTCCCTAAATTGCCTCCTTGAAAGTTTCCTGTTATAGTTTAAATGAATCCCAGACATAAATAATTTTGGGAAGTAATACAGTGACAACCCTCTGGACTATGTAATCTTGGTTGTTGAACTGAACATGGTGCTACCTGCGATGTGCTTTTTCTATTTTGTTTTTTTCTATTGTCTTTAAGTCCTTTTCAATGCCTTTTAAGTTGTGCTCAGCAAAATTGCTGCTAAAGCTGAAAGTGCATCATTGTGACTGTGCTGCTGGGAATATTGGTGCTGGGACTTCAGTGTGTGCATTGGCACTGAAGTGTAGTTTTAGGTTTTTCCACTCTTTTTGCAGCATTTAGAAGGGCCTCTCCTAAGAAAAAAAAAGAAGGGAAATAGTCTAAGTGTTGGTGCCCTCCTTGGCTCATTGGTGTCATGTGCCCCAGCAGCCACATCCCTTGTGAGATGCAAGCAATATGCAGTTGCTTATAGGAAATACTGTATGTTACATGGAGAAACAGTATTTAGAAACTGGTGAAATGCTGCTGGAAGTCTCACAATACTGACCCCTACAATATAAGCCCACAGTTTTTGTTTTGTAAACTGTGTCGTTGGTTTTCACCTACATCTGTTGCCATTTCTTTCATGTTACTGATTGCAGCATGCAAGGAAGAAAGGTTTTGAGTGCTTTGGTGTAAGGAACTGCACCAGTGTCTGATGCTGGGTTTGGTATATGCAAGGAATGCAGATAAATGATCCCCTGAGATATTTTTTCCTTTCCTGATGAATAACAGTGCAGTTCCCAAAGACAAGGATAGGCAATGCTTCAAACTCCGCCAAGGGATTGATAAGAAGATAGTGATTTATGTGCAACAGACAACGAATAAAGAACTTGCTATTGAAAGGTAATTTCATCAATTTTTAAAAGATTCTTTATCTGTTTAATGTTTGTATTTTGCCTCTGAGGCAGCAGGTTAGTAATTGTTCTGTGGATGCTCCATTTGTGTGATTTAGTGCCACACTTCTCTTGAGTGTGGTAAACCAGAAGATGAAGTGGGACATACCTGTGTGGGCTGAAAGTCCTTGTGAAAAGGCCAAAATGAAATCATAAAAGAGGTCCTTGTGCTTCATTTGATCCTTGTCCCTACTGAAGGGTAAATTCTATACAAATATGTCTAAAAAGAAAAAAAAAGCCCACCAAAGGAAGGGCAGAAGACTGCGGGCCAAGTGTTGCTGTGGTATAAAGAACCCTTGTTAGCAGTGACTTTATTACATTGTTCTTTAAAACAAAGGTAGTGGAACAATTTCCAGGCTGCTGTAAGCCGGGTTAAAGCATATTGTAAATATGCTTCTGAAATCTTGCTCAACATTTTTGATGTTGGCTTGACATTGTTTTGCTGGACATGCTTGATGCTGCTTTCAAATGTCAAGGTTTGTTGATGTTTGTCAGAGGATTCATGGGCTGTTTGTGGTGTATGACAGCAAATACTTAGATAAGAAATGTTAATGGTTTGTTTATGAGCATGTCTAATTTTTGCAGTTAAATTTTTTTGCCTGGCTTTGCAGATGTTTTGGCCTTCTCCTTAGCCGTGGGAAAGATGTTCGGAGTGGCGACATGCACCTTTTGGATTTGGTAAGGATCTTTCTTCCCAAAATTCAGTAAGAATTTTTTTTATGATTGTGCATGATCTCAGGATAGACAGAAAAGACGCTTCTGCAGTTGTTGATGGGAATTGATGCTGTAGGTTCCACTGCTGAGGGTGGGGCTCTACGCAGTTGAGTTGAGTCCTTGCCTCTGCTGCTCAGTTAGAAGGTGACCTGGTGCTTGGTCAAGGGGCTTGCCCAATTTTACAGTCAGTCATGACTGTTCTCATTCAGAGGCCTGAAATAAGAAACATGGAACCATATTTTTAGACATGCTGAATATTTAAGCACTGTGCTTTGAACATGGAAAGTTATACAGCATAGTTATCACTGTGAGAATCGAGGCCTGAGAGGCTTCAAATATAACTCTGAGAGCTAGTGGGTGCTTTGTTCTCATGACTCGCTTTTCTCTCTATAAAGTAATGATAGAGATCATTTGACTTCACAAGTGTGAAGTGACAACAAATTTGCTAGTATTTATGCAGTACATAGTGAGTACTCAAAAAGGTTTAATACTACATGAATAATTTTGCTTTTTACCAGGCTTTGGATTGCCCAGAAAATAAGGTTGTTGGGAAGACAGACAAGCTGAATGTTAGATAAAGACTTGGTTCTTAATGGCTGAATAACATGTTACTGGCTGTGATCTCACCTACATCTCTGTGAGCTGAAAGTTGCTGTCAAATGGCCATCTCCAAAACTATTGGTCATGCCATGTACTAACAGAATAATTGGTATTACAATACCAATTGTAATAATTGGTATTACAATAGTATTAATTGGCCTTTCTGTGTTATCAGCATGGAGACCAAGGATTGCAGGGGAACTCTGTTATTTCCTTCAGAGATGATCTCTCCTACAGACTCTGTCACATGGACTTGCCCTTCCCTTGCCAGTGCAGTAGCTCTTCTATGGGGCTGGCACCACATAATGTAGAGGTTTCTTTAATTGAAATAAAAATATATAAACTTACCTTGTTTCCAGGAGTCCATGGGTAAAAGTTCTGATGGGAAATCATACGTGATCACTGGGAGCTGGAATCAAAAGTCTCCACACTTCCAGTTTGTAAATGAAGAAACACCAAAAGGTATGAATGTTGCCAGGTGTTTTCCCTAGGCAGCGAAATTACTTCCAGAGTGGACATTGGATCAATTCTCTTTTCTTTTCCGATGAATCCCACAAAAAGACTTTCACGGGATGGGGTATATTCTCAGAAAGTAGGGTGCTAAATGCCACATAAAATCTGAAAAAGAAAAAGACAACTAAAAGCAAACTGTGTTCAGTAATACCTTGTAGGACCTGTGTCCTAGTAGGAGGCTCTGCAGCTGTGGGACAGGATGCAGGTACTGGAGCTTTTTAAGAATCCCACTGAGAATTGCACTAAATGACTTTTGCAGGTACTTGTTTTGCTCAGTGTCTTGTGGTCAGTTCAGATTTTTCCAAACCCAAGTTTTTATTTAAAACAGAAGGATTCCTATACCTGTGAAAATGAAAGTAAACCACTCCCAATTGTCATCCAAAAATAGCTGTTACTGCATTGCTCTCTCAAGTCCTGAAAGAGATCTGTCATTACTACTTTTAAGATGTCAGCTGAATTATCATCTTTTCAATCTTTTGTCACTGTTGTGTGCCAAAGGTTGGGAAGTTAATGGGAATTGACTGGGCAAAGTCATAAAAGTCAGCTGCTGGGCACAATCTGGTGCTGGAGTGAATGCCATCCTGCCTGAAGGACACAATTTATCATTCCCTGCCAGAGAGCTCTCATAGGTCACTGAGCCCTGTTGCCTTCTTTTGGAACATCAGAGTGTGTAGTCAAATCTTCAGAATGTCACAGCTGAGATGGTCTTAAATGCCTTTAATATCATGGTATTAAACAGTTAAGTTACTTCTAAAACCAAGGAAGAATTGAAGTGTAATTAGGCTGGGTGGCCAGAGATCTGCACTGTGCAGTTAAGTGCAGAGATCCTCTATAATGTTTAATGAAGGTATTGGATACATTTCAGTGGGATTTGAAAAAGCAGACATTTTATTCTCTTTAACAAGATCTTTTTCTTGGCTTGAAGGCTGCAGTTTCCTTTCTCTGTAGTGGATAGTGCATAGTGATCTGATTTTCCTATTTTGAGACTTCTTGAGATGTTAAATTAGGGGGAAAATCGATTCTGAAAAGGAAAGTTTCCTTTATTCTTCCATGTTACTAGGAAAGGGGTTAGGGAATATTTTATTTGAAATATTTCTTTTCATACTATGGCTTCATTTTCTCTCTCTAGATAAAGTGTTGTTCATGACCACTGCTGTGGATTTGGTGATAACGGAGGTGCAGGAACCCGTTCGATTCATTCTGGAGACTAAAGTCAGAGTTTGCTCGCCTAATGAGAGGTTGTTCTGGCCCTTCAGCAAAAGGAGCTCAACTGAAAATTTTTTCTTAAAATTGAAACAGGTAATGTGTTAAAGGAATAAAAATGACAATTAATGGGCTGTTTCTCCCTATGATTGCTAAAACTTTTACTAATGTTCATAATGCAACATTTTCCTCCTGAATCAAAGAGGTAAAATAAATGCACTTCACTTTTAGAAGAGCTGCCCTTTATTATGCTGATTGTTGCTGGCTATCTGCAGTTCCCATGAAGAGCCTGAAATAGCTTTTTTGGTAGCTTTGATGAGTCTGTGAAGTTACAGAGAGGCTTATGGATTTTCCAGCCAAACCACAGCAAGAAAAGGAACAGAGGATTTATCTGCAAACTGGGTCTATGCTGAGACTTGCTGCCATAAGGGGATAGAGGGGTAATTTTAATTAAAAAATTAAAATTAAGGGTTAAGAGGAAAAAAAAAAGTCCTTACTGTAATCCTGGTGATATGGTATCTGATATATCACTAAACTTATTTTATCATACAAATTTAACATTTCTTTAAATTTTTTTTTAGATGAGCAAACATCCATATGAAATTCCAAAGGAAATTATTTTTTGTCAAAAGTCTATTTTCCCCTTCTGCATGGTTGGAAACCGATTTCACACATACCCCCAATTTGCCCTGGGGGAAAAAAATCCAAGCAACCACAAAAAATCCCTAGAACTTGTTAAAATTTTTACTGTGTTTTCCAACTTACTTTCTTACCCATCTACTAAAAATGGAAGGATTATTTCTGTCCAGGATATTCACAATAACAGTACAAGGCAATAACTTAGTCTCAAAATAAGGCTGATAAGTTGAAGGTCCAAGTCACTAAAGAGATCATGTACTTGAAGTAGCTGCTGTTCTTCTGCTCTAGATATTATTGTTCTGAAATGAAACTCTTGTTTAAAGAAATGGAAATGTATAGAAGCAAATAACAATGTGGATGTACGTGCTCTCTCAAGGCTTAGTAATTCTGGGTGTGGTCCAAAAAGAAAGCAGTGTTGGGAGTCCTGATTTCTTGATGTGTTCTTATTTTAAGAGGTTTTGAGTTAAGCAAGAGGCCTTTCTTCCTTCTTTTTTACACTTGTCTTTAAGTGCTAACAGAGAATGGCATCTAGGTAGTAACAAAGATGAAGTTCACCAAGGATTCTTTTTCTGTGTAAAAAAACTCCTTTCCTTCAAAATTTAAGGTGGAAAACTTCTTCATGGATGAGCTCAGCCTTTTTATTTAGAATATTTTTGAGGTGGAACATGGAGATGTTGAACAGTAGAGGCTGTTGGGCTATAAATATTCTACAGCCTCCAAAAGGTGCCTTTTCTGTGTGGCAGTTTAGAGGAAGCTTATCTTACTGAGCTAATTCTGTATCTTTTGTCTTACCAAATTCACAGGCATTGTGACTTATCTTGGCCAATTCTCTTTTTCCACAGATGCTGTCAGGTTATCCAGCTTCCAGTGTTTACTAATGGAAGGTTATCAAAACTCGTAGTGGAAGCAACAGATATAGAATGTACTGCCTGATAAGCCTGGAAGGGAAACCTGTTTCTGTGGAGTCATGATTAGCCTATTAAAAATACAGCTGTGTAGAATTGGCTTATCTTACTTTGGCAGTGTTTCTTTATTCGGAAATGGTGAAAGCAGAGGGATTTTATTTGCTTCCATTACATTTAGTGATTTAGTAATTTTTAGTTTTGATGCATTTCTCTTCATTTTTAATGCTCCAAAGGATAAAATTGAGCACTGGGAGCTTAGTGGGGAGTATAATTATAAATCTCACTTCCCTCTTTCATTCACCTTTTCTTTTCTGCTCTATATTTTTATTCAGTTAGGAAAAAAATTCTAAATCCTTAAAATTTTAGAACCACTTTACAAAGAAAAAATCCTTCTTTAAAGGAAAGGAAGGTACCAAAGCATTGAAAATTATGGAGAAACAGGGCCACAGAGTAGACTTTGGGACTCAGCAATTTGTGTTCCTGTAGCAGTGTATACACAGAGTTGGAAGCTTTGCTGAAGACCATTGCCATGGGAAAATCATGGAATCCCAGACTGGTTTGGTTTGGAAGGGACCTTAAAGCTCATCTCATCTTGTTCAAATAAATGTGAAAAAAATTTTTAAGACTACTTTTGCCACCGTCAGTATCCCCAAAAACTTTATCTTTTTTTAACTCTTTTTAGAAGTTCTATTTGAAGAGTAATTTGACATAATTTTAAAGGTTTTGCTCCTGTTTAAATAAATGCAACATGTTTAAATAAAGGCAGCATCACTTCATACTGAGGAACCTTCATCTCTTAGACCACAGATGCATTTATAGCTTTAAAAATCAGTGCATTTGTGTCCAGTCCGTTTATGGTTGGAAAGATGAGTTTCCTGTGGATGGCAGATCCAAATGACAGTTCTGCTTGTGACAGACACTTTGTGCCTCTGGGTGCAGCATGCTTCCTGCACATTCCAGGACATCAGAAGCACTGACAGCCTGCACCTTGCATTAAGTGTGTTCCAGGTGTGAACATTTCTCACTGTAGAATGGGGTGGAAGTTGTTCCTCAGCTCTCCTATTCCAGAAAGAGAAGGCAGAGCCTTAGGAAGTGATCTGGCATTTGTGTAGCTTCCTCAGTAAAATGAAACTCCTTTCCTAGATAAAGCAAAAGGACAGGAAGAACAACTCGGACACGTTGTATGAGGTCGTGTGCCTGGAGAGTGAGTCGGAGAGGGAGAGAAGGAAAACCACAGCCAGCCCCTCTCTCCGCCTGCCGCAGTCGGGGTCTCAAGGCTCCATGATCCCGTCTCCTCCAGAAGATGATGAAGAGGAAGGTAAGAAGCTCCTGTGCTTTGTGGACTTTGAGAAAGGGCAGTTGGTAAATAACATGGTTATAAAAGATGCAGGATCCTTTCCAGTCAGAATGTGCCTGACTGATGGGTTCTTTTTTGCTGGAATACTGCAAGGTTCAATACCCGGTGTCCCAGCATTCCTGGTCAGCCTCTCCCTCATCTGGCACTTCAGTGTCCCTGCTTTTCTTAGCCCAGGCCTCCTGTGTGGTGTATTTGGGACAGTGTGAAAAAGGGCTCCTGAAAACTGGGGATTATCATGTAGCTTCTGCCCCTTCCTGAGCATTTGTGAACAGATTTGAGAGCAGAAAGGAGAAGCTGGTGTTATTTGGAAGTGTCAGCAGGCAGTGTTTTAGTGCAGAGGAGAGTCAGACATCTGTGAGAGATGAAATTGTACCAGGACCTGCCCAGCTTGAAACTTAATGCATTTTCAAGAACTTCTTTCTGCTTTTAAAAAATTCTTTTAAACCAAACCATGACCACTTCTGAGTGTAGAAACATCTGGCCTTACATCCAAGCTGAAATGGAGATAACTTGGGTTTCTGCTTTTCCACTTTTCCTGCTGGCCTTCCTTGTGGCCTTGGCTGAAGTGTCCCTTCTGTTCTCTTGGCAGACAATGATGAACCACTCTTAAGTGGTTCTGGAGATGTTTCCAAAGAGTGTGCAGAAAAAATTCTTGAGACGTGGGGAGAGCTGCTGTCCAAGTGGTAAGTAGCAAAATCACATTCTGAAAATTACAATTCTGAGTATTCTCATTCTGTTTGCTCCTTCTGCTTGGAGTTTTTTATTTCCAGAGGCCATTGGAGATAAGATTAGTATGAATTTAGTCCTCTATCCATCCCCACAACACCCGTTATTCTCTGGCTTGATGTTTTCTGATTCTTTAGAGGGTGTTCTAAATATTTTAAATTTTGAGTGCATGCTTAATGTATAGAAATTCACTTATGCTGTGTCTTCAGTTCGTTCTGTCTTAAAATGAATATTCTACTTATCTTCAGGTTCCTTGGGATTTTGTTAAAGGAAAATCTAAACTAAGCAGTATAAAGAAGATGCAGCTCTTGCTTTGTCTTTTGTACAGATCACTTCCATTCCTCTTTGTAATTCTGACTGGGTTCACAGCCAATTTTTCCTGCAGCTGTCATATCTTAGTGACTGTAGCTTAAGAATATGGGAGATTTGGACTTGGATGGAGAAGATGTTTTTCCTCCCTTATCTAAAGGAAGGCTCCAGAGCCTGCCAAGAAGGAAGTACATGAGCTCTGCTGTTTTCTCCCTGGAAAATGTCAGTGTACAAGAACACTGTTTCTTGACAGTCCAATTGCTAATGCAACACCATCCTCCTTTGATGAGGGATCTTTTATTCATCTTGAAGTAGCCTGAGCAGTTCTAAAGTGATGCTGATTGTTGCAAAATTCAGGGGTTGTAGGATCCCAGGACAGGGATTTTGTTAGGTTTTATTTTTTCCCCACAAAGTGGTGTGATGGGCAGCATGAGCCTGAGCTCAAAACAGGTTTCGTTTTGACTCTGGCTTTAGTTGTGGCCTTTTGCTTCCTAAAGTCAGTGAGAGCAGGGCAAGGGCTGTACAGCAGGTCAGGGCTTGAATGGGGTATTGGGTCTAAGGAGCAGGACAGCAGAGATTGGACTCAGTCATGCAGCTTAGTTGAGAAAAAGCATTGATGTGACCACTTAGCCAGGAATCTCTTTAAGATCATAATTATTTAGTATTTTCTGCAGTTGTTGCTTATTTGAATAAGTATGTCTCCTTCCAATTTGGTTTTGCACTAAATGGAAACATTTGTAAGAAGGGAAAGCTGTGGTAAAATGATGCATAATCCCTTTTCCCTCTCCTAGATTTGGAGAAACATCTTTCCCAGATGAGCTCTGTGCATCTGCTGCTGTGAGAAAGTTTCTTTCAACTTGAATTTTTTTGTAATTCTTCCAAGGGCTCAGAGATAATTAAGCCACCTGACTCCCATTGGAAATGTTTTGGCAGCTCTAAGAGGATATGAAATGCTTCTGTGCTAATGCTGGCAACAACTTTAATATGTGTTAAAGGGCTTTCCTTCTTAACTAAAAACGCGTATTTGGAAGCAATGATCCTCCAGCTTTTAACATAAGAGGATTGAAAATCATAAAAATCAGACTTCAGGTAGTTTCATGCTAGTTTTTTAGAATAGTGTAATTAGATTTGTATAGTAATTAAATATTTGATATTTTATGATACCAAAGAATATTTGGCTGATGTTTCATAACTGCTGAATCACACAATTTTCTCATTTTAAAAATAGTTTGGAAGAACCCAGTAGTGTGTAGTTTTTATTTTACAGCCTTCCAATGACTGTTTTCATTGGAACTGCTGTCGTACTTCCTCTGATCTGAGATTGAGGCAAAGCAGTTTTATAGGCCTTTACAAAAATGTTGGCTATTTTATATATAGGAAGTATTTTATATAAATATACTTACATATTATAAAAGCATAATAAATACTCTATAAATATATGTCTATAGGTATGACTATGTATTGATATAAACGTAACTACTATATAAACTTTAGTTAGTTGATTTATTTTAGAGAAAGCACAGTGAAGGAGGACATGATGGTCCTGGGTTCTGTGCAGTAAATACTGATTTAAATGTCTGCATTGCTAGTCTCTAGGTTATTGTGTCAGAACACTGTAGACTGGAGAAAGGCAATAGGGAGTCCCAGTCTGTGAAAATTACCATCCACATATCTGTTAGAGTGTTACAAACATTAATAAATGCCAGTTTATTAAGAACTTAATGTGACTGATGTGACACAAGTTCATTTTTTTTGTCTGGCTTTGTCTGTCAATTCTCTTGATCATTCTATCCAGAAGTTTGTTTTTGAGTAACTGCAGAAAAATGGTAATTTCTATGATTTAAGGCCTGTGTCTTTTGGGGATTTTTATATATAAGCCACAAATGAGCTGTTCAGGTTAACTTGCTGTAAGTGCATAAACTATATGTAGGTTTAGTTTTTACAACTTGCAGTGCTGTAATTTATGAGCTGTCAGTGGTCTTGCTGGAAAGAGCTGTTCAGTTGGGGCTGGCTGGTGCAGTGGAGGCTGCTCTAATGCAGGGATGTAAGTTAGATAACCATGAGAGGTGACTTTAGAGCTCTGTCTGACTCGTCTGTCCTCCTTCCCTCCCCGAGAAGGTCATCCTCCTGCTGGGCTGTGGGCAGCTGAGCAGTGTAGGCTTCTGCAAACCGCTCATTTTGGGGTTGTTTGAACTTGGAATTTCCACATTGTGCCCTCTGTCCTCTAGTATTTGATGGAGTGTTTTGTTTGTTGAATGTTTTAAATATATATACATATATATAAATATATATATATAAAAATATATATATATATAAATTTAATGGGAATCGAGAAAATAGTTTGGGAAGTAGTTCTCCAAATGTTATTTATTTTTCAAAACTTGAATTTCACTTGGACATCTGGACTGCCTTGCAGTTGTGCCAGGTGTGATGCTCCACACGGGTATGTGTGGTTGGTTGTTGCTGCTGGGTGCAGTAACTGAGGCCTCCCCTCTGCAGGCACCTGAACCTGAGCGTGCGGCCCAAGACGCTGTCGGCGCTGGTGCGGAGCGGAGTCCCCGAGGCGCTGCGGGGGGAGGTGTGGCAGCTGCTGGCAGGGTGTCACAACAACGACCACCTCGTGGAGAAGTACAGGATCCTCATCACAAAGGTACCGTGGCTTTCTTCAGCTCTTTTCCCCTCCATTTCTGAAAGAATGGAAACACAGTGGCTTCGAGTATGTGCCCTCCTGCCTGAGGGTCCATGAGTGTACCTGAGTGTATCAATGAGTGACCATGATTCAATCCTCCAACAAAAAGCCTAACAGAGAGCTGCTGGTAGCATTGCACTGCTTCTTTTTTACGAGTTCTGAGTTAGTTTGTAAAAAATAAGCATCCTATTAATTGCTTTCATAATGAACAGATTAATTTTCTTTGCTTGTTTGATTTTTCTGAATGGAGGCTGAATTTTTTTGTATTGTCTGTGTTTATGATAAAAATCCAACATTAGTAGAAATTGCAGCCTTTTTTGATAGCAAGAAAACAGAACAATGTGGATGTTTTTGCACTAGACAGCAGTTCTGTGACTTTTCATCTTGAATGCTGATCTCGGTAAGGTAGGAAAAGGATATAAGAATTGTGTGTACAGACATCATCCAGTGGTTCTCAAAGTTTGAGTAACAAATGGGTCACAAAATGAAATGTCGCTTTCTTATCCAGAAAACGGATGTGTTAATTTGGATTTGACCATTATCTGTATAGCTACATTGGATTTTATTGCTTTCATCAAACATGCAAGTCTAGAAGGACTGTATTAGAAATTATTCATGATGCAGCATTAGTACAAATATAACAGAAATTAATTATTCACCAGTTAAAAAGCAAAACAAGTGAATCAGCCTTTGTATATCTATATTCTGATGGCACAGATTCACAAGGAGCAATTAAAGACCTTATTCTGAGGGCAAGAGGGCTTCTGAAATTAAACTCAGTTTCTGCTGGAATCATGCAGGAAGGATCCTACGTGATGTGAATGAATCATGTTAGATCAGCTAAAAATGTTCTGCCATAAGTGTTTTCATATACTTAGTGAATACAGAAAAAACTTGATCTGAATTCCTTAATATTGGTTTATGCATTGTAGAGCTGTAACTTGGATTTCATGGTGAATAAATCATATAAGTAATGTGGAGGTTGAGTGCTCTGGCAAGGAGTGATCACAGCTATGCTGTTGTGTTATTTTAATTGCCTGGTGAGTAGCTGTCAGCCTCACTTGTTTCTCTGTTTCAGTGTTTTGGTATCAGAATGCAAAAGATAATGTCTTTGTGGCACAGTTGGTGACACGTTTTGCTACTATCTTTGTCAGCTGGAAGGGGATAGTGTAGCATTTCATTTTTAAACCTGTGAAACCTTTCCACTCGTTTTCATTTGGCTGAGACAAAGAAAGTAACCTGCATCTCATGTGTTGCAAGCATCTCTGGAGTCCAAGTACACGGGAGAGTAGGCTGGTCCAACACTGTGTTCTGCAGCAAAAGCACTGGCTATACCTGCAGTGGTCGTTCAGCACGGAAACTAATTAAGAAATTAAAGAGAATGGGTCCTGATTGACCATTTTCAGACCCTGCTGTAGTCCCATGAGGTCTGTAGTATATCCACCAGCATGCTGCCATAGCCAGCTCAAGCAAATGAAAATGAGGTTTCCCTAATCTGGAAGTGCCATATTAGCCCAGTGCCATGGCTGTTTGTTTTGTTGTGACTTAAATATGGAAACAGGCCGGAACTGTTTCTGTAGAAGGGACAGAGGTTGGTGCTTGAGAACAGGAGGGTGTGCTTGGTTCACAGGGGAATCGGGATTTCTTCAGTCTGCAGGCAGTGGAAAAAGTGTAAGGTTTTAAATAGGGTTATCTCTCAGTGGCTGTGTGGAGGTACTAAAGAGGAGGACAGGCAGAAAATACAAGGGTTGTTTGGGAGGCTGAGGAGAACATGAATGCAAGGCACAGCAAGGTATCGTTTGCAGACCCTTTGTATATAGTCTATGCCAAGAGTGTAATAATGCTGGGCTGGACTTCAGCCTTAAATTTTTGTTTTCATGCCTTTCTTAGGCATGAAATTTGATAATTTTGGAGTTCTAATGTGACTAATTCTTACTGCTCTTAAAATAGCAGCTCAGTTACAGTCAGTATGCAGCAATGCATACAAGTAAATGTTCCTGGGGAAAAAAATTGTTAATTATATGAAGACAAGGGTCCATTACCTTGCTTTACCATCTTCATAATACTTTGCTGTGTTTTGCGTGTCACTAATGCCAATTCTTCTCTAGCAAGCCTACAGTTTATTTGCATTACCATGCCTTGAAGGGGGTTTATGTGAGAATAACTGCTGTGGTGTAGTGCAGGAGCACAAGGAGTCCATATAAAACCTATACCCTGGAATGTGAGCAGGAGATGCAGGAAACCCATGTGAGTGCTCATAATGCAGTCCCCTTTCTCTCTTCATGTTGACCTCTATTCCTGTAGCTGCATTTGATTTCTGCCAGGCTTTTCATGGCCCCGTGTGGCAGCACAGTCCCAAATTAATAAGGATCTGTGTTGACAGCTGCTTCAAAACCTTCTGGCCCATTTCAGGGCTTTTTTTTTCCCTTGTGCACAGGATGTTGGATGCGGCGCCCCAGGATTTCTTCTGGTGTTCGCTTTCCTGGGCAGGCTCAGGGAGTCTCTGGTTTTTGCTTTCCTTTGCAAATTAACTGCTGCAAGGACAGTTTTTTGTTTGCTGTTCAGTTGTGGCTACTGAAGGATTGAAAAGGAAATGCCTCCTGTTGTGCTCTACCATGCAGGAGAGCTCTGTCTAGCTCTCTTCTTGAATGTGACTTAAAAATGGCATTGAAAATGTGCTTCAAGGTGTGCTTGTTGTGTTCTAGTCATCATGACAGCATTTATTAATTAATTTGCTCCGATTTTTTTTGCCACACACTGGCTGGGGTTTTGTCCTCCTTGCTTTTGTTATTGCAGGAAGGTTGAAGTTTCACCATCGTGGTGCTTCCACAAATTACTTTTGAGAATTTGCACGCCATCTGTGTGCAATAATAAAGCTTTTAGCAACTCCAGATTGCCATGCTGGTGGTGGGGAGTGTGGATGAAAGCCAGCCCAGTGAATTAAGGTCATGTCCCTACTGGGGACAGAAAGCAAGCTCTAGGTAAAACGATCTAGACAATCCCTGGGAGAGGCATCTGGTGCTGGTAGCACTTTGGCAATCACAGTTATGGCTGTTAATCTTCAGGCTTCCAGCCACTGAAAGGTAGCAGAAGACACATGGGGACTCACTCCAGGTATGAACGGACACCTGCAGGAAAAATACTGCATGTTCTTGACAGGCATAGGTGGATGGAAGGTGGTGTTGAGTAGAAAGCGCGTAAAGCGAGCCAGACAGGCTAAAAAAGATAAATAATCATGATACCAAACAAAAGAGACAACAGCCACTTCTCAGACAAATTTTAGAAAGGATTAACACAACTACTGAATCTCTCAGTGGAGAAGTTCTTCATAATAGCAGCATTAAAAACCTGACATTTACAATATTGAGGAGAAAATAAAAAGCTTTTGGATATAGGTCTGTGTGGGAGGAAGTAATGTTGAAAGGAAAAAAACCATGAACTGTTGTACCAGATAAATACACTATATTAAGAAAATTACAACATGAGAGGGACATCTTGTGGCACAAATAAAATAAAAAATTATAGTCCAGTGTCAGGAGGAGTATCCTGGAATGTTACCCCGGGGTCACCATTTCTGGGAGAAATCCCAGACCTGGTAAGAGATTAATTTGTTCCAGTCTTTCTTATAGCAGGACTCCTGCTACCCACTTTCTCATCTTCCCACCTTTTTGTCTCCATGAAATGAGGATTATAGAACACAGATGTTCTACCAAATATACTCGTCTGTCTTGGTGCAAATGATGCTAGTTTTTAATGAAGAAATAGATTAAAATGTCACTACCGTTATTTGACTGAATGTGTTGTCATCGATAGCATAAAATGTGACAGAACCTTAGCTGTGGGTGGTTAACACTTATTTTCCACTTGTATCACAATCATATTTCCATATGTTCCTATAAATTAAAAAGAATACATTGAATTTTCAGGAGTACAGAGGGCCATGACTGTGTACAATCAACTGAAATGGAACCTACCATGCATCTGTGCATCACAGTGTGAGATGGTGTAGCCTTGTCAGTGTGCCTGAACTTCAAGATCCCTTGTTTGATTAGTTTGGATCACATGGTGATAAAAGTTTAATTATCTTTTACAAGCAGTACTTTTCCCAAGAGTTTTCATTGTAACTTTGAATAATTTCTTGAGTACTTTTCATTGCCTTAGATGAGGTGGTGCTGTACCGTGGTGCAGAGTGGGAGAAGTCTCTATACCCCAGCAGTATTTTCAGCCTCACGGACCTCAGCCACCTCAGCCACACATTTTGGTGTCTTTAGGAGTGGTTCTCGTGGTGGGCTGGTGGTGCACCCGAGCAGAGAGCTGGGGGAGCAGGCACTGTACCCCAGTTACCTTCTGGGTGCAGTTTGCACCCTTGGGCCACTTTGGGCTGGCTTCTGGGGCAAGGGCAGGAGGAGGAGGTGGAGCTACTGCTGGTTTGGGTGTTTCAAGCAAACAGGAGTAAGTTGGCAAGAGCACTGAGTGGAGTCATTGCTCTCAGCTTCGAAGAAACAATAGAATGTCAGTTAAAGGAAAAAACAGACGTGGCTCTTCTACAGAAATACCTCGGCTCTATGGGCATTCAACTTTTCATAAAAACCTGAACACTGGGGAGTTTTTGATTTCATGGTGCAGCTTCTGTTTAAAAATTTCAGCAACCAGATGTTGTTTTGGTTGGGTTCAGTATTTCCATTGCTACCTCATTTTTATGTATCTGAGATAGAAAGTTTAATGTATGTTGTTTCCTTGGGGATGTTTATAATGTGTCTATTTGTGCCCAAGGATCCAGAAATACTATTCGAATCAATCGGTATGTAAATCATTCTCTGCTTTGGAAAGATAGGAGATCATTTCTCCAGCAGTAATTCAATCATAGCTTGTTTTTTGTAAATCCACAATACCCTGGCCTAAATTTAATTCAAAGTTTATGTTTCCTAGCTACAGTTCTAGTACTTCAGTCATCATGAGTAGAAACACCATAAATTGTAAAAAAAATTATGGACAATAGTAAAGGGATCTTTTCTGGGTTAAACATAGGGCAGAATCCCCAAATTTTTGTTTTCAAACATTTGTATGAGTCTGAGTAAAATCTGCCAAGTCATGCTGTTGTCCAGCACAGACTTTGGCCAACACAAGTGTATCATGAAATGTTTTTTCTACTTACCGGTTAGCTAAAAACCTGAGGGTTGCATCTTGATTGCTTTGACATCTACCCCTTTGGCCTCAATTAATTTCCCGTTAGGTATTCTGCAGAGTGACCGATGTTTAGCTTAGGTTAACGGAAACCTTGGGTTTGTTGGTACTGGTTGAATTCAGTGTGTGGACTCAGGCTTGTAAGGATGCCAGTTGCACACTTTCATGTCTGACTAAATGATTTTGATTGCTGAAGAGCTTCACCCCAGTTTTTTACTGGTTTGATCCATTCAAATACAAATTCCTGTAGCAAGGGGCCTGTCCTAAGCGTTGGCGGTGGAACTGTCAGGGTCAGAGGATGAGCTCCCACATACCATGGGAACGTGTTTTCCAGCCTGTCAGTTGAAGCTCTTGACAAACAATAAACAAGAGCTGTACCTTTTATGCCTCTCCGCCTTCAAAGAGGTTTTTCTGGTTAAATAGTGAGGTGGTATTAACTTAGGGTGTGAATACAAGTTGGAGTGTTGTGCTGTGAATCTCTCGCGTGTTTGCTGGCTGGAATGTCGCTGGGTTTTCTGTTCTGGTGTCGGATGTCCCAGGGACTGTCAGGGACAACAGCGATGCCTTTGTGTTCTGTGTATATATGTATGTGTGGAGGGAGGTGCCTGCCTACCTGGAGCATCATCTGGATTAATGGTGGGACATCGTTCTCAGCTTTGCCCTTGGTTTCAGGTGTCTCCTAAGCAACACACACAATACCTAGGAAAGGCACGTTTATTCCCGACTAGGTATTTCCCCAAAAGGGCTGGGATGGAAAAGCCTTTAAGTGACGACGAACCGCGTGAATTCAGGGCGGTGATGGACGGTTGGCGCTCGCCGTGCAGGGGTGCAGGAGGAGGAGCGGGCTGCGCGCTGGGTGTGTGTCCCTGCGGCACCGGCGGCGCGGGGACGGGCAGGGCTGGGACCCGCGTGTGCTGCCGGGGGCGGCGGGGTCGCGCCGGGTGAGGCTCCCACCGCCACCGGCCGCCCGTGGAACCGCCTCGCCGAGCGCCCCGGGAGTGCGGACCCGCCTTCCCGAGGCTGCGGCCGGCGCTGCCCGGCTCCCTGCGCGCTGGGGCGGGCGGATGGGGGCCGGGGCTGCGGCCCCACTCCCCGCCGGGTCCTCGCTGCGCCGCGCCCTCCCCCGCGCTCCCGCCGCCTCCCTCCCCTTCCTCCCGCCTCCCCGCCCCCGGCTCCGCATCGCCGCGGCCGGAGCACACGCCGCCCGCCCGAGGATGCTCCGCGCTTTTGTTCCCCCGCCGCAGGTAGGGCCGGGGCGGCGGGGCCGGGCTGGCCCCGGCCGGGCAGGGGGCGGCGGCGGGGCCGGGGCGGCGGCGGCGGGGCCGGGAGAGGCGGCGAACAAAAGCGCCGTGCAAAATGGAGCCAGCGGAGAAGGGCTGGACCCCCGCCCTCCCCGCCGCGCATCCCCCCGCCCGGCTGCCGGGGCTCCGGGGAGGCGGCATCGCCTCCCGCTGCCGCCGGCGGGGCGTGGGGAGGGAGCGGGGCTGCAGCCGGGGCCGGCGGGGAGCGCTGAGCAGGGCGTGGGGAAGGAGGGGAGCGGCGGAGGTGGCAGCGCGGGGGAGAGGCGGTTCTGTAAAGCACTTTCCCCTTCTCTCTGTCAGCTTTTGGGAGGACTCTCGTCCTGACTCGGTGGAGGTTCCTCTCCCTCTTCCCCCAGCCTCTCATTCCTCCTCGGCGCTCCAGCCCACCCAGGAGGGCATCAGTATCAGCCCTCTCCCGTGTGCCGGGGAAGTTGCTGACATGCCTGCCGCTGGGTCCCGGTGCACCGGCAGCGGCGGGGAGCCGGATTTAAAGGGGAATTGTGCTGCAGACAATGCACAGCAGCAGCATCTGGAGCAGCCCTGGGGACCGGAGCTCCGGTTTTGACATTGCTGCACACAGAGCACCAGCCGCAATGACAGCAGCTGCCTGGAGTGGCTGCAGGCAGCAGGCAGGAGCATGAAGTAGAGAGATCACTGCAGTGCTCAAGATGAACTCCTCTTTGGTTGGCAACCAGAGTGGCCGGCCCTTCTGTCTCCTGGCCATTAGCTATTTGGAGACCATCAATTTTTGCCTCCTGGAAGTGGTAATTATTGTGTTCCTCATGGTGCTGATTATTTCGGGCAACATTATTGTGATATTTGTCTTTCACTGTGCACCTCTGCTGAACCACCACACCACCAGCTACTTCATCCAGACTATGGCGTATGCTGACCTCCTGGTGGGCGTGAGCTGTCTGGTGCCTTCTTTGTCTCTGCTGCACTATCCTATTGTTTTAAGTGAGTCCTTGGTTTGCCAAATCTTTGGTTATGTGGTATCAGTGCTGAAGAGCGTCTCCATGGCCTCCCTGGCCTGCATCAGCATTGACAGATACATTGCCATCACAAAGCCGCTGACCTACAACACGCTGGTTACCCCGTGGAGGCTGCGAATCTGCATATTGACCATTTGGGTCTACTCCTGCCTGGTCTTCTTACCCTCCTTTCACTGGGGAAAGCCTGGATATCATGGGGATGTGTTCCAGTGGTGCGCCAGTTCCTGGAACACCGATCCCTATTTCACCCTCTTCATTGTGGTGATGCTCTATGCCCCGGCCGCTTTCATCGTCTGCTTCACCTACTTCAACATCTTCCGCATCTGCCAGCAGCACACCAAGGAGATCAACGAGCGGCGGGTGCGCTTCAGCTCCCAGGACGGGGAGGCTGGGGAGGCCCAGCCCTGCCCGGACAAGCGCTATGCCATGGTCCTCTTCCGCATCACCAGTGTCTTCTACATTCTGTGGTTGCCCTACATCATCTATTTCCTGCTGGAGAGCTCCAATGTCTATAGTAACCGCGTCGCATCCTTCTTGACCACTTGGCTTGCCATTAGCAACAGTTTCTGCAACTGTGTCATTTACAGTCTCTCCAACAGTGTCTTTCAGAAGGGGCTGAAGCGTCTCTCGGGGGCCATCTGTGCCTCATGTGCTAGACAGAGGGTAGCTAAGGACTCCTCTACCTCTAGGAGCAAAAGATCTTCCAATGGATGTCATGTCTAGGACGCCTGTCAGCTGGACTGGAAAGTGCAGGGACAATTGCGTAGATTGCAAAGTAACTTAGATATGATTTTAAGATACCCAGATTTGCAAAAAGGTTTCTGAGAAATGCTGCTGACACAGAAGAATCAGGAGCACATATCGTTGTGGTTTCTCTTTAAAAAATGATTGCTGTGGAGGAGGCTGTGGAGTTTCACCTCCACATTCATTTTAAAGAATAAAGCTGTATCTTGACACTTACCTCTCCAGCTGGTGTGACTGAATGGAGTGGGTGTCTGAGAGCTTCGGCAAAATGTAGTCTTTCTTACAGCTTTACTGGGTTCTTTGGAAATTCGTGCTTCACATGTAAATGATAGATCTGAAGTGGAAATGTCACAGTCTATGGTATATTACAGGGATTTTTTTAATATATGCCAAAGTATATTGATACAATGTTCCAGCGTCAGAACAGAAGGGGCCAAACAATTTGTTTTTCAGTGCTACCTAGACAGGACTTGTAGAACAGAAGTGAACAATGTGACCATTTCAGTGTGAACTCTGTTAATGAGCCATGAGTGCAGCGATGTGATCTGGGCAGTCATACTGTTAGGGCTGATCTGGCTTTCGTGCCCCATTCCCCTGGTAGGATGCATGTTTGGATCAGAGTGCGGCATCTGCATTTTCCTGTTTGTTGTGAAGTAAGAAGAAAAACTTGGATCAGACCAAATTTAGCAGTTAAATAAAATGTGTTTTGATAAGCTAAGAGAAATACGTGTTGCTTTATGATACTAGAGTTGTGGCAGCCACTCAAGGATGATGCCAACATGTGAAAATTGTTCTCAAACCAGTGGAGAAATGCCACGGGTTTTTTATGTGGAAATTTTCTCAAGAACAACTTTAAAAATAACATGTCCCCCTTTTTTTTTTTAATCTAAATTCTTCTGATATTTTACATACTGGAACTTAAGGGGAAAGGAAAGAAAACAATTGTCTTCTAAACAGCTAAGGGAACTATGTTGTAAATTTAACTGTAGTATTTGAGTTATTCATAAGTGCACAGAGCTAAATCAGAGACATTTTTCTTTAGCCTTCATGGGATTAAAGATGGTTCAAATATAGCAGGAGCTAAATCCTGTTGGTGAAAGCGTATCTAACTGGTCAGACAAAGGCAGTATCTGAGAAACCAAATCTCATTGACCAGAGCTTGTTCAAGCTAGCCTAGATTAAATGTTTTGAGTACTGTCATGCAGTTAAGAAGGCAGAATGGCCCTCAAGTTGCTGAGTTTTTCCTAAAGAATATCCTTGTCTTTTGACTGACGCCATTGTGGAAATGAAAGTGAACCAAGTATTCCTGTAGTGGTGGATTGCAGTGTCACCCTGTCCCTGGTGAGGGGCTGTCCCTCTGTCTCTCCTGTTCTGAGAGCAGGTTTTGCCCCCGACCATCTGCCTTCCATGTCCCTCCTTGTGCTTCCCGTCACTGCCTTGGGTTGCTGAGTGGGGAATTCCCTGAGCTCCTCTGGTACAGCTGGTGTGCTCTTAGTCACAGTGGGAATGAAAAAAGGATAGGGAAAAATAATGTGATATTTTTAGAATTGGGGTAATTCTCTTGGCCAAAGGGAAGGCTCTGTTTTTGTTAATTGATTTCAAGTCTACGTTTTTCTAGATCAAGATCATATTTTTAATACTCTGCCCTGTCCCTCCTGCAAAATCCCCCCTCCTCTCTGTTGTGCTGTGAGCCCTGGCCTCTCTATGCCTTGCCCCGGAGGATACCAGCTTGTCTCTGCCCCATCACATGCCACGATTGCTACAGCCTGGCCTTGCTGCCCATCCACATTTGCTCTAGTATGGTCTCGTGGGGCTGCCAGTGAGGAAATGGGGAAGGAGAGAGAGAGTAGCAGGATGAAGCATTCCTGACATGGCACGCTGGTACACTTGAGTTCCTCTCCTGGATGTGTGTGTACCTGTTCTGGGGAGCATGGGGCAGAGCCTCCTGCTGCTGCTGCCTCCTTCTCTTGGAGGGCCCTGGGGCAAAGCATGTAAGTGGCATCTTGGTCTGCTTCCAGCTATTTCATCCATAGTCCAAACCTCTCAAGATAAACATCCTCCTCAGTTCATCTGAAATTTTAAGAACACAGGTTGTCTAAACCCTGCTGCCTTCACGCCACCGTTTCTTGCTCTCTTTGTAGCACAGAGCAGAGCGTAGAGCCGGGGTTTGTGCTGGATCCTCGCAGGCGCCCGGGGTGATTTGCTCGGCAGAGCCCTTGCAGTCGGAATTTTGGTTAGACACAGACAGCCGTGGGGGCAGCACAGGGGTGGAGTGACTCATTTGTAAAAAAGTGGGATAATAAGCTCACAGCACATCATGGCTGATTGTTCTCAGGCGGTCTGTGGGTACTATGGCAAAGGTGGGCTTTGGGGAACAATTCAAGGGCTTTAGTCCCTCATGTCAAAGTGTGTGTGTGTGGTATTTTTGGAACAGCCTCTCAGGTAAACTCCCAGTAGCTTTTCTTTGACTCTTCACCTTATCTAACGTTTCCAAGTCTTTGAAATGATGCAGTGTATCATTGAAATAGCATTTGATTAAACTTAACAGAAGAGAAGAATCTGCTGGAGCCTAAAACCTTAGAAATGGCAGTTTCAGGTTTAAGTGGAAGCTGGAAAGCAAAGATTGTTACTTTTGGTGTTTTTTATGGCTAAATAGACAGTTTAAATAGGAGCATTGTGTGCTAGTTTTTGAGAATTTGGAAAGTTTTTGAAACTGGTAAGGGGTCTAAATCATGGCATAGAGATTTGACTGGAGCTGAAGCAGTTGCTACTTCAGCCCTGAGCCTGGAATTGCACTTGGAGCGTGGTGGCTGATCCAGATGCAGATGCATTCTTGCAGCTGTTGCTGCTTTGCAGCGAAGGTTCAGTTCTAACATTCCTGGTGGCCAGGCTGTTTTCAGTTGCCTTACTCATCTCCAAGTCTTCCTCAGTTCAGACGTGTTCTGTAAGAGGTGAAAATCAGAATCTGGAAGTCTGCAAGAGATGAGGATGGAGAGGATTTGCAGCCAAATGATGCGTTCAAGTTTCATCCACTGTACAGACACTTTTAGTGTTGCCTCAGTAGCTTAGTTTTAGTGCCAAATATTTCTCTTTTTGTCTGTGTTAATTTATTGACATTTAAAAATTTTAAATTGTGTTTTTTCCCTCTAAGTTAATTTAATGTTGACGTAGTATGTGTAGTATGTGTTTAGCTGTTTTAAATATTTATAACATTTCAGTCTCTTGTCTTCAGTGAAATTGCAGGGAGCGAATTCTGTTCACTGTGCCAACAGTGAGAAATAATTTTGACAAACATTACTTTGTTTCTCAGCAGTGCATTGATCATCTTTTGTCATGCAACCAGCACAGGCACAGGAGTCCTTCCCATCACAGTCCCTGCTAGGAATGGTCAGGCAGCAAACTTTCCAGTTGGATCATTTTCATCCTTGCACATATGAAATGAATCCTCTCCTGGTGCTGTCTGTGTCTGGGTGCTTTGGAAATCAGTGGTGAGAGCATTGCACAGATAAATGCCACACTGAGGAGAGGACAGAAATCAAATTGCATCTTCATAAAAATGGGGTTGTGATATGATTAAATGAACTAATTTTGACGTTTCATCTCAGACTATAAATTTATTTTTTTATTAGAATTATCTGCCTCACTTTCAAATTAAGCTGCTGGAAGGTTCAATTTGTAGGATGCAATTTGGAGGCTCTTTTTAGTGCCACGGGAAGGATTTCTATACTCAAAACCTCTCAGAAGGTGGTAATTTGCTTCATGTAGAAGTGTTTGTTGATTTTTTTTTTTTTTTAAGATTACTGGAAGTTTAGGTTGCGATTATGTCGTCATTTTCCAAATAGACTGGGAAAATATCTGTGAAATACTATTTTTTTTGTGATCTCAATCAAGGAACAGTATTTTTAAACTCAACAGAAATCTTCTGTGTGAAACAAAAGTTTTGCTATTATCTACTGTCAAATTTTTTTTTAATTAAATGTTACCAGTTTCTACAGTCTTTATTTGTTGTTGGGGAGTTTGTACTTGTTTTTAAGTTTCTTATCGCTCAGAAATGTTTCTACTACTTGGAATTCTGACATGGCTCAGTGTCAGAGTGCCAAGGGGCAGTTTTGGATATTTGTCACAAATCTTTGACAGGAAGAAAGGGGTACAAAGTACTGAGGCACAGAGAATTGCAAGAGACACAGAATACCCAATGGCATTGTTCCCTCCTGCTCATATAAAGACTTTATGTGTGAGAATCCTAAATTTCAGTTTGTCTGTTCTGAAACAAAAGATTTCCAAGGCCCGGATGTGATACGAGATGGAAACACTCTGTGTGCAAATTCAGTGTGCAGAATTTTTGCTATTTATTGTGGTGTTCCCAAGTGCTGTGATGATCAAGGCAGTAACTCCATGAGTCAGGAAGTCTGAAACATTTCAGTCTGATCTTACTTCACATCAGGGTTTGAAGTTGACAGAACTTCTAATTCAGATTGGTGCTTCAAAAAGTATTTCTTAGGAACCAGTATGTCAGCATAGGAATCTGCCTTCAGACTATACAAACAAAAGACCCTTCTAAAATTTTTCTCATTCATCTGTTTTAGATAATTTTAATTTAGTAAGAGGAAGTGGAGGTTTTGGAGGGCTTTTTTTTCTTGTTTTAGCACGTGTTTGGTTTTGAGTTCTTGAAGCACCTGCTGAAACATTTGCCTGACTTGACCCTTATTTTATTGTTTGGTTTAGAAATGTTTCTTCTTCCCTTCCATGACTTTGCAGAATACGACCCATCCTTCCCATGGTGTCTTTCAAGATGAACTCGGATTTTAATCCAAGTTTATCTAAATGTTATCTTTAATATTCCTTATACAGAGAATGCTGTTGTGTGTATGGGGCTGTGGTCAGGCCAGACCTTGGGAGGCTGCAGCTGGTCGGGTTTTACAGACCATCAAAGCAAACAGCCCTTCTTCTGGGAGGATGGGAGAATGTCCCATTTTCACTACAAAGAAGTGTGTTCTCCTGGCTTCTAGGGTGATGTCTCATTTCCAGTTGTTATTTCCATTATTGCGTGTGCATTGCAGAGGTAGTGCTTTGAAAGATGTTCCTGCACATAAGCAAAGGCATTTAATACTAAAGTTACATTTTTGGAAGGGGATAGGTCTCCATAATTAAAATTTAGTAAGCATAGGACCAGGTGCAGTTGTATTTAGAGAAAGAAACTGAAAGTTGTGGCCGATGGAAACAAAGAGAGGAAACCCGCTGGAGGTCGGTCAAAACAATGGAGTATTTAATGGGGGTCCTTTTCTTTACAATACACACTTTTTTAAGAAGTGGAGTTTACCCTTCTTGCTTTTGCTTTGCTGCTCCCTGGAGGCAGCTCCTCTGAGCCTGGGGTCTCCCACACCCAGCCCAAAGGGATTCCCTGCAGACCTGGGGTGACGATCAGCCCCTCATTTGAGTTCAGGTAATGTCAGTCCGTGTCATGGTTATCTGTCTTAGGTGTTCCAGCCACAGGGTGGTAATCTGATGGGATATACTTTGTTTGGTCAGCTTTTCAAGTTTTTTTTCCTGTGACATTGTTTTCTAGACAGGTGAAATGTTTGTTTATATAGGCAGCTTTCCTGGTGGTTCTCCACGCAATATTGAGTTCTGTTATCTGTCAGTTCTTATTCCTATTGCAGAGTGGGAAACAAGCCACAGTCCTTGTCTGCTCTGCAGGAATTCAGTGTGGCTGCAAATGGAGGTGTTTGTGGGTCTCACCCATACCCATTTGCATCTCTTGAGCTTTAGCAGTTAATGAAAATGTTAACAGAAGTGATGTTCCTGTGTCCTGGTCCAGGTTGTTTCTTTACAGCCTCAGATGTCCTTCAGCAATCTGTGCAGTCAGAACTGATCCTCAGGCTGGTGATTTTGTGGTTGTTTCAGCTGAGAAACAGAACTTGTTAAAGTCATCTTTGTTTTGTCCTGAAGCTGTTTTGGGGGAATGTTGCAATCCCTGAGCTGATCACAGGATGTGCAGGTTCTGCTCCAGGAGAGCCCAGGAGGCACCAGGTCCCTGTGGGACAGACCTGTTTGTGGGTTGGTAACCAGTAGCTTTATTTGCTGAGAAGTTTTTAGAAATGCTGAATGGATGCACATTGCATTAGATAATGATTAGAGTAGGGGTTTGGAGAGGCACCCATGTTTGGAAGGGAGCAATCGGGGAATGCTCCACCTGCCTGTGCGTGGGGCCTGAGGTGCAGCACGGGGGGTCGGAACAGAGCAGGGAGTCCAGACTTTCTGTTCTGACTTCTATTTATGAATTTGTAAGATGAGGATAGTAATTTTGTAATTCAAAGCTTTGGCTTCTTTCTGATGGTCATTACTGGAGATCCTTTCATTAAAAGGTGAAATAAATTTGAGTGGCTCCTCATGAAGATGAACTCAGATCTTGCTGTGCATATGCGAGTCATTCTCAGTGTGACAGAGACCATGTGAATCAAGCAATCAAATGCTTAATAAACCAAGTCATTACATTTATGGTAAATTGAAAAAAGTTCTTCTGGGATTTCATCTGTAAGTGAATCCTTGAAAATCAATAATTAGATTAGTAAAGGATGACATTTTAATATGCTGGCAGGAATATAGAGGGATTTGTCAGGGGAAGCAAAACCAGACTTTGCACTAAAGTGGCTTAGGTATATTTATAGTGCTAGTGATTCTGTGTGTGTGTGTGGAATCTTTGGACTATTTTAATATAACGTAAGGCTTTGAGCTTTAGCAAACTCAAGTTGCTCGTTTTATGGAGTTACATTAGTACCACACTGTGAAGTATTTTTAAATATTAGCATTACTGAGTATTAAAAGTATTTCATAAAACATTTTTTAAAACGTTTTCTGTAGATGCTGTCGAATGAATTGATGTTTAGTGTACAAAGAAACAAAACCTGAGGGCTGTAAGGTACCTGTATGTTTCTGATCACCTCGGTTTTTGAGGGGTTAGGTGTTTCTTGAGGTTAAATTGTCATTAAAATCTGCTAAAAATACTGATGCAGTTAATCCTCTCAGAGAACAGAAAGCAGCATTACCTCCAGTCATGCTTTTGAACTGTCTGAAAGGATTTACAGTCATTGTATTGTCTTGACAGACTCATGTCTTTAGAAATGCTGTACAGCACAGTCTTTTGCAAGTTCCTATGCTGATACATTTCTCTCCATATGTAACCTTTGAAATCTAGTTTCTATTGTTATTCTAGCATGTAAACACTAGATTCAATTTTGTATTCCTCTAATGAATGCAACAGGATGGAAACACATTTGCAATTGCTAATGGTGAGCTTTTTTACTGTTCTTAATACTCGTGGGTATGTCTTTTCTTCAGGGATTTCAAAACTGTATTCGTACCTTTTAAAATTGTTTTTTTCACATGCTGTTTACAATTAAACCACGAGCATGGGAGGCTGTGCGTGCATGTGCTTTTAGGTTGCTTTGCTGAAGGAAATACAGTGGAGTGATCTTACTTTAAAACTTCTCTGTTGCCCAGAGAAGCTGTGGCTGCCTCGTCCCTGGAAGTGTCCAAGGCCGGGTTGGACGGGGCTTGGAGCAACTTGGGATAGTGGAAGGTGTCCCTGCCCATGGCAGGGGTTGGAACTGGATGATCTTTAAGGTCCATTCCAATCCAAACCACTCCATGGCTCTGTGATGCTCATTTTTCCTTGTGTCCCACCTGTCTCCTTACACCTTTCACAGTACCTGATACAGCAGAAGCCACCAGTGGGGTTATTCTGGTGTGTTCTGTGGAGATCTGACATTGTCAGAGGTCGTTATAAGGAGTTTTGTTTGGGAGACAATCCAGCTCCTTACACAAGTAGTGTTCCAACTGGTAGTTTTTTCCTGAATGTCAGTGAAAAGGCCAAGAGTAGATAAAATCACAGGTGAGAATGTGTATGTGTGTGTCTGTAAGAACTTCGTGCACCTTTTAATGCTAGAAATTGTTTTGTATTGAAAGATGAGAAAGAGCTGTGAGCGTCGAACCCCTGCTAGGAAGAACTGCAAAGAAACCTCCACCAAAGCAGATTAGAAAAGCAAACAGGTGAATTAGAGGCAGTCTGACCCTCGAGACTCTCTAATTCTGGTTTAGTTCTGACACAGTGGGGACTGTCAGGGTGGGCTCCTCGATGGTCCTTGGCTCTGCTGGGTCTGCTCTGGCTCAAACAAGAAAAGGGTGTTCTCATGCACAAGGCAGCTGAGGAAGAGTTGATGTTGGATCTCCAGAATTACCTGTGTTGTGCCAACTCAGAACTGTTGTTAAAATACGGGGGAGAGGGGTTCTTCCACCCCATCATTTTAATAGACATTTCTGTAGCTGATTTTTCAACTACAACTAATAATAAGAAAAACTACAGTTGAGCCAAAAATGACAGATGTTACTTATTTAAAATAATACTTGCATATTTTTAATTATTAAATGGAACTAGATAAATTGGAAGCATGTAAATATCTGATTCTAAATCTTTGCATAATTATTTCAAAGAGGTAATTTTGCTATGAGCTATTAAAACTCCAAGAAATGTATTACTCACTTTTGAGATGGTGTGTGCCCCAGCTGTGTCATACATCTCTTGGCTTGTTTCCTTTTTGCTGTAGATGTACATACATATATATATTTGTGTGCTGTGCAGCTGTACAGTCACTGCCATGTTAAATTGATTGCTTTCAAATAAGTATATCTGTGTATTTTACATATGTGTGTGTATGTATCCCCAGACAAGCAGTTTAACACCGCAGTGGTTGTACAGCCACAGAGTTTAGGGCTTTGTACAATATGTAATTTTAAGAATGTCAATGTGGTTCTTAGCGGATTTTATAAACACTTTTCTGAATCTGTTATCAGCACTTCCCATCCTATGAGAAACTGCACATTTTTCAGTGATTTTTCCACTGGTTACATTTTTGTCTGCCATTTGTTCTGGATTGATGTAATCTTGATACTACTAAAATTTCAAGGGCTGTTGACGCATTTCACATAGCCTGGGATTGCCTGTTCTCCAAATATATGGATCATGCATCAACAGTACTAAGTAGCCTTACTGTTTTGCCTAAAAGCCTAGCTAATTTATTTAATAATCTCTCTTTAAAGAGAGGTCTCTGGAAGGGATGGCATATTTTAGGATGCTCCTTCTCTTTCAAGGGGAACTCGGAATTGACTAGCAGTACTTGTTGATCAGTGATATTATTGTAGCCAAAGGATGCATGGGTGGTTTAATAGGAAGTTTTTGCTTCAAGTTTCTTGATGAAATGTAGTGTTCTACAGAGCTGTGTGAAGAGTGTAGTTTTTTATTCTGAAATGCACTTGTACACTTTATTTGAAAGGTCTGAATGGATCATAAATACATTTAAGAAATAAATGATACGTCACATGTTTTCACGGCTTGTCTCGGATGACTTTTATGTAACTGTGCTGCTGAAGGTGTGTTCCCTGGCACTGGGTGGGGCTTTTTCCCTTGTCTTGATTGCTCTAAATAGTCTTGTAGTAAGTGCAGGAGCAGGAGAGCCTTCCAGCGTGGTTTGTGTTTATGCTTTACCCATACATGCTGCAGGGCACTGTAGGCAAACTCCTCGCTTTAATTTTCCTGTGGGAAACTTGAGCCCTAAAAGGAAACGAACAGGACCAAAGGGCTGGATATCACAAGGGATTCGCTTTTATTTTTAGAATTGCACTATATTGCCATATTTGGCCTGAAACTATGCTGTATCAATGCACTATTGTATCCAATTGCAGTGTCTAACCAGTCCAAATTTGTCTAAATTATTCAGGTTTTTTACACAAATACTCTTTATCTGTGAGTGTCCTTGGTAAGTGCTGACTCCAGGTAACACATTCTGCAGGCAGCATTCCTTGTGGGAAGTTAAGTACATTACTCTGAAAGCGTGCTTTGTGTCACTTCCTTAAGGTCTCAGTAACAGGTGTAATTCCTCTTACCAAAACCTTCTCCAGTGGTTTGGGCAAAGACAAATGCAGGAAGTGTACTCTGTGTAAAAATGAATGTAAATATTGCTTAATAAAAGTAATTATGGGAATGCCATCAGCCTGCAAAATAGACCTGGTGGCACAGGATCCTGCTAACACTCAAAATAGCTGTCGAAAGACCATTTAATGTTTTTGAATGTACTTAAAACGTACAGATCTGCTCAAAATAACTTATCCCCATCGTATAATATTACCCTTGCTGCTGCCCATGAAAGCTGCAGAGAATTTTGGCTCTCTCTGCTTGTTGGATCTGCTGGAATCTGTCCCTGGTGCACTCCAGGGTTGCTTGTCCATGCCTTGCAGCAACACACCACGTGCTGATCCCACCCTGGGCAAAGCAAGGAAAATTCCACTGATGGATTGAGACTCCAGACCCTTCCCACAGTAATCTCTGACCGTGTGGCAGAATTCTTGCAGTCAGTGGGACCTTCCTAAGGAATAATTGAAATGTGGAAATGGATCCATTGTGGCAAGAGTGAGAGTCAGGCACAGTTTGGGTTGGTGGTGGGTGTGTTAGATAACTCACCCAGTGAGGAAAATTCCAGTTTGGAATCATTCTGCAGGTTGGGGCAGGAGGAACCCAAAGTTTGGTCCCCTCACCATTTCTCCATTTCTGTGGTGGTTCTGAAGCCAGCCTGTGTCCAGGTCAGGGTTTGTGTTATACCCCCAGGGGATTTTCTCCAGGAGCCTGGTTCGACAGAAGCTGATCTTTGGGTGATGAGCCGTTTCCAGCAGGCAGCTTCCTCTGTTCTCTGGAGGTTTCTTATTTCATTTTTTTTCGTCACAGGTCTTGTCCTTTAGCAATTCTTTGCTGCTGCTTCTTCTTCATCCTTTTGGGTTTATGTAGGGGATTAGGAGGAATAAACCTGAGCTGCTGAAAACTGCAAGTAGATCAGCCCCAGCAGGAGGGAACTCCAGCTCTTCCATACCTTTAATTGTGCCTTAAGCTACAGAAAAAGCTTCTAAAGTAACACAGTCTCAGTCTGAATATGTTGATCAAGGCTGTAACTGCATGACATGGTTTGCAGATCCCAGGATGCTCCCTGGAAGATCATGAAAATACATGGAAAATGTCTTTTAAATGTGTCAGGTTTAGGAGGTGGGAGCCAATATGCTTTTATATGCAGCCTGACAGAATAAATGGGCTTTTCCCAGCTGGACTGCCTCCTGGTTTCCATAATTACTCACGTAGTTTCTGTTTAAATCAACTGGAGAGGAAGGCTTCAATATAACTTGCCTAATATTTTAAAGTGCATGAAAGAGGGGGAGGAAGGGCATATTGTGAGTCTGAGCATCTAGATTTTCCTGCTTTCCTTCAGAGCAGTAAACTGTTATGAGAATTTTAATCTTCACTACACTTGCCTCAGTTCTCATGGCTGGTTTCCACTCTGTTTTCTTTATTACTTTCTTTTTCTTCCTGTCATTCTTAGCTTTCTATTTTTCAATCCCAGTTTGTGAAGGGTGTGGGTTCAGAAGGGTTTCCTTCAGTTTCCAGTCCCCTGAAAGCATGAGAAATTTCCCATTGAGCCAATTCTCACAGCAAGGTATAAAAATAGGAGTAAAGAAAAGGTTACACAATGCTTGGATTGCAGCAGTTTGTACTAATGGGGAGATTTCAAAGCCATGGTTTGAAAAACATTTTTTAAACCTTATCATTTCCGTTGATTTTTCTCTCCCCAAGCTGTGTTTCAGCTGCAGGAACTCACATTAGATTGCTTGAGGAATTGTACTGAGACACTGGAGTCAAGTGCTGACCAAGTCACGCAAAGCCAGGGAGGCCACTAATTAGTTCTTTTTAGCCATAATGAGTGATTTGTTTGAGAATCCTCTCTTAAGAGTTTCCAAGCAGATGCTTTGGTCTCTGCTGTTAAATAAGTGGCTTAAAAGGCAAGTGGATTTGAGATTATTTTGCCATTGCAGCAGAACACAGGTGATTCTCAGGAAACCCATTTGTGTGGTACCACAGATGCTGCTGGCAGTGGCCAGGACCTGTGCTCTTGGGGGTACTTCACTGGAATTCAGTCTTGCAAACTTGAAAGGAACTAAAAGTTATCATTAAGTTTGTATTCACATGTTTAAAGTTCTCAGAATTGTTTCTGAGCTTTGTCTTTCCCTGCTTGCTAAACCAGCCGAAGTTGACAGCCAGCCATTCACATAATTGACTTAAAAGGTGTATATTTATATGAAATTTACTGAGCATTGGATTTTGTTCGTTTCTGATTTCCTTATAATGAGACAGACCTCTTTAGCATGTTAATTATTATCATTTGGAGTGCTGAACAGTACTTTTGTTATAATTTCCAAAACAATCTGGTCTTGATTCTAATAGCAGCATAATGCTTTCCTAATGAAATGTCTGTGTTAAGCCCCAGAGAGGAGCATTAACCTTGGATTAAAATCAGAAGAGAAAATGAAGCATGCTGTGGTCATTTTGTTGTTGTTTGCAAAATCGTTTTGTGAAGAAAAAGAGCTACAAGCTGTATTGAATGTTCTTTACACTGATTACATCATGTACTTTTTTTATTATCTTTTACTTCTAACCTTTTTCCATTTGCCTAACAGAAACATGGATTATTTGGATAGATTAAACCCCTTTTTCTTACTGTTCAGCTTTCCAAATGTCCAAGGCATCTGAAACTGATGGCGTCAGAGTGATGTAGAGAACACAGCTGCATCTTCCTCATGCTGAAATCCCAGCTCATACAGAACCAGTCCTTGCATTCCCTCATGTTCTCCTGTGTGACACTCTCTAGGGCTCATACTCATCTACTTTCTCTAGTTGAGTTCTGAGGAGGGGATGAGGAGTGGTTCCTCAAGCTGAACCTCAAGGACAGCATTTTGGACAGCTGCTGCTTACGGCTGACTATGACTGCTGCAGTTGTGGGATAACAGGAATGTGCCTGGGCAGTGCTGGCATTCAGGAGTTTCTGGGGGATGGCTGCATCTGCCCTGCCCTGGCCTGGAACGTGTGTGCTTGTGTGTACTCCTTCTGCCACTCCCTCACTTCCCCAGATGTGCTGAGGTACCCGAATCTATCCCAGCTGTGGTCTGCAGCTGCCAGCTCTGCTGGGGTACACTGGGTTTTGTTAAATTTAGAACAGTGCAGAGAACCCAGTGCTAATCTCCCAAGTCTCAGTCCTAGCATGTTGTAGTTTATATTCTTTTGATGTGTTTTAATTTGCATATTATTTTCTTTTTCTAATAGGAGTCTCCACAAGACAGTGCCATCACCCGAGACATCAATCGAACGTTCCCTGCTCATGATTATTTCAAAGATACTGGGGGAGATGGCCAGGACTCCCTGTACAAAATATGCAAGGTATTCTTTAAATTCTTCTGGGCTGGTTTTGGTAACTTGTATTCAACATCATCAGCAGTGTGACTGTTGGCTGAGAAGAAGGGGGATGTGTTACCATTATCTGTCACAGAGACAGCCACTGGCACCAGGCTCAGGCTGGTCTCCATTGTAGCTGTTGGGCTGGTTCTTGTTATTCACACAGGAGACCTAAAGCCTTTCTGGATTCCTCTGCACTGAAGTGTTTGGTGCAAAGACTTCACATCATTCCTGACCTGTCAGCCCGGATGAAGCAGGACAGATTATGTAACTGGAGATGACTGTGTACCTCCATCAAGGTTATAAAGCCATAGGCATGCACTGAAGCTGATCATTAAAAGGAAGAAATCAGCAAAAACGGGCAGCTCCATGTATTCAGGTGTCTCAGCTGGAATGGTTTAAGCTTCCAGCACTTTCTTTTGAACTCCTCTTCCTAATGTCCCTGTGGCACCTGTTTAGAGATAAAAGCACTCAGATAAGTGGTTTAATAGGCTGCAGCAACCTTGGTGCATCACTGTAACCAGCCACTGTATGCCTCTGTATGTCCCAGTTTGGTTCTCATACAGGTTTTCCCTTTGTTTGAATGGCAGTGGCTGCACTCCATCCATGACAATTGTGTGGAGCTGTGTTCAATGCAGTGTTCTGTTTCATTTGTGTTTGTAGCTGGAGACCGGTACAAGTAAAGTCTTGATTCTTCTTCTAGGCCTACTCTGTGTATGATGAAGAGATTGGCTACTGCCAAGGCCAGTCCTTTCTTGCTGCTGTGCTGCTGTTACATGTAAGTGGTGGGTTTACCCTCAGTTGTTTTAGATTTAAGAATGAGTATTGCTGCACATGTCTAGAGCAGACTTCTGAGCTAATAGGGCCACAGGGCACACATCCACTTATATGTTGGTCAGTAATAAAGTGATTTTAGACAGGGAAGAGTACACTGTTTAAAACTTACTGTGGTGGTTGTAAGGACTCAGCATTCATGCCCCTGTGTTCCTGTTCTAGGACCCCTTCCATTCAGGCTTGTACTCACGAGCAGTAGTAGGCATGGAATTTGTGTATAAGACAACACTGTAAATGTTTTTGTTACAGGGTTTCAAGGTCAGATTTAAGCTTTTTTTAAGATGTTTCTGTTGGAATCAGTCAGGAATACAGATGGTGTTTGCCATGTCCTGTGTACACAGAAGAGTATTTAGGACATTGAAGGGATGTCAGTTCATTAGGTCTCAGTGCAGACTGTGCTGCCTGTGGGCTGTTGTCTTGTAGGTCCTTGTGCTTCTTGGTTTGAGAGGTTAGGGAAGGATACAATAATACCTTCATATTTTTAAAAGAAACTGTATTATGCTTTTTTAAACTTAATTGCTGTTGATATAAGTGATCTCATCAGTGTAATATCCTTTAATTGCTGGTGTGTTCAGAAGCTAGAGAGAGATTTATGGTTGTCAGGAGCAAAAGTCTTAGATTCACTGATGCTTGGGAAATACAAGAGCATTAGAAATCTGTATTTATGTATTTATAGACTGTTCCATTTTAAAGTAACGTCTGCTTTTTGTCAGTGTTTCTGTTGCAAGGGTAGTTGGAACTGCAGAGTACCTGAACCCAGTAGTTCTTTGAGGTTTCTTTTCCCCAGCTGCTTTCAGCGATGTTGCTGCCACAGAGGGCTGAGCATGAAGAGTTCTCTGCAGTCTTTGGTGGAAAAGGAAGTCTGGCCTTCAGGGGAGGATTTTCCATACTGTTGTAAAGTCAGGGGAGTATACAGAAGAGATTGTAAACTCCATTCTTGTGAAACAAAAGCCAAGTGATTAATGATAACAACTTTTTAGTTCTTTGTAACTGTAATCTGAAGTATTTCCTAGATGAGCAATTAATTCTTTATTTCCTCACTGAATCAGATGGAGAAGGGCAACACTTCCTGCTACAAAACCAAATGCTTTTACTGAAACAGATGTGCTTTCTTTTAGCTTTTCATTGTCATGTGTCCCTTGCCTTAGAGAGATTCACTCTCAGGACTGAGCCATGTGTTATTCCAGAGTTCTCTCTTTAACAATACTTGTGGCTTCTGGGAATAATGTATGCATTTTAAAAAAACTAAATTTCAAATAAGTTTCTTTTTATTTGATTCTCTTTGAAGTCAGCCTTTGGAGTGTGGCTGCTAGGGAAAATAAATAATAAAAACAAATCTTGCAGAAAAGGAAATTAAGTTTCTGCGAGTCCTTCACTACTAGTTTGGAATGTTTCAGCAAAGTTTTCTGTTTTAATAAACTCCATCTGCAGATTAATAATAGAATACTTGAGATGGATGTTCTGTCCTTTATAGGAACCAGCAATTGACCTAAAGCCAGACTTTTCAACAGAAATATAAAAACTGAATTTTAAGGGCAGGGAAAAATGTCAAAACACTGATGAGCTTTCAGTGTTTCTTCAGTTTTTGGCAGGAAAGGGGCACTGAAATTTCCCAAACCAGTGCTGAGTTGTGAGATGTGGAACTTCTGTTAGCAGTTACTGGTCTCTCTTACTCATGTAATCTAATAAATAAACATCAAATTGTAATAATGTCATTGAAAAAGGTAAATAGATTGTTAAGAATAAGGGAAAGATCCTGTTTAACATCCTCTAGTAATACTTCTTCTGCCTTATTTACATAGGTGACAAAGGGTTAGGCCGGCCAAAATCTGTAAGATTCAGATTCTGATGAGTTTTGGAATAAAGACATTGGAGAAACTGCTTTGGTCTTGATGTCTGGAAGATGTATTTTTAGTTGAATGATTGAGAGGTGGCTTATTGCACTGAAATGCCATTTGCAACACTAAGCCTCATTTTGTGTGTTAGTACTCTTGTTTACATTTAAACTGGGTTAAAAAGTAGTGGCAATTCAGCCTTTCAGTCAGAGGGAGAAGGGAGGTACAGGCAGATTGAGCTGATGTGAAAGGTTTTAATGCTCGGTGCTGAATCCACTTTCCTGTCTCACAGATGCCTGAGGAGCAAGCTTTCAGTGTTCTGGTCAAAATCATGTTTGATTATGGACTCAGGGAACTTTTCAAACAAAACTTTGAAGATTTGCACTGCAAGTTCTATCAGCTGGAGCGCCTCATGCAGGTGGGGGGCTCACACGAGGAGGGTGAACGGACCCGAGCCTGCAGTTCAGTTCTGGCTGTTTCTCGTGGGGGAATGGTGTTTGTAACCTGTGAGTAAGGGTGGAGAGCGAGCACCATCCCAGGGGTTCTAGCAGAGGTCTCGGGAGCAGTGTGGTGCTGCTGGCAGGGCCTGGGAGGGCAGATGTGCCTGACAGCTGCAGTGGCTCTGCTGTGGCTCTGGTGTCAGCACAGCCACTGCCAGGTCCTGCTGAGGCAAACTCCAGGTCCTGCTGGGCATCCACCCCGGGACAAGCCTTTGGCATCCTGGGGAGGCCCCCAGGCCCGTTCCTGTCAGGCCTGGTGGATGCAGGACGTGCACTGATGGTCACTCTACCCAACTTCCTTCTGTAATTTGGGGGTTCAGCTACAGTTCCAAAATAGCCCAAATTGACTCTCAGTGCTTCTGTGTGTTTTACTCTAGGAATACATTCCTGATCTGTATAACCACTTTCTGGACATCAGCCTTGAAGCACACATGTATGCTTCCCAGTGGTTCCTGACCCTGTTCACTGCAAAATTCCCTCTCTACATGGTCTTCCATATTATTGACTTACTCCTATGTGAGGTATGTGTTCTAACTGGAGACTCATGCAGCTTCCAGCTTTTGACAGTTTGTCACTATCTTGGTTCATGTCCTTGTTACTATCTGTTCTCTCAGAGCAAGGCGTGTGATATTTTTATGTAGAAGTGTTACATTTCTGCAATGACAAAGATTCTCAGCATTTTAAAGAAACAAATTAGGAATCAATAGCTATAGAAAAGATTATAATCTCCTATTTCCTATGGCACTGGTGAATCTATGTGAGAAGACTCCATAAAGTGGGATGAGAGCTGATTGACAAATATGTGGGTTCCTCTGTTCTTAAGTCACATTATACACAACGATAACCTTTTTTTTCCCTATAATATTATTGCATGGAGGCCATGGTGTATAAAATGGCCCAGATAACTCTCATGGTGGTAATCAACAAGCTTGGAGCTCTTTGTCCTGGAAAAGTTGAGGTCTCTCTATATTTCGCAGCTTATATTTAGAGAGCAAAATTCTTTATGTTGAGACGTTGTCTGTAATCATGTTTAGAACACTGTATGTGGTGCTATGTGGGTAAGCAGTGTAATTACAGTCAGCACTTATTACCATCAGTGAACAAATCCCATTTTGTACTGAAGCATCCTTGAGTTATTTAATGATTTGCTGGGTAACTTTATGCATCCATTCTTCTTGGATCTGCACTTGTTCCTATGAAGTGGCCAATTTCCTGCCTTTCCTTGACTGAAGGGTTTCAGCATTCACAAACCTCCTGGTCAATGTTTTTGCCCTTTCCCTGTGTCTGCTGCTTGCTTTGTCTGTGTGCCAGTGGAATAGAAGGCAGCAGATGGCATGGAGAAAATCAGTTCTGTTTGTTTAGAAACACATTTTCAATTCATAAATAGTAAATGTGCTCACAGGGAAGTTTTAAGGGGTTTTTCATCATTTTAAAGTAATAGTGGAAGAATAAGTTGGTGGGAAGAAGAAAGGCAGGATCTTGAAGTAAGATGAGCAATGTGTCATGATTATGAGTGGGACCCCTGAAGAAGGTGTGAGCTACTCCTGACTGCAGAACTGTTTGTATTTAATTGGACAATATAAATAGAACACTTCTAAGGAGTAGAGGCAAAATAGATGTCGTGGGACTCTGTCCTAAAGTGAGTCACTTTCTTTTCATTACATGAATTATCCCAGTTTGTGAAGACCAGAATTTATTATAATGGTGTATATATTCCTGCATTTGAATCAGTGTTTTTAGAAGTTGCTGTATGAAAATTAAATTATCTTGAGCTGACCAACTACTCATTAAGAAATAAAATAAAATCAAGTGCACAGCATAATTTCAGAGTTTCAGACTGCTAAGGAGGCAGTAAAACTGGTGTTGATTGTTTTGCTCTCTACAATGACTCTCCAGTAAAGATATTTTGCCAGTTGTTTGCAAAGTCTTTCTTTGTGCTTTTGATTTATATTTGTTATTTTTTTCACAGAAACTAGACAAACAACAAAACTCACCAAACAAATTCATGTCCCAGCTTGTAAATACTGAGAAATTAATTTATTTTGTCATTATATTTTCTTTCCAGGGAATAAGTGTTATCTTCAATGTTGCACTGGGATTGTTAAAAGTGAGTATACAACGTTACACTGTGGTTTAAGCATCTTCATGCACCATGTGAAAATTAACATGCCTTTTACAAAAATACGCTGGTTTTCTTGAGATGCTAACAACTGCCTGTGGTACCTGTGCTGTAATGTGGCATATCCTGTGCAGCACAGTGCTTTTTTTGGGCGGTGGAATAGAAGGTTGCAGAAATAGAAACACTCTTTGCAGAAGGTTAAGAAGCAGTGATGTTACTGGAGCTTTCCAAAGCTGTTGTTGCTTTATTGTCTCTGGGATTTCAATAACTGTACAAAAATGGCTTTTTCTGGTGTTTCTTTCCTTGTCTTCAGACTACCAAGGATGATTTGTTGCTGACTGACTTTGAAGGGGCTTTAAAGTTCTTCCGTGTGCAGCTGCCCAAGCGGTACCGCTCTGAGGAGAACGCCAAGAAGCTGATGGAGCTGGCCTGCAACATGAAGGTGAGCTGGGAGGGGCTGCTGCAGGCTCAGCCTGGGAGCAGCTCCTGGCTCCAGCTGCAGGCTCAGCCTGGGAGCAGCTCCTGGCTCCAGCTGCAGCTGGCAACCCCTTATCCAAGGGCAAGTGCAGGTTAATTGGCTATGATCATGGAGATTAATTCTGAGTCAAATACACTGACATTTTTCAAAGTGTCCTTAAATTCCTTTGAGGAATCCTTTGTAGTGTCAGTGTGGAAGTACACAACTTCCCTGGTGTGTTAACATTCCAGACATTTTGTGATCCAGGTGTAGTAGCAGTGTGGATACCAATATTCTGCACAGAGTTCAAGCATATCTTGTGTGCAACTCGTGTAGAAATTACAGAATTATCAAGGATAAAGCTGTTTTATCTCTCTAATCATTTAGCTGGAGCCACAGATTAAATGTTCCACATGCACCTGGTTCACATCATCCTAACTGAGTGCATTTGCCTTTTATGTTTCCAAATAACAACTTTCTCCTCTTCCCACTCTGCCAAAATTCCCTGTGTTCCCAGTGCTGTGTGGAGTGCCACAAGCAGTCTCTGAGTGGACATGGCAAGGCTGCCCCTGGCTTCCTAGAGTGCCGGATGTTTTGGGGGCATTAAAGGGGAGGTTGTGGAGGAAGCGCTGCTGGGCTCGGAACAGAACACTTCTGTATCACCTCCTTGGATGGGAGTGCTGCACATAATTGCTTCCCTTGACCTAAAATATAAGTCCTTCGCTGTCAGTAGAAATCTCCAGCTCTGTATTTGGAAGTGTTTCTTTGAGCAGAAAAGGGTCTGATGTCAAAATAAATAATTTATAGGAAGGGAGAAGTAGCCTGGGTAAGGCATTGTGATTAGAACAGCATTCTGCTGGAAAGGGGGTCAGGAAGTCATCAGCTGGAGACAACACCAGATTGTTAAAGTCACTCCTCAGTGTTCCCATCAAGTCATAGAATCACAGAATGGTTTGTGTTAGAAGGGACCTTAAAGCCCATCTTATTTCACCCCCTGCCAGGGTGGAAGGACAGGGACACCTTCCACTATCCCAGGTTGCTCCAAGCGCCATCCAGCCTGGGATGGGGGTGGGGAGTTCACAACCTCTCTCAGAAACACATGTTAGCTGAGCTGCTGCTGCCTCCTGTGCCCCTGAAAAAAGGTGGTGGGACATCAGTGCTCATTTCTGCAAACCCAGAATCCCTGCTGACTTCCCCAGGCCTCCCATGCCCAGAATTTGTGACAATGACAAATCTGCTCAAGATCACCTAAAAAAGGCAAAATTGGCTTAATGCACTTGAAAAATGGAAGATAAAAATGCAGTGGTGTGCCTGCCTTCTTTTCCTCTGGCATGGTGGATGCCTCACTTGTCAAGATCTAACTTTACGTAGCAGAAGGTTTGGGGTGTGAAACCCCAAAATTTGGGCAGTGTTTGAGCAGGGGCAGAGCAGTGAAATAATCTCCTCAAATTACCGACTCCATTGTCAGTGAAGGGTTAATTCTCTGAGTGGGTGTCTGGGGTGCAAGAATAACTCCTGCAGTTGTGGTGTGGTTGGACTGACTCCAGGTAAATGGTTGGCATCTCCAAAGAAATGTTCCCCCGAGAGCAGGGAGGTGTTTCTGATCAGCTCTCACTAGAGGGAGCTTGGCCACCGCTTTCTGCAGCTCCTTCCAAGGAAGGCTGTTAACGATAAAACCAGACTTCAGGGAAACCAAACATGTTTTCCATTCTGCCTGTCATTTATGCATGTAAAATTCAACCTGTTTCTCAGAAAAGAGTTTTTAAAGAGGAAGTCTTAGCTACAGCTTTTACATTTATTTGGTTTACTGAGATAATAATAAACGTTTAGGTTCAACTTTTAATGCTAGAGATTTCATTTAGGTGCATAAAGTCTTGCATGTGAAATGCTCACAGTGATCTTGGCGTGGTCTGTGTTGCTAAACCATTGTGACCTGTGACACAGGTGACACCAGGAAAATGCTGGTCAGGATCTATTACAGCTTCCCTCGTGTTCCCTGTCCCTGCAGGACTTGAACACGGGGCACAAAATACTGAATTCAACATCACCTTTCTGTCCCTTCTCACAGAAGGGGAACCTGGGGGCCTGTGAGAGTGGCTTTGCTGGTGCTGTGTGTGTCAGAGCCATGGACAGAGCACTTGTGCCTCTGAGGTGCTGCTGCTTGCCCAGACACCTTGGCAGCTCAGGGATGGGGCTGTTTTCTGCTGAGCTTGAGTGACACTGGCAGAAATGTCAGCTGAGCCTGCACTTGCCCTTTCAACATTTACAGTCTCATGTAAAGTAAACCAAATACTTCTGTGTGATGATAAATGTTACAGCTGAAAAAGCAGCTGTAGAAGGCTCAGCATCAGGCCAGTCCAAAAATGAACCACGTCTCGCAGGGTTCTGTTCTGCTGAAGCTCTGCAGTGTGTGGAGCACCAGGGAGCTGTGCAGTACCAAGGGGGAGCTCGGGCAGGATGCTCTGGGTGGCTTTTGAAACCTTCCCTGTATTCCACAAAAGGATAAAAGGAAAAGGCTGCTGTCATTATATTGAGTGGAACCGAGTTTTTGACCATCCCTGAGGGTTTGACACTCAGAACTGGCTGAAGCCATGAGCTGTGCTTTGTAGAAGGCAGGAGTTGCCTGAAGCTTGTTCCATAATCCTGTGTGTGTTGTGTTCTTCTATCAATGTTCTGGGCAGGAACTAATGGGCTGCTTTAATTTAGATTAGCCAGAAGAAGCTGAAGAAATATGAAAAAGAGTATCATACCATGAGAGAGCAGCAAGCTCAACAGGAGGACCCTATAGAAAGATTTGAGGTAAGGCTTTACCTTCTCCAGTCTGATTTAATGAACAGGAAGTTGCTACTTGAACTCTTTTTTTTGAGCTGCTTTTGTTTTCTGACCAATTTGGATGCAACAGGGGCATCAGCTCAATGAACGTGAAGGGAATGCCTCTGTATTGGCAATGTTAATCAGGATGGGGTGGTTGTGAGCCCAGCTGTGCAAGAAAATGAATAGGATGAATTTTATTTGGGCTTATAGAACTGTTTCAGTAGAGCCTGTTTAACGTGCTGATTGCACCACAAGCCATGAACAGAAAGGAAATGCCTGACTGATTGTAAGTCTGCCTTCCATGATTATAATCCCACCTTTACTTCTCTTCCTAATTTCAAATGGTGTATATTGCTGTAAGCATATAATTTTATATATAGTTTATTTATCAAATAAATGTAATACAGGGATAAATTACACATGTAAAGTTATGTATGCATATACATACCACAATAACACACACAGAGAGACATATATACAACAAATTCATGTATTTTAATCAGTTTTATGTAAACCTTCTTTAGTATCCATCTATGTGCTAGGAGTTGTAACAGGAAGGAGAAAATAGAGTATTTTTCCCAGAATTCTCCTCTCTTACCTGTTTGCAGCATGCAAATTCAATTTTGAGCCTAGAAAAGCAGTACTTGTAGGAAACTCCTGGCAAGGTATCAGTGGCAGAATGATACCTTACTATTGCAGGCTTCCCAAACATTTCTGTAGCTCAACAACTAATGGCTGAGCAGAGTTATTCATACTTGGTGTCTTCTCAAGGCTAATCCTGTATTTATTTTACCTTTACACTATGGCTGGCTAGTTCTGTTCCAGGGAATTTCATGGAGGTAGAACTGTCTGTGCATACTGGAGATGCACGGTGGGCATTTGTGTGTGAGCACAGGAAGCTCTGCGTGTCAGAGGCAATCCCTGGGCAGCCTTTCCCTGACGGTCACTTTGTGTCCCCGCAGCGCGAGAACCGGCGCCTGCAGGAAGCCAACATGAGACTGGAGCAGGAGAACGACGACCTCGCCCACGAGCTGGTCACCAGCAAGATTGCACTGAGGAAGGACTTGGACAATGTAAGACACGTCCTCATGCTGTGTAGGGCAGACAAGGGATAATTCCTTGTTCCTCTTCTCACTGGAGAGGAGATACATGGAGTACTTCTTTTGTGTGGGACAGGATTCCTTCCTCCACATCCTTATTGCACATGGACAAGTATAGGCCTGTGGCAGAGGTCCATGGGAAAAACAGGAGTGCTGACTGAAACACTCATTACTCTGAAAAGCATTCAGAGTAACTGCAGGGAAAGGAGAGCCTGTACTTGAGTAGTTGCTTTCTCTTCTCTAAAGAAGTCTAGCAGGAGCTGTGTCAAGTCTTTGAACCACCACAGAGATCAAGACATGGATGCTGGACTGTGTTTTCCTGGGATTTTTATGAATACAATTTCATAGCAGACAGGCTTTGCAAAGTGCCTGATAAACTTGAAAGTCTGTCTGGCTCTGCATGGATCAGGTTCTCAGGTACCTCAGGCAACTCTGAAAATGTTGCTGTGGTTTCCATTTGGCTTGTTGGAACGTGCCCGTATGAACTCATCCTGGGATGTTTCCAGATCAGTAGAGCTCTCAGGAGGAAACTTCAGGTTTGCTTTGTGTTACAGGAATTTTTTTTCAACTTGCTGTCCCACTCCCTTCTTTACATATTCAGTTGTGGGAGATCTTACTAGGATATGCTTTTTCTTTTTTTCCAGGACATGCAGAGACAGAAAGGTACTGTCATTTCTAGCACAGGGGAGGCTAGAACACATTTAGTCTGTCTGCTTGGGGAGATGAGGGGAAGAGTTCAAGTGCTCATGTTTTGCCATTCTTGTTCTGTACCAAGATAAGTGCATTTCTGAAATCTCAAAGGAAAATGACTTCTGAAAGTTGTACAGTGCAGGAGCTGACAGGCTTTAAAATGTTTCACTGGATGTGCCTCAGACAATTTAAGGTTTCCCACGGTCTCCTGGAAACTTGCTGTTGGAAAACTATTCATAGTAAATGTTGATGCCAGTGGGTGAATGTTGCTCTTAATGAGGTTTAGTTTATGACTTTTGGGTTTATTACCTCTCCTGTTCTTAGGTGTTAAAATGTGAATCATAGAAGTATGTTCCAGAAGCAGGTTTTCACCACACATTGGTATGTTCACCTCCTCTTACCTGGGCTTTTTCCCTTCATTAGTGAAGCTTCCAGAAGCTCCACACTGATGATAGCCCAGCAGTGGCACTCAGGGGGTGCACTCCAGCAAAAATTGTCCTGAAGAAGCTTTTTCTATCAGTTTTTAACTGTTGTTTGTGGCTGCTTGAGCCTGTATGAGACACGGTGATACTTTTACATTGTTTATTTAAATGGAGAGCTGGGAGAGGAACAAAATTAAGCAAAATTGATATGCTTCATTTGATATATAATAGTCTTGTATTCAAGGGTGGTAAATGATGTTGGCAGCACTTGGGTTATCCCCTGGAGGAGATAGGTAGGTTTGATCCTACTTTAGGACACGATAAATTCTTCTAATTGGATCCTGAAATGGTAAGTTTCATTCTGCCAGCCTGAGGTCTTGAAAGGAAAGTACCAAAGGACACTGTTTAACACACCTTTTCTAATATCTACATGGCATGTCTGAAATCTGCAACCTAAAAGATCAAAACAAAGCATTTGGAAATACAAGAATTTCCTTAATATCCTTTCACTAGACCAGAAAATAGGCTTCATTTTTCTACTGTTGTTGGACTCCTACATCCCAGCGTTCTTTAACTTTAAAACAGCTTAAACCCCATCTATAATGAAAAGATGTTCTGTTTGCCTTTACCATCTTTTTGAAAGGATCAGCAGGACTTTAAGGGACTAAAATTCACTTTTTGATTTTCTTCCTTTGAAGGGAATTGGTACAGGTAGTTTCTGAAGATTTTATATATCAGTTGAGTTATTGATCTATTTTTATGAAGAATCCATACACCTATTGGGAAGTGCTGTGTTGTGTGTATGAGACAGGAAAAGACGTCTTAACTTGGCAGAGTTTTTAGTGGTTTATAAAGAGCTTGAAATTTTTCAACAATATATTTTTATACTTGAAAAACTGCAGTAAAAAGGGATTGTTGGCTTCTGGTGGGACATTTCTTTCCTTTAAGGACGAAGGAGAGAGTGGCCTGATTCTTATGTTTGCTTTGGCAGCTCAGTTTTTTCATGTATTTTCTGGGATGGTATCACATCCATTGGGAAGTGTCATAGAGTTTGGGGGGCTTTTTAAACATTCTAGAGGCATTTTGCATTAATTCTGTTTTCATTGCAAGGGTGAATGTTTGCAAATTAAACTTAGGTCTGAGCTGGTTATTGTCTTTTAGCGATCTTGCACACTTTGAGCTGTTCTGTGCTTTTGGTTGTCTTCAGAATGCATTGGTCACCTTCCAGACTGTATGAGAAAATGAAACTTATTTCTGCTATTGGATTTCTTTGGAGCAATCCCTGCTCCAGTTTTGCTAAAATTAATCACTGAATTCAAGGAGGCATTTTTGGAGGGCTGGAGTGTAGTGGTACATGTGATTAATTTTGATGTGTTGCTGCTTTGCTATTGCAGATGGGAAGTTTTAGAGAAATAATTTTCAGAATAAAGTGGTATTTTTTTAATAACAATGAACCAAACCTTGTAAGACTGGAATAGCTGCACTCTTGGCTCCATCCTGGTGGAGGCACAGCAGGGAAGCCTCTGCTCAGCCTGCACTCTGTGTTTCAGGCAGAGGAGAAGGCAGATGCCCTCAATAAGGAGCTGCTTATGACCAAACAGAAGCTGATTGATGCAGAAGAAGAAAAGAGGCGCCTGGAGGAAGAATCCGCTCAGGTTGGGGCACTTCTGTCATTCTCACTGTTCTGTACAGTACAGAAATGATAAAAATAAAAAGTGACAAGTGTGGGAAGGGCTTAATGTTCTAAGTCATGTTTGTCTCTCTTCTGTGGTGTAAAGGACGTCAGCAAAGCAGAATTCGGCACTTTCCTGCCAGGTGCTTCATAGGGTGGGGAATTTTTAACTTGAAATCACAAAGTCTCAGCCTGTGCCGGAGATGCTGCACAGAGAGGCAGTGCAGGACTTCAGCTGTCAGCACTTTTTGAATCCTTCCTTCCCTTGGCTAGCCCACTGTTCTGTCAGTGATGGCCAGCAAAGCCCCACTTTTCCCTGCCTGCATGGAGCAGAGCTGGGCTCTGGGTCCCAGGGTCAAGCTGAGCAGTGAGGTTAAGGAGGAGGAAATACCACCTGGGTATTTTTCAGACTATAACTAAATAAACCCTTTCTTTTCTTTTTTTTTTTCCTGCAGCTGAAGGAAATGTGTCGCAGGGAACTAGATAAGGCAGAGTCAGAGATCAAAAAGAACAGCTCTATTATTGGTGACTACAAGCAGGTAAGTACAACTCCATGATGATGTGGTTTGCTATCAAAGTACAAGACTTTCAGGTATTTTAGGAGATTTCTGGAAACCAATGTCATCTGTGCCATGCATTTGAGGACACAACTTAGCTGTTCTAAATGGGAAGCCAGTGGCTGGTTTTGCATTTTCTTTGGCCGAGATCCTGAAGTGGTTAGTCCTGTTTGCCCCTGATTGTGGGTATTTGTAGATCAGGAGTCACCACAGCCTCAGTCACAGCCAAACCTTGTTCAAATGGGCTCTGGGACATCAAAGGTTCACCTCATGTCAAAAAAGGTTCTCTCCTACCTTCCCTTTGTCAATCAAATGCACCTAAGAAATAAAAAAAAAGGATGCCTTTTTCCTTTCAAGGCTTTGATTTGGCATTCAAGCTCCTGATCACAAGGTATCAAGGGAGCAAATTCATGTGTCTCTTTAGTAGGCCCATAACAGGTCTCAGGGAATTAATTAGGGTTTTTTTACTACTCTGTCTTGCCTGTTCTTTTCTCCCAAAGGCAACAAAAGGGCCATGCTATTCCTAACCTTTACTGGCTCCTTTAGCAAGGCCAAACTGCTAATAACTTTTGTTGGAACTGCACCTTCTCCTGTGGGGATAGAAGAATATGTAGAAAATGGGGATAGAAGAATATGTAGAGAATGGGAAAATGTACAATGAGACAGCTTAATGCAGCATCCCAATTTTTCTAGCTTTCTAAGAGTCCGTAGACTATCCATGTTAATATTGCAACAGCATTTATTTGTGCTTTAGCATTCATTTGGGAGGGAATTTACATTTATGAATGGTCTGGTAACATAATTTTGCTTGTCAGATTTGTTCCCAGCTGAGTGAGCGACTGGAAAAGCAACAAACAGCAAATAAAGCTGAAATTGAGAAAATACGGGTAAGAGAACAGATAGATCCACAGTCTACAATGTTTCAATCTCTAAGCAAAATCATAGCAGCAAACACACAATTTATTTCCTTACTAAAATGGTGGCTGAGAGTCCCTGTAGCTAAAAGAGAAGATTATAAGGGGGAGACCTGGGAGAAAAGGTGAGTAACTGTGGGCCCTCTCATGCTATAATGGTTACATGCTAATCTCAATGCTGGGGTTTCTTTGAGGGGTCTTTTTTTTCTGGAAGAGTTTCTCTGACTGTCTTTTACCTTAAAGTAACAGGGGGGAGGGATAGAGCCCATTATTGTAGCAAAACAACACGGGTGTTTCCAAAGCCGTGAGTCTGGGGATGGCAAGAGTTCCTGCTTGGCTGTGCCTCCCCAAAGGTTCCCATTAGTGGTTCCTCTGGTGTTGGGCTGCTCGTCCAGAGCAGAGGCAGGACAGGCTTTGATCATAGCCCCAGCACTTCGCTCACAGCCAGGTGTTTACTTTAGCAAAAGGTGGATGACTGCGAGCACTGCCGTGAGTTCTTCAATAAGGAAGGCCGTGTGAAGGTTGCCAGCACTGCTAAGGATGGTTCAGACGAGGACACGGATGAGGAGAAGGAAACACTGAAAAATCAGCTGAGGGAAATGGAGCTTGAGCTGGCCCAGACCAAGCTGCAGCTTGTGGAGGCGGAATGTAAAATACAGGTAATGCTCTGGAGGTTTGTTTTGTAGTCTGTGCAGCGTGTCTGCATTCCTAGAAAAATGTGTGTGTGAGTTGTAGAGGGATTGGAACAGATCCTGTTGGTTGAAACTATAACCTGCTATTTCCTGCATGGGTTATTTAACCAAACACTGTGTCTGAAACTTGCTGTATGCAGACGATATAATTGAAATTGCATGAACTGTATTTAGCAGCCACTACAGCTTCCAGACATCTGCCTGTCTGCAGTGCAGTGCTGGCTGCCTGATCTCCTGCAACTGCTTGGAAGGAGCCCAAGAGTACTGAATCATGCATGTCTTTATCTCACAATCAGTACTAAATGAAGAAGTAACATTGACAAATGTTAGACATGTTTCTTAAAACATGATTGCAAAGCACTCCAGGTACTTGAGGTATTTCTGTAAAATATGACAACACTGTGCTTTTAGCCTAAAACTGATATGTCAGTGCTGCTCTCGTTCACAGAAGGGTAAAAATTAGTTTGTAGAAAGTCCACTTCCTGTGGGAATAGCTCCTCTTCAGATGGGAGAGAATGAGAGAGTTTGGATATACTGAAGAAAGTTGAATGTTTCACTAAGGGCAATGACACAAGTCTTATTTTGCTTTTCAAAGCTTTTTTTTTTTCTTTGTCAGCTTGTGGTACTGCTTTTAATTTATGTAAGATTTGTTTAACTTACAAAGTGGCCAAGAGTTTGTAGATGTTCTGAAGCCTTCTGGGTTTAACTCCTACAACTTTGTGTTGTGAATACATAACAAAATAATGAAATTACTCTTCTGTTTGCAGGATTTGGAGCACCATTTGGGTCTGGCCCTGAATGAAGTACAAGCTGCAAAGAAAACGTGGTTCAACAGAACAATAAGCTCTATAAAAACAGTGACTGGAGTCCAAGGAAAAGAGACTTGTTGAAAAGCAGTTCTGTCAAACACACCTTCTTAACACAACACCTTTTGTTGCCTTCCTTGGCCAGATGTTTAATTCTGTGATGTGAGAGGACCAGAATGTAAATATAATAGAAACACAGCATGTCAGGATTTCAATAGGTCAGTGATAAAGAGGATGGAAACACAAGAGAGGTTTTATTGCTAGACATGGGATGTTCATACTACTGATATTTAACAGGTGATGTAGCTAGATTGAAGCTCTTCAGAGAAACACTCCATTCTGCGTCTGGCTGGAGGCTTTTCACAGACTAGGTACGAGAACTTACCAAACCCTAATTGTTAAGTTTACATATGATAGGTTTTTTTACAGTTATAACCTTTTTTAATATTTTATTTGAAAGGAAAAGTGTCACTAACAAAGTAAAAAAAAAAAAAGAAAAAGAAAAAATGCAACAAAAAAAATACAACTTTATCAAGAACTACATCAGTGCCAGAAAGCAGTCCCCAGAGGTAGGAAATGGAGAGTAGGAGGTGACATGTTTTGCTTTATGAATGGGGATGATTTCAGCATTCCTGTCGAGCAACCCCACTTTGTTCTAGTAGATGCAGCATCCATCTCTCTGTGTTTGGCATTTCTTTCTGTTACTAATCAATTCTATGCAACTCTGGGCTTTTTTGGCATGGACTGCCAAACAAATTCGCCACCGGAGGCTGGGAGACTTTGTCAAAGTGCTAGACAAGAATAATCGGAATCGTTGGCAAATTTCTGTTTCACTTGTGTCATATTGTTTGATCCACATATCAACAGCATTCAAATCCCAAATCAGCACCAGGACTGCTGATAAGTACGAATTATGTGGATGGTCTGACATTCAATGGAGTCTGTCTGGGTTTTGTCAGGTTTCTGTTTTGTTTTTGTTTGTTTGTTTTTACCCGGCTGTAGCAGGCCTTCTGTGGAGCTCAGACAGAGCTCCCAGGTTTTAGTTTTGCACATAGGTATGAATGGGACAAAGAAACAATAAACTGAGATATATATGAGGCAAAAATCACAGCGCGAGTGTAGCTGCGAGCATCTCTAGCTGTCCAACTCGCTTCCCTGGTAGCGTTCTGAGGTGGTGTAGGTCATTTTTCACGCTCAATGCAGTTGCACTAATAGGTGCTAAAAGTGCTTGGAGTTCTCATTCCTTGGATTGTATTGAGTTCTCACCAGAAAGCTGTAGAATGGAGTTTTGCACCTTGTAATTTTTTTAATTTATAATGGTTTGTGTTATGCTGAAGTATCTATTGCATCAGTGGATAAATTTTGTGTGCAGTGTGAGTATAAGCTGGTAACAATAAGAGGCACTGGTTTGTATATAAAGATATTTGGTTTATTTTGTATTTCTACCTTTTTCTTGTTTACTGTACTAATGCTAGCTAATGTACTCTGTAACTACCGGATAGAACATGCTATGTCCAAGCTTTTTTCCTTAACTGCATACATTATCTCTATTGTTTAATACCAAAAAAAAAAAAAATACTGTAACTCCATCAATATTAGATGCGTGGACATTGTGGTAGCATAGTTGCAGTGTGTATACTTTATGAATTGAAATATAAACTAGTAAAATTGTATAACTATTTTGTTGTTTCATTTCATTTGAAGAGGAAATTATTAAATATTTTGCAATATAAAGCTAATTCTCGTCTTAAAGTAGAAGCAGTAGCATCTGTAGGCTTCTCCAAGACTGAAACCATAGTCATGCTGCAAAGGGCTTTGCTAAAAAAGACTGCATGTTCTGAGTGCTGCCAACACTGGTTTTATATAATAAAATCTAGGGTTTGCTTTGAAAAAAGAAACTGCAAAAATGACCTTGTGCAGCTTGAAACTTGTGACTCAGTATTTCTCAAACATGTCCAATTTAGAACTTTTTTTTTTCCATGGCCCTCCAAATTCTGCTTGAATCTGCAAAATAAATGTAGGCTATCTCTGCTTATCACCATCAGTAACAAATTCTGTGGGGTCAAGTGTGGTTCATGTCATCTTCAGCAGGGTTTTGTAGCCGTGGCTGAGCACGGGCTCAGCCGTGCGACTGCAGGACTGCACTAATTGGGTTGTGGGGCAGCTCTGCTCCCCAGCCCTGTGTTCTGCAGAGATAGCCAGGAGTACAAATGGATTCTTGTCACCAAAACAACCAAAGGTGACTCAGGAAGCAGCCCTGCTCTAGGAGGCTGCTGGGATGTCACTTTTCCAGCCATATTTTGCTTTAAAAGAATTGTATTATGTGGTTGTGTGTGGTCTCCACTTCTTTGTCTTCGCAGAGGTGGCTCCCTTGGTAAGGCAGCTCTGCAGTTTCTCAGTAATTGCAAACTTTAGAGAAAGTTTAAAGGTAAGTAGGGGAGAGGAGGAAGCAACCCAAGCCCAGAACACTTCATCCACTTGTCTTCCTCAAAGGGACTGGGAAGTGGTATAATAGTGTACTTTCCTCCAAAAATGAAGTACTTAAAGGAAGAGGAAAAGTTGCTTTATTGTTCAGATTTCTTCAACTCTCTAAATAAACATTACCTTCAAATCGCATGCAGCATATACTCCCCTCTTAGGATGGATGCAGAACATGCATAACTGTTTCACAGCATTTCATCTGAAACACTTTATAGTCAGTTTCCAGTCATGGATTATTTTAGATGCCTACCTGAAGGTTTTTGATCCCTGGAAATAAATATTACCAATGTATTTCACGTCCAACTCCATCTAAAATATCCACAGCTAATTAAGAAAAATGGATTCAGTGCTGAGATGTGCATCTTTTGAACCACAATTACATGTGAAAGACAAGGAAGCAGGTCAGTTTTAAGATGAGGAAATTAAATTTGCAGATGTTCAAAACTATGAATAAGGAAGGTAGAAAACCACATTGAGTCAAAGCTGCTTTAAGCACGAGTATTTTACAGCCGTGTAAGAGAAAAGGAATGAGTGTGTTTGGTAGCATTTGGGGCATTAATGAGATGGTTATTTTCTGGTAGTCAATCACCTTTCTGTTCACATGTGCCTCAGCTGGGTTTGAGTACTGAACTCCAGCTCAGTGCCAGTCTGCTGATGCTGGGATTTATCTCCTGTGCCCCAGGCTCCAAATGCTTTGCGTGTTTGTGCTGTATCATTAAGTTCCGATGGTCTCAGTGTGGGAGCTCAAGTGTCACAATCTCATTTGTGTTGCAGAACTTCTTGGCAGCTCAGGGTCCGCAGCTGGAAGTGGATATTCAGGATCTATCAGAAAGTTTTACCTTTAAGCATTGCTGGTAAGCCGTCTTGAAATTTATATAACTACCTCCCTGACTTTTTTTAGCTGCCCTTCTTATCTGTGGCAGTGATATAAAGTTCCTGTTATCAAGAGGAGGATTTCACTCCATCTGTTCAACAGCTTGGCTCACATTCATCCAGCCTAACTTTAGACACTTCGGAGGTGCCTAACATAAGAGTTTAATCCAGGGAGGTTTTCCAGCCCTCGGCAGGCGCGGGGGCAGCACTGCAGGCGGGCAGCTCACCCAGCCTCGTGCCCAGAGGCCTGATGGATCAGGGAAGCTCCTGTGAACCCACGAACTCAACTGAGAGTCCTTCCTAAATTAAAAAAATATACTGAAAATGAGCCATCACTGGACACTCAGGGGGTTGCTTTCAATTTTTCCTCCTTTTTCCATGACTGTATTGTGCAGTATTTTTCCTTCTGTATTGCCAAAGACTATCAAGGTCTCTTCATACAGATTTTGCTAGAATTTACCACTGCACATCCTAATGCATTTGAGCAACACAGGCTTGGTTTTGCTGCGTTTTCTGCATACTAACGAACACGACAGCATACTCCGGGACTGAGGGCTTTCCCTCAGGGTAGTCTGGCCCCAGGCACGGTAGGAAACTCGAACTGTGAGGCGAGCAGGAGGGCTCTGCGCGGGAGCCATTTTTGTTGGGTTTAACATTGAAGTCAAGTGTTTCCTCATGGTGGTCTAAGTTCCTGCTGACTGGGGGGTGAGTGGAACCAAGCTAACTGAAGTAGAACCGGGCTGTCTGAGGTGGATTTAGCTGAGGACGGCGTCAAAGAGCACCCCGGACCCTCCGGCTCCGAAAACCCGGCCGGGCGCCGCCTCAGCGCCCTCACGGTTCCCGCGCTTTTCGCGGGGGCGGGGCGCGCGGGGCTCGCGGCGAGCTCTGATAGGCTGGCGGGTGATTGGCAGCAGGAGCAGCCTTTGGGCGTCAGGGCGGCCGGGGCGCCATTTTGTTTGCCGTGAGGGTTGGGAGAGCCGAGGCGCGGGGCCGGGGGAAGGAGCCTTGAAGCCCGGCTCGGGCCGGGGCTGCCCGGCTGGAAGGAGGTGCGGAGCGCGGGCACACTGCTGAGCTGGGCTGGAGGGGAGCAGTGGCCCCCGGGCGGGGCGGTGCGGTGCTGTGCTTCATGAGGGAACCATGCAGATCCTCGCAGAGCTCTTCCGGAGACTGTGGGTGTTAGAAGAGCACCAGGGCAGCGGAGGACAGCAGAGCTTTAGATCCAGACAATAACTGGTGGAAATGAATGGTACTTTGGGGAAAACCTGTACAGAACTTGTAGTGCATTAATGGCCCTTGCGGAGAAGAGGTAGAGTTTTCCCTTAATTTGCACGCGGTTTAAATGGCCTCGTCTGTTCTTTTCTCCTTGCAGCCACCCCCCAGGCCCCTCAGGCTGAGGCAGGCAGTGAGTTCTTCCCATGCAGCAGCAGCAGCCTTTCAGCAGGAGGGTGGGTGATGTTCATGGCAGCCTGTCACAGGCGGGTCTGAGCTGAGGCCGCCTGAGGTGGAAACCTTTGAAATAGGCCGTGAGAGCTAATAAAGTGGAGCTGTTTGATCTATAATGTGATGAGTGGCTGCCGTGGGCTGTTCTCCCCGTGGAGAACCTGCATGAGAAGCCAGTCACACCACTCGCTGCTGGTTAAGTAATTCATGGGTTGCTCCAGCCTGTTAGAGGATCTGGTGAATCTTGGTAGTGTTCCAATGCTGGGAGTATGGAAACCTCAAATAAGAAAAAATAAATCCACCTCTATAAATCTTAGAATCACTGAGTTCATGCTTGGACAGATGTTAAAGGGAGGCTATTTCTGTGTAGTAACTAGTGAGTGTAGAAAAAATACTGCCGTAGCTTATAGGTTTATACATGCAGTGCATACAAACACATAGGATAAACTCTGCTGTAAATAGAATTTTCTGATTTCTATTCCAGAAGTAATGGGAGAAGAATATGATTTATCTGATTTGCCCCTGAGAACTGCAGAAGCAGTTTGCTAACCAAATAGTGAAATACCTTGTATTTTTAATTAATTTTACTACAGTGTTTGGTCCAAACTGGCATAAACTAAATTGCCACGGATGGCATTGTAAAAGTCCTGGATCCTGAAAAACTTGTAAAGAACAATGTTAAATAGCAGGATTCTTTACAGAAATCATCTTTGTTGAACGATCTTGTAATGTGGAATTAAATGTTCTCCCTGTTATACAGAGCTAAAGTCTATTTTCGTAAAATTCAGCGGTTAGGTAATTCTAGCAATGAACTAATAAAACCAGAATCTGTCAGGATGCCAAATAGCATCCAGCCAGAAATGCAGATTTAGGTGCTCAGGAAAAACTTCTGCTCTGTGTGGACTCTCATTTCCTTCTAGGAAATTCGAAATCTACAGTGTGAGTGATATCCGGCGTAAAGACTAGAACATTCCATATTGTTCTCCTACAAATCTGATCGGAAAGTTGTATTATGTCCTTGTACAAAAATGATCTGCTAGGAGGAACCGTAGTAAAATTGAAGTGTCTCGGAAGTAAATCTATGGGATGTGTTTCTAATACACCTTGAACTTGACTTAAAGTACTGGTAAATAGTTCTTGTCCTTTGCTTACTATTAATGGTTGAGATAGGAGATGTAGCAAACTTTGTAACAAAAGTTTATCACAAGTTTTTCAGAATACAAAAAACTTAAAATGTGTATTGGTTAAAATGTTAGGGCAAAAGTATTTTTTAGCAGCTTTAGTGGCTTGAGTTACAGCTGAAGGTGGCATGACTTGGTCTCTCATCATCTCACCTGAAGGGCCCTTGGTGTGTGGCTTAACATGGCGGTCACTGGAGGGGATCAGGAGTCCAAGTGCAGGATGTTTTATGGCAGTGAACAGGCTGGTTCCCTTATGGAGTTGCAGAGGTCCGCCTTGATCAACAGCTTGTGTGACACAAGTCATGATTTTTAGGAAGGGGCTGCAGTGTTTAAGATGGAATCGCAGCCACACTGGGCTCTGAGGCTCCAGAAGGTGCAGAAGAGATGAGACTTGCAGGCTGCCAGCTCTGAGCAGAAGCCCTCCTCATGCTGAGCACAGTTAGTGTGTGCCATGAAAACATCCAAGCTCTGTGTTTAAACTCCCTGCTGGGAGCGTCTGTTCATGCACAGAGCTGGCAGTGTGATGGGGGAAAGGAGGGCGTTGGAGCCACATTTGTAAATGTCATTTGGGAGGGGACACTGGAATGACCCCTGATGCAGTTTTCTGATCTGGCTGGTCAGTTTATGCCACGCAGGGAAAAGAAAGCTGCTGTGCAGATTTTATTCAATTGCTGTGCCTGAGAAAAGGTAGTAAAGGACTCGCTGAGATGACAGTGCTGTGCCACTGTCAGCTGTCACTGCATAAACAAAAGGGGGTTATCAGTTCTTTTAAGAACACAACAGCAAACCACTGTGGTTTTGGCACAAGTCTTGGCTGCCAGGAAAACAGGGGAGTGATTTAAGGCCTTCTGTGTCCTGGAGGTTATGCTAGCTTAAAGAAGTGGTTTGATAGTAATTAACGCTGGTGCACCAGAGAGAACGGGTGGGAAAGAGGAGGAGGATGAAGGCTGGCTGCTTGCAGAGCAACATGTATCTGAGCTCTCCACCTACTCAGGGCCTGCCAGGACTGCTGCATAATACCACGGGGAATCACTTGAGGAACAAGATTTTGTCTAGCATGGATGGGAAGGGATGGTGTTTCTGCACGATGACGACTGTGCGTCTCCCTGAGGTGGTCTTTGTGTGGTACGATGCAAACCTGCAGCCAGAGGGGCTGTGGGAGCTTGTGCCAGACTGCTGTGAATTATGGATGACATGGCTGCTGCTTGTAGACATGAACAGCAAACTCCTGGTGTGCCCCCAGCCTCAGCATTACAGGAATAGCCTGAACTCTGAATGTCTTTACAAGTTACAGGTGCTATGCATTCCCATGGTTAGGACAGAGTGAGGAGGCCAGTAATTACTGTAACTGGAAAGTTCTAAATTCCGTTCAAGTTTTCATTCATTTGATCTCAGTGAGAGTAGTAGTATGTACAGACAGAAGAAGTTACTTGTCTTCTACATGTAACAGCATCTTTCTCAAAACCACATAGTTCGTTAAGCCCAGGATAATTGACCTGAGCAGCTCAAACCCCTGTCCACATGCTTGCTTTGTGCTGGATGCAGGAGTCCTGTGGCTACCTCAAGACTTGCAGTATTGGCTGTATAGGAGTTTGTGTGGAACTGCTTTGCAGGGCAACATAATTGGATTTACTGAGCTGTATTTTGTCATCTTGCCCTAGTTTAGCCTTCCCTCTTCTACTGTAATCCAAAGTTACCCAGATTTAAAAAAAAGGCCCCTTTTAATGAATCAGAACCAACAGAGAGCTGAGCCTGCCTTTATTGCAGACAGGAAATCCTACCTTTGGTGTGTGCCAGCACCTAAGCAAAGGGGAAGAGGGAAGTGTTATTCGTGCAGGGTATGTGACCTTTTTTTGGGATCTAAAGGCCTTTTAAGGATTTTGCCCCATGTTCGTGCCCGGAGCAAGAAAGGGCCTTTTGTTGTAACTGTAACAAGAGTACACACAGGCTTTTTACAGCTTTACAAATAAATATGCTGGAACGTGTAGCCCAAAGTGAAGATGAATTCAGGACCCTGAAAGCAGTGGCAGCTCCAGTTTCTTTCAGTTGATTGTACCAAGGATTGGGGTCACAAAAGAGAAGGATAATTTACAGCTTAGCAAATGGGAAAAACTCTTTCTAGCTGACTTGCTGGAACTCAACCCTGCAGCAAACCACCAAAGTCAGCATTATGTTGTGAGCAATTAAGTGAGGTGACACTTCTTGCAGAAAGAGAGAGGGGTGCTGTTCTGGGCAGGTTTATAGATGCAGCACTTCTTTGCACATGGAAGTTACAGACTGGCTTGTTTGTTGCTTGGACATCAGTCAATCAATATTTTTCCCTGCTTCCTCTGTAATCAAATACACTTGTCCAAGGTGATGCTGATTGCAGCAAGATAAAGTGGACATCTTGCTTGTTAAGCAGATGGTTCCTTCTGCATGGATCCCTTCAGTGCTGTGCCAGCAGGGGATGGGGCAGTCAAGCAGTGTTGGGGAGGGCCGGAAATGAAGGAGCTTTCTGCTACAGATTTCACTGTGTGCATTCTGCTGCAGATTCATAGTGAGAGGTTGCCGAGAAAAAGTAGATGGACTTGGGTATTTGTTGGTTTGCAGGGAGGGGGGCAAGGATGGGGGGGGGGGGGAGGGGCTTCCTTGTTCTTCCAACCAAGATACTCTGTAATTGCCTGGGCAAAGTTACCGTAGCTACAGCAGGACAGGAGTAAAACTGAGTAGGAGATGCCAGGCATTTTCACGGTGAAGAAAGAAGGATGTGCCAGCCTCCTTTATCAGTCTAGGCCCAGTAAGTATTGTGTGGCTTCTCCCATGTCCCACTCCCATATGTGCCCCTCTCCCATTCCTGTGAGGCCACAGAATGCCCGCCAGCTCCTGGAGTGGGCCCAGCTCGCTTTGAGCTGTCACTGACCAGCAGTTGCCAGGCTGCTGCCAAAGAGCTTTCAGTCTTCTCAGCACTTCCGAGATGATAATCCCGAGGGAGCTTTCGGAATGACCTCTTAGTGAGCCAGCTAACATCAGGCATGAGCACAGACAGGCGTTATGCTAATACAGTAGGTAAGACTGACTTCAGTTTCAGTCAGGTGTTACCGATGTTTTCTTAAGTGACTCTGTTCAGTTCCTTGTGGATCTTACTTGTTAAATATTTGATACAGCTCCGAATTTTGAGTGACATGTAGTTTAGTTTGGTTTGCTACAGTTGTCCCTGAGTAGCTCTTTGTGCATAACTGACTTGTTTGCAGTACACCAGCAGACTGAGCTGGCTGCACACTGACCTGTTGAGGGCAAAAGTCTCAAGCCAAGTCCTGGTCCAGTTATCATACATTCTAAGTTGTGGGATTTCATGTATCTCATTTCATTAAGAGCAGTCTCAGTTAAGTCAGCTCATAACAGTTTTTAATCCCTTCTCAAGTCTGATCTCCTCTGAATTTGATTAATGACCTCTGCACTCAGACTTCACTTCAGCATTTCAAGACCAGAAAAGCACTTCTAAGAAAAATAAGACTATATGTTCACTGATTTCTCTTCTAGAGTAAAGCTGGGTTCTGTAACTCCAGGCAACTGGACATACGTGTATATTCCAGTAAATCTTACCATGAGTTGCAACCTCAAGCAAACAACACCAGCCACACAATTGTCATGTATCCCCAACTCCTGCCTTCAGTGGCTCCAGAGAAGGAAATTGCTTGGATTTGCTTTGGACCTCAGAGGACAAACTGGGACCACAGGAATTTAATGTTTAAGAAATACAGTGAAATGAGACGGGTGGAGAGAAGTTTGAGAGAACCTTCCTTGTTCTTTATATGTACTTCATCTTTTAAGAAAATAAACATCCAGTTTTTCTAAGTAGCTAAATACTAGGAATTGTCCAGATTTCTTTTTGGAGTGAAACTTGCCTTCCTGTCTGATCTCATCACGGCCTTCTCTGGGCTTTTCCGGTACTGCTTCCAAGGCAAACCCGCAGAGGTACTTGTGTGCAGCAGCCCGTGCCAGTTGCAATCCTGTAATGCTCTATTCACCTCTGTGAAGGAATGCATTCTGCTTGTTCCACCATAAACGTGCTTTATGTTTGCATCTGCAAGTCATCTCTGCTAACACTGCAGCCATCGGAAGCCTGTCTCTCCTTTCTGCTGAGCGAGTTACCTGACTCAGGCAGAATGGACCTCTGTGGTTTGGCTTCCCAGGCTTCAGAAACCCCTTGAAAGCAGTTTGCTCACTGTTAACGAACGCCCCCCCCCCCCCCCCCCCCAACAATCACTAGGCCATAATTCCTGTTTACAGAGATAAGTCTTTATTGGAGCTATTGGAAGCAAATGGGACATGGTTCCGGTTTTATATACAGAGAAGTCTGTAGCATTGGGTTACAACCAGTGGAAATGACCCGAGATTACAGTGCAGATCGTGTTGTGTACAGTCAGTAACAGTGGCTGGCATACAAACCACAGCACAGAAGCCAAATGAAGCCAAGTGTACAGGGTACAGCAGCACGGGAGGAAGCAACTGAAGGTACAAAGAGCGTTCCCTTTACATTTGCAGGCTTTTTTGGCTAGTGAGCAGATAGAGCTCAATTTAAAATTCACTGTGCAGTTATTTTTCTTCCCACTCAACTGCTACCAAATTAAGAAAATTTGAAATGTTCAAATTACATTTTTAGTGCTATAAATAGCCATGGTTGTTGCCAAATTACTTTATTTGAAATTGGTTTATTTATAGTTGGGAATAGTTCAGTCATCATTGTTCTCTACTGATTACAAATTGGGAGAAAACTGAAGTATTTTGAAAGTAGTCTGTAATTAGACCACAAGGATCTCTTGTACTTCATTTGGAAGTTTAATTCTGGGTAACTTCTTTTGAGAGAGATTTATTGCAAAGAAAGATGGAATTGTCCACCATATTACTCATTTGTGGAATTCGTTCATAGTATTTAAGGTTTAGATAGTTTAAAGGTCATACTTCTTTTTATTCAATGCCATATCCAATCTTAGTTTAAAAATAAACACTCCATCCTCTGTGGATAAATAAATCCATCTCTTGGCTGCAGGTCAGACCTCTATTGGTGAAAGAGATTTAGAAAAATAGACCTTTTCTTTAACGTTTAATATGCTGACTCACAAAGGAAGAGTGAAATTCATTCAAGTCTAGAAACAAATACAGTACAAGTGATTTATAGAATTGCGTTCCTTCCCTCTACTAATTTGCTGAGCATGAAACACTGCCCCAAAGCACTGCCTCTGTCTTTTCCTTATCTTGGAGAGGTAATTATCATCAGAAAAGTCACATCATACTGCACTGCCAGATTTCCTGTCAGAAGGGCTCTCCCTCCTGAGGAGTCTTTGCTTAGGAATTCTTTAGATGCATGGATGGATGTGGTTTGGGTTATACAAAGGTGTTATTTCAGCCCAAATTAGCAGCAATTTAAATTGATTGGACTGATGGTGATTTTTGGTGGGTGGAAATTCAACCATTAAAAAAAAGCCTATGAGTTGGCCTTGGAAAACACCAGCTTTTCCTCAAAATCTCCACTTCTGAAACTGCTTGCCATTGATGCCCTTCTCAGCAAGGGGCTGGTACATGTGGCAGTACAGGTTTCATGCTCAACTTTGTCACTAAGAACTGGACAGGACTTTAAAAAGCATACAGCCCACTGGGACTTGCTCTGCTGTAGTACTTCAGTGCTTTGGAGAGCCCCACCCCCAGCAGTGTTGCTCTCTGAGAAGTGCAAGTGTCCCAGCCTGGCTCTGGAGCAGCTGGAGGACGGGTGACATTCCGGAGCAGAAGCAGTAGTTAAGCACCAGTTACTGGCCCCTGCAGAGGCTCAAGAGAACAGAATTGCTTCGTAGAGAGCTGGTCAGCCTAAAAAGCTTAGTCAGTTTGATCAATAAATATTGACTTAGGGTTAGGATGAGAAATAAGACACTGCACCTTGGAACTGGAAGACAGAGTCAACTTCCTCCTTTTTCTGTCCAAAAGAAGACTGGTTCCAAAACATTTGTCCTTAAGGACCTCTGCAGTGCCTGACAGATAATTCATTATGCATGTATGAATGTACCTGTCCCCTTCTGCAGGGAGGAATAAATGTATGACTGGACAAAGCTTAGATGCTTTTTTCTGTGATTTTTTTTAACCATCTGCTCTGTGTCATGTTGTCCCTGAAGTCATGGTTACCCACTCCTAAATTATTCAGCATTGCCCAGAGAATGGCTCTGTAGTTGAATATGCTCTCTGCAGTACAGCCTCCCTTTTCTTCCAGTGTATGCATATTTCCATGCAATAGATGTTATTAGAAAACTGCACTGTCTTTATCCTGTTATTTTGAGCAGGGAAACAGTGATATGAATTTAAAAACACAGGAAAGAATCTGTACTGCAAATCAGAATTTTTAAAATTCATAGGATCACTAACTTTTCAAAAGCTGTACTGCTCTGAATGCCGTTCTCTAGCCCATCATTATTCTCCTTTGAGCAGAATGACCTTCCATCTGCTTAGAAACAGTTCTTTGTGAAAATAATGACAGAAGAATAAATACTGTCTCTCCTACCCTGACTTTGTTACTTTACAGGACACCCTTACAGGACTCACATTCTGTTGGGAGTGCAACAATACACACATTTCGGTATGCATAGATCATTAAATTGTAGCAATGCCAGCAGTAAAGCTAAACTTGCCAAGATGTCCTGTTCCTCTTAATTAAGCTTGATTTATGTGTGCCTGTTGACTTAAGATGCAGTTAGTGTCCACTGCTGAGATGATGCAGTACCCTGAGTAACTTTTTATTGATTACGCTTATGCAAGCTTGTGCTTTTGCAAGAATACAGAAATGAAGCTCGAAGAAAATAAAGAAGTACATCAGGTTGTTTCCATGGAATACTGTTAATCTATTCATAGCAGCTTTGAAGTATGAAGTTAAAACTTACCTTCTGCTCTACTCCCTTGAAACAGATGAGTGCTATGATTAACTCCCCTTTTGCTTAAAAAATAGAAGTGGATAGAATGTCAAAATACACTTCGCTGGTAAGATGAACCTACTTTGTCATAACGAGTTACACCAATATTGGTGACCTGAAATGTGTACATTACACAGGTCATTGTGGGAGCAGTATCTACTTCCCCTTGTTGCCATGCTCCTCTGTGTAAAGGCAGCTTGTCTAGAATACTGTGGGCATTGCAGAAATAACTTAACTAGTATTCCTTCTGAGGAAATTACTATTATTCCTTTCCCTCCCAAAATTCTTTTGCATGCTCTGTCTACCACCTGGAACTGTCTCCCCGTTTTGGGTAGGGCTGCATCAGGAAACAAATTTGGCCATTGGATTTCTCACGTTCCTCCTCTGGAAAACCTGCAATCCTGGACTTGTTTACTGAACACAAAAAAGAAATTAATCTCCTGTAGCAACATCATTAGCAACTTTTAGCCTGCAGTATGGCTACCTTAAACCTCTTACCTAATTTCTCACTAACTATTGGAAAAGCAATTCCATCTCCCCCTGCTCATAGTACACAAGGCTGCTGGCTTTTCCCAGCACACATAAACCTCCTGGTTTTACCACAGACTCTCTTGATGGACTTTGAAAAGGCAGTGCAACTTTCCCTCCAACTTCCTATCCATGGTGCTCTACCTCTAAAACTGGAGAAGGACATTCTACTTCCATTGTTACCTTTTCTCTCTCTCTCCCCTCAGTGCATTCTACCAGGATTAGACACGTTCAGAAATCTGTTCAAGCTGATGCTGCACTACATCTCATGAACTGCAAAGCAGCATAAGACAACTGGTGCTGCTAGATCCTGGTAAGAGGTATGAATGAGGCTTAAGTTTAATTAATTAAAAATTAACTGCAGCTCTTATTCATTCCAACTCTCTTAATATTAACCAATGAAGGACAGCCAGTTACATTCAATTAATGCCTTCTAAAATTGTTATTTGTTCTACTAGAGATAACAGTCCAGAGGTTTTCACAAACATGTAGTTCTGGCTGGTGAGAAAACATTTTGAAGTTGTTTACTTACACAGCATAGAAGAGACTGCAGCTTTAATTATCTTACTGCCCCAAACTTTTGAAGTTAGAAATTAGATAAATTCAGTCTCAGATAAATTCAGTCTCTACAGTTAAAATTTTTATATGCTCTTTACATTCTTACAATTCTCACTTACTGGTGGATTTTTAATTAAATAGGGAAGAGTACTCTCTCCCTGAGAAGGCTTCAGTCTGTACAAGTGTTTCTATAGACTAGGCTTGATGGGTTCTTTTCAAGTATACTTAACTACTAAACTACCTGTGGTACAGTATATATGACCTTAAATTGTAGAGTTAAGGCACCAAATACAAGATAAAACAACATCCAAAGTAAGAGATATGCTTTAGAACTGCACATCTCCACACACCACTTTTGGACATTCAGCTCCTCATAAACGTCAAGGTAAACAATGTTGTCTGAATGTTTCATGCAATCTCAGGAACTGGAGAAAAAACCCCACTTTACTGAATTTAAACCTTACTGTCTGATGAACTTTACTCTTACCTAACTCACAGTAAAGCACTGCCTTGCCTACACAGCATCAGACAGGTCTGGCAGGAAGAGCCCCGTTTCTCCTGGGAAACCCCAGAGAGGAGTAGACAGAGGAATGGGCAGATGTGTCCTACTTGTGCTTTTGTATTACGTCACATATCAGTTACAAACAACAAGTGAATCAGTCCCATCTCTATGAGCAGAAAAAGGAAGCACCAGAATACCTGGACATAAATAGGTATGGATTCAGATGACACAAATAAAGCTAAGGAGACATAACTCTGGGGTTAAGTAATAACAGTTTAGTGATGACAATTCTTTTAATGCCAAATACTTAACCACTAACTTAAATGGTTTATGTTCAAAAGAAAGTACATGTGAAACTGCTGCCGTGGTCCATAGGCACAGGACTTCAGTGCTGGGTTTCTCTGGTGAAGTGCTCTAAAATGACTTCGGCAGAATTTCCACTTCCAGTGGAATGAAACCAATGAGCTGTTAGACAAGCTGTCTCCTGTACTGACAGTGGATTCAGCTGCACTGTCTCTTTGCTTTGCTTTAAACAAGTCAATAAAATATCTCATTTTTCACTGGGTTATTCAGCAGGAAGCCCAAGAGGGTCTGTGTGCTGAACATTTGAGCTGAGTTACTGTATTTTGAGACAGAACAGCCATTCCTAACAGAGCTCCTCAGTGTGCACAGCACAGAGCTCATTTTCATTCTTTTGATGCCAGAGATGGGAGGTCTTAGTCAGCTTCATGACTGAGAACAACAATCTGAATTTCACGTATACACATCTCATCATGTATCCAAAGGAATCCACAGCAGCAGAGCTCCTGTGCTGTTTCCCAGAGCCACCGGAAATAGGGGCTGTTTTTGTAAGCTGCTCTGTGACTTGGAACTCAGTGAGGCTGAGACATAGTTTTCCCTTCATTAAGTAACAGGCAACTGTCTTAGAGAGAATTTAGCTAAAGGCAAGAAGTTCTAATACCAAGTGAGCATATCTTGGCACACCAAGCACAAGAGGCAGAAGGAAACTTGCAATTTTGTCTGAGTAAAGACTGAAATACTGTCTTGTTGTTTATACCGATCTGGAGGGATGTTCAGCAATCCCACCTCTAGACTGGCTCAGAAGTACAGATGCATAATTACAAATGAAGCAAGGAACTTTATTTCAGGGAGTTGGTGGCAGAAAAGACAGGGACTGCCAGGCTCACTCTCCAAGGGACATTCCCGGGACCGGATCAGAGGTGGTATGTTAAAGCTGCTCACATTTATTGCTGTCTTGGAGATAAAGAAGTGACAAGGGAATGATGTCCCATAGCTGAACAGCCAACAAACAGGAGATTTTTTTCCTAGACTACTTGAAAAATCTTTGTGCCCCTCCTCCTGCATTTTCTACATCCTAATAATCTGAGGAACTTGTTGTCAGGGAAATTATTCTCAATAGCTCAATGAAAGCAAAAGCCTCAAATAATTTTAGATTTGTGCACTTTTCCCCAATTAAGTTCTTTCAGGGGCTTGAGGGTACAGTCTTTTATTAAGACACACTTTAAATCTTTTTTTCCTACCAGAAGGCAAGTGTTCTCAAAGAAAGAATCCTTGTCTCCAGAGATCAGAGATACTGGAGCAGTTTTCAGATCTTTGTTAATGAGTAGAAATAGTCCTCTGGCATATGAATAAGTTGAAATATTTGTAGGAAAACTAGTTTCTCTGAAGTGCTTCACAGTCTGATTACAAGTTTTTAAGAATTTAGACACTTATATGTAACAATTTCATAATTTGAGAGAATCAGTTACTTACTGGGATACTAGAAGATGATCAGAAAAGGCAGGGCAGGAGGACAGAATTCAGAGAAGCAAAGGTATTAGCAGTGAAAATCGTGGCAGCAGCATTTACAGCACATTAAGTGAGGAGCCATGACAATTGCCGAATCATCTAATTAGCTCACACTGGCTACACGACAGCAAATTAGACAGATTAGGAACCACCTACCCAGGTACTAAATTGCCTTTGTGAGGGTTGGATTATGCACTGTGTCCAACAGAAATTGCTTGGGCAACCGAGGCCTCGTGTTACACATTCCCTTCAGGAGCATAGGCTGGCCTCCCTCCATCCAACTGGCGTAACGCCCAGGAATAAGGTCACGGTGTTCCAACTCCTGAATATGTGCTTAAGGAAGACAGCAAGCACTGGCAGAGAGAGAACACGATGGCAGGAAGCACCGTATATCGTGCTTTGAGCTAGCCAAGCCCTCCAAACCAGCCTGGTTACTCTAAACCCTTCTCTAGGTAGAGCATGCCTGGAGGAATCTCATGTGGCTGGCAAAGTAGGACTGAAGCAGACCCCTAAAGCTCACAGATATTATTCCAAATTCAATGGTAATGCCATTCATTTCCAGTATAGAGAACACATTAAACAGGTCAATTCTTTATTGTAAATCTCTGGCTTTTAATCCTTAAAGTGCCAGACACCATCTCCCAAAATACACATGATCATCTGGTTAGCTAAAACTAGCATTAAGGTGGGTAGTGTATAGGCACAGACTTTCCCATGTCTCCTATTTATAGATGTACTAATTGAAAGGAACTTTTTCAGAATTCTTTCCATGAACCAGAAATTCAAACTGTAAAATACCATTTCTACTTCATGGAAAAGATACTACAGAATTGGTAACACTACTGGCAGCTGCACAGAGCATACGGAACCAGGTTTACATGTTTGGCTCTTGGGTACATGCAGAAATACAAAGCTCAGCCGTAACACAGACTTCCAACCTCACAGAAAAGGCAATTCAGACCAAGCTCCTGTGAGGAGGCTTTTAAAAGGAAACCTACAAGTATTATGCAGAAGAAATGAGTTTCTAGTTCTGCCTTAGCAAAACAGTGCTTGCCACAACATTGGTGAAGCAGATGTTACCCAAATTACTCATCAGATAATAGCCTGATACTAGGCTAAAACCTACTGATAGAATTGGCTGCTCTCTCAAACACCAGTACATCAGGCACTTCAGAGCCTACTCTGTGACCCTTCAATACATGGGACTATTTTGCTCAAGTTCCACATCAATGAGAGGGGTTCCCAGGCAATTTTGTACCTTAGGGTCTTACCTCTGATTCCAAGTGGCTGCAGAACCCAGGATTTAGGAGTCTTAAGTATGGAAAATGGTTCTCTCGTACTGAAAAGGGAAGCAGTAAAGGCAAGGGGCCATCTCACACATAAGTACTGCAATGCTATACTGCATTACAAACAGCAGGGTATTAGACAAATCTAGAGAAAAAAGATCCAATGAAGTTGAGAATTTAAAAAAAAACAGCAGGAGAGTGGAAAGCTTAGGATTTTAAGAGTTAAAAGAGTGATGACAGAAAAATACCGAAATCCACAGTTAAAGCAATTCTGATGGAAAGAAATACAGATGGATTAAGCTGCCAAGCACAGTCCACAAAGAAGCAGATCAAATGAGAGTCAGCAAGATGTTTTTTAGCAGTCCTTGATGTGGACAGCGCTTGTCAGGCTGACAGCAGTTAAGCTTAGGAAAGGAATATTCAGGAGAAGTTCATTATAATGCACCTTAATGCATATAAAATCCAATCTGAAGGAGCAGAGCAGCCTGCTGCTCCAGGATCAGCACTGCTGGGCCTGCCAGGCTCAAAAAAGGACTGAACTGTAGGTGAGCTGCAGATCCAGCCCTGAGTTTGCACCTTGAAGATAACAGCAGATGGAAACCTGCCCCCTGAACAGCAAGGACGTTCTGATTGCTCATCAGTTGTCCTGCAAATATCATGGAAGGATTATGTGCTTCCAGGGCCAGCCCCTGGAACAGTTCCTCAGTTCATTTCCCAGGGGCAAGTTCCTACTCACAGGAGCAAAGCTGACACTATTGAACAACTCTTTTTCCCTTACCAGCCTATGAATTATATCCAGAAATATCCTAAAGAATGGATAACCTATACATGCAGTTACTTAGTGAATTTGATGATTCAATATTAAAATCAAATATGGTTTATATTTGCTGTTAATATTTTGATGCAGACCTTGGGCTTGATACACCAGTACATATTCTGTACCAAGTGGTTTTCTGCTTGACACCAGTGTCAACTGTTACCAGTTAGGGGTTGTTCATGTTTTCATCTCGGAATTGAGACCCTAAAATGCTAATACATCATCATCAGCTTGCTCCCTTTTGCTTTTTTGTTTTTTAACTATTTTTATATAAAAAGAGTTGTTTCCAGCAACTTCAAGTACTGCAAGTACTGCACTTCTGGAGTACTGTACTATGCAACTTTGCATAACGCAAGGTTTAAAAGACAAATAAAAAAATAGTATTTTAAAACTACACATATCATGTGCACCAATAGGTCATAATCCAAACCCATTTTAAGTAAAATATCGCTAAAACATTTACTACAGAACTGAAAACAATTATTTATGGATGGCTGTATCCTAATTTCCAGCTGTAGAAAACCACAGCTAAGCAAATGATTCACGCAGAGATAAATCCCTGCCTGCCTGCCCTCCTGTCCTGCACTGCACCCACAGGAGGGAAGCAAACCTGGCTGCTTCCTGAATTAATTTGGCCTAATGTAATTTGATCTCTGCAGATTTTAACTGCTATATCATCAAAGTTGCTCATTCCTCATTTGGAGTTTAGCTTTAATAGTTTAGGGAAATAATTTCTCTCGTTATTAGTGTCACCCATCCCACATAGCCAGAACCAAGGTGTGGCATTCAGAGCAGGCCATGGCCTGGCTTTGGTACCTACCCAAGTGTATCCACAGGGATGCAAGGAATGCAGTGCCTGACACAGCAATTATCAACTTAGCTTTTTATGCTACACAGATGAAAAATATTTGAAGGAGAACAGTCTGTTGATAAAACCAAACAATTTCTTAAGTGTTAGGTGATATTTTCTTTTTTAACTGAAACTGGAGTATTTGAATTGGCCTTGAGAAACACAAAGTTGGGATTCAGACCTCTTTAAACACTTGAGTTAACAAGACATAATAAAAACGTGCCATATACAAGATTGTCACAGGTATATGAGATTTTTAGAAAAAAAGCAATAAAAATATTCTTTAAGCTGAAAATAAAATCTCTTACCTTTTTTATCACGATCTCAGCTTACAGTCACTACATTTCTGCTTATTTTATACAAGTGCATATGGCTATGAAGGTCCGGAGAGAATGAGAATAAAGTGGAATTAACCTGCTGAAAACTGCTTAGAAGTCTTAAGCTGCAACATATAGATGTTCCAATACCATTTAAAAAAACATTCACCTTTCAGTTATTGCTGATTGACAATCTCAAAATATCAACATACAAATATTCAAGAGGGAAAAAACTCAGTAAATTTAGAGCAGCAAAGTATTTTGAGCTGGATATTTCCCAAATACTGTGTTTCTTATCATTTGGTGATGATTTTAAGAGACACAAAAGCAGTCCACTTGATTTTCAAGTTCAGGCCTACATTTTTGTGCCTCATATCAATGATGTGGGGAAGAGAGAGAGAGAATACATCATTCAGTTACATTTTGGAAAAAATATGCTATTTTTTTTCTTCTGCCATTTTGCTACATTTCATGTCTGCTGACATGCACAATGGTACAAAGCACTGCTGCTTCAGGAGTGACCATTGCACGGCTCTGTAGCAACTTTTATAGGAAACATGCAAATACAGCATAGTATTAAAATTCTGAAGGACTTCAATAGTGAAAGTAAAGGCAGATTTCACTGCTTGAAGCAGCACTCGACCCGGGTTGTGCCTTGGTTTGGTGTTTGGATTTCCCCCCTCAACACACCAGTCCTTCCCCTTCTAGTGTAAAGAAATAACCAGGAGTATATACACATCTATTGCTATGTACCCAAAGAGAGGACTGTGGCTTGGACTAAGTATTGCTTTTCATTACATGGAGCAAAGTTCAAGAAGTGAGAAAAACTCTTTAAAAAAAAAAAAAAAGGAAAAAAGCTCAGGTTCCATGTCTGAAGTTGAGAAACCTCAAAACGAGCCACGTTTTTCTTGCTTTTAAGACATGTACAAAATGCCATTTGGAGCCACACAACCTGATGGTTCTAGAAGTCAGAGAAGAAATCTTGAGGGCCCAAGTGAATAATAAAAGGTGCGATGCTGAGAGGCTGGCAATAGGGACTGTCAATGAAAAAACCACCTACAGTGGGAGAAGAGCAGAGAAGCAAAAACCTCACGTTAATTTCTGAGACTGGCTGAAGCTAAAGCTTCATTTAAATTTCTCTGCTCTTTCAGCTGCAAGTGGAATTTTCATTGTAAAATGGGCACTTTGAATTCTTTGAAGGTATTGAAACATCTAACACTTCCAAGGTTACCACTTTCTAAACAAAGAACTGACAGCTCATTCATATTTTCAGTAAAGCAGAGAAATGTAAAATATGCAGCAAGGGGGCAAGTTTACAATGTGGTTAGTAACTCCCAACAAATGACAAAAAATAAAAAATGACTTCTATAAATCATCTGAAATGACTGCCATCATGTTGGAAAAGAGCATAGCGCCCTTCTTGTCTTTGAAATAAGAACAAGTTTTTGGCTTACAAATGTTCATTGAATAGAATTGGTTCACAGAATATTTTGTTTGGAATTTTACAAAGCTGGGGATTCAGGAAAAAAAAAGAAAACTACAAACAGTTGCCAATCAGGGGAACTCCAAAAGAGGGGGGAAAAAAATGTGTGCGGAAGAAGGATTCCTTTAATGAATATTTGATTAACAAAAGTGGGCTCTGATCAGCCATGCTTTTTCTGCTCCGTGATGGCTTCCTTTCATCCATAGGCCAGCAAAACAGATCAGTGATTTCTGAGCACCTCTCAATTTGGCTCCATCCCTGGCCCCTGCTCTGTGTTCCATGGGTGACACCAGGCTCACCCTCCTGGGCAATCATCTACGTTTTATTAAAGTACCACCGACACCAAACGGAAGCGAGAGCTACGGCAGAAGGAGAACCATGGAAATGTAAACACATTCCTAAGCACAAACACTTAGCTTAAGAATAACAGCTGCAGTTAATTCCAGGGTAAGCAGCTTGTTCTATAAGCCACCCCTTATTCAGCTTTTCTAGTATTTCTCTCCCTCTAAGGGGGCTGTGGGGAGGAGGAACTTTATGTTGCTTTAAGCACCAGTCTTAAAACACCCTCAACGCAGATAAAGCTCCCCTTGCCTCAGCAGCAGAGTCTGTTAGAGAACAGGGGATAAAGGCAAATCTTTGGAAGAGCAGGAACTAAAGCCAGCCTGTGGAAAAGCAATGGGTGAGGGCTGAGGAGAGAGTGCAACCAACAATGCTGCTTATTTGTGGGGTGATACCTTAATAAAGACCACTGGAATCCCTCATTAGAGCCCACAGCAGTCCACAATCCATGGAGACTCCAATCGTGGAGCTGGGGCCTGTCATGGAATTTCAGACAGGTGCACACACTCGTCATCAAAAAGAGGACTCTGGGTTTGAGCCCCAATTCTTAAAAAAGTACTGGCCTATGGCTGAAGTGTGTCACTTTTCACAGCAGCACTCAACAAGAACTGGGACAATTAAATAGCAAGTTTTCATGGGGACCTTGTTGCTGCTTTAGATTCTTATAAATGTAAGGGGGGAAAGGAGAACCTTTGGTTTAATACACAATTGACAACTAAAATGCTTTCTGTAGAAATGGTGGATGGAAAATCAAGGGTGGGCAGACAATCTTAAAAGTGAAGAAGGCCACAAGAACAAGTGGATTTTTTTTTCTTTTTTTTTTCTCTTTTTTTTTTTGTAAAAACAGAAAAGAAAGGAAAATGTGTAGCTTTTGAGCTCTAAAGAACCTGATGTAACATTATTGTTGTCCTTTCTCTGGGCAATACGGGTGGAAGGTGTATCCCTGGAATTGCATCCTTCTGTGGGAACTTCCTCTGTTTAATACTTGTTTCACAGAATGCAGCCTTATACAGAGACAGACTAATTCCCTTTGTTTCATTTGTTTTTCAGCATTTTGTGTATGAGTGAAAAGTCTTCTTGGATAATTAAGACTGTGTCTAAAATCACAGTTACAATATGCTGATCTATAAGGAAACTCAGGTACTGATGCTTAACTATAAAAAATAAGATAAAACAATATTTTAACCCATATTTTACTAAGTTTATTACACACCATAGTATTTACAAAGTTAAATGTTAACTGTAAAGTTTCTATCGTGTTGTTTGGGTTTTTTTAAATTTTTATTTTTGTTTTTTAAATAACTATGCCCTGCATTTAATAACCCTACAGCAAATACAGGTCATTAACTGAGTCTGTGTGACTGCATTAGGAAACAGGCAGTACTCTTGTGTTACAACAAAACAGTTTATTTGTGATCAGTGTTTTATATTCTATACATCCTTCACAAATTTAATTTTACATAATCGGATACTTCATTTAAAACGTAAGATTTAAGCTTCTAGTTCTTCCCTATAACAGAAGGCTGGTATAAGTTATTTGAAAATGAGGTAACATTTCACAGAACATTTTTTTCAAGTTTTAGAGAACTAAATTTGCATTTTGTTAAAATCAAAAAGTAGGAAAAAGATGTTTCTTTACAAATGACTTTGCTCAAGTATGTGTTCAAAGAAAACAGGATAAAAAGGCTTTTTTTCTTCTAACATTCTGTACTGTACTGTGTTGTTCAATCAATAGGAATTAGCTTCTGCCATTTGCTAAAAGAATGAGTAGTGGGGAACAGGGTAAGTTGGGAATTTCATAACTGGTAACAGAACCATTCTCTTGGGTAAACCTACAGAGAGAAGAAAGGGAGAGGACTCCAAATAAGTTCAGCAATCCAAGAAAGTCAGATAAGAGCTTACAGTAGTGTTCTCATTAACCTTTTCCAGATCAGTCAGTCAATGTGATGTCAGGGTGCATAGTCCCATAAACAGTAACGCTTCACCACTTTGCACTATTCCAGACAGATGGTTATAGCTTGAAGTCTGCTTTATTTTTGTCCTGGTGTTTGATAAAATTAAAGGAAGTGATATTCTCAAAAGCAGAGTGTGTATTTGGACTTGAAGCTCTATTTCATAATCTTTATGGTAATTAATCTCTACTAGCTTGTTCTACGTTGAGGTAATTTCACAGGCCAGTTGCAATTGCAGATATTCTAGACAGGCACTGCTGTGCATAAAATACAACTCACAGGGAAACTGTTCAGCAGTTTTGATCAGCATCCAGGTAGGTCAGCCAAAAATCAAGCACCTACAGTAAATTCTGCATCTGCTTCCTTATTCTGCACTTCCTCCCCTGTGCTGGAGGAGCAAATCTGGAAAGATTGACATCTTCCTGATTGCATTATTATTTTAGAGTTCTTGTGGCCTCACAAACTTCTGCACAATTAAACGTTTGTTTGGTTTTTTAATCTTGCCTATTTAAATTCTAGTATTTAACCTATGTATCCATTTAGAAATCACAAAGCAGCAACAGCAGGTATTCCAGAGCACCAGATGATCAAAGTGAAGTTTCCCAACATGCAACAGCTTACAAAGGCAAAGAGACATGTTTACCTTACAGCCAAAAAGCATTATCCCAGAACTTTGCATCACAATCATAAGACATTAGGAACAGAAACTCTTTATGTGAAAAATGGGGGCATCCAATTCCACAATGCTTTGAAGTCAGTGATATGTCACATATACACAGCTAAGTGCTTAAGATCCAGCTCCCAAAATAGGCACAATGAGGAAAAAAAAAAAAAGCACGAAACAGAAGGAATGAATGAAAAAAGCAAGAAAAGCTTTAAGGAAACTTGGTAACAGTTGTATTCCTGCCTTCAGCAAGGAAAGGATTCTTCATATCACAGTATGTCATTGCTTGTAAAAACACAGACATGCAAATACCACTAATCCTAGTTACAGTATGAGACTGTTGCTTGGAAAAAACCAAGGGATTTTTTTAAAAATCCATACCCCAAACTAAATTTCCTTTCATTTTTCCCTGAGAAAACATGTTGCTGTTCCTTGTGTCATGCACCACAAAGGACAACACTCCATGGGACAGCCCTGCTGCCAGCTGCCCTTGTGTCAGAGCATGGGGCCGATCAGCAGGTATAAAACTGGAGAGGTTTGCTCCAATTCTGAGGGCAGAATTCCACACTGAGCACAGCCTGTGGGCCCATTCTACCTCTCCTTTCAGTATAGAACTGGACCAGCTGGTCCCAGTCAGGCAAAGCAAACATTTTCCATAAAGCAGCAGCATTTTTGCCCTGTTAGAGCTCATACCTCTAGAGAAATCATGTAATCAACATTTCAAAATATTTTTAACTTTTATAATGACATCAGGGGAGTTGGTATTGCCCAAGTTAGACAGATTTGGGAGGAAAGACTTACCACAAATGATAAAAAGCAAAAGTTTCCCATATGAAAAACTCAAGGCCTTGAAACATGCCAGTCATTTGAGCAGCAGACTGTGACCAGTCCCTGCCACAGGACAGGCTGGTGGGACTAATCCTGGTGGGCTCACGTTGTGTGTGCCAGGACATATCACTGACTCCAAACTGCCCTGCTCCCATTGCCACATAAACCTCATTCAAAGTAACCAAAAGGGCCGGTTAGAGGAATGCATTGTTAGTCCAGTGTAAAACAAGCCAGTCGGGAGGGAGAAGCCGAGTTAAGAAAAACCCTTCCATCACAGCTCTCTGGTTATCAGCTCATTTTACAATCTCCATGAAACCAGTGCTTTGCCAGCCTAATATAACATGTTTCATAGTGAAAAGCATTGTGGCAAATGACTGTGTCCTGGCTGCCTCACAGACTGATTGCTACCAGTACTAACTACCCAAAACCCATCCTGGAGTCCCAAGCAGTGGTGTTTTAGCCTGCGGGGGTGGGGGATATTTGCCCATAGACTTCAAAGATTTGACAGCATTAAGGGAGCTTTGTCCACAAGTCACTTACACTTGGGGACAAACATTTCACCAATGTTACTGTAATGCCATTTAGCTAAATCTGGGTCAGAGATGCTGAAATAGGCCCTTCGGTAGTCTTTGAATGGAGCACAGACTGGTTGTAAAAAGTAAAGGGACTACTTTGACTGGGTTCCAGTATGAAGGGAACAGGCAATTAGAACAAGCAGTCCTTCCACAGACCAGGCAAAGCAGAGGCAAAAAGCTACTCCAACCAAAAAAGAACCACAAGGTTATGGCGTAAAAGTGGTGTTGTTGTCATGGTTTAAGAGCTTAAATCTCTTTGAATTTCTCCTTGGACTGTCACATTTGGACTGCCACAACAGTTTCTGCATAATTTCTACCGTGTTAATTACAGGGCTGTACGTACCGTAGGCTGGTGCCGCTGTGCTGTATCCATATGGTGCTCCATAGCCTGCAGGGGAAACGGAGGAGGGAGAGGGGTCATTCCCTGCACTGCCTGTCAGTGTTTGCACACCTGCACATGGGCACGGACCCCGTGCCTGAAGCAGGAGCACAGCAAAAACAAACTCACACCAATAAATACAAATATTGCTGAAAACACTACAGTGTTCCTATGTGGTGGCCTGAAGAACAAGCTACCAGGGACTTCCTCAAGCCTCAGCATCAAAGAGTTAAAATTCCCTATTTCATTTCCTCAGCATTTTCCACCAAATCCCTCAAGTCTGCACTGTCAGAGCATGGAGCTGGTGTGACACAGACATCCCATATTTGCTTATGTTCTTAAAACACAAGTGCAGTCTATGCAGAGAACAGTCATTTTCCTAAATTTTCTTTAAAAAGAGGGGAATGCTGGATGCCTGTGGCAGATGCCACATCCCCCTCAGTAAAGCTCCTGTGAATTCTGCTATCTCTGCTATTTCTAACAGACAGAGTTCCACAGAAGACATTTGAACACCTCCACATAAACAGATCATTTTTCCCCAGAGAGCAGAGTGTGACTCTGAAGTGAGAGAAAAAGCAACACAGGTAACAGCAGCATCGGTTTCTACATGTCAGTAGTTCATGGAGGCTTTACAGGGTTTTTTTCCTGGTGAGACTACTGGTGTCACTCCAAAAAGCAAGAGATTTCTGAGAAGAATAGGGGATGGAGAGAAATAATCTATGAACGCCAAAGCAAATAAAAGCTTAACTACAGCAACTGGGAAATCAAACTTATTTCTGGAATAATTCCACACTGGCAAGAAGCATGCCCCTGGCAGGTTAAAGTGTCTCTTAAATGACTCCTCAGGCAGACAGACAGTTCCAAAAACAATGTTAACAGCCATTAAAAATGAATTACTGGGTTTTAATATTTAAAATGACATGACCATACAGGAACAATGAAGATGACATGCCGCCAACGGTGCCAGGCAGGAAGGCTCCCAAACAACAGGGCTTTGCTATTAGCACGTGTGAGCTGCTGGAGGGTGTAACTAGAGCTCATGCTCTAATCTAAAAACCGGAGCATGAGGACTAGAAGTGTTATTTTTTGGAAGCTAGTACTGGATTTACTTTGACTAAGGCATCTTCAGCATCTCATTCTTACAAATCTCTGGTTGTTTTAGCAAGTGAAAACAATGTCTGGATTCCTTTCTCATGTCACCCACCTCAGACATGCTGTAGAGTCACAAAGAAAGTGCATTTTGAAAAGTAAGAGGATGGAAAAAGTGACCATTTCATTAACATTTTCTTGTGAAAATGTGAAATGCGAACCAGAAGCCTTTGGACTTCAAAAGCTGTTTCTGCTAATCAGAACAATGCAGTGGGGATGATGACTTCCCATCAGCCAGAGTATGAAAAGAAATTCTTTTATTTCTGGCCACCACAGAAGCTACTAATAGATGCTGCCAGGTGGAATTAATGTAGAAGGTTTTTGGGAGCTCAGGGACTCTTGAGCCTGCTGACTTCATGTTCACAAAGGATTTTTGGGAAAGGCATTCCTAATGCTGAACAGCTCATGATCCAGAATGTTCTTAGGTAGGAAGAGAGTTTTGGGAATTGTGCCATGGCAGTGAACTATAAAGACAAATCATAAAATAATAAAGCCAGGAAAGCCATTATGCCCGTAACTGTGTGCTCTGTGCACACAGAGCTTTAAGCTGTACACTCATAAAGAATACACTCTGCCAGCTTTCCAGCTCTTTGATTTATTTAAACCCCCATGAAGCCTTCTGCTTCATCTCAGATGGTTAAAGAAATCACTTGCACAGGTGAATAACACGCATGAAAAAGAACACCCCAGCAGACAAAACCAAAACTATCAAGTACAAGCGTGGTGCCTTACCTGGTGTTATGTATCCAGTAGCAGCAGCTGCCCCAACAAATGCCCCTCGTGTTAAAGCACCCCGTCCTCTGCCTCGAACAGCCTGGACTGCTGCAGAAACAGCTGTATTGACAACCCCTTTAGTCTGCCCAGAGCGACAAAAAATAGCAGTTCAGAGAGTGAAAGTGCTGCTGGAATACAAGGCCACCTGCATTAAATCACCCCCTTTGAGAGGGCTCTGTAAACATGCCTGATGTGCCAGGCTGGCTGAGCACAGACTGGAGAGTGCTGTGCCAAAGGATGTGAGTGACAGGGACACAGTGGGTCCCTGGCCCTTTCACTGCCTGCAGAGCCCAGCACGTTCCCTGTGCTCAGCCCTGGCAGTCCCTTCCCTCAGACTGTGCCTTATTTACCTCGGATTTGGGCATGACTGAACACCACTGGCTTCTGACCCTCTGTCTGCTGCTCCTCCCTGCTCTCTTTCCCACTTCCTTACAACCTTCCTCTCCTCAACTTACAGCACTGGTTTTGCATCTCCCTTACCCTCCTGAACTGACATAACTGCACCAGGGCAGGATTTCACCCCCAAACAACCATCTCATGACAACACTGGCCTGTGTTAACCTCACTTTACTAGAATGCTGCCTTCTGTATCAAAAACCAACCCAGAGCTTGGATAACGGTCCAAAAAGCAAGTGACAATTCTTACCTGAGGAAGAATCTTCTTTTTCTTGTTATTTGCTGCATTAGGCCCAGAAAACAGTTTTTCAAGTGCTGCTAATGCAGCACTTGCTTTTGCTACTTTCTTGTTTGGGCCTGCACCTCTGAACTTCTGCCCATCTACTTCTACCTGAAAATGAAGACACGAGTTTATGCCTAGTATTGATCCATGGGAACACCATGCTGCACCCACTCAGCTGATGTGCCACCCATAAAGAACTTCAGTAGGGAAAAACATCCCCAGTGTTTTGTGTGACAAATTTCTATTGATTCTGGATTTGAAACTGCTAAAGGATACCACGGTGATCTGGGAACTAATGTGTCACAGATACTGGGACTCTGGAAACTACAAGTGCAACTCAAAGATGACCAGCATATCTGTTGGATACTGAATTTAGCCCGTACCCTGGAGTCTTCCTTGTCATGAAGTTTGGAGCTGTCAGAATCCAGTTTTAATTCTCACTGTATTTTCCTAAAGTAGAAAGGCTATTCCTTTCCCCAGCTGAATCATCACAGCAGCATTGAGATACATAAAAACCTGAGAAATCACCACCACAGGTGTGCATTGCAAAAAGCAAAATAGAAAAAATGTGAGCTGCAGCAGCAAGTGACTCTGCTGCACCATTAGTAATCCCTCACCAGTTGCACCTGTGCTCCACTCACCTCCATGACGAAGCGCTTGTCATGGCTTCCCCCCGTCTCGGAAATGAGCTCATACTTCAGACCTCTTCTCTTTTCATTCAGCTCCATCACTGGGTTTTTGCCACTTGCTGTGAGTATGGGACCCTGAGTTCTTACCTAGAGAGACATGCAGGATGTTACTTGAGAGCCTTTCTCTTTTCAAAAGGCAGACAAACCTCTGCAGATCTGTATCCCAGGTAACACTGCCCTGGCTGCAGCATAACCTGCAGTGTTGGCACAAAGGGGAAGTCTCTAAATAAGGGCAGGAGGACAAACAATGGTGTCACAGAAGTCACACCTGTTTATTTCTGTTGGTGAGGGCTACTGTCCTCATGGCTTGGTCTAGTGTGCGCACAAACTAAACACGATGCCAGCTGCACTTGGAATTACAACCCTGAGAGAATCCAAAGCTGAAGGTGGGACCATGGTGTCAAGTTCCTTGAAAATGAAGGCTTTCACACCAAAAGACTGGCCTTCCCAGCCCTGCGCACATCTCTGCTGCTCCATCTAATTATGTCCTGGCACTACCAAGCTCAGACTGAAGAAATCCTCACACCCTGAGTCACGTGTTTCAGTAGAAATATCTGTAGCTGTTTGGAAAGCAAGGTAGAGCTGAGATCTCAGCACACCAGATCACCTGCAATAGAATTTTCTCAGCTATGGATAAAAACAGGGCAGTTCCATTGAAAATAATCCATTTCCCTTTCCCTGGAAATTTCTCAGTGGACTAAACACATGTGGCTTGAGTTATCCGTGATTACACACTGTCTGGAAATTGTTTCCCAGTTGAAGAAATTTATGTTTTACCATCTTGACAAGTAGAACAGAAAAAAAGCCCCCAATGAAAAGTGAAACCCCAACCCTCTCCATCACTTGTACTTTCAATGCAATCCTCACCTCTAGGGTAGCGGAGGTGTCGGCTGTGGAATTTCCAGTATTATTATTGCTTGAGATTGAAGACGTTGTTTCATTTTTACCTTCAGTATCTGATTTCTCATCAGAACTTACACACTCCACATCTGCATCAAAACCCGTTGGATACCCCATCGCTTGTAAAACCTACAACAAAGCCCCATGAAATGAACTGTGACAGAGGCAGCAGAACAGGAACAAATATAAGGCTGATCACAACACAACAGTCCACCATACACTTAGAAAAGGCAGATTGCTTAGAATATTAGTTTTCTCCTACTTGAAATGGAGATACTATTTCAATGGTTGCTAGTGGGGAATACAATATCAATGGGGAAAATAATTTCGGGTTTCCAAAAGTGGAATCAACACAGAGCTGAATTTTAGTCTCAAAGATACTCATGAGCATCATTCATCATCTCAAAAATTCCTGGTAAAATAAGAAATTAAAGACACTGTTTAATGGCCTTACAAGGAAATAGTTTCATGCATCATTTCCCCCTTCTCTGTGTCTGTGGCCAGATCAAGAGATGGACTGTGGGGCAAACATGACAAACAGTCTTGTGAGAATTAAAGCCTTGTACAAGATGGTACTTCTGGAGCTCAGGTCCTTCAAAAACATCTCCATGAGCAAGGCCAGCCTCTCCCTTTAACCAGCTTCCTGACCCAGCTGCACAGAGCTACCATGCATAGGGCAAAGGAAACTGAAAGGAACCTGAAGCTCTGCTGAAAATTTAGGGCCACGAACAAAGTCTGCAAAAATGACTGTGTTCTAACCCCGAGCTGAGAACTGCCTGGGTAACCCCCGGCTCAGCTCCCATGCAGTTGGGACACATCTGGTTGCATTTTCAGGGCTTCTGCATTTTAAAGAGGTCAGATTAGAAAGTGAAATCATCACATTATTCCCTCTTATAAGACTGGGAAAGCACGGTCTGGATCTGCTGAGAAAGGAAATAAAGGAAAAAAAGCAAGTCTTGACCACAGCATCCATTTCCTTTTGGCTTGAATCGCGGATGTTTTGATGTGTAAATTTAGAGAAAACAGAGCTGGGTCGGCACCAGCACAGATCTGGCTGACGCAGAGAGGTTCAAGGGCAGAGCAGTCACAGTTTTTGAGGGCAAGTGGGTTTTTTGGGCTTTTTTTTTGTTGTTTTCTAAACTGCAAGGAGGAAGGCAGAATAAAAGAATGAGGCAGAAGGTCTGGAAGGACACACATGCAGAGAACTAGCTACTTTTCCTGGAGAAATAACACATGCCCTCAGATACTTCTGGGCACTTTGAACTTGAAAGCACATAGGACAATGGGATTTTCAAAACTGAAATCAAAGGAAAGCAGAAAGTTGCCAGATGAAGATTCTAAAAAAGAAATTCTTGTTCAAAACAAAATGAGGCACAGAATGACAGATGGGTCTGCTCCTATCAGAAGAGCAGTTCTAGTAAGAGATGTTCTTTCATAGACTCATTTAAGTTGGGAAAGACCTTTAAGATCATTGAGTCCAACTGTCCATTAACCGAGCCCTGCCATGCCCACCACTAAGCCATGTCCCCAGGCAACACATCTGGTGGATGCTCACGTTGAGCATTCCAGTCTGTCCTGCTGTCATGTAGAGCACCTACAGGAAGCAATAGCACCTTGACCAGTCTCTGAATGATACCAGTGTCCTACTGGAAATTTGACTGGATAAATCATTTACATGGTTTACTCAGTACACAGAGGTACTCTTCAGACATTGAGGACAGAAGTCCGTATTTCCAGGAGCACACAAGCCAGGAATGGACACAGAGAAGGAGGGGGAGAAAGAAGGAGCCACCAACATGCCATTTCCAAACCAACAGGAGGAAGGAGTAGAACAGAACACAGCTGAACCCCTCCCATCCAGGATTTGACCACCACCTTCAGTCCACTGCAACATGAGCTAACCTGCAGAGCCCTGGGCAGTTCTTCTCCCCCACCAGCACAAAACCAGTGATGCTCTTTGAACCATGCCCAGCTGCATTTAGAGCACACTGCAAGTAGCTCAGCTTAATGAATTAAAAAAAAAATGTTGAGCTTGCATATTACTAGTTCTAACCACATTTCATACTCCATCCCGAGATCTTGGGTTAGCAGATTACTTCAGGCTGCCTTACCTTCACTGCCACATGGAGCTTGGCTGTTTTCTTAGAAGGTCCTGAAGCTTCATAAGTCGTACCATCAACATCTACAGACATTGTGAAGACTGGGGCATGGACTGGACCAGACTGTGACAGCAGCTTATACTGAAGCCCTGGCCTGATTTGGTTCAGCCTCATCAGAGCATTCATGAGATCTATTGCTTTACTATCTAGTACTAATACAAGATAGTAGAAGGGGTGGGGGAAGGAAAATGAACAAAACAAGATGAACAGAAAAATGAAACAGTTTGCATTTCAGTGCCTTCTGTCTGTATCAAGGAGCAAAACCACCCCTCACCTCTCAAGAGGGTGAGGAGAGCCATAATGCTGTTAAGTCTTTAATAAGCCATTCTAATTTGGGGTAATAACTATAATGACCCGGTTTTATATTAACACTGTTCTGTTGCAGCTAGCTGTATTCCTCCTGGCTGCTCTAAAGGGAGTAACAAGTTTTATAGCTAATGGGGAACCAGATCCAGAACCGGCATCCAAGTAGCACAGTGGAAATAGCCCCCAGAATGACTGGACTCCAGAATGACTGGACTCCAGAATGACTGGATCCCAGAATGACTGGATCCCAGAATGACTGGATCCCAGAATGACTGGATCCCAGCAATGCCAAGAGACTTCTAGTCTGTGCATATGTGCAACATTAACACTTTGCAGATTACACATTTTATTCTCATTGTGGGAGGTCTTGAGAGACCAACACTTAACTCAGGAAGGGGAAGAGTGAAGAGAGTTCAATCTTCACTCAGCAAAGTCACTGCAGTACTTTAAAAAGACCCCACAATACAGGGATGTTACCAATAAAATATGTCAGCTGCTTAGGCAGCTTCAATTCTGGTGTAACTTGATGGGTAATCCCATATAAAAATGCAAATCATTTAGTTAGTAAAGCATGTCAGGGGATGCACAGTAAGAGAGGTGTTTGACATTCCAAATGCAGGGTGATAGAGACAACAATTTTGTTCCAAAGACTTTTTCACATGCTCTACCACACCAACACAGAGAAACTTTTAAACCAGCTCCCCCTGTACAATAGATCTTTGAAAACAGAATGGAGAAGTGCTGCACTTACTTTTCCTCAGATTACGCTTCATCTTTTTATTTGGATCTTTATCATCCCCAACACTGTCTTCAAACGGTCTCTTCAGAGCAGATGAGCCTGTACCTAGGGTGTAAAGTTCCTTGTAATACAGATATGCCACTAGAAAAACACAATCCCACAGCAGGAGTCTGATTAGCCCCACACTGTTCCTTGCTTGTTTATAGTGAAAAGAACTCCTCCATCAGTCACAGCTTTCTTATTGCTTCATGAAAGCCAGTACTGGTTTACTGCTCACTCTACCAGACCAGGCAGGACCTCTGTGTTCAATACCAGCTGTGGGATAAGACTGCAAACCTGCAGTGCTGTTTTCCACAGTTAGTCTAAGCAAGACTTTCAACAGTGTTGTTTTTACAAAAAAATGCACATGGAATTTTTTTTCCAGTAGATATATATTGTTTTCTAGGAAGAATTTTAGAGTAATTCTTATTGTGGACACTCATCATATGTTTTTTGGCAAATCTACAGTCTCTCCTTCCAGCGTAAGAGCATTTCGCTCTTCAGATGCCAAAGGACTTTGTGGTTAAAGAAAATAATCGGCTATATTGTGGTTGTTCTACCTCTCCTCTCTTGGTATTTCTAGAGAACAGAACTTCCAGATTTTTTCCTCATGATGAAATATTTTTTTAAAAAATCACCCCACATATAACAAAGAAAAGCTTCTACTTAACACTCATAGCACATAATTCAGAAGTTCACCAATTCTAAATTAACTCCTAGTTTACTGCCCAATTAGTGACTTTTGGAACAAATAATACCTACCTTCTTTGTCAGTTACTGACCAGGAATATTTCTGAAATGACTTATTTGATGGAAGGGGATCCATTTCCAAAACTTTATAGATCTGCCCAAAGGCTGATAATCTGAGCGCGTGCTGAAAGGCACAGTAGAAACACAGCAGGATTTCACTTCAGTTGTCCAAGTTTTTTGATAAGTCTTTAGACACAAAACTACTTCTGTGGTTTTGATAGACAGGAAGACAGCTTTTACAGCTGGTCTTTGGAAAATGCTAATGTCTAGAAGCATAAAAGTCATGAATTTCTGTAACACAGAGTGCAGGGCACACTGACAGGGAGCCCACCCAGAGGCTCTGTGCTGGGAGCAGAGGTGGGTGCACAGACATCCCACTGCCTCTGCAAGGATAAGATTCCACACACGTTTTAACTCTTGCACTCCTGGACTCTGGTTTAACCTTTCCAGGATAGCACACCACAAGAACTGTCAGGACTGCCATCCTGGTAGAGAATAAACGGTGCTAATGAGCTGAATTCCTCACTGTTGCAGCACACACAGAGTTCCCTACCTGTGCACTGTGTGTAATGGCTTCTTTTTGCTGAACTGTCATGTAAGACAAAGCGTCCGTGGGCTCGCGCTCGCAGGGGTCGTGCAGCCCTGGGCCCCCTGGCAGGGAGAGGAATGGGGATTACTGAGGGGAACGAGCAGCAGTGTGCAAACAGGGACTGACAGGGCAGCTGAGCCCAGCTGCTGCAGAGTGAGCAGCACCCCTTCTCCAGCAGGGAGTCAGGCCTCACACAAAGCAAACTGACCCTTGCAGTGGCCACAGAACTTAACCAGGGTAAACACTGCACATGGGTGATAACATGAACTGAAAACAGTAGGTTTAGAAGAAAACAACATATAATTTGGACAGGTATGTAGATTTCAAGGAATCTGTAGAAACCAGATAATCACTAAGTGTATTTACTTGCAACCCCTTAATGAGGTAGGGGTTAATTTTTAACAACTCTAACATTCCCCATTAACTTCTCCTGCAGTGGCAGTATCATTCACACAGTGACCACTATGCAAGATTTTTTTTTTTAATTTTAATTTTACAGAAGAAACCATTAATTTCACTCCACGGCAGGTTCAGGGTTCACAGCAGGCATTTCTCATGTAATCCTACAGCAACAGCTAAATGTTAAGGTGGGCTGACCATCTCTTTGTGTTCCTGGAGTTCATCTGGCCCCTTACCAGGAAGCAGAATTCCAGATGCCAAACACTCCATCACTCGTCGCAACGCTTCCCCAGCGCCCAAAGGTCTATTACAAGTACCTATAGATTTTTCACATATAAGCTCGAGTGGCTAGAAGACATTAAATTACGATTAGTATAGACACAAGGGTAACTGTGACTTCAGTTAAATATGGGGGGGCAGAGGGGACAGTCAGTCACATCAGGTCACTTCATTTGTAATCCACTACAGGTCTAAGGGACAGAGACCTACCCCAGAGGAGGCCACATCCTCATGCAGGGCACGTCTTTGTCCCCTGCTCTGAGTTGCCTTTGGAGCAGACCAACTGCTCTCCACCGTCTGCCCAAAAAGTCAAAAAGGAGAGGTCTCTAAAATCAAGTAAGGTGAATGTTCTCTCAGAGGGTTTTCAGTTCCACACTAGAAAAACACCACCTCTGCTGCCCTACAGAGTGTTCCTCTCCGGGCATGCAGAGCAAACCTACCCCAGGAAAGGGGAACAACCACTGGCAGGGGTGGCATTGTCATGGGACCAGAGTAGTTTTGGAAAACTAAACAAGAGGGATGGAAGGTAACAAGTGGGAGTCTATTGCCAAACCTCCGGGATGTGAGAGGCCCACAGCAGCGTGTCCCTTCCCATGGGATCAGTGTGTCACAGACTTGACTACTTGCCTTCTCTCCCCTACACAGGGAGCAGTTAATGGGGAGCAAAGGGACGGGGGTAGAAGGAGGAGTCTCATACAAGACTCTGCTTTCTCCAGTCCAGACACTGCTACAATTCTCAGGAGATCTGACACATGACCTTGTGGCCTTCAGCTCTTTCTGTACTTACCCAGCCTTTCAGTGGTGCCCATGTGGGGACTCTGTTGCACAAATCCCGCAGAATACGAAGGACAATTACACATGATTTTAGTCCATTTGCCCTGGCCTAAAACAAACAAAATGATTCCAATACACCTGCAAAAGCCTGGTCTTCAATTTTGCTTTTCTTTTTAAATGCACAGAGTCCTGGGATAGATTTTTTAAAAATTATTATTACTTAATACTTAATCAGCTTCATGCAAAATAAAAACACTTATATAAAAGTACACTTGAATTTAGAGAGACACATAAAAAAGGCAGTGAAATGTCAAGATTGCTTTTGTAGCCTCATGACAACTCTGGACCAGCTGACTGTCTCCCTGTCATGTTTGCCCTTGCACAGTACAGCACTGGGTTTGGAATTCTAGACCTTTGCTCTAGGAGGGACTAGTCAGAAATTAAAGAGGCATTAAAATTAAAACTGTCTCAAATTAAACCTCGCAAGGCTACAATAACAACAAGGTAAGAACAAAGAGCCAACCTGAAACCATTTGGCGTGCCGCAGAGACGCCAAGGCCTCCAGGCATTTCTGCCTGTCCAATAAGTCCGGAGGATCTTTCATCGCAACATTATCTACTGGTAAAAATGGGATAAAAAGAGACAGATACAATTTGACCAAGGGGTTTCTGTCACAATACAAAAAGAGCGGCAGCATCTCAATGAGATAATAAGACTCCCAGAATTTAAGTGCACGGTGTTATTTAATTTAAACAAGCCATTAAAGGTAGTAAATGTGCACGTGTGCAACAGAAGCAAAGGCATTCACTCCTTGTAAAATAATAGTAATAATAAAGATGGCCACTGCTACAGACAACCTGGGATCTTATTAAAAATGTAGAACACATTGCAGGGCAGAAAATAGCTCTATAGCACTTCTCTTTTTTTTTTTTTTTCTGTTGGGATGTATTGGGCTTTTTTCCTCTTCTTCTTCATGACTTTTATTCCACAAAGGTGGCACAGAATTTCAAAGCTTCTTTGGACAAGAGGAAGATAATCTCAGGGGGTAATAAAAAAAATGTAATAGGTAGAAAGTGAAATTACATCCATGCAATTGTTGAGCATTCCAAAGAAAAACATTGAATATATTTGAAGTATTATTGCATGAACAGTACTAGCCAGTATAATTCAATGAAAGAAATATACAGGAAATGCTAGTACAATGTTTTGGTTTGATTAGTCTTTCATATAATCAAAGCATATGAAAGAGTGGGTTTGGTAACTTCCAGGTCATTAATGTATTCGAGAGGAAGTGCCCTCTTGTAAAAATCTTCCCAACAGCAACTGAAACCAACAGAGGAAATTCAAAGATGGATTTGAGAGACAAGACACTGATACGTTCTGTCCAGGTTTACATTTTTTTGCCTTCCCTCCCTTTCTCTTTTTATCAACCAGCTTGTAACAAACTGCTTTCAGCAGTCAAATCCAATTAAGGGGAATTTTCTATCAGTCCTTTCTTCTGTATTTATTTCATTTTAATCCAAAGGAGTTTGTAACATCCAGATTCTTTGGAAACTCTTTATAAATGACAGATTCTACACTTCTGTGGAATCACATTACAAAGATACTAGTTTTAGGTGATGTTGAGAACAACTGGAATAACCAAATGAATCCATGGCTCAACTAAAATCTTGAATATGTAATTTTCCTATGAATACATAATTACTCTTGACTTAAAAATAAATAATTTGGAAATATACTCTTTTCATTATTCAAAATAGTTAATTCTCCAGGTCTTTAGAGACCTTTGCAGAGCTGAATGAAATACTAAATCCATTCCAAATTGAAGACTCTGCTAGGTGAGCAAAATCCAGCAAGACATTTAAAATGTCTTTAAACCAGGACAAGTTAGGAGAAAAAAGTTCCATCAGTTTGTTAGTGCCATCTCCAAATACATTTTTGTGGGTTACTTTGAATGGGATTGGCTGCATAAGCAATTGCATCTTTAATGTTAAGGCTGCCTCTCCTAAGCTATTTCCTGGGAAGGTTACTCTGGTAAAAGCACTTAATGTTACGATGAATAAAAGAGCCCAAAGCCAAAAAAACCCACAAGTGTAAAACTGAACAGAACCAGTATCTTGTCTGACGGGTGATGGTTGCAGTTGACAGCTGCTGACTCAAGTGCTATAAGCTTATTTTCTAACCCCTGTGAACTTCACAGCAGATATTTGCATTGTTTGTTATTGCCCTCATCAACAGCATTCCAGGATTGGGATTAATCACTCCTCTTGTCTGTTTTCCAAATGAAAGCTGCAAAGTCGCAAAGCTCTGGCTTTCTTTGAGCACAAAAGGTCACTTTGGAACACAAGATTTGCTTCTAAATTTCCTTTGCAGTTTCGTTGTTTTCAGGAGTGATATTTGTGGCACAGGATTACTCAACATCCATCTGGGTAGTTCTCTGACAAGACTTCACTGCAGACAATATAAACATCTGCTTAAAGCTCAAGTATTGTATCAAACAAGTACTGTCAATGAATGATCAGAATCTTATTTTAAAACGTTAGAAAATGGCAAAGGTGACTGACTGCAAAATCATTAATTTTTTGCAGTGAACTGGGGCTCAGTGTTGTACGAGGCTTTGCTAAAGAGTGTTGCAGTCATTGACAAAGTAAATTAATTTTTCCTTTAAACTACAAACCAAACAGAATACATGTCACCTGTCATTCAGGTGAACCAAAAACCTCCTAAGATTTGTTTTGATTTAGAATCGTACTTTTTCTTACAGGATTAAGGCCATTTTCCAAGGTCTAATTTACAAATATCTTGGAGAATTTTGCCAATTGCTTGTTCAGCCCCAGTGTCCTGATGTTGCAGTCTGCCAACTTTTGGGTGCAAGATTCTATTAAACAGAAAGATGAAGAGAACAGGCAGTGAAGAGGGCGAGCGGCTTGCAACGGGCTCCCTTCGGACCCCTTCAGGAGAATGGCATGTTTCTTCATGCTCTGCCAGTCAGGAAAGTGAGACCAAATCAAAATTTTCAAATGGGATTGCAAAGCTTTCCTTTTTTCCTTGTAGTTTTAACAAGGGCAGTGATCCAAGGAGTTTAGTAAAGAGTAAATTCTAAAGCCCTGACGTTAGCTCACACTATGCAACGCAGAACCAATCCCTCAGGAATTCTCTCCCCACTGCTGTACACATTCTCTTCACACAGGAGCTGCCAACTCCATTCATTTGAGCCGTAAGAGGGGCCTTGTCTTCTCCGGAGAGGGGAGGGCAGTCTGGGGCTTGCTGCCCCTTCAGAGGCACTTGGCCCCTTGGGAGCACCACTGGCCATGTCTTGCTCCAGGAGCAACGGGACTTTGGCCCCACTTTGGTGAACCAGCTTGTTTGTAGTTACATAATGTGGTGTTACTGTATGCTCAGTAACAACTGGTTTTCAGGATACAAGGTTCTGGTCTGGAAAGCCTAATTCATATTTGATACTGTGACTAAAAATTCAGTTTCTTAAAAAGTTTAAAATTGAAACTGTTGCAAAATGCAGGCAATTAAGGTGCTTGACTTCTCAACATGAGAAAGCAGAGCTTTATGGGTAGCTGTTTGTGAGAAACACCAAAATGCACACACACACTGGGCCACTATTTATTTTTGCTAAAGAGCAGCAAAAACAAATAGGACAAACACCACGTCTTAAACATGAACACTTTTCCAAAGAGGTGGGGACTGAAGAGAAATCCAGGAATGTTTTTCGATACATTCTGACATCAGGGCATGAAGGCACACACAGCATTCCTACAGAACAATGGGAGCACTGGTAACGAGGGCCGTTGGCCTGACCTGGGTTGTTAGAGAACAGATTAGTGCTAATCCCACCACAGAAACCTTGGTCAGTTTTCCACAGGCTCAGGCAGCCCAGGCCTATCTTACATGGAAGATGAAAGGCAAGTTCAGCAGTACTTTGAGCTCCTTCAGTCAAAAGAATGCATGGAGTCAACTGTCAGGTTTTTAAAACTGCATAGGAAGTGTATCTACATTTGGTCGACATTGTTTAGTGGTACTGAAAAAATATGGCAGTGCTTTGGAGATCAAGGTGTTTTCACCAGTTTCTCCAATTATGTTCCCTTGACACTAGACATGAAACATTTTTGGTCTGAATCTAAGTGATTCTAATCCAAGTATGGTTGGAAAGATTACAAAAAAATGTATCCCTCTGCTTCCAATTTACTTAGTGACATCTGCATAATGCTCCATATACCTTGAAAAGGAATATGATAAATGTCTCTGTTCTTTGTGATGAATCAATGCCAAGGAACCTGGACTTTAAAATGAGATCCATGACCCTATTCCCTGTCCTGAGCAGCTGCACAGAATGACAGTGTATAACCACTTCAGGAGAGGTGGTAAAATAATTTTAAATTTTAAAAATATAGTAGAGACCTTTGAAAATATTTTAAGATACTGAAAAAAAAAAATAGACCACCTACATTTTAAGCATGAAAAAGCATAACAATTCCAATCCTCCTTTAGTCTGAGATGAATTTAGAAATTCCTAGACTTTGGTGGCATAACAGCATCAATTTTCGCAAGAAAATACTTGCACAAGGGCAGAAGCCTTTGTGTAAAACTGTATCCCCTTGTGGGAGTCTCACAAATCTTCACCATTGGAATTTGTCCTGCACTTTGTGCTCTCTCATGAACATGGATGAGCTGCAGCAGCTCCAGGGCTGGTCTCAGCATCTTGTGGGAAGCTGAACAACTAAAGGAATATGCAGTTTATTTTTAATGGTCTTGGAAACAGCATTGTTGCTAATTTGGGAATAAACAGCCAGTGCAATTAGGGGATCTTTGCCATTCATCTGTTCTGTAAGATTTTTCTGCATTCGACTGCTGCCAAAGTGTTACATGTCACTTGGAAAGGGATCCTTCCTGCCATCGCCTCCAACAAAATGAGGAGAAACTGACCAACATTTCTCATCCCATCGGTATTCCATGTGGGAGAGGGAGGAAGCAAAGGACTTGTGGCAAGTCTAGAAATGGGGAGAGAGCGACAGGGAGTTCCCTAGCCCACACGGGCCCAGCTGCCTCAGTTGTCATGACAGAGAGTGGCCAGTTGGTCAAAGGTCTGACATCATCCAGTGGCAAAGTTTCTAGGGATAGGTTTGGGAAGCAGAAGCAGAAATTACTGTCAGGATTTTAAAAATACAACAAAGTATGGCTACATTTGCTCTTCTCTATTGCTCTCAGTTTGTTTCCAGCCTCACTGGTACTACAATCACCATTCCTGCAGCACGGGCACAGAACTGTGTTGGACACCGCGGTGAGGGAGAAGGAACAGAAAGGACTAAGTGACAGTTTTCTAGAACTATTTTGCTCTAAGGACATGAGGTACAACGTTCAATTCAGAAGCAAAAGTGCTGTATCACAGCACCGTAACTTCAATTGTATCCCAGTTAGGAAATTCTTAAAGCCAGAAACATACACATCATCAATCAATAAAAACTGAGGGCCAGGATGACACACTGGCAAGCTTTGAGGAAGAGGGCTTTTACATAAAGAGAAACATTTTTATGAGTGTTTCAAGAAACTATGAACCAATCCCACTTGACTGACTTAATTTGCAAACAAGACTGTGCAGCACCAGGTGCTCAAGAATTAAATAACAAGTCTGAAAGAAAGGAGAACTAAGATCTAATTGTATGTCAAAGTTAACACTGTAGGAATAGTGCTTGCAAAGGAAAACTCGCATATTTACATGAAATTTAAGTGACTGTTGTCTTTTTAAGGCACAAATATGTAACCATGGTGGCAATAGCCAGTCTAGTCAGTACATGATGCACAATTTAAAGCCTACTTTCCAATTAACCCTGTGCTGCACAGTCAGGACATTTAGCTAGAACAGTCTTAAAACCAAGTTAAAACGCTCTGTGTACCTCCTTCTTTCTTCTCTGCTTCATCTCGGATGAGAGGGGATGTGAGTATCACCTTCAAAGTGAGCTTGGGCTCCTTTGTGTTATGAATAACAATAGCTGCCTCATTTACATGCTCCTCCACCAGATACTTCTCTTCTGTAAGTTTCTGAAAGTCACCAAGAAAGATTTCAAGACTCTCCCAATCGACTGAAAAAGTGAAGAATCTGTATATGTGCCTCAGCTAATGAGAAGGCTAACAGGGCATTGCAATAACAAAGGCGGCCTTGCCTCCCTCATTAAAAGCAATTGAAAACATTCCTTTTGTAGCCAGTGCTACAACTGCCTGACAGTTCGCTCTGTTAACTGAATTGTATCAGAGTTCTCTGCAGTGATCTCTCTGCAGGTCTTTCAGCAGCCCTTTGGGACCTCTCTCAGCCTCCAGAAGCACAAGGACAGCCACAGATGGCTCAGTCCTCCAGCCATCCCTTCTGTGTGGAGTCTGGTTCAGCAGGTCGGTGGTTAAGATGTCTATTCTGACCCCTTCCGTGATGCAATCTGCTCTGCGGCTCCTTTATTGTTGGGATGAAAATGGCTGAGCATCTGCTCTCCATGAGCCTTCAAAGCGGCAAAGCAGAAGCTCTTGAGTCTCTGTACCTCACCTGCTCCTTTTGTCCCCTAATAGGCCTAAACCCTCCTTTACCTCCAGCATCTGATCCTTCTGCAGGGCCTCTTGTCTTCCATGCTCACAACAGTTGGAGTATCTCATGAGTCAGAGTCCTCTTCCCTCATCTTTACAGTCCTTCCCCACAGGATCTTACCTCCCTGTCCCTTGAATTTATTCAGTCTTGACATATTTTAATTATATCTAGTCTCTCATTTTATCTAACTTTTTTTGAAGCACATATTAATTTTTCTCCTCACTTTCAACCCTCATTTCATGCCTCACTACAAAATTTATTCTTTAATACTCAGTACATCCCTATAATTTTCAAACAAGTAAAATTTACTCTTTACTACTCAAAAGATCCTTTGCATTTTTAGCTATGGATAGGGCCACATCTCTAGGAACAACAGTAGCTCATTAAAACAAGCCCTTTGTGTGAGAAAATGAATGGTGAGAACAAACAGCTGTCAAGAGTGGTAAAACACAGGGAGAAAAGCAGATCAGGAGAAAAGCAAGACTGAGTTTGGTTGTGGTTTGGAGAGGGGCACTTGCAGTGGAATATTTGAGGGCAGTTCCTTGGCACCACTGTTGCTGAGTCTGGAAGCTGGAGTGATTCCTCAGCTTCACCTCTGTCACAGAGATGGTATCCCTAAACAAGCTGCAACTGCTGCCCGCTGGGTGCCACCATCAGAATTAAGTAGCCATAAATAAAAATAATGTGAGCTCATGATTAACATGAGCCAAAATGAATGACCACCTAAAATGACACATTCCCGCCTCGGCAGCACAGAGGGGTGTATGTGGGAACAGCCCAAGCAAAGCAGCTGGTTCAGGCAGGGCACAACAACAGGGACTGAGTCACACACTTGAGCAGGGAAGATTTCTGCAGTTCAGCTCATGTTGGTTGGACCAGAGCGCCCAAACCCACACTGGCTTAGTTACACACAGGTCAGCTGCCCCCCAGGGGAACTGACAGCACAAACAGGATTAGGCAAAAACAGCATTAAGAGGTTACATTTTGTGGGTAAGAACTTCATGTCACCACATTAAACATGTCACACGCCCCAGATGCCGTCCTAGATTCAGAGTATATTCCTTTGTATCACTTGTCTTTCTTGGTGGAACAAATTCCAGCCTTTCCCCAAATAGCTCTTGCAGTGCTATCAGACATTGTGGGACGACTGCTCCAAATTAACTCACCTGAATTTGAGCTGGGAGATTGTCTTTAACAATACATAACAAGGTCTTTGTGGGTTTTTCTTTGCACATGAGAACCAGCTCCAGATCCATATCGTCTTTGATCAGCAAGCCCTTTGCAACCAAGCCAATTCTCATAACGCCACATAACGTCCGACCACCTTGATCCCTGGAAGTGAAACAATTTAGGGTAATTAAAAAGGGATTTTACTCTCCAGCTACAGTTTAGGGGAGCCACAGTAAAGAATTTTCAAAGCAATATAGGAACACTTAATTTTTGAGTGATAAGAAAAACACTGTGACAAAAACCAGTTTTGTAGACTAAGATGGTTTAAAAGCAATAAATGCTTCTTTGACAGGCCAGCACCAGGTCTTGTCTCGTCCGGTTGTCTCCAAAGCATTTACTGCACACTTGGATTATTTTTTTATAAAAAAATCACCATCTATGTGGGGCTGAGTTGCCAGCTGGGGCTAAACCATGACAATAATGGAAAGTAATGGAGGCTGAGGAAAGTTGGTTTGCTGGATTACAAAAACTTCCTTTTGCGTATCAGACTGCAGGAGACCCCAAGCACACGGCTGTCCATTTGCACTGGTATGTTCTGGGGAATTGCATTTGCTTAAAACTGCTGAAAGGTTTGTCTGCTAAATGCAACTTCACAACATCACAGTAAAATAAACAAAGAAATGGAGAGCAGCTGGGCTTATTGCCATTCCCTGCACTCCTCCCCCGTGCTCCCACCTCAGAAAGTCCAGATATATCCCCCTCCTCCTATGAACATTCATCTGCAGCAGACCCAAGTAACATTTATAACTCTTATTAACTCTTATTTGGAGGAAAGGAGCCATTGAGAGCAGCACAGGGACACGTTGTGAGCTGAGGCTTCACTCACTTGGCAGTGCCTTCTGCGGCTTCCTCCTTGGCTTCCACATCACCCTCACACTTTGCAGACTTGTTCTTTTCATCCATCCAGTCAGAGACATGCTTAAGGGCACATTCTACTGTTGAGACCATGTTCTGGACAGCTTCAAGCTCCTCTGGAGATGGATAAATGGTTGAATGTTTCACCATTACGTGGCGGTCATCATTAGCAAAAGATCGGATCGATCTCTGTTGTGGAGTGGGAAACAGGAAGAAAAGAGAACAAAGTTATTGGATAATTGATAGGACATAGGACATTGCCTGAATGGGAATCCTCCCTGGCAGAGGTAATAATGTGTTTTAGGACAACCGTTGCTTATAATCATGCAGAAGTAATTATTTAAATAAATTTTTAAAACAAAAAAGAAAACAAACACCAGTGCAAAAAATCAGCATTAAGCTAGTAAACATATTTTCATAGTTTTTCTTACTTCTCCCTGTCCTGGCCCACCACCTCTTCCCTTGGGGAAGAGGGCACAGTCTGCCTGGCTGGAGTATAACTTAGAGTGCTGAAGCAGGAGAACACAAAACCCCTGAGTTTCATTTCCAGATTCATTAAGTGTCTCTGACTTCCCTCCTCCTTTCACTTGCTTAGTTATTTACATTAACCCTTCCAAGTCAGTGAGAAATCATTCAGAGCTTATCTTGCTGAGCAACCTCATGGGGATCCAAGCTGTGAGCAACAGCACTGAAAGGAAGAGGGGCTGCCCTACCCTGAGATACCTGCAGGGATTAAGGCATTCCTGAATTTCAGAGATCTTCGTTGGCTTGTGGCAGCCTACAGCAGTTCGATAGCTTGGAGCAAAGGGAAGAGCTAAGGTCCTGATCTCAAAAGGTAACCTTGTGTCAAGGGAGGGAAATTCACGACATGAGCATCCCGGGGGGGAGCAGACTGGGCATAGCATGTGGAAAGGAGGGCGGGCAAGGAGAGATGATTCCTATTTTGCAAAAGGCATTGATACTCTCTAAATGCAACTTTGCATATTCTCTAAGTGCTGAGTGCAGCCACCTCTCCTCTGATTATGTCAGGGACAACAGCAGCACACCTGGAACAGGCAGTCAAAGAGCCAATCCCTCATGGGTTTGCTGCTGCTGCAGATGAAGTCACAGGCAGTACAGAACTGTGAGAGGCTCAGCAACTGCACAGGGATTTACAAAGGCATGAATGAAGATGAGAATAAAGATAAATAGTAAGAGACTGAAATTTCTTTTTTAAAAGCATTCAAATGAATAGGAAGATATTAGAGTGCTAATTTAAAAAGTCTGCAGTGAAACTCAGAGTCCTGAGTGATACTGCTGAGGGAGGTAAACTTCACTGGTTGGGTAACCTGTGCTAGGAAGTTTTGGGTTTTCTGCAGACTATTCAGGTGAGACTTTTTTGATTTAAACAGTGCCCCAGACCAGCTGTGATCACAGCACAGACCTGTGGCAAGAGCAGCAATAGGTCTTGGTCTCTATAGACACATCAGTCACTGCTGAAAGCCTCCCAGAACCTGGAATCACCAACCGAACCCCTCTGTTCCTCCCACACTTTAAGCACCTTAATTCGGTGTAATTTTCACCCCTATTTCATGGGTTTGTAGCTGTACCCATTCCTAAGGATGCAATGGGCCTTTGAACAACCTCAGAGGCCTCTGGGCTGGATCCTTATTAAGGATCTGTCCACGATTTCCTGGTTTATTGCACTCCCTGTGTCTCTACCATTGAAGGTCATGACATCATTCCCTTCCTAATTTTTGTGTTCCTACCCAGATGGATAATTTGGGCAGTAACAATTCATCTGTCAGGGGCCGGTTTTATCCCCTGCAGTTTGATAGGCTGCAAAACACTTCCAGGAGGTCCCTCTTGTGGTTATCCACAACATGGATACAGCCGGAGCTGCAGGGAAACAGCCGAGCTACATTTAACAATTCACCCACCATCTTTTACCTTACGAAATGTCAGTTGCAACAGTGGGACAGAAACAAATTGGTAACTCCTAATTATGAGAGACGTTTTCTTTTCTAATGAAGAGGGGCTGACAAGATCAATTCCTCATTACAATTCAGGGCGAAAAGAATGACAAAGTGGGACACTGTTTAAAATACATTAACAACTCTGCTTTGTAAGGTGTTCTTTCCCCCTTTCACTCTGCAACTGACAAAAGTCTAGGTTTAAGTCTTTTTTGTAAATACAAATATGAACATACAGCCTACCAGCAGCAACCAGCCACACAAACATTAGCAACTGTACTTAAAATTTACTGCATTTATTCTTATTTCCATTCTCTCAGTAATAACCTTAGAGGACTTAAAAATACATAAGTATGCTTAAACGGCTCTCCACTCATATTGTTCAGGAACTGAGTAGGTTTATTGCCTTTTTGTGAACACATTTTCAGAATCTCACCATCACAATACTTCATATTTGCTCACCTTTACAAATCTCACATCTCAGGCATTTCTAATTTGCAGCCAAACCCAGGCAGATGAGAAGTGACTCTTCACTTAAACAATACACACCAGGTATATTTGGCTACACACGTTTCATCTACACAGTTACAAAGTGTGCACAGAGGCACCATCAATCACAGACACATAGGTGTGAATAATCAAAACTTGCTTTTGTGAGGTAGAGGTGGAAGGGGAGTGTGAGCATTTGGTAATGAAATCTGCAAGTTCAAGGTCACTGATGCTGTTTGCTACAGCCTGCTAATGCCAGTTTTATTAGAAAACCTTATGAGCATCCCTTCGTTCATTTTTAATAATTCATGTACTGCAGGCTCACAAGAACACTCTCTGGCTTTAAGAGGCTGACAATACATCAAACCTCACTTGCTTTGCTCAAAGCACACATTACCATCCCTCAGTTAGTGCAAGGTCAGAAAATCCCCTCTGTTGGGTTTGATCAGGCCCCATGCAAGCCTGGCAGCAGAAAACACTTTCAATGCACCCCTGTGAAAGACAACAAATACCTACCATGGTTTGTTAGTGTTTCAGCTCTCTCTCCCTCCCTTTCTCTTTTTCCCTCCTCCTTGGTGTCTTTGCTAAGCACTGTTTTGCCTGACAGAACCTCTTCATAAGCCTCTCAGTCCCTTGACAGCTCAGGAGTTCATGCAGCCAAGGTGCTCTGGGAGTCACTTTCTCTAATTCACCTGCAAAAAGAGAGAAACAACTTGAAACCAGCAGTGATGGCGTGTTGATTCCAGAAGTGCTGGATGCAGCACATGAGGCAAACCACTGATCAGAGCACACCAGCTTCCAGATGGGACAGTCACTGATCCATTTATAGCTGAGCAAACAGATGTCACTATGGAAAGCAACTTTTTATGATGTGCCCACACACATGTAACGACTTTCCCGTGCCAGTTAGAGCTGATCCCAGAGAGGTTTGTCAACCACCTGGCAATCCCAGTTTCTGGGATGAGGATGACAGGAAATCCAACATGGCAAACACGGTCTATGTGAAACCAGCTCAAGAAGTCTCTATTTTAGTGTCACATGCATGTTAGGAATCAGACCCACTACATTTAATTACCAAAAAGTAATTCTCTGTGGAAATCCTCAGTGCAGCCCTCGATCCTGTGTCAGGTGCTGCACAAGAACCAAGGCTTCAGGTTGCAATAACTGCAAGTTGTTATTTAAAGACAGACAAGCACATTCTAACAAACTGCAGACGTCAGACTTGCGAGGAGCTGAAATCACCCACACCGCCTGTGCTGCCCATGCACTGCCTTTCCCAGCACACAGCATGGAAAAGATCCTTCAAGAGCAGCCTTCTTGTACTAAACTGGGAAACAACACCAGCACTGGCACCATAAAACTGCAAAGAAATGCTCTATGAGAGAGAAGAGCAGAATAACAGAGCAGGTAATGTGAGAGAGGGAAGCATAAGCTCACTGCACAGCAAGACACTCCAGTCCTTGCAGAAAATTCCTGTTTTCCTTTCACTACACATATCATTGCATCAGCTCTCCAACAACGTTTTGAAGCAATTGGAAACCCAGTCAGTAAATTTCTGCAGATTGACACACACACACTAAAATGTTTTCCTTTTCTCCTGTATGCTGACCCCCCTTCTCCAGCAATGCCTTGCATATTGTGTGTCAGAGAAGCCTGACATTGTTAGAGATTAAAAGCATGTTTGGCAACAGCAAAGGGATAGGTGAGATGATTTGAAAGCTGAGGAGATACTTAAACCTGTGATGTGACAGGGAATAATTAAAATGTTGCATCCCACAGAGATTTGAATGTGACAGGGGAAAAGGTAACAACAGATCTCGTTTCCCTGTTTCCCTAGTTAGGAAGAAATTAAGCATGTTTACAGGACCAGTAGCTTTGGCAGCAAGGGCCTGATAGTTGTTTTTATGTGACACCACTGAATTTAGGATGTAGAACTGGGTAAAACAAAAAGCCAGACAAGAACACTGTGCAGGGGCCTGTCTGTTCCAGCAGCTGAAAATGCCAAGGAAGAAACCCCAAGAGAGTTAAGTGCAGTCATACTAAAAATACTTGGGAAAAGCAAGCTAATGAAAACCCTGACTGACCCCACTTCTCATCACAGAGGCTCTGTGCCCACCAAGGTGTATTAACACTCTACCAAATTGCTTCCCAGAAGCAATCAAGGAAGGGGATGTTCTTTCTCTTAAGAGATCCTGGAAGTCAGACAGGGGCAGCTGGGAGGAAAACTAAGCAAAGATCACTGCTTTGGCAGTATTTATTTTGCGAGCTAGTCATAAGCTCCTCCACGCTCAACAGCCTTCCACCATCTCCAGAACCAGCCATACTCTTTACAAGGTTGCTCTGCTTTTTAATAATACTAACTTGAGTCAGCAAATAGCAAACTAGAGAGAGTTTTATGAGACACATTTCTAGATAATGTATTTCAAATTATTTCTCTCCAAACTGAATTTCAGCTATCTTCACCTACTCTTCTTCCCTGTCACTCCCACATTTCACATTTTTGGTTTGTTATCTTCTCTGGTAGCTGTAACTTGGCAATTTCAGGCAGAGAGAAGGGCACTGGAATGTGTTGCTGACTTCAGCATATGCCCAGTACAATGTCTCCAGACTCCAGCAACACTCCAGCCCAGCCTCCTTCCCAAGACTACTGCAAGCTGTTGCTTATCAGCTCGCCCAGGCTGTGGCAAGCAGATGGACAGAGATAGCTGGCTGAGCAAGTTCTGGTGCTCAGTAAGTGCTGAGCAGGCTGCTGTCTAGAGGGCAAGTCTGCGAGAGCCGCCCAAGCTCTGCAAACGCACTCCTCAGGGCAGCCCTGGCTGTGCCCGGTGCTTCCCAGCGTTCTTGGAAAATCCAAAACAGGCTGGAATGAATGTGTTACAGCCACAATGGGGGTAATCTCTGCTGGGCTGATGAAGTGAAAACACCACCACCTCTCCATACCCTGCCTTAGCAGGCAGTGACCTGTTTTCTTGTTTTCAAGACAGGTTAAGTTTTCAGTGACAAGTAAAGGTTGTTGGATGAAGGTATTTATGAACTCTGTTTTACCTGCCCTTTTTTTCAGCAGTGCATGGCTGAAGTCAAGGCACAGACAGATGAATTACAAAGGGGTCTTTATTATACAAATCAGAAAGCTGGAAAAAAATCCTGAAAATTGAGTTGAAGCTGATACATGATGTCTTCCAAGTCATTAACATCCTACGAATATTTCAGAAACACGCATAGGAGTGAAACCCTAATTTAGTTCAGACTTTGAGAGAACATTTTCAACAAAAGCACTAAACAGGAGGGAGTTTACTATAAAAGTGCAGACACAATATACAGAATAAAGTACATTTGACAGCACACAGAATTAAATTAAGGAAAACCAAAATCAAATCTGCTCCAACCATATGGACTAAGGCAGCATAACATAGCTCAGCACCAAATACATCAGAAAGCATTATGTGAAGTGAGCAGCAATTCCATAAATCCAACAGCCTCATTCCACTACCAGACTATAGCAGGAGATTTGTTCCTGCATCCTCAGGGAAGTAACAGCTGATGCCCAGATTAAAAAGCACAATATTTAAATGTGCGGCTGTCTTACCTAGGGGCAGCCACCCACACTTGCAAGAAAACTTGTACAGGAAGCTCCTTGCACCACCGAGAGCTTGGTGACCTTGAAAAAGTCACTTCTGCTCTGCATCGTGTGCCCCTAAAGTGTAAAACAAGAGTAAATAATCTCTGTCTCCAAACCAGGTCACAGCGGAGCCAAGCAGAGTCTGCAGTGTGGTTTAAAATCACTGGGGATTTGACACATTAGAAATGTTATTAAAACACCATGACACTGTAGCAACTTCCATTAAACATCCCATCCTTCACAGAGGAAGTTTATGCTTTGGCTCAAGACAAACAAAAAGAATTTCAGATGAGGCTTTTGTAGTAGGAGATATTCCTCCATCTGCAGCTGAATTCCCAGGGGACAGACAGTTAAACAGCCGGGGGTGATGAATATGCTCAGCTACCTCTGAGTGCCTTCGAACAGAGAAGTGAAAAGGCAGGAGAAACAGGTACTTGCATTCCATGGGGACTGAAATATCAGAATTAGGGTGCTCTGAACCTCTAGAAAGGAGATACGAACTGTGTCTGGCACCCCAGTATGCCCTTGCAGCAGCGCCTTGCACAGAAGTGTTACTGGTGCAACAGAGAAGAGAAAATTGGGGTCACTGGACACCAGAGCTCCAAACCCCTCACTTCAGTGAGCTGCTCTTCAGGCTCCTGGCCAGGCCAAGTAGAACACCATGAAAATTGGTTTTAAATGCTCCATCAAGAAGGCACACGCTAACAGTTACTCAGCTGAAGCATTAAAAACACCCTCCACCTTCTGAATCTACCCTGACACCAGTATCTGCCCAGGAGAACTGCAGTTTGCAGTGTGCAGCACACCAAGAGCAGACAGAGTTTATACTGACAGGGCAGCAAGAACAATAGAGGTTGCTAATAACAAAGCAATGAGTATCTAACACAGCCCAGGTGTATCAGACACAGTAACAGAAAATAACTGGAATTTATACAATTTTTTGTTACTTTCCAAAGTCAGAATGAGAGTCTTGCAACTTCAAATTGGAAGTTTATTTTAGCCTCTGCTTTGCATTCAGGAGACAGGTAATTTTTCATCACACCACACAAAGTGCTGCTGAAAATATGTTGTGTTTTTCTGCAGTATAATTTTATTGCTGGCCTTCTGCCAAGAGTCTTTCTGGCAGCATCTCCCACAGTTGGAAACTGTGTATCTGGGTCAGAAAAGACAAGCCGCTTTTCAGAACAGCTCAATACATTTGGCAGAGATGCTGATATTGTAATTGAACTCTTTCAGCAACTCTCTTTATGATGTACCCAGACACCAAACAAAACAAGATCTGCAGTGTTGATTGATGTCAAAATAACTGACAGAGAAATATCAAAATAGTTTTCCCTCATGCTAAAAGTATCAACAAACTGGGGGGAACAGATAAGAAATACAATTCATGAGGATTCAGAGAGGAGCACAGGGCAGAGAAATCTGCAAAATATGACTGACCTGTGCCTTGTGCAGATATTCACTATTTAAAATCCCAGCTCCTTGTATGGAACTTCCTCCTTCCCCACTATACGAAGAGAAATCCTGGCCACTCAGAGCCCCAGCAGCATTCTGGAAAGCAGTGCCCTGTAACACTGGGACACATTTAACAAGGCTCAGACTGCTTCCAACAGTATGCTCATCATCCGATTTCACCTGGAGACTGTGTATTCATAGGAGTTGTATTATTTCCCATGTAATGCATTTCCTGGCAAAGTTGCATCTGGGATAACCTTTAGAAGGCTGGAATTTTCCATCCAAATGAACAATTACAAAGCAACGCTATAGTTAGAAGCTGAAAAGGTACTTCCTCTGGCAAACTCTTATACTTCATACAACAAATACTTGAGTCTGGGATTACTTCTGCCTGTTCAGCTCTCATAATATTTCAAGCAAAGGCTGCTGTGCTTGAAGATCTCTCAGGAGCAGGCCCTGCCACGCAGCCCCCACACCCAGCTTTAACTGCCAAAGACAGGGTAGGCACAAACTTGATAACCAGATCTGGATCCACAGCACCTGTAACCATCAGAATGGAGGAATCAAAGTCACCTTCCAGGGTCCAGAGCTCTGACAATGCTCACAGTGCAAGGAAAACAGCTGCCCACTTGTCAGCATGCAGGAAGCTACTGGAGAGCTCCTGGAGAGAATCCATCTGTGCCAAGGCACAGATGGAGAACCTGGGGACCCTCGGGTCAGAGATGCAACTGAAAATCAGTGAACACATGGATTCCCCTCCACTGTGGAGGAAGGAATGGAAAAAGAGCCAAAAGAAATCACACTGGTACAGTAATTAAAGAAGTTGAAGAATCAAAGGCAAGCAACTGCTTAATCTAAATTAATGCATTAAGGTAAAGGAAACAGGGATGTGCAGAGTGTAGCTCATATTTTTAGCTCCTGGAAAGAAGGTGAAAAGATGGTCTAAGGGGAAATCATTACCAGCCTAACAGGAAGGTTAAAAAAGGAACAACAGAGGCACTGTGTGAGCACATAAGCAATCATTTGAAGAAAAAAATGCTCTATTTTAGATAGAATCACACCATCCAGTCTCAGAAAGAAATAGACATTAGTAGAAATAACTGCAGCTATTGAATTGTAATGTGTAAGAAAAATAACAGTTTTGGAAAGACTATAAATCCTCCGTAGGGATTGAACCTACTACAGACTCCTGATGACAGGAAGGTACTCGCCACACTCACCAGGTGGTCTTCAGAGCAGCACACCAGCTGCAGACCTCGAGGTATTTTTTACATAGATCTTCCTCTAGATTTTTATCTGGCTTCACATTCCCTGAAACCTGCACAACCCCCAGCACAGCCAGAGCTACAGAGGGGCTCTAATGAATTTATTTTGAAATTGCCTTCACCTTCTGCTATGGGTGTCAAGGTGCACGATGGACAAGAGACACACCAAGTGCAAAAAGCTTTAAAAACTTACTGCTGACACTTAAATAACAAACTGACACATAAACAGTTTAATGTTTTTCCTATTCAACCAGTCAGAAATATGCAAAACTGAATTGCCTGCAAAATTGAGCACTGCAGAAAACAAAATATCTTAAAGGGTGCATTTCTTGGCAGGTGTCTTAAATAAAAAGTCACAGATTAGATAATACATAAATAATGAATAGCAAAGTATTCATTTGAGACAAGGTAGAATCACCACTGGATTCTCAACATCTGTGAAACACTGAACTGATTTGTGACTTGAGACACCCTAATGTTGCATTCCTGCTTTCCTGGCTAAAGTGGTGAATGGAAACATGAAGGTACTCTGCAGTCATAATGTGACATCCACACTCAAAATCATCTGAAATTCTTAACTCAGACTGCATTCATTTGCAGTTGAAGAATTAACTAAATTAATAACAGGATTACATTACACTGAAATGACACTCACCATCTGCAATGTCATTTCCCCAGAGACAGAGCTGGTTTAAGCAAAATTCTGGATCTATGCCTGAAATGACATCACATTCTCCAAAAGAGAATCACAGTTCTACCTCCTCCACCCAGTTTGTGCCATGCTGGCTCCTCACTACCCCAGCCCTGTCCTGCATCACATCCCAGCACTAAAGCCTTGCACATCTCCAAACTCCCAGACACTCCCCACATCCCTGGATTTGTGAGCACTGCCTTTACCTGCAAGGCTCTTGCTGGTCCAGAAGCCACCACGGGAAGCAGCCACGATGTTGAGGAGATTCAGAACAGGGACATCCCTTCCCCAGCACCCTTCAGCTTCACCAAAATAGCTGCAATGCCCCAGTTTCTTTGCTGCTGTGATTCATATCCCATAGAATATGGGATTCTGCAGGTGGACTCAAGCTGCAGCCCAGCGACTCAGTCGGGATGGGGGAACTGCCGCCAAGGGGGCAAAGGTACACACATGGAGAAGGCTGGAAAGCATGGCATTCCCTCTGTGTTGGCAAGAAGTAAAATAAAATTTCAACAAAAAGAGAGAGGCTGGAGCCCAAACTGTCCTACAGTAACACTGGATCTGCTTGTGTTGGTGGTTTGCATCAGTTCCATGAGGCAACAGCCAAACACTTTGGCTCTACTGTCTGTCCCCTGCTCTGCAGCCCAGGCTAATGCATATCCTGGGAATCAGTAAGAGGATAGAGAAAAGCAACATAGATTCTAAAGCTCTGGTTATAAACAAAGCAAATTTAGTAATTCTTACAAATAACATAATGCAAATACGTCTTTGAGAGTTGTGTTTTCCCAGTGTTTACATGAAGTGTCAAAGCATAAAGAAGTTTTTAAGAATAAATGCTCTCCTTCTGACTAAAATTCCAGCAACCCTCAATGGTGAAGTTTAAGGAAGTTTCTCCCCAGAATTTCTTCCCTGATGTCAATCATACAGACCCAACAGTTTTCAGTGTTGCAAACCCCCCCCCGGTTACTGTGCCCAGCTGCCTTTCAGCCAGTTTAAACATTCATGACTCTCCCCTGAAATGCATTTTCTAGTATGTCAGTCTTGCTGCCTCAGTGACTTTTTTTTTTTTTAATTAAGGAAAGAAGATTTAAAAGGATTTGGAATAGAAGATCACTAGACTCTGTGAGTATTGTGTAAAAAGCTCTTGTGCTCCCAGCCAGTGCACATGCTCCGTCAGACTTTTCCCATGTTTTAGTTCCACTCTGACTCCTGAACAAGTTCAAGTTAATTTTATACTTCCTGACTAATTGGTGGTTTTGTCAAAGAACACGTTGTCAGAGGTTCTGGGTTACTAAAAGCTTAAGATTTTAAGTGTTTTTTCTTGCCATATCTTGCCCATCCAACCACGTTATTTTAAGTTTGATTCAGTGTCACAACACGCAATGCCACAGAAAGGTCTGAAACAGAATTTGTAACTAAAATCTTGGGCTGTTTAGGGAACAAAATTAGCTCTTTTGAAACCCTTCAGAACCCAGCACCCCTTCAACAGAGAGCAAAGGGGTTTCTCTCTGGGGAAGGGTACCCTGGCTGCCATCCATTTTCAGCCTCAGAACACAATTATTTACTTCAAATGCACGATAACCCTACCAAAAGATTTGAATTAGGTTACTTAGGCATGAAAGCTAGCAACGATATCCATCAAAGTAAAACACCACGCCAGCCTGAGACAGCAGAGAAAGATCTGTCATTTGTGACCCGAGTCCACCATCTGCCTTGGACAAGATCTTGTAGTAGAAAGTCCCAGCTTGGCTAAGAGGAAGAAAAAGAGCCACACACATATTTAGAGATTTACAAAATTAATAAATAAAAATAAAAGTCCTATTCCCCTGGAAAGCCATGAATCCAAAAATATTTTAAATTGGCTCAATCCAGCATCCTCTTGCCTCAGCAGATCTCCATCGCACGCATGTGCTGTCATACCTGCCAACTTCACTTGCAAAACTCATCTATTATTCCTCTCTCCAGTTCACACGGCACAGCACAGCCATGGAAATGAAAAAAAGGATGACTTTGGCAGGGACCATCAGTGGTGGAAATGCTTAGTTTGTAGACCACAAGCTAGGTTACAAGATTAATTTCTCAGCATAAGTTCTGTCCATCAGTCTTACACTGAGGAACATCCTGAGATGAGTAATGAATTCCACAGCCTTTTGTTTGCTTATTTTTAATAGGTCGTTGAAATTTTTTTAAAAATTAGTTAAATTAGGCATCTGCAATACTGTATTCTCCAGTATCTTTGGAGAACACAACTGTGCTAAGTAATTGATCTCCAACTTGAGAAGTTATAGTCAATTTTTTTTTTATCTTTTGAATTTCAAATAAAATCTGGGGGGAGAAACAGGAGCTCTCAGGATAAATGTACCAGTCCCAGGTGGATGGCATTTTTAAGACCACAGACACAACTTTGCTGGTTTGGCCTCTTTCTTTACATTTCCTACAGGGCTATGAATTAGTTTAATTTCTCCCTATAGATAATGATGTCATCTCCATTGTGCCACTCACAAGAACACGAAAGATGCTTCCAGCTCTTCATTTGCTAAAGAAGCTTCCTCAGTCTTCGCATTCTCCACCAGACATCACATCCCGTCCTCCCACTAGCACCAAGCAACAAATCTCTGAACAGCGAAACAGGATCAACATCTTGGAGGCACCACACATGCCAGGAGCCCCAGGAAGCCCCTTGTTCAGTGAGTTTGGGCAGGTTAATAACACCACAGCCAGGCTGGCACAGGGGAGTGTGGCGCAGCTGCTGCAGCTCCTGGAGCAGGAGCAAATCCCAGTTTCTCCGGGAGGAGCACACAGCCTGGCCAATCAATACCAGCATTCAAAGTGCTCTCAGCCTTGCAGGGACATCAGTCCACAACAACAGAACTCTCTCCCCAAAGCTCCTTTCATACACTAGAGTTGCTAAAAGTAACACTTGGAATTACTGTCCAGGGAAAGACTAGAGAAAACCAATCAAAGTTAGTTTATTTTGGGCCATTAGCTGCAGTTTGTGTCTGGCCACTTCAGTTCCCCTGATAACAGGAAACCTGCTGTGCCTAAATGCAACACTGATGGGGTTTATTTTATTTCTCAAAAGAAGTTGCACTTGGGAAGCCATAACCTGTCAGGGTAGGAGAGCACACAGTTCCTGATGCAGAGGCAGGATCAAAACCAGGATTAGAAACCAGCTGCTACACAGACTGAGGGTGTTCTCCTCAGGTGGGCAGTGAGACAGAAACCCTTTCATCCCTCAGTCCAAATTAGGGTGTAAATATTTTTATTGCCTGCTTAGCCACCTTTGGAAATCTGTATCCATGTCAACACCACCATTATATTGAATTCTGCTCTTGTCAGCACAAAAAACCTGCCTGGTTTTCAGTCCAAAACTATACTTTTAGTGATATAAGAGTGTCAATCATAATGCCATCAATCTATCTTATTCCACAGTTCAAACACAATTCATCTCTATAACTTGACAATTGTGTTAGTGAAAAAAAATCCTTTTTTTAAAAAAAAAGTACATAAATGCTTTGTGCACTGAAAGAGCACTTGGTTCTGCTGGTTTATGAGTTCTTCACTTGCACAGCTTCTCTGTTGTGGAAACAAAAGTCCTTGTATTGGACTTTCTCAGTGATATTTGCAACCTCCTACACTTGCTGTAACAGGGTGTTCAGAAACAGTTCTTACTGGCCTGGGAAAGTTTATCCATTATTTATTTTCTGCAGAAATACATTGAAGAAAACAGTAACAAGGTAAAAGAACATTCTTGCAAAGGCTTGTTGCTGGTTTTGACAGAAACAAAGAGTAATTAAACCTAGCTAACACCTTTTCACTGAGCATTTTGCTCTAAAGCATTTATAACTCACACACTGCAGGACCAGGAACAGAACAGCAGAACCAGAACAGTGCAGCACTGTCAACACAAGGAAAGGCTGTCCCTGAAATTCAGTGGACAAATATTACCAGGCAATTTCATGCTTTACCAACACAAAATCCAGAAGTTAAATTCAGAAGCATGATTTCTGCAGACACTCATATGTTTCTGTTCTAAATTTTCTAGAATTTGCAAATTAGAACTTGGGAGACTCTAAAGTAACCCAGCACATGTCTTGTGCAGTCCAAATCGTGGTCTGTCCTATTACTCTGCAAAACTGTTAGGGGAAAAAATCCTGCCTTTCACCATGTGGTTTCAGACAAATGACAGTGACATTCCATTTATCTCTGTGCTAAGAACAAAACTTAAGTACTGTTTTTTCCTCTTGGAATATTGCCATGGAAGTTAAAAGCTAATAGAGGAACCAACATCCTCCCCACTGAAGGATAAGCACAGTTTGGTGAATAACACCACTCACAGAACTGCGGCCCAAGTGGTTGTGGCCATTTTTTCCCATTTACCATGGGGAGAATATATTGCATTTCTAAACTGATCTCATTCCTAAATACTGCAATGAGATATCAAAGCATGCAGGTGTCACCAAGCTGCTTTGTGGAACTAGCAAGCCCTGCAAAGTATCTGCAGCCGCTCAAGGAGTGTTTTTTTCAACACCAAGAACAGTAAATTGAATGAAACAGCTCAGAGGTAACAAACCAAAAAAATCTTGAAAATTACTTCTCTATCTCCCAGTAACCAGACAGTACTGCCCACCCTCCCTTTGCTAGCCTGGGGGAGATGGCAACCTCCATGCTGGACTTTACAAGAGACTGAAAAAACATTACTCAGTCTTTTCTATTTTGATTGCAGTTATCAAGTTTCAATGTACTTATATTAGCAAAAAACCCAAAAGCAGACCTTAGATACACACACAAGCATTTCACAACTCTTCAAACATCACTTCTCTAATTGCTGTGAAAGGTGTAAATGCTGTGCTGTTTGCATGGAGAAGAGACCCCACTGCCCAGAAATTCAAGTGACTTGCCCAGTGCCACAGTAACTCAGTGGTAGCACTTGGAACAGTGTAAGTTATTCATTTACTACACACATCAAGCATGGAGCATCCTCTTCCCCCTTTCTAGCTTTCTACCTCCTTAGGCTTCATTAGTTTAATTTGAACAGACACTGCATTCCTGGCTGCTCTTGTTATTCAATCTCTCTTGCAGGATCATGGGTTCCTCACAGGTCAGCTTGGCAAACTGTCACAGGAAACGCTCCACAACCATTACCTGTCCATTCATGAGAGTCAAATTAGCAATTCAATATCTGAATATGGCACGATTAAACTCAGGAACCTAATTCACAATGTGTCCTACTTTCAGGCATCAAATTTTTTGAGCCTGTGCTCTTTTGAAAGTCAAACTGATGAGGACTCAGGAACCTTGTGTCTTTTTCAAAAGAGAACAATGGAGCCCCTTTTTTGTCAGGCAGCAGGACACACAGAGTCTGTTCTCAGGAAGAACAGGAGCCAAAAAACAAGAACACTTCAGAACACTAGCGAGGGACCTGAGCTTTTCTGCAAGATAAGGGGAAGCTTTGCAGCCCCGCTCTGTAGAGCAGCTAGCTCCTCAGCACCGAGCACTCTGCACACCACATTCCAGCACATCATTTGGCTTTGAAGAAAAAACCCAAAGGCTCTCTTTACCACTTGGTTTTTCTAAAGCTCCAGCTGACATAGGAGCAAGCTGTGGAGAATAAGGGAGTTTATTCTTCTCTCTCTTAAAAAACCAACAAAATAATCAACCAGTCAAAACCCAGCTTTCACATTAGATATTGGGTGACCATCTAAAACACCCAAAACCAGATGTAAAGGATGGAAGGTCTGAGAGCATCTCTCTTACAAATCAGAAAAACCATTGGGAACTCCCAGATGACCAGGAGTGCCCCTGTCGTTGCTTCCCCTGCCTGCACCCAAACCACAGCCCTCAAACAACATCCCTTCAGTCTGCTCCACACTGAGCTCCAGCCATCCAACAGCAGTTTGTAACTCCTGTGAGTTCATTCAGGATGGTTACTTTGATTTTTTCAGGAGATATTTCAAACTTTGCTACAATATTGTCAGCTGGAAAGAACCTACATCGATCACCTAGTCCCACTGTTAACAAGGGGAGCACAAATAATGAAAGCAGAGCAAGAGAAAGAAAGGAGAGGGGAAGTACAGTAAATCCTGAACTCCTCAGCTCTCCGCCAAAATTCAGTCTTCTATAGACTGTGCATGAGACTTGCTACTGTGTTGTGTGATGAGGGCAAAGAGAACTCATTGAGACAAGGTGCACCTGCTAAAACTGGCACTAAAACCAGGCAGCTACTGCAACAGTGGTGCCCAGCACCAACAGAAAGCAAGTCTTTGTTCTTCTGGCACAAGAGGACTCCTTTACTGTGAGTACCACATACAGATCAAACATTTATAAGCAAAAGAAAAGAACCTAGCCAAGGGATTTGTATTAAAATAAAGATTGCAGATCGCAGTGTGAAAGGAAACAGGGAACGTACCAGTGAGTCCCATGCCCAGCCAAGCTCTCCCCGAGCAGTCCTTCCTCTGAAGGAGAACTGCAAGGAGACAGCCTGAGCCAACAGTTTCTACAGCAGCTGCAGAAGCACCAGTTCAATGATATTCAAACCCTGCAGTAACTGCAGAAGCATCAGTAAATGGATACTCCAGAAGGAACATTTGACAGTTTCTCCTGGACTCCCTTTGCCTCCCTGGGCAATCCATTGATCCCTATATCAGCTTAGTTCAACTCTGGAATTGCCCATTTCTCTGCAAATGCTTCTGAATCCTCTTTACCCCTAATATTCTTTCAGCACACTTGCTCCCCTTCAAAACTTCGTGAAACAGCCACCAGAGAAAGTTTTGTAGAGACAGTGCTGGAAGGATGAGTGTCCTTATCCTGCAAGGGAAAGACCAATGCATCCAAGCGTGGTGCTGCTGCAACTCCTCACAGAGGGTGGAATGCTGTTATGACAGTGGCACTGGGCTGCAGCTGCACCACTAAAAGCACACTTGGAAGCATCTCAAGAGGAATCAAAACAGAGGCCAGATACCACCCAACTGCACAGAAAGAGCACATCCATTTGTAACGTGGCTATTTTAACACTAATGCAGAAGCCATATTAAGGAACACAGACTATTTCACCTATGCACTTGGTAAGATCTCACCTAAGAATTGTCATTTACTGAAGGATGCTTAGGGCAGGACATCTCTTATTCCCTTTTTAAGAATCTGCTGTAATAAATCACAGCACCTCAACAGTCACAGCTTCATCAGTTCCATATTGCAAGAGTTTTTCCTTTAAAGTCTGCAGTGTTACTTTGGATCACACTGAAACTTGGTATGAAGCTCAGGCTCCTGACCCACAGCAGAAAGTTAAACAAAACTGCTCGTTTGTTTTTAAAAAGGTCAGGAGGTTTCAGTTTCAGGCTTCTCAGTGTTTGGGGTATCTACAGTCACAACTCAGGGACATTCAGTATTCAACCCCTCTGCAAAGAATGGGCTTTGACACCTGTCAAAAATGCACTTTGTAAACTGCTCTCTTTTATTAGTTTACTACTAATAAGGCCACATCCACAAAACCAAGTTTTTGGTCAAGAGATCACTACTTATATAATGCTGACTCCCAACTACCTGCTTTAAAAAATATCCTTTATCTCCTGGGCTAACAAAAGGAAAGTTACTAAATTCCCCCAAAAGATAAAGCAGACCATGTGAAAATATTCAGTGTAAAAGACAATCTCATTCCCACACTAATGGTAGAAGAAAAGAAACATAAAGGCAAAAGTATTTTGTTTTTATCTTCATGCCTTTTACCACGATTGATCCAGATCACACCATCACTATTGTGACTGTGACAGTTGTTACTTCTAAAATATGAAGTACTATGAAATCTAAAGTGGAAAAGCATCTTATAAGTTGCTAAAGTATAAGCATGCAAAGATGACTTCTGGATCAAATATATTCCATAGCAGGCTAGTTTTGAAGGAATAAAGACTAGATTACAGTTCCAGACAACCATCTTTTAAAATTTAAAAAGTTATTTATTTAGCAACTATGAACAGTGTCAGGTTCCACAAAATTTGCTAAGACTGAAAATTCAACCAAATTTTTAAAATTGTCAAAAAGCCCCCAGTTACAGGAGGTTTTTATGTGCCTCCAAGGTGGGAGTCATGATTCTTTTCTCTTACACAAATTTAGACAACTGTGTTCTCTCTTCAGCCTTCTGGCCATCTGTAGAGATGAGGAGGTGTGTACAGATGTGGGCTCAGAGCAGAACAAGCTACTTCTCTGAGCTCATATTTTTGGCAGTCACCAATTTCACCCTCACCCACCAGAAGCAAAGAAGTTATCAGTCTTGTCTCCCCCCCACTTTCCCCGTATTTGCCTTTCTTCCTGGCTTTTCTAGAACACTTGTCACCATATTTACCAGAATACATTTCTTACTGGTTTTAAAATAACAGTTTTTGTGAGACAGGAAATCATTTCAGATCTTTATAGGGGGAACTTGAGACATGAAGAAATGAAATTGTGTGGTAAGTCAGCAGCAGAACCCGAAAAGGGGCCAAATGCTGCCCTAATCAATACTTGCAGGTTAATTACCAGACATTCTTCACTGGGACACAGTGTTGCTCAGTGCCTGCTGTTGAAGAGTTTCACCCATTTCTAGTTTTGGAAGGAGCGCTCCCAGTTCTCCTACGCCCCATCCCTGCTTACCACACACTGCAGTTCAGCCCCGGTGATGCTCTTTAGGGTCACCCAAATGGCACAGCTGAGCACTTTAAAGGAACAGATTAAGTCTCTGCATGATTGAAGACTTGGGCAGCATGACTGGGTAACCAAAGAAGCCCTAATCTATTTGCCAAGTCCAATTACCTAGACATCGAATCAAGAGATCATGAAGCATTAGGACACAGAGTAACTGCTCACCAAACAGTTTAAGCTCTCTGAAAAGATGACAGTCACTAAGAGCCTATGACATGGAAAAGGCATCCTACAAAGCAGAGGTGGGGAGAAATCAGTTCTTGGACATTTATGTTTTTCCCTTATCTTCTGTTGAGCTATACCAGCTGTTAGAGCAAAGGGGAAGAGATTGTGATTGGAAGAGCAGTAGAAATCCAAATGTTCTGAGTCTCTGTATCTGTTTCCTTGAAATCCTGTCAAGTATCCTACTTGGAGATCCATGTTCTCTACTTGTTCCATCATACCACAGCCCCTAGCTTTCCAGTGGCTGTGTCTATTCTCCAGTACTTCACTCCCTGGAGTCACAGCCTGTACACCTACAGCTCCCCCTTCTATTCCAGAGGTTCTTCCATTACAGCAAATCCCTCCAGATTGTCACATAAGACACAGCAATCAGGCAGAGCAGAAAAGAAAAAGTAGAAAAGCACAAGGAGGGTCACAGAGCAAACTCAGCCCCCATACCTGGAGACAAAGAGCAAGTTTCTATATGCAAAGACCTGCCCCTTTCAGCACATCCGTATCAAAAACGGGAATAAATTACTAACTGTTCTCCTTGTCTTCATACTGGGATATGGCTGTCTTCAGCCAGCCCCAGCATCAGTCACACCTGTCAGAACATCACACAGCTGCCTCAGCTGGGAAAGCCAGCCACGCAGGTTGGGCCACTGCCACCATGGCCAGGGAAGGAACATCACATAAATAGCTGTTATGTGCATTCAGCTTCAAAACTGATTAAACCTGCGTTAGTCGGCACTTCCACGTTCACTGATGTTATTTGTTTTATGATTAACAAAAACATCTGCAGCCCAGTCCCATGGACCTTACCCACACAAGGTGCCACCACTGGACCCTTGATGATCATGCTCCGAACTCTATCAGAAACACAGCACCAGCTCACTGCCATGGGACAGCTAACTCAAGTGCTTTTTATTCTCTCTTTAATACAAGTTGTAATTTGTTTGTTGAATGGATCTATTCATACTGTCCTGACTGCAGGCCTTTACCCAGTCTCCAGGTGATGTATTTGGTCCAACTGATCAGTGTCTTGCTAAGCAGACTGTAAAAAGACCTTGTAAATCAAACACCTTTATTCAGGTATATACCAGCTGGCAATTTTAAAACATCACCTGTTTCAACAATGGCACCTAAATTCAGTGGAGCGCAGCATGTCAGCTTGTTTCCTGCTGAATTTTGTACAGTCTCTTTAGCAAGCAAGATATCATATTTATGATTTCATGTCAGTTCATGTTATGAAGAGAGATACCATGTTTATGGAGAGGGTTAAATTGGGAACCATGCCTTGCCTGCTACACCATAACCAAAAAACACAAAGCCCTACAACAAGCGAAGAAAATTTTTATGCCTCCTTCAAGATCAACCATGACTTACCATAATCCTGTTATGGGACCCATCCCCTTTAAAATAGAGACTAAAAAGGATGTATTAATTTCACAATGTCCGTGGAATTATGGTAAACCATTTTTTGGCAGAATCTTGCTGGAAGGAATTAGGTGCTGTGTGCCCAAAAAGCCCCTGCCCACAGCCTCAGGCCTCCTCAGCCTCTCGAGGGAGTGTTTTGCCAAAGCTCATTTCTGGAAGCACAGACCAGCTACACAGAGGTTGTGGGGTTTCCCACACACCTGTGGGCTGTGCCAGCCTTTCCACAGGGCATATCCTGATGGCTGAGAAGTGAGATTAGGGAACATCTGGTTTAGGGTCATTATCAACTCAGTCCAATAGCTCCGGAGGGACATTTCCCCGTGGAACATCATCCCTGGGGCTCAGAGAATACTAAAGACTCTTAAGGGCCCAACACTTAAGATGCTGTGCCAACACTCCAGTCTCCTGTGTTGCAAGTCAAACAAGAAATGTGTTCAGTCAAAGTGTCCTCCCTCCCAAGAATCAGAAGAAAAAGAGAAAAGTACAAGGCCTTAAACTCAGCCTGCCCTTTTCTGCTCCTACTGGGGGGCAATTTCTATGGGGCAACACCAGTTTCTCACCATTGAGTTCATTTACTCCCAAGCCAAATGCCAAGTTCTCCTTTAAATGAATTCTGGTTTATAAGATTTCTTCAAGTTTTGTGACATCTCACAGCTACCCACGAGTAAGACTGTTCTTCCCAACCAGATACTCAAACATTAAATTTTTCAATAAAGACAATTTAAACTAAATGCACAAAAAGAACAAGAAACAGCAAAATTTAATTTACTGGCATAGCCATACACACCCCAATTTTATTTTCTTTTTAAGCATACAATTAAGGGTAATTTAATTCCCCTGTGTAGGCATTACTTGAAAGAGAAACATTATTGTAAGAAGATCTCAGTACTGTTGGTACACAAACCTTACGACAGATAAATTAGACCTTAGGAAAACAGCATATAATTTACATTTTGTTATGTCAATCACCAGTAGCATCTTAGGGCTCTTAAACAGCACACCAAACCACAACATAAGGGAACTAATGTAAATCAACACATGTGGCAGGATCACTTAAGTTTCCACAATCCAAAAGATCCCTAAAATGGATTTCATAAGATTATTGCTCTTCAACCTCCACTTACACCTTTAAGTTACCAGCAGGTTATGACAATATTTTACTACAGACAAGTCATAAAGTTTTGCATAGTTATAAAAAAATCAACGACATAAGACCACAAGGGCATAGGGTTTACTAATTAATTCCTGGTCTTTATTACTTGAGAAGCCAGTGGGCAGATGTGCAGGTGGCCCAGAGATACAGCAGCCTGGCTCAGCTGCACGGAAAATCCAGCCTTGGGTTAGTCCCAGAGTTCTTGGGTTTAGCAGCGGAGGAAGGACAGAGCAGCCCAGGGCCATGCTTTACATACCCTTCACCAACAGCAGAACAAATGACATACCCTGAATTTGTTCTGGGGCTTCTATAGCCAGCACCTCGTCCACATTCTGACACTGCACAGGAAATGAGCGGAAAGGTCAGGATGTGCATTGCAAAGCAGAACTAGGAGCACAAGGCAACAGACCAACGGGGAGTGGGCTCCAAGAATTCTGTCCCCTCCTATTCCATGATGACCAGAGTGAGAGGACCAGAACATAAGGTAATATAGCTACAAAATAAAGTCTAAAAATCTGAAGTGCAAGATGTTTACTCACTTACATCATTCATAAGAATTCCTCTGCAGCTTTTTTGTTAAGGGACATGAATTGAGGTTTTCAAAGAAGTTAAATAGGAACACTGTCCCTCTGTGAGCTGACACAAACTGTGACACTGTTTTCTGTCATCAGTGCTCAATGAAAAACTTGCACATAAGAAGGAAAAACTACACAAGTGCCAAGAACTGCAGAAATGCAACTGGAAAAAATACTGTCTTCGGCCTTGTAGCTTGTAACAATTACTGCTTTTAACAAAAGATACCAGTAATAGCTTTCAGGTAAGGCTTTTCCCTCCTTAAACATCAAGTACAAAGTTTCTGTTTGTCAAATCACGCTGCAAGTACAACAAACGTTGTCAAACTATGGTTTCTACAGAAGGGTTTGAGACTTGCATTCTTCTGCTCTTTAAATCTCTAACACTTTTTTCATATTGCTTTAAACAAGAATTTTCCTTTTGATTTCCTCACTGCAGCATATTCAGTAGCAAAGCAATCTTCACTTGCCAATACTGCTAGGCTACAGCAAATCCAGCACACAGCACCAGCCAAGTGCTCCTCATGTGGCTGATCTCAGAAAAGTCCTCGCTCTCCCCACCCCAGTACAAAGTAAGGTGCAGACCCCAACATGCTGAAATCTGCTGTTGGCACAGTGAGAGGCACCATAAACCCAAACTCAGCAAGAGCTGGAGGTGAGCCCAAGGAGGTGCAGACAGACCCTCTGCATCCTCATCCCCCCAGCATCTCCCTCAGCAGCCGGAACATCCCAGGACCTCCCTCCCACCTGCCCCAAGCGCTCCCGTCACCCAGCCCAGCCTGTAAAATACACAAACTGCCACTGTTCTACCATTTCCATCCTTATACTTCGACAGATTGGCCACTTCTAGGTGTATGTACCTCACCCCAGCCCAGGACAGACTTCCATGTTTTAACAGACACCTCACCAAGCATGTTCACAGTGGCTTTTCACACACTCAGAAGCTTGTTAACCAGCCAGAACCTTTCCCTCTCCCCCTTTCCAGCCATGGATATGCTCTTCAAAGAGCTCTATTTACATGCCAAGCTACAAAGCAATGTGGAAAAACTGCAGCTTTTATGATTCTACAGTGAGCTTTTTCACAACATGAAGCAGCTTCTTAGACTACTTTTTTTTACATTTTTTTTATTTCCAAACAAGATTTCACAGTTCAAAAAAAAATCTCAGTCCACCCACAGGCTTTTGAGGAACATTAACAGAGGGGCTTCAAAAGAAGAGAGCTCTGTGACCTTAAGCATTGCATTCTGAATGAACATCCACAGAAAAATGGCGTACAAGTCAGAAACAAGGGTCACCAAAACCCACATATCCACCAGAGTTTAAGCTACTTCTCTCATGTTTAGGCCTGGCATGGCTTGCCTTATGCCATCTTCTGTTGTACCTTTCCAACCGCTTCCTGTCTTCTCATTTACTCTGAACCTTTGGTTTGAAATCAGCTGTCTTGAAATTCCTTCCAGGACAAACCGCAAAGCTGGATTTGGTCACTTCCTCAGCAACATTGCTACCAGTTACCCCTGGGGCTCCCCCAACCCCAACGCACAAGTATTTCTACATGGAATCTTTCTCCAGTTCCCCAAGAAATCAAGTCCTAGATTTCCACCTCATGTGTAGCCTGTCAACTACACAGAGCAAGAACTGGTGCTTTATCAGCATCTTCTTTGTGCAGAGATGAAAAATACTGCCAATAGTTCAGCCGAAACAACGAGTCTGGATGAACAGCCTGTGCAAATAAAGCCCCTTTATAAAACCAGGACTAACCAAACTAGCAAGACTAAAGATTCCCTTCGAACTACAAATGCCAAGGCAGCACCAGACTGGCACCGTCAATCATGGGATTCTGAGGAACAGAGAACTGAAAACATTAAACCCTCGCTATTACCCATCCTACCCGCTCTTCTCCACATCTCTCCCTGCTTTCTACACAACGTGAAGCAAAGGAAAATGGTTGGAAAGCTTCAGACAGAAGAAAATTATACATGCCAAGAACTTCCAGAGACGAGTCTAACTTCCTAAAAATGACCAGGAATTAAGGAGAAGCTACAGCCAGCTGCAGTTTGCTGACACAAATTTCTCCTTCCTCTCTACACTGGCAGGAAATAACTACAACCCAGCTGGTACACCTTCCATGGAAGAGGTGGGCTGGTTAAATTCTTGGAAAAAGCTTTTGCTCTTCAGAGACTGAACAATGACCTTGAGCTAATACAGGAATACAGCAATGCAACATCTCCAGAGACACTGCCAGGTCTTCCTCTCTTCCCATTCCAAAAGTTTTGTTTTAAGGCCTCCCCTCCAAGTAGACAGCACTGCTCCATACTCCTTCCTTCCTTCCTCTCTGCCACCACTGCTGCTTCCTTTGGGTCTCAAAAATGGTTACCATGTCTTTAAAAATCAAAGGCAACTAGACTAAGTTTGCAAACAGTCCTTTCTTCTCCATTCTTTCTAAAGATGTTAAAGTATTCTGCATGAATGGAGGAAATTATTTTAATTTTCTGTCTTTACCCTAGAAGGCCAGGCTTCAAATGTTTGCTAGAACACACAACTATTTTAATTTAAGTTAAATAGCCCAGCTATTTTAATTAAGTTACAGTTTCATAAACATGTTTTGGAACTGGAGATCTGAAATATTCCTGACAATAATCCCCACTTAAGTCTTTCTTTGTTTTAACCATACTTAGCATTTCTGAGCTGTCACGACAAAGTACAATAAAACTTTTTAAAACTGTTAACAAACTAGAGGACACGAATATAGAAAAAAATTAATTCCAACATATCTAGGACCCCCCATGTCATAAGTTTTCTCTTCTGCCATACCCTGTGCAGGAGCCGCTTGGAATGCTCCACTGTTCTTTCTGTAAATCACAAGGCACCATTTTCAGAGCCACGTAAATAAATAATAAGACATTTAGCCAGATAATGCATTTTTCTACTTTGACTCAAAACTCAAGTTTTGCTGTACTCGGTGGCAGGCATGTGACTCCCTGGTTATCCCTTTCACGCTCTCACTTCCCGAAGGAATAGTAGGTTAATGATTACAAAATCCAGTGCAAAGCAAATACAGAATGAAAGAGAGAAAAAAAAAAACCCAAACAAACCATGGACCATAACACTGATGAGTGTGCTCAGACCCAGGAGGAGCCTGCCCGGGGCCCGGAGGGAGGCGGCTGCCCCGCAGGGCCGGGGCGCGGAGGGCGCTGCACCGACCGCGCCGGAGCGAACTTCGGGCCGAGCCCCGAGCCCCGGCGGGAGCCGCCCCGCGCAGCGCAGCGCAGCCCGCACCTGGCCGGGACCGCCCGGGGACACCGCGCACACCGGGCCGGCTGCGCCCCAGCCCCGCCGCCACCTGCGCGCCCCGCGGACAGGTACCGTGCCCCGCCGACAGGTGCGCGCCCCACGAGCAAGTAACGCGCCCCGCCGCCGGCGGAGGGGCGGCCGCCCGCGCATGGCGCCGCCGAGCCCCTCACCCCTCCCCACCGCCCCCCTCACCCCTCCCCACCGCCCCCGCCCGCGGCCCCTCGAGGCGCGGAGCCCTCCCGCCCCACCGCGCCCCTCCGCGCGCGCAGCAGCGCCCCCCCCCCCCCCCCCTGCGCCGCCCCCCGCGCCGTGTCCTGCCCTTGCCTCCTGCCCGCAGTGCCCGGTGCAGTGGGAGGAGCGGTGCGCGGGGACGGACGGGCCGCCCGCCGCCCCGACCCCTCCCCGCCGCCCGCCCTCCTCACCCCGCTCGGCGCCGGCCCCGGCGCTGCCCCGCGGCCCCGTCCCGGCTCCGCGGCCCCGTCCGGCTCCTCCGGCTCCGCAGCGCCGAGCGGGGCTGCGCACGTGACCGCGCCCCGCGCCCCCATAGGCTGCGGCTGCCGGGCAACGCGCGCCCGCCCCTTCCCTGCACCTGAGAGCGCCCTACGCCAACTGCGTACGGGGCGCCGCGCCGCCCTGCGCCAGCTCCGTAGCGCCACGGACCCTGTCGTTTCCTGCAGGCCGGCGCAGCCTTACGGAATCGACGTAGGGCGGCTCGGCCCCGCGCGACTCCCCACCTGCGGCCGCTGCTCCCCGCGCAGCCCGCGCGGTCCCACCTGCCGCCTGGGGAGCTGCGCTGCTGCTCGGAGCGCGCCGCGGCCACGCGGGACGGGAGCGGCCGAGCCGCACCTGGAAACGCCGCTTGCGTAGAGCCCCGAGAGGTCGGTGTGTGTTACGGACTCTCCGTAATGTCGTCAGCGCGAGCGCCGCACCTGAGGGCTCCCGCTGCGCAAACGGCGTAGCCGCGAGCGTGCCGGGCGCAGAGTGCGCAGCGCTGAGGGCGGGGGCCGGGCAGGTGTGTGAGGGCAGGGCCGGCCCGGACCCGGTCGCGCTCGGAGCTCCGCGGCGGGCACCGGCAACGGGGCGGCCCCGGCCCTGCGGCGAGCGTGAATAGCGCCGGCAGCCTCGGCCCCGCCGGCTGAGGGGGGCGCCGGGCGGGCCCGGGGGTAGGGCTGAGGGGAGGGGGCCAGGGCAGGGGTGCGGCAGGGCCTCGGCCCCTCACGCAGCGCGCGGCCTTGGTGGGATTAATATCCCGCTGCCAAATCCGAAGCAGTGCAGAAAGAGCAGGTTCCTAAATTGAGTTGGGGAATAGGGTTTCCATGTGAGCGGTTGAGCTCCTTGTGGAATCCTCAGTGGCTGAGGACAAATCAAGGCATCTTCATGCTGTGTTTGGGCAGGTTGGGCTCCACAAGGGGTGTGGTGGTCAATGATTTCCACCTTTCTCTTCTAGAAATCAAGACTAATGGGTTTAGTTTTAAGCTCCCTGCAATAATTTTTCCCAGTCCCAGACAGGTGGCTGTTGTAGATGGGCAGTGCAGTGGAGGTGGAGAGAGCTCCCGAAGCTGATGTTCATCGCACTCCAGAGCAGCCCTGACAAGCAGAACCTTTAGGTATGAGGAGAGAGTTGAATCTGACGGGATTTTCTTTCTTCTCTGTATGTGCGTTACATAGAACAGTTATGGAACTTCATAATCCTTCAGCATTCCATGTGCTTCAACACTTCAATGGCCAATATAGTCACTTGAGTGCTTCAAAATTTCTGCTAGATTTTCTAGGTTAAGTGCCTTTTCGAACTCAGCTTTCAGCATGCAAGTGCATGGCAATCGTATTCAATATCACTTTTTATACTTTTCAAAACTGATTTTATACAGGCTGTGAAGATGAAAGACTGCTGACTGGGGAGCTCTATTCCAAAATAATCAGTACACAATGTGCTGTGCTGAAGCAGCCCCTGAGGGGACTTTGGCCAAAGGCTGTAGGATCAGGAGATTTGTGGTGCTGAAGTGAAACAGTAACTTTCATTCAAAAGAGTGATTTCAGCATTAGAGTGGAAGTAGAAAGCACGTGTGCATTAATAACTTTACATGTAGGAAGAGGTCCACCTTGTTCCAATTAGACTTACATTTTGTATACTGCTTTGCAAGCCTGTGGCTGAAGTGTCACCCTGGTTCTGAACAGTCAGACATTGCTCTGCCTTTGTAACAGACTTTTATCTTGTCGTGTTTGAGGATTGAAAGGAGAAACAAATATGAGGAATCTCAGTTACTGCTTTCATGTCTCGAATTGGGAGATTTCAAAGCAATGAATGAATTTATCCAAATCTCCTGTGTGACCTTAAAATATTAGTGCAGGCCTTGAAAAGAGGCAGAAGATAATAGCTGGAAATCAAGGACTGGTCCAAGGACTCAATGTGAGAACAGTTTTATTTGAAATTGATTGCATCAAATAGAGACACAGCACACATACAGCCTGGAGAAAGGATGCTGGGGGGATGGCAGGATGGGAAGGGGCAGCTTCCCATCCCAGCGAAATGAATGGCTGTGCAGGGCAGCTGGAAACGTAGTGAGGAGGGAAAAATCTGCAAGAGATGGCACCTCAGGTAATGAAGTTATTGCAGAGGTAGAAGAATGTTTTCAGCTGTGGTCTGAGTGAAATCTTGAATTTTTCTGTTGACTCCTCCCTTGGGCTAATGATTTGCCAAGGGCAGAAACACAGAGGAAAGGGGATTGATGGATTAATTTAGAGTACAGGGGATTGGAAGAGCTTTGGCGCTGCAGTACAAGGATATACATTTAACAAGGAAAAGAACATCTGAGGCTTGGAAAAGAAGTTAACATCTGTCTTTAGGCTTCATGGAATAAAAAGGAAGAAAATTGAATTTATAGCTCTAAGTATAGTCAATAAAGTATGGGGATTGAACTGTGCCAAAAGCAACATGGAATTAAGAGTTACCTTGATGAAAGTTGAAGTAATTAATGATAATTGTGCTCTTTCTTGGGACAAAATACTGGCATAGAAAAAATTATTTTTTAAAATGTATAACGACAATGGAAATAATGTGTGTTTCCTACAGATTTTTTCATAGAAATAGTTCAGACATTGTCATGTGTTCTTGAATGTCACCTGCATCCCTGAGACAAACAAGGGGCCCTCTACAAGAAGTTGCTGGTGGGTGCCAGTGTTAAGGTTGGAGTGAGGCAGGTGCTGAGCTGTGCAGTGGGGCAGCCCCACGGGATGGGCACTGAGGGATGTGGTGTCAGCCCCAAATGCTACACTAAGGACTAAGTGGCCATTAGCTACAGGACAGGGGAAACCCCTAAGTGAGCAAGGATGAAATGCAGCCTGTCAAATTTCAAGTGTTTGGTGTTGTTTACAGACAAATGGGAATGCTCATGTAGTGCCCCAGGGAAGAGGGATTTCTTTTCATGTTATAACTCAGAAATCTCTGTTTGAGACTTACCATTGTCCAGTGACCCAGTTCTTTATGGGTTTCAAATTCTGCCTTTAGACATATCCTAAAGTTAATGGGATTTGTGCAAAGATAGCCGAGGACAGACTTTGAATTGCAAAAAATAACTTTCTGTGCATGTCTTTTAAAAATCTTCATAGCAAAAGCTGTGTTTACATGGGAAATTAGTCTCATAAGATTGATAGAGCAAAGAGTTTTATTTTAAAAAATGCTTAGAAGACCTGTATTAATGTTCATTTTAAAGTGTCTCTCAGGCATAGAAGGGAGAGAATCAAGCAGGTAAGTATCCAGTGTAGAGGATACTTGAAAATTGAGAATTTATGCTGCAAAACAGAAGATGATATGATTTATGCTGGGAGTCATTTGTGTACCTAGCTCTTTACCAAGTTTTACACAGTGCTTGCTTATATCTGTTGCAACCCTGAATGATTCTCTGACTTTGAGCTAGAGCAAAGGAGATAAAATAGTACTGGAGGAAAATTAGTCACCAGGAGAGGAGGATTCACACCACGAAATGTTGCACAGAGCTCCTCAAGTCCCAGAGCAGGCTCTGCAGGGTAACATTTCAGAGATCTTTTAAGTGACAGGGATGAGGACCAGCTTGAAAAGCAAGCAAAACTGGAACTAAGGAAATGGGAAATACTTTCAGGTTATGACTAATGCAATTATTAGAGAGGCTACTGCAGGCACTGTGGTGGATTTAGCTTCGAATAAGAATAGAAGTTATGCCATGTGTGATTGATTCCAGGTTGGGTTACAATTTAGAAGTGCAATTAGTGAGTCATCTGTTACTTTATATCAATTATTAAAAACAACAAAGGTCTAAGTTTAAAAAAAAGAATGCATGTCTCAATATGTGGTGCTCTACTTGTTAATTTTCTGATTTCACTGTCTTGTTTGAGGTGTCTCAGCTTTGCAGAGTTGTGGTACAGAGTGTTCCTTAAACCAGTGCGTGAATTGCTCTCAAGCAAGGCAGCACTCACCTGCCAGCCCCCGTGGTGTGGCCCTGTCACACCATCCCACACTTACCTGCTTTGGCCAGAGCCAGCCCAAGGGCAGTGTCTGTAGTGACCTGCAGGCCAGCAGCTTCCTGAGCCATTTGTAAACACAAGTGCTTTAATCTTATTTTAATAGGTACTGTTTAGGACAGAGTGCAGCGCAGCTCGGCATTCCTGACAGCTTGGTTGTTGTGCAGTGCTGCCCTCAGTGCTCTGGTTGTGTTCTCACCCCATCTGGCAACTGCTGAATATGTAAAACTTTTCTTCTGGTGGCCATGACAAAACTCATAGCAGTAAACATAGCTTTGAGGGACAGAACCAGGCTCCATGGGAGAATTGATCTGAGCCAACAGAGCATTCCTCGTGAAATAAGAAGGCCTGGAAGCAAATGATATTACCAACCTTCACTGGGCATTTAATTACAGTTTCTAATTAAGGTGATGCCCTAAGTGGTCATGTGAAGTGTCCTGATCTGTAACATGACATATCAACGTGGAGTGTTGGTACTTCATCTGGACTTCAACATTTTTGTTGTGGATGAAAGTGCTTTTGCCTGTTGTGCTCACGGGAATGGAGGACAGCAGCTGTTTGCAGGGCATCTCTGCTGTGTGGGCTGTGGGGGAAAAGGGGCAGAAAGAAAGTTCTAGGGTCCGTTGTCACTGAGCCCATGGGGCTGGCAGTATCATATGCAACAAGTTACGCACACAATTTAGGAGGGTGAAGTTGCAAAGACCAAGCACTGGTCTGCAGCTCTGCTCTCTGGACACGCCTGGACTGTGTGAACAGACATCTAAAGCAGGACTGAACTCCACAGAGCTTCACAGTTTTCAGTCTTTGTAATACACATTTGAGATGGGATTCTCTGATTGCTGAGCACTCCCAATGATTGTGGTTTATATGGTTTGCACTTCTGTGTTACTGGGCTTGCAGACATGCTGAATCAATTTGGAAATGAGCTCTTTTTTCCATTTGTGGGTAGGACATGGTATATGTTTATCTCATATCAAGATGAGATAAGTATTTCCATTTATATCAGTGGCAAGTAGATAAATATTTGGGGGTATATGTACGTCCTTTCTAGAAAAACAGAGATACAGTTGTAAGGATTGTTGTTTTAGGGAAGAGTGTGATTGGACCAGATAAGGGATGACAGGAGTTTGGTGCAGGTCCTTAGACAGATATGTTAGGGTGGGTTTTTTTCTTTTGCTTTGAAGTTTAAGATTGAAAACCTGCCATCGTTCCAAAGCAGAAACAACTTGGGTGGCCTTTTTGTCACTAATAGGCAGAGCAACTAGGCAGGACTGACTCCACTGAAAAGAGGCTCTGTCATACAAGAGGTTTTCCAGGTCAAGATTAAAAGCAAAACAGCTCTCATCACATGAGCCTTTGTACTGCACCCATATTTTCTAAATGCTTTTGGCTTATCCTTAATGTTTATGCTGCTATCAAAAATAAACCCAGCTTCTCTCTCCCCAGGTGTTGTATTTAACATCAACAGTGAATAGGCTTTTTCATTCCTAAATGCTAATTTCCTTTCTGTTTTCAGTCTGTTTCTGGTATGAAATTTTTTTGTTTTCAGTGGGTTTGGTTTCTTCCCTCTTTGGTTTTTTAACTGCCTGTTTTCTCCTTCCCATATCTGTTTCTGTCTTGTTAATCAGTATTTTTTTGGTGGCAGCAGTAGCTGAGTGTCTATCAATGACCCTGAAGCCTAGAACTTGAATCAGAGTTTGTTTGAGTGCAGCTAGCAGCAGTTATAATAATCTTTTTTAAAAAAAGCTTTACCAAGATTAATTTTTCATCAACAGACAGTGGAGAACTCTTAGGAATAACTGTAATTGTCTCACTTTGAACTGTGGTCAGAAATGCGGTCTACAAATCTTGCTATAATGAGAATTTTGGTTATAATGAAGTAGCGTTATAACTTCATCAAAAAATTTGTGATATTAGAGCCAGAATTCAATGGCATTTGGAAACTGCTCCCAAGCTGTACCCTTGGGATAAAACTGACCTTGCTGAAGCTGGTGAGAGTGTTTCCTGAGTGCGCCAGTACGCAAACCCAACAAAGAACGTGGCTCGGAGCAGATTGTCAGCCTCTTGTTGGTTCATCTCCAAGTGGCTGAAGCTCCAGAGCAGATAGAGAAGGTCAGTACACTGTACCCTGCATGTGACAAATGGGTGTTGACCAGCACTGAGGACTCTTTACAGTCTGCTTCATCTCCTCCGTGATGATGTGCTGTCCCCTCACACTGCACAAACTAGAAGTAACCTTTCCATATTTGAGACTCTTTACTCTGTGTACCCATGGAGCTGCTGCTGAGCTAACTAGTTTTGTCACATAATGTGATAAATGGAAAACAGATCTGCAGCAGATACAAGTCATATTCCAGACTTTAGGCATGTACCTCAAAATTTCATCAACTTTGATATGCCAAAATGTTATCTAAATGTGGATATTTAGTAGCTGGAGATGTCAGTGAGCTGTGACTAGCAAATGAGCTGTGTGTCTGCTGAAACACTGAGAAAGATTTGGATGCCTGTGTCGTAGGAGGTATGGAGACTGCAATGCTGACTATCAATTTTGAAGTGTATCAGATTTCTCTTGAAGGGAAAATTGAGCCCAGTCTGTAAAGATGGTTTCCTGGACAGCCCAAATGTTTGGACAAGTAGTTATCCTTGTGATGAGCATTTACCAGTAAAGGATCTCCCAGGGTCTACTCGCCCCAATGCAAGTCCAAAATAGTCAGATTAGGCATTTGAACAGAATTGTACCTGTATTTTGGGGAGAGTATATTTTACATGTACTTTCCCATGTTTAGTGTAGCACACCTGTGAGTGTAGAAATGCCTCTTTACACAGAATGTTTTCTTGGCTTCCTGCCTTAAATTAGAAGCTTCCTGTCAAATCTTTGCTCTAAGTTTGCTTGCACTAGGAGTGGGAAGTTGAGCACTGTTGGTGTATCTTGTATCCTGGTTGGTTTTTTTTGTTTTAATTAACCTGCCAAATAATTTTAATGTGGGCATGTAGTGCCATCCTATTCAGCTTTCCTGTTACAGAAGCTGTGCAGCAGTTCTGCCTCATGCTCTGGTGTTCAGCCTTTCTATCAGTTAAATAAATGCAAAAATTCTATTAGATGCAAGTGTTCACAGAGCTATAACTTTTTATTTATCCTTCTTGTTCTTTGATGGCCTAAATTATTTCAGCTGTTCTAATTACTTATTTAAGGACAATTGATCTCTCAGGTTTTTTTCTGGGAGGGCTTAAGGAATAGTGTGTCTCACAAGCAGAATTATAGTTGCCCGCAAATTAAGGCAAGCAGACAGACTGCAGTAATGCTGTAGTAACCAGGCAGGTGGCTTATTTTAGGCCAAGTTTTATGTGAAATATTTATGTACTCATTTAAATACTGAAGAGCTGGGGTTCATGCAGTCCTGAGAGCACAGCTGTATATCAGGCAGCAGTTGTGTCCTTAGTGGAAAGCCCCCCAGTTGTGTTCTGAAGGCATTCAGCAGTTGAGGCCCTTTGCTAGGGACCTGGAAGCTCAGCTGCTGGGACTTTTAGCCTTCTCTGTCACTGTGGTTTGTAGTGTGTAACACTAAAATCTCTAAATTCTTCTGTGCTTTAGTTTGTCCTGGCTCTGAAATGGGGGACAGTGGGGATTTCCTGAGGGTTTAGAGGGCTTGCTTCATAATTCATGTGTTTGAAGCCAGCATGGTGTGTTTGTTGTAGATACTGTTTAGTGTAACAAGGTTTTGTTAACTGGAAAATTAAAGTATTTTTAAATTATGGGGAAATGTAAAATGTGACAGCCAAAGGAAAAAAGAGATTCTCCCATTTCCTTTTGGTTTTGCTGCACTGTGCATCTTCAGTTAGTCCCAACCTGTGCTAGCACTCCTGCTGGATAACGATCTGCCCTCCTCCCAAGGGACAGCGCGATGAAGGCAAAGCTGCTCCTCTCTTCTGTGCTCACTAATTGATCTCTGGCTTGGCCACTTCCAGCAAGGTCACAGAACTGGCAGCTACAAAAACAGTGTTCTGTGGAAAATTTAAAGGGGAAGAGTAGAAGTACCTAGGATGGGATTATAGGCTTTTTTAAAATTCACAAACATTTTAATTTATTGGATCTTCTATTTTGTTTCTGCAGAAGGCTGAAACTTGGAAAGGACTGACAGCAGAAGATTCTTCATTGTGACCTGTTCCTGCAATTTGTGAGTGAGCTCTATCCTGCAAATTGCTCTTTTCTCACTTTGTAGTTCCACTTCCATTTTTATTAGAACGCAGCATGAATATTCCTATTCAGATCCTGTAAAGGCAAAATGATTCCTAAGCAAGTGTAGTGTGATCTTCTCAATTTTTTTTTTCTATGCAGAAGATTTGTCATGCTGGCCTTGAAAGGCATCCATGTGTTTGGTTTTTGTTTTCTTTTTGCAAAAGTGCTTTAAATCATTCATCCTGTTTTCTCAGAGCTGACTCTTGATTAGTTCAGGTGCTTTACGATTAGAAAGATGATGGAAATTTGGGGTTAAAAAACCTCCACAAGCACCAGTGCCAGACTGTCAGTGTGGCAGGGCCGTGGTGTGTCGCTCATTAAGCACCGTGCCAGTCCCTGGCATTGTCACGGCAGGGGCCTCTCTGGGGCTCTCAGTGCCGGGGCTGTGCTCGGCAGGAAGGGCTCGATGTGTGGGGCTGGGGCTGCTCCCACAGCCCTGCCCAGGACATTGCACACCTGGCTTAAAGCTGGGTGCTGTACTGCATGGAGCAAACCCAGGGAGACCTGCAAATGAAAAGATGCATTAGCACAGCTCGAGTGCTTAATTACTTGAAAAGCAGAAGAGTGTACAGGGTTTGATTAAAGGAAATGGGCCAAACTGTGTGAAGGCAAGGCTAGAATACTGAGGGCAGAACAAAGCTGTGCCGCATTATTAGCGGATTCATGAATGGTGTGGCAGAGAGGGGAAAAGGGGTTTGGTTGGCCTGGTGTGATCTAAAAATACAGAGAATGTGCTATATGGAGTCATAGCTGTTGTAGCATCTTTAAAGGATAAAATATGCAGCTTCCTTTGAAGTGGGAGGATGGCAAGGTCTCACAAAGCAGAAGCACCTTGTGTGGAATACTGTGCATTCACATGATTCGAATTGCAGTGAGTAGCATACAGTGTTTTTGTAGTGGCTCTCAGTAAGCTGGTAATTGAATTATCAGCTGAATACTTAAAGATTAGACACAATGTCTTTGGGAGAGGGGTGTAGAAGCAAGCCTAACTTGACTATTGCATCAAATCAATTTTCTCTTCATGGTGAGTTGAAGCAAATAGTTGATGGTTCAGAACTCCTTATGCTCCTTCTGTTACAAAGAACTCTGCTGGTGTTTGGCATTTTAACTCTTGTGTGAGACATGATACCAGAGAGGGAACAGAAAAAAAAGAAATTGTGTTAAATTGTCATAAGCCCCCAAGCTGATGAATTGGTTTGATACTGTTTATTCCACTAGAACTCGAAGCGATTAATTGTATAAACGCTTGTTTGAATTCTTAATTTGTCTATAAATACGTATAGTAATTAATGAGGAGGCACGAAATCATCTTGAGAGTCACCTTGAGCAGAGAATAAGCGTTCTCGGTGCATTCCTAGGAAGCGGCGCTGTGGTGACGGTACCCAACCTCTGCCACCGCGTGGCAGCTGCAGCTCAGTGCCGGGCCGGGGCTGGCTGCAGAGGTGCGCTGCTCCCGCTCAAGGGAAGGTCATTGTGCCTCAGGGAAAGACAAAAGCACAAATATTCCTTCTGCAAAATCACGCCTGGAGTTTCAGAAGTTTTCCCAGCATAAACCAAATGTCAGTTTGTATGTGGGGCTGTATCTGAAGTTGACAGTGTCTGTTTTCTGCATGAAACTTGCTTCAGGGAGCAGGGTTTAGTGTTTTGCCCAGTGCAAGGTACAGTCTAAGGAGGAGGTAGGGTGGAGGTGGAGAGATGTTCTTTATTGATGTCTGGCTATGGAAATGCATAAGGACAGACCAACCTGTAAAACTGTCTCAGAGGATTAATCCTTTATCCACTATCACGTCTCTAAATAGTCTGTATTCATTCATGTGTAATACACAACTGTGCATTCAAAGTGAAAAATAGTAAATAGAAAACAAAAGTAAATGGAGAGAAGAGTATGGAATTAAGGACTGAACATGGAGTTTTTGTATTCATGCATGATTTGTGTATGTGCACATTCATTATAGATCCACTACAGGTAGCAATGGCAGAACTTGGGATAATGGTTAGTAATGGTAATGGTATGAGGATATAATGATTAAAGTTGACTTTTTTTTCCAAGGGACCTTATGGCCAGATTATATGGCATTGTAAGAGGCAATTAATATCTGTCCCTCACAAAAATGGTGAAGGTGTAAATACTGAATCAGAGTAGCAAAAACAATCATTACAGTCAACAGAATGGTAAAACTGCAGATTAGACAAATGCAATACATTACAAAGCCACTGACTGATATGAGAGGCATGATGTATTTAAACACTTGACATTAAGTAAGTTAGGTTTTAGAGGTTTAAAGTACCTATGGATTACATTATTCTTGAAGAGTACTTGGGCTCACTAAGAGCACAGCAGGATCTAGGGGAAGTATTTGCTCACCAGCAATGGAAATGTGCTCCTCTGAGGGGGCAGCAGGGGATTGCTGAGCTGGATGAAACAACTCCTTGCCGTGAGAATGGGTATGCAAAATGTCTGCGAAAGACAGGCTTCCATTAAACTGGAGAGAGCCTGGTGCAGAGCACAGTCCTGTCTTATCCTGGGGAGGAAGCGCTAGTGCACTGTGCTGCTTCCTTCCACCAGAATTCCTGCGTGCCTCTGCTCCATACATAATTCAGATGCAATGCATAATTGAAGGACTATAAAGCCACACTTACTTTCATGTATTTAAATTACTTGATGAGCCATAGATGGGTTTTGCCATGTCTGTCCTTTTGCTTTGCCTGTTTCTGTAGTTTGTTGAAACAGTGGGGACCATGGCCCAGTGAGTCAGCAGCTCCTGAGAACCGCTTCCAAAATACTAATCAGTGCCAACTGTCAGGATTAGTATTCCATTAGAAAAAAGTACAAATGTATGACAAAGTCTAACTAATTTGCAGTGTCAGATATTCACTTCCTCTGTTGGCAACATCTTTGTAAAGTACAGCCTTTTCAAAGTAAAAAACCCTAACTTTTGAAGGGTACAGATGTCACAGTAACAGCAAAAAATCTCTGCCTTGAATGGCCTAGACTGTTGTACTTCCTAGGAGTAGTGTCTGTGTGCCAGCTGAGTGTGTATAACATCTGTTTTCTCATACAGGTCTGCAACAAAGACTGGCTTACACATGGAATTAAAAGGGAAAACATCGATTATACATCTTGAACTTTCTCACTGTTCCTTTCTGTTCTAGATTCCTTCTCTTTAGATCAGTAGTTTGTGACTGGATCACATGATGGTATTTCCAGTACTTCCAGTGCTATAATTGCTCTGTGTGGAAAGCAGTGCTGAGGTGCCCTGGGCCTTTGCACTTCAAATATTGGATGTGTAACATTTTATATATTTAATCACCATCGAGTAGAGTGTTTGGATCCAAGCTATTTAGAGCAACTGTCTGTGCTATTGCAACCCACTCAGGGCCCTGAGGGAGACCTATGAACAGAGAGAAGGCTCAGATTTCTTTGAGTAATTCAGTATTGCCAAATACTTTGGTTTGCTATGGCTGCTGGGTTATGGAATGGAGAAGTATTGGGAAAATCTGTGCAGAGAACATGGTGTTAAAAGAGATCTGTTTAGAGATTCAGGAAAACGTTGTTGCTTTCTGCTCTGAGCACCAGAACTGTGAAGAAAACATAACTTATGTTGAGTATGAGGTAGAAATCAATATCTGAAACATTCTTCAAAAACAGAATTGGAAGGCTAACATCCTTTTAAGCTTGTGGAAAGAAGAGCCTCTTCTTTGCTAGAACAAGTTACTGTTTACAGCAATTTTAATAAAGTATCTCCTGGTAAAAAGACTAAGTTGTAACATCTCCAAACCTTTTATAGATGAAACAGTGTCCTTCAAGGTCCATACTGCTCAGGTAAACCTTGTTTGCATGTGTAGTGATGGAGATACATTGTCAGTGATAGTCTATATTAAACATTTTCCATTTTATCTTGGTAACATTTAGTTCCTTCCACGTAGGGGATGCTTTTCTTCCTGTGCTTTTTTTTTTTTCTCCTCCTGGAAGCAAACAACCCAAAGCATTATTCTGTCACTTGACACCTCTCAAGAGCCCCACTACTCAGAATTTACATCAATACTCCTGCAAACAGTTTAATTCCAGGGCTGCTTCCAGCATCAAGCCATGGGTCTGCTGTGGTACTGCTGTAGCCCTCACCCTGCCCCATGCCAGGACCTGCCCTGCTCCATGGTGTGGATCCCCAGCCCATCCTTGGGGGTGTCAGACCCTCTGTCTCTGAGGTTAAGTACCTGTGCTTATCCCAGCCTGTAGTAATTGAGGCATTTTTCTGACAGGTCACTACAGACAGGATTTCACAGCACAAGCATCTCAAGCAGAGGGTCTCACTTTATTCTTTCTTGTGTTTCACACTTTGTTATGACACCTCCATCTGTTTGCTGTTCTGTGCTTGTATCATTGCTGTGAAAAAATAATGCCATCGCATCTTTTCTTCTCTCTAAGACAGAACAGATGACATAAAATTTCCCTCAAAGCTTGCATGATCCAGTGGTTTTGACTCACTGAACAGCTGTTATTCAGGACTTATTCCCTCTCTCCATAGTTTTTCTGACCTTTGACAATCTTGTGACCATCACAACCTGCTGGAATGTGGAAGGACAGAGCTCCCTAGGAGCAGCTTCTCCATTGGCATGAACCAAAGCCTACTGTAACTGCCGGCTGTCTTTAATTGCTTCTTTGGGCTTTGAGTCAGATGCTAAGTGTAGAAGTCATGCAGTAATTAGGGGTCTGTCTGGCTTCTCCTGACGCTCTGGCTGCTACCTGTTGTCCCATGAATAGCCACTATTCCCAGCCTTTGAACTGGGATGAATTAATCTGCTTCTCTGCTCCTTCATGGTATATTAATTGATACTTGCATTTATGATACCAACATTGTATAATGCAGTAAAAAACTGAAACTGGGAAAATGTGCAATATGACAGGAAAGTGAGAGCTTGCCAATGTGTTTCCATACTTCAGTCCCTACCTCTGCTTTGGGAACACTTGTGCTATAGAGAAACAAGGACTGAGAAAATGCACTTGCAGGTGGAAGGTACAGGATGGAGAAACTGCAAGTGTGAGGAACGTACAGAAAACCCCATTTCTGTATCCATGGGTTTGTAGTGCCGTTCTCTGTGTCTCAGTTCTTCAGCAGCAGGGTCTGATCTTAACGATTCTGCACTGATGGAGAATTTGGAGTATTCTGTTTCCCGAAGGGGATCCTTAAAGAGTGTGGTGTGGATTGTGAAAGGTTTTGCTTTTCCTGTAGCAGCATGTAATTGTTTTTGAGCTGCCTTTCCCTAAGCAATTGACTTTAGTTGAAGCACTTGCAGTTGCTGGGTTCATATTGCTGCTCATGTCGAGGCAGGTGTTGGGGCAGTTCCTGTGTTTGCAGAGGCAGAGCAGAGGGGGAGGACACTTATGCAGATGGTGCTGCTGAGGAGTTGGGGAGCAGCACTAACCTCCCAACCCCGTGGAAATGCAATTGCAACAGCAGCCCTGGTCAGATACTCATCTGAGTGAGGCTATGTGACATTCGTGAAGGTTTGTGGTGAGGGCCAGGCATGTCTGTTGTGTTTAGCACTGGGTAGTCTGCTTCCTTCTCCTCAACACTTCACAAAAAATTGTGAGTTTTTCTTGTCATTATTGGTTTTGTTCCTTATTAACTGTTAGTCTCTGTGCCAGCATACATAATGATTGGGCTCTGTTGTGCTCAACATTGTCTCTGCTGTGGTTTGGTTTTCAGGATATGAGTTTATTTTCTTTCCCATCCAATGGTGGGCCACAACGGGGAGGGGTTATTAAGGCTGAGTCAACAGATCTCTGTGCATCAGCTGACGCTCAGTTGCAGATGTTACAGCTGCCAGTCCGTCCCATAGGCTGCTCCTGAAGCAGGACCTTCTGCAGAGGCACTGCCTTAGGAAAGGACGTGCCATGTTTCCAGTCTGTACTACATCAAAAGGACTACATTGCTCTTGCATTGCTATCAAGCTGCATAATTCAGAGCATTCTCTGAAAAGTGAAATGGTCAGAGCAAACACAATAACAGCTCCATCAAATATTGATAAAATAGGATTATTAATTAGAATAGGGGTGTAGGATTAAAATGTCCCTTGAGTTGCATTCCCCATTTGACGCGAGAGTGTGGTTTTGTGGTCAGAGAGTGGGAAGCTCAGGATAACTGGAATCTTTTCTCGTCTCTTCAATGTGTTTGCTTAATGTCCTTAGTGGTTCAAGGGATATATAACACTATTGACCAGAGTTGCTGGAATTCTCATATGCTCCTATGGTGGCACTGCTGGGAGTGAACTTTACAAGGATCTCTCTGTTAGTGTAGCTTGGTCTGATTTGTAGCTCATAAAAAAGAAAAACCTTTCTGAACAAGCTGATAATTTGCAGTCCCGTTGTCCTGGAGTGTTGTCCTTCAAAGAGCTGCATGTCTTTGTGAGAGGGTGAAAACACTGGATCAGTTCCATGGAGCATATGCCACTGGACCACTGGGCCCTCAGGTGCAGTGGAGGATAGCATTTTGCTTTTGACAGTGTGTATAGTGCTGAACCAAATAGATATCAAAGCAAAGAGAATGAATTGAATTTCCCAGTTACACAGCCCTTGTGTAAAAAGGAGCTTTCAATGTCTCCCACTTGAAAAAGACACCGCAGGTTAGCTATGAGATTTCCTTTTAGAACAAAGCCCTGATCTGCATCACTAATAACAGCTGAGGTCATTAAAATAGAAAGAATTTCCCTTTGAATTTCTTTTGAACAGTATCTGCATTCTCTGTCACTGGTGTTAGCTTTTCTTTTCCCACAGTTCTGGTCCATCAGGACTGTGCAGTAAGAATTTATTTTCCTCTTTAGGTTCTTCCTGGTTCTAATATTCTACCTAGAAGAAGTGTTTTAGACCTGTTATAATTATACAAGTTCTGTAAATTCATTCTTCCATTCTTGTGCACAAATTGTGTATTCTTGGGTCCCTCAGAACGTGTCTGTGCAGCAGCAGTTTAACACCCCTGTGAGCCCCAAGGCTCTTTTAGTGGATAAAACTCTCAAATCTGAAGCATCTCTTTTTTTTTTTCCTCTTCCCCTTCCAAGTGTTTCCCTGCTCTCTCCAGAGCCATTAGATGCTCTGACTATGCACTTCAGAGATCAATATGCTTTTGGCATTCACAGGCATTATTATTCTGAGACTGTGCGACTGGTGTGTGTTCATCCTATTAACATCTGCTCAAAATTCCCAACATCCCAGCACAGCTAACAGAGAATGACCGTGTTGTCCTTGGTCAGGCTCTGTGCAGCAGGCATTGACACCTGGTTTATTGTTGGACAGATTCTATTTCCCCTTTTACTTCGTTGTGACCTTATCTCACCCCTGGAAGCTCCATTTCAGCTGCAGATGGATGAATGAAATGGGAAGCATTTTGTCCACTGCTGCTGGGACAGTTCCTCTGTGCTACTGCCCAAATAAGTTATTTAGTTCCTATATTGTAGGGGCCAGTTCTGACCTAGGAGCGAGATTCCAGCAGCCCTCGAGGATGTGCCTGTAGTGGAAGCACCGTCTCTGCAAAGCAGTAGAAAAGGAAAAGAGTCTGTTGGGCAGATTCAACAAATCACTGTCCTTATGGCTGATGTAACAGAGGATTATGAGCTTTAAAGTCATGGAAGGGGACGAACTGTGGCTTTGACTTCAGTGATAACTCTGTGGATATTGGGTGGTGGGAATACAATGTCAGCTTTCTGGTTGTAACAGATCGTGGCAATAGGGAGGGGAAAGGAACAAGGAACTGGAGTTAAGTGTGTATCAGTGTGGAAGTTAATAGACAGGAGTGGGATTCACTGTTTTAAACTCCTGTCTGAAGGATGTAACTCTTATGAATGGGAAGAAACTGTTTTAAGGGGAAACACAATGCGTTGACATTCCGGGCTTTCCCCCCTGCATTTTGGTTGCTTTGGATTTCTCACTCCTGCTCTCCCAAAAGTTGGTTGCTATAATAAGAGGTTTGTTCAGATTGTAAGGCACACTCTTGAAGATTACTTAGGGTTAACTCTGACTAACAAAATAAAATTAAAAGTAATCATTTGCTCATTCAAGATTTCAGGGAAATGTCTGTATGATTCCTCAAGTTAAAAGGAAATGTTGTAACAGCCCACAAAAGTCTTTTTAAAAGGCTTTTTACCTTTCTGAGTGAAAGGAAGGTGTGAAATCTCATAAATACTGGGTACTGGGCACTGATTAATCTCCATTATCTGGCCTGAATCAAAGGACATGCAGAAGCCAAGGGAACCTGTGTTTTAACAAGATTTACAGGAGGCAGAAATGGAATTGAAGAAATCTTCACTTAGTCTCATGTATTACAAGTGAGAGTAGTTTCTCATTTTCTCAGAACACACACACACACACACACACACACGCACACACAAACCTAAATAGATTTTCTTGCCTCTTGGATTCTATTTTCTCCAGCATGCTTGCCATAGTGACCTCCTGGGAAGGGAGACTGGCAGAAATATGCAAAGTGCCCTGGTTCAGAGTCATGCACTTAAAAGGGGTTTGGATCAAATGGAGTTTAAATCTTCAGCCGAAAGTTTTCTTTGAAAAGCGCTGATAGGCCCTCATGACCCTCCAGTGGCTTGCTGAAGGTGTGGGTTAGCAGAGCCAAGGAGCCACACATCGACCGGGACCCACTACAGCTGCTCTCTGTGATTCTGGGAAGCTCAGCCATCTGTACTTTGGCTTCCCTTCTGCTCCCAGAGACAGCAAAGGAAATTCTGCTAAAGTCCTGTAGCAGAGGGGGAGTTAAAGCTGAGTTGGAAGCAAAAAGGTTCATCATTTGCCCAGAGAGTGTATCTAGGCTGGCATATGGAGTAACTCCCAAAGCTAATGAGAGTTAAATTGTCAGGTTTGTGACTTCTGTCTCATAAAGCATTCAAGCATAACAAATGGTGCTGACACACTGGCCTTGGCATGGAAAACTTCTTTAAATATACAAGATGCTGCTTCTTACTGGGGTATATATAAAGTTGGCTTAGATGCAGTGAAGTTTCTTGGGGATAAAATGGATAGCGTTCCAATAAGCTGTCAATTATGTTTCTTTCCAGAAATGATGCATATAATTGGTGAATGGCAAGGCTGGCTTGGCATTAAATAGTTGACTTAAAGTATTATAAATCTTTGGAGGTTTTCTCCAATAGTTCTTGGGAAGATTCTAGAACCATCCACTTCAATATTTTGTATACAGCCTTGTAAGAAGCCTTATATGTGTTTCATCAGAGAGATGCTTTGGTGTTTATTCTTGGTCTTACTGAAACAGTTGTAAACCAGATGAAGTGGTGCTTCCTGGTGCTTTTACCAGTTCTTAGAAAGTTTCTAGATTCATCCACTTGAATATTTTGTATACAACCTTACCAGAAACCTCAGTTTTTCTGTTTATTTTTTTTCAAAGCCATTGAGCAGATTTTGTTTCAGACATATTGATGAGCTCCTGTGCACATTCAGCACACCGGTTAGCAGAGCAAGAGATTCAAGCACTTGCGCTGCTGATCAATATCTCCTCTGACGGAAGCCCAGCAGGAGCTCAGTTTGCCTGCTGTTGTGAGACATGAAGTAGAAAATGTGCATAAGCCATGCTGGCTAAGAGGAGTAGAACAGAGCTTCCCTCAGGACAGAAGGAAGTGCTGAAGCCCTTGTCTCTGGTCCGGTTCTGCAAATAGAAGCAAACAAGATACTCATTTGGAGACCATGAGAACAAGCTTGAATGCTGTTAACACTTACGTGAAGGTCTGCATTGGTCATTCTTAGAGGTTTGTTAGGCAATCTGACAAATGGCTGGTGATGGAAGCACCGGGATTTAGCATCCCAGCAAAATGGCAGTGTGTGCTGTGGTAATCCCTGCCAGACCCTCTCATCCAAGCGAGAGCACATCCAGCAACTTGTGCACACCCACCTTAGGTAGGGCCCTTACTCTGGGGAGTTTGTGAAGTAGAAACAACTGACTCAGGTGGGAGCTTCAATCTGTGAAGTAATAATGCTAATACTGGTGTGCAACATGGCCTAGAAAGGCAGGAGTGTGGCAGCCCAAAATCCTGAAAGCACTGGAGAATATCCTCACCTCTGAGTCAGGAAACTGAATGTGGGACTGTTCCTATACAGTTGTCCCTTGCCTTCATACTGACAAATCTGTCTTTAGTTACCTGGATTAGATTTGGAGCTAATAGAAGTGTTTAGTGTTCATTAAGGTGCAAATAAATGAAAGTGAGCCCCAGATCTTTGGCATCTTGGAGAACGTTATTCATTCTTCAACATTTGGCACATTCATGGTCTGCATCCATTTTACTTCCTGCCACCTACTGTGGTGACAATGTCCAGTTTTCCCAGAGGGCTCATTACTGAGCAGACTGTGTGAAGTCTGTGAGGGAAAGCAGAGATTGCAGCTGGAAGGAAAATGAGGCAGAACTTGCTGATTTTGTGCAGAACTCAAAGGTGTCATTTCCATGGCAGAGATAGATGTCAGACAGGACTTTGAGGCTACACTCATCTTCAGAGCTCACAGCTCACACAGTGCAGCTGGATGTGTTTGTTTTCTAGGTTCAAAATTCCCCGTTCTCCCACTCCCCTTCACAGAATGCAAACTTCAGCATGAGGAGGTTCCTTCAGCCAGGCTGTGCTGCAGGGCAGCCTCCCTCCCTCTGGCTCTGAGTGTCGGCTCCTTTGGTTTTCCCCTGAAGCCCAGCCTGGCTCCACGGCTCTGGCAATGCAGAGCTCTGCAGCAAACCCTGCTAATCCAACCTTTGAAGGCTGCTTTGGGGCTGGGAGCACAGACCTGCCCTGCAGCGGCACCAGAGCCTCTGCTGAGCCCCTCTGGAAGGCGGCTATTTACAAACGTGTTGGATCAGTTTGTGACAAAAACAGCAGCAAAAAGGCCTCTCAATACTCAACGTGCCTTCAAAACACCCTCAGATCCTGGCAATGTATTGGGCACATCCTTCCTGCTATAACATTTTACTGCACAAAATCTTGCCTGAGACCCTTTTTACACCATTTTGGCTGCCTCCTGTGAGGTGATCAACATTCTCATCTTTCCATCTGCCAGAGAGGCCCCTTGGAAGGGATTCACCTCCACCAGGCAGCTGTAAGCAGGGAAAGAGGATCAAAGGGCATGAAGCTGACCTGCAGCAGTCCAGCAGGGTCTCACGTAGATCAAAGGGTACATCCATGGTCAGAGCCTGACTTCTGAGACTTCCTCGAGAGATAACTTTGCAAGAGTGTGGCCCTGTCTTTACCACAGCCTCGTCTGTGTGTGTTTGAATGGTTTATCCGTTGGAGAGGAAGGCGGAGATGCTGTGCACATGCTGGATATCTTTGTTACGGTCCTAACAATTTGCTCTTTTTTTGGGATGAGGTGTGTCATGAAGGTCTCTGAACAAGCAGCCAATGCTGCAAGGCAGAGAAGGTGATTTTAGACTTCAGGCAAACATGTTCATTCTGCCCTTGTCCTGCTGGACTGCCCCCCTCCTCTTCCTCAGCACTGCAATTTTATCTGGAATCAGTGATCATACTCCAGGAAAGTGAGACTGTGCCCACCTGTGCCAGTGACCAGACAACAACCCTCCTGCTCTGCCTTGTCAGCCCACTTTTTCCACTGCCATTGCCTGGGACTGACCAGTATCACAGGCTCAGGACTCTGTCATTTATTAGGCAGCATGATTTGCTTGCCAGAAGTTCTGATTAGCAGTGATAGGAAACTAAATTTATTGTGTCTAAAAATGTGATTAGGATGTCTCAAGACTGGAAATTTTGTGCAATTTTGCCAGGTTTTAATAGCAACTTTAAAGTTTTGGCTCACAGCCCAAACTCTGCCTTGGCTCCACTGTGGGGATGTTGCAACAATGTCTTGCAGCATCCAGGGTGCTGCTGGCACAGTCCTGCAGCAGTTCAGGATGTGTCCAGTTGCTCTGGTTCCCCGGCACTGCTGTAACATTAATTTCTTTCCAGCTCTCCCATTTTCACATGGGGCCCTTTGGTGACTTTGGCAGTGCAGAAGGGACATCTAGTGGGCTGATGGGAGAGTGGGGACAGTGCCTGTTCAGGGCAGCAGGAGAGAGCCAATTTCCACTTAGAGATTGGACTCTGGGGAACCCTTGAGCGTTACAGCACCAAATTGTATTTGAACATTTCAGTGTACAGAATTGGCCTGTGAGTCTGGAGGCTTGAAATTCCAAAATGTGAAGTTTTTAAAAATATTCCTGGCACTTTTCAGCTGTGACAGAAAACAGGAGAGTGTATGGAAGCAGTCAGGTTTGGCACAGTTTTTGAGTGGAACCAGAAGGTTTTTTCTTTACTAACTCACCTTCCCAAGCCAGCAGCGACTGTTAGTATGGACTCCTTTGTGCATGGTTATGCCTAATGACCCTTGGAGGAAAAAGTTGGGAAAAAAATCATGGCTTTGATGCTGTTGGCTTCCACTGTTCAATTCAGTAAAATAGATTTGTGCCCAGTGGTTCCAGGATGGTGAGGAGGGAAGGTGAGGCTCTGTCCTCTGGGGCAGCTACAGCGTGCACGTGACAGGAGATAGGAATGGCTTTATTTGTGCCACTGATACTTGCCGGCCTGTCACACGCCTCCAGTATCCAATCTGGAGTATTAGGATTATTTTAAGCCCTGTGTGAGCAAAGATTGTGAAACTCGTGCAAGTGTACATTGTTCTTCGAACGAAAAGCAGGCTTTTGCTGAGGTACTTTGGTGCGTGGCTCTCTCTGAACTTTTTGTAGAAAGAGGTATAGGATTGTTTTGTGATAAGTGTACAGAAAAGTATAGAATAAGTGGGCAGCAAGGTTCTGCTGAGTACTCCAGACCTACTTTCTCTTTTCCCCCTAATCCAGCTTGCCCACTGCTGCCCCATTTCCATGGCATGCGTTTCCGGCTTGCGAAGGTTCCTGCTCTGGGCTGAGAATAGAAGCCTTGCTGTTATGCTGTCCTTAAATCTCTCATAATGAGTGTTACACCAAGGAAAGCAGCTGTGTCCTTTGGCTCTAGTTTTAATGCTATGTTAAAGAGCAGATTATGGTGACGTTGGACAGCAGTGATGCAGAGGTAGCACAAACCATGACCAGTTTGGGGAAGGCTTTAGCAAGGATGACTAAGGGCTCGGAGCTTATGCTTTAGATAACAAATCCACCCAATTGTGCTCCTTTGGAAATGTAGTCAAGCCTAACAAATCAGGGCCTTAAAAGAGTTGCATTAGGTTCCTTTAATTGGACTAAGCTGGTTAATACCCACATTGGCTTTTGTATGCCCAGGGGTCCAGCACAGGAATGGTTTGCTGTTTATGCTGGCAAAATCTCATAAAATTGCAACCATGAACATTGATAAAATCAAATTCTAATATCCTCACAGGTAGACAATGGATTAAGGTATTTTGATTATTATAAGGAAGTTGGATGTTTTCCTCTTCCCTCAGTCTGGCTAGTGTGCCACAAGTCATGGCTCTGTCCAGGGTTTGGGGTGTCACAGGCCACACAGCACAGCAGGAACAGCAGGGCTGCACAAGACCTCAGCCTCTGTGGGACGACCTCCACTTTCTGTGGGGTGGGGGGTTTGTCACACTGCTTCTGTTCTATGAAAGCTGAGCAGGTCCTTCAGGTAGCCCAAGAGCCATAAATTACCGTGGGTCGGTGTGTTTTCCAGGTGTTGTGAGGTGTTGCACTACTCAACTTACAGCAGTGCCTGGCTAAGAATGGTGCTTTGTTGCTGTGTTCATTGAGCAATGATTCATATGTATTTGCTGGGATTTGGAAAAGGTGGACTGTTGGAAGCATAATTCACACAGGTGAGGCAAAAATATTCTGAGTAGAAAGATTCTGCACATGTCAGTGTTTGGTTACATCCCCTGACAGCAAAACAAGAGTCTAAGGAGATAGAAATGAGTTCCAGATGGTTGTGGTAACTGGCAAGAAACTAATACTGAGGCTGATCTTGAGAAAACAGTCTGAGGACACCAGAGATGAAGGAGGGGGCAGGGTGGTCCAGATAAGGTTGATAACACATGATATATCATCTTTGGAGCATTCCAAGGCAGGACAGTGAGATGAACCATTTGTTCCTGACCTGCAGAGTCTGGGTGGCTCTTGCTCTTGCTGTGTCTGTTCTGCTTCTGCACTGAAGGTAAAACCCCTGCTGTAGCTATCCCATTTCCATGCACATATCCCACCCTGCAAGGATATAGCCCTGCAAGGATGCTGGGATAATACAGATTACTCACTGTAGGATTGCTCCTGTTTTCGTCATGTGCAGCCTAGGTCTGTCTGCACTAATTCCTTGCTGTCTTGCATATTTCTTGTTTAAACTAGGAATTTGTCTGGCATCTTACCTGTAGTTCTATTTTTAGTTGTTAGTGAAGGGTGAGGCAATGTACTTAATTCTCATTACAGTCAGTTTAATCCAATTGTGATGTGGATTTAGAGGGACTTAGTAGGTCTCGGCTGAGTGTGGGCTGTCTTTTTCCAGTTACTGTCATTAAACAATGCACACTGATAACTTTTTCCACTCGTAAAACTGAACCCATGTGTCTAAAGGTGGTGTGATTTGGTGCCCGTGTTTTGCAGACACCTCTGTTGATCTCTCTAACTGTTCCTCTATTGGGAAGAGGATTCCTGTACATTTTGTGAGTTCACCTGTCCTGTGGGATCACCCACCCCATGAGAGACAGCAGTAAAGACTAATGTGGACTAACTCTGGGATTAGCAGAGTGCTTTTGTCTTATTTCTCTTTGAACAAAGCAGCCTCACTCAGAAAACTGTGTTCGATCCTCCTGTGGAATTTGTAAATATGAGCTGATGGAGAACCCTGCATCCTCCAAACAGCCTCGGTCCCGAACCAGTTCTGAGCCCTGTCACAGCTATGGGGGTGGGGACACACCAGGTGTGTTTTCAGCGTTATGGAGGGGCAAAGGGAACACCCCCGGCCCCGCTGCCCGCCAGCCCCGTGCCGCGGTGCAGCCGGCTCAGTCCGCTCCGCGCGATCCAGGCGGGTTTTGCCGGCGCTCCCGGCGCGGGGCAGCGCGGGCTGCGGGGCTCTGTCCGCGGGCTCAGTGCTGCTGCGGCCTGGCCGAGCACGGGGCGAGCGCCCGGCCTGGGGAGAGCCCGCCCCGCACCGTGATGTGGCCACAGGAGGGGCTTGCTGGGCTCCAGCTCCTGTCTCTCCCCGGAGGGGTTTAGAACAGTCACTCTTACACTTGTCATGGAATTAAAGAAAACTACCTCCAGGCCGTACAATGCTGCTCTCCTGCTGCCACTTTTCCTCTTGTTTTGGGGTAAGTTTTTGTCTCCTGTGCCTGATTCTTACCCACCTACTATGCAGTAACTTTGGATCAGATCTGTGACCTGCCCTTTTATTGAACAAATTGTCATTTTACAGTTAGATTTGTAGCCTGAAAACTTTAGTCTGGAAGATAAACACGCATTTCATTCTAGATATGTTTTTCCTTCTATGTCTCTTTTCACCTTTCTCCCTGTGCACATGTATGTATGCATTTATTCACAGGAACTAAAAATAATTAGGTATTTGTGTAACTAAGTATTCAGCTATTATAGTAACCATTTTCTCCATTGGAAAAGTCTGAATATTTTGGTTGTGCCCATACAGAAGAAACGCAGACCTTTGTTTCCATCCTAAATGCTTTAGAAATACATCTGGGCACAAGAGGATTGTACCCAGGAGAGTGTAGTGCCAGATACGTCTGGTACAAAATGTGGAGGGAGATCACAGGACAGGAGTGTCTCCATCTAGAAATTTTGAAGAAAGCAGATCCATCCTCAAAGTGCAAGAAGCAATGAGGTAACAAAAGAGTCTATCACACTGGTGGGGGGGTTATTTTGTTTTGTATTTTTTTCCACACTTAAAACTTACTTTATAGCCAAAGAATACACTTGAGTGTACTGGGATTCTCCAAGTTCCCAAGACCATGTCTTGGGGTTCCACTGACACCCTTTCCATTTTCCAGTATCTTATGTTCCCTGAAAAGAAGGTATCTCTGTTTTCTGTTTCTTCTGGAATAGGTGCCTAGAGATCTGCTGGGCCTAGACATCTGTTTTAGTCATCTAGGGATTATAAGGTCATGTCAGGAACACGTCCAGCCTTTTACTGGAAAGTATGAATGAGGTTGAACTGGTCTCCTTATCCTGTCCTCGGTAATGCCAGGCCAGTTACCTGTAGGTACCAGTCAGGTTTGGTTTCCACTGAGCAAGTACAGGGATGATCCACAACATGAAGAATTGGATGTAAAATATGGAGAACACTGACAAAATACAGTCAGAGCCTTTTCTCTGCTCGTGTGTGCTGAACACAGCACTTGGCATTTTGTGCATTAGTAGGTGATGTTTATGTAATTTTTGAGATTTGGAGAAAGTTTTCAGCTTTTCCTTTGATTCCCCAACAGTCTATTTTTACTTCTGAAACCTCCCAAGATTTTCTTTGCTCTGGTCACCTCAGACCATGAATGTGAAAGTCAAAATATGTTGTGATTTTTGTCTGATATTTTTTTTCTTTCTCTTCTTTGTACCAGCTTCTTTGTCTGGTGTGTTTGCTCTAAGTGCCTGGAATTCCTCTGGCCACAGGGAAGCAGCAGGACTGTCTTTTGTATCTAGTAACCATAGCTACTGGTTTGGAGTGTGAAGCAATTATGGTGGCTTTGTGTTGGGCAGAGGCAAGGCCGGTTGCATGGACAGATCGCCCGCGTGCGGCTGCCAGGGCCGGGCTGTGCTTCGGGGGTTTGTGCTCTCCTACCACTGCACTCGTGGCTTTTCACTCCTGGAGAAAGCTCTTCTCTGGAACATTGATTTACTGAGAACGTGGTGTTCTTTTGAGTGCAGGTGGATGACTCTTCTTGCTGGAGCCAGCAGAGCTGAAGGGAAGCGCTGATTTTCATAGGCTTTCCACCTACTCCTGTTTTGCAAGGGGAATTCTGCCAGACTTTAGCTGGAGTGAATGGTGCTATTTAGATAGCACTTGTAGGTTTTTAATGCCATAAAGAAATGTCTTTTCTTGCCCTTATGAACCATATAACTTACCTCTTTTATTTCTAATTGACTGAGTCTAAATGTCATTGAAGCGGTGAATACCTGAGTTACTTGTTCACAGTTTTTTTGGAAATTCTGAATATGCAGTTGCCTGGTGCAATCTGTACCCATCAGCATCCTGCAGCCAGATCCTCACTATCTCCAGTTGTTTAAAAGAAACCTCAGAGGGGCAGCAGTTCAGGCTCTGCCTGTGACTCCTCTTTTACTGCTGCTGCCTGTGTAATGGGAACACAATAGCTCCCAGCTAATTCCTTGTCTTTGAAGGAGATTCTGGAGGGCAGAAGGAGTGTCTTCTCATTTCTGTTCCCACAATTCCAGCCATCAGCAGGCACAGGAATTCACATACCTTTGGCCTGAAAGATGCTTTGGACGCCTGCTGAGAGCATGTGCAAGACAAACCTGTTTTGCTATCAGCTCTCATGCCAGCTCTTGAGATTAGCTTGGACACAGGGACAGTTTAGGGTTTATTCAAAACCGGGGAACAAATAAAACCAATCTTTCCAGCTGTTTTGTTCATTGTCAGTATATTTAAATAAGAATTGGAAATTAAAGCCTGTGACTCACTCTGATGAACTGAATACACAGGAAAGTCCCTGTCCCAGTGTTTGATCTGTGGAAATGGCTGAGAGATCAAGAGAATGTGTGAAACATGAAGGTCAGCTTGGAGGAGTGTTTATTAAGGGAAAATACTGTGGTGTCCTGAGGACGAAAGATCAAAGAGTTACTGTGGCAATATATTCAATGCTGTCATAAACCAAGGATTCATAGCTCTTGTCTTCCTCCCAGCTCTAGAAGCATGATAATAGGAGTTACACCTTCAAATCTGCAGTAAACAGTGAACAGATAATGAACACAAGCTAGCTGGCTTCTTGTTCCGTGGTAAGAATGAGTTCAATTCCCTGAAGTGGTATTTCTGACTAATGCTGTTAATGCCTTGGGCCATGGTGTTGGCGCTGCTGGGCCCCGTGGATCGGTGCCCACTGTTTGGCACCTTTTAGCAATTCACTGGGCAGGCTGGGGGGGAGAGAGCCAGGAATTGCCATCCTCCTTCTTTGACGGGGTAAATATTCTGCATATTTCACAAGAAGAACCTGAGGCATGCTTTTTGTGCCTGAATGAATGAAAGTCTAAGTCTAGGCCTTTGTAAATTCTATATAAATATTTTACACCATTGGGCTGTGTACGTGTATCTGGCATGAAAAACTCTGGCACACCAAGAACTTAATGTACAAACGTGGTGTGGAATTTGTTGATCTCCAGTAACAAAAGGAAACAATGTCAGAAGCAGTCTGGGAAGTGGTGGACACGCAATAATCTGGGTAAAACTGTAATCTGGCCTATGTGCAGGGACATCAGATGTCTTAAAGTTTGTATCCAAGGTGGTATTTGGCTGAGACACCAGGCTTGTGTGTTTAACCTACCAGAACTCTGCAAGAGACATCAAAGCCATGAATAGTAAGGCTCTTTTTAAAACTGACTTTTCCAAAAGACACCCTTGGCATTACTGGGATCCCTGGCATCTTGTCAGGCCCTTTATTCAGTATTGTCTTAAGAAGTCCTGCCTGCTGATTGCCAACACTTCTTTTGGATTAGCTAATCTTTATTTTCAGGTTTGGGTTTTTTTGGTCATAGTGCCATGTCTTGCTTCACATAAATTGTCAGATCTGATAAGCTGATAACCTGAGACAGTAATGATAATGTTTAGCTTCAACCAGCAGATATATCTCAGAGTTCTTTCTCCCTTTTAAAAAAATGGGGAGGAAGAACTTGACTCTGGGCCCCACAGTTATCAAGGTACACCAGCAGAGCTGGGCATTGGGAAGCTGCTGCAGCCCAGGGGCTTCATAATTGCAGTCCAACATTGGTGTTTCGGAGGATTTCCCATTCCCATATCCCCTTTTCTGAGGCTAAATAGAAAAGCCTGCTGTTAAAGCAGCTGTCACAAAGTGCCATTACTGTGCTAAACAGGACAGGGAATACAGGTTATGAAATATTTTAGGCTAGGTGAATTATCACTGCCAGTTATTAGCATGTCATGAGCTCGTCAGCAGTCTCAGAGAGTTTCAGGCCTTGTTTTCTGGTGCTGGTGTTACTCAGAGCAGATGCTTAGCTCAGGTCTGGATAGAAAGGGTTTAATCTCTGTGTGTAAGGAAGGAAATGGGGCTTGTAAAGCCCTAGGGATGTGTGAAGCCACCTGAAGAGGCCTTGTACCCTCCCTGAACAGGTACATAGAAGGTGCTTCCTGAAGAAGAATTTGGTTTTATCCTGCCATTCCCTTCCATAGCTGTCATTCCAAAGTGAGCAGGGGTGGGGAAGAGAGAGTGTGAATATGAAAGCCCCTTTTCAAGCCTGTCCATTTCCCTTTCTGGTTGTGTGGATCCTGGGAACAGGCCAATGCGTGTCCCCTTTCACTAATCCTTTACACTGACCAGGATAGGGAAAGATCAGCAGAGGTCAGCAGGGATTTACTAATATAAGCACATGCCTTCCTGTTGTCATGGAGACCTAACTCTCCATTCCTTTATTCAGAGTTTATTTACTAGTTGGGTTGCTCTGAATCCCTTCTGGTGGAAGGGTTCCCTTTCTACCCTCGGCCTCAGGATCTTTCTCCAGTGGGAGGTGTGCTGGGATGAGCAGCAGGAGCACAGCCTGACTGGTGAGAATTGCCCCAGGCTGGGGTTTGACCAGTGGTTTGGAAACTTGGAGATCCCTCAAGCTCCATTATTGTTGTGGTGCAGCTGGGACCTGTGGTGCTCTGGGAATCCTGTTGTTCTCACCTCTTAGTTGTAAATTGGGTTTTTTTCAGTTGTTGTAGTGGGGAGGGCAGGTGAAAAATATCTGTAGGAAGCTTCTTTCTACCCAAGGTGGATCTGGCTTGTCCAAGCTGACATTCAGTTTTTGCTAGGCCAGGAAATAATATTAAGGCAGCCTGACTCTTCTGGGAGCTGTGTCTGTGATTATGAGCATTTTTCAGGGGTTATGCACAGGTGATGGTACATTTTCATTTTTCACCCAGTGTAGGGTGTGTGCATGAACAGGTATTCAGGGATGGGGATTTCCAGTAGGTATCACTGCCTCTGCTTGGATTTTTTTTTTCTGTCCTTCAGTACAAAGGAAACTGTGAGCTGATAACCCCAATGCTGCCTCTTCCCTGCTGGAATTTTAAGTGATCATTAAGACACCTTTAGGGTAGTTATCAGTGCAGCACTGAGCATCTTCCACAAGGTCAGGTGTGTCCCCAGACTGACAACATCCATCCTCTGTCAGAGTTACCCAAGATTTTGAAAAAACAAACTTGTGAAAAGGAAACCCCCAAAATAGAAGCCAGTGAGTGATGCTAAAGCAGCTTCTCCAATCAGAGAAGTAATTGCCTAACTTCTCATTAATTTCCGATTTTTTTGTGGTCAAAAAACTCGCTGTTGCAACTTCAACAAGATCACACAGTATAGGTATAAAGTATAAGATTATTGAAGTCAATGATTAAAACAGAGCCTGGTAATGCAGCTTGTTTGCCTTAAAGTGTTACAAAAAGTTACAAACCTCATTGTTTGAGGAAAATCTTTGTCAGCTACCTTTAAAGTGTAAAACCAGCCCTGTCCTGACAGAGCTCAATGAATGCTTTATATGGGACTCTGGTAGCCTTTGAAGTTCCTCCTAATCCACCCCTAAATGCCTGGAACTGTTCTTCAAAGGAGCTGTGGTCTCCTCCAGTTTCAATGCAGAGTCGGCTTGCAGGATGGTATGACTGTAATACACTTTTAATGCTTTTTTCCCTTACAAACATCACTAATTCATATTTTTCTTGTGAAACATGAAGGAAAACTCCCGAATATCATTGTTAATCCAGCAACAACTACTTTGGTGAAAAACTATAAACTCTTGTCATTCAGTGATTTCCTTGACCTGATTTTCACTGTGTTCATGAAACAGCGTAGTCTGAACGACATGTTTTCATGGTTCTTATATTGTGCAGCAGGAAAAGCTAATTTATTCATTTTTCTTATTAGTGTTTGGTGCATATTCATGTGCTATGCACATTCATACAATAATTTATTCCAAAACTGAGAGCAATAACTCTATGCCCTAGGACTGATGGTTGAAAAGAGCAAAATAAGAACAAAAAACATCAGATGTGCTCTTTGTCAAGCCAGAAGTTCAGCACTGCCATGGAAGGAGTATTAGGGTTAGAATACATTCACACAGAGGCATGTTTTGTCCTTGGGAAATATTCCATATTGGTACAGGTGTGCTGGATACAGGGGAGTGTGTGGTACAATTTGGGGTCGGTGCTGTTAATGTGCCTGAAGCCTCCACTGAGTCAATCAAACACATGGGGAATTTTCTGCCAGCTGCAGTTCACAGAATAAGTTGCAGTTATTTAGGTAAGTTTCATTTCTTGTGATTTACAGTGCAGTGTCCTCAGCCTGCTCCATGCACGCCCTGTGAGCAGTGCCGTGTTACTCCAGGTTATCTGTTCCAGAAAAGGAACATTTTCCTCCAAAATGAGGTCCTGCTGAAGTGCATATATTAACAAGTGCTATTGTTCACGGTCACGGTGAGTTTTGAGCAGACTGGAGTTCTCCCTGTTCCTTCACTTCTCTCTCTGATAAGACAAGAAAGCCTCTGCACTTACTAGTGAAGCTTTGTGTTGTCTGCAGTTGAACCCCGTTGGGTCTGTGGTGTGTGATTATGGGGCCATATATTTGTCACACACCTCTCTGTGAGGGACAGGCAGTAGTGACTCATACAGATCATTGAGCATGGCAGCTGTATGATGGACCAAACCAGAGAAGGTACAAAAAGGTGTGTCTGTTGTGAAAGAACGTTGGGAAAGGCAGGAAATAGCAAAGGGCTTTGATGTTTAGCTTTATTTGCAAAAAGCCTTTTGCCTGTGTTCTTCTCATGGAAGCAGAAAGCCATGCATGAGCCTTGGCAGTGACTCAGCCTGGCTATGCCAGCAGTGCCTGGGGATTCTGTGGAAATGGGAATTTCTTTGCAGATGGAGTGTGCTGCAGCTCCTTCCCTACATGCACCAGACTCGGGCTCCTTTTTTATCCCAAACTGTGCTCCTGGCCTGTGGAAAGTGCAGGCTGGGGCCGCTTACTCATTAAGCCTACAAAGGCTCATATCTCCTGCCTAGTAAAGCTCTTTTTCGAAAAGTTTCCTGGGCTTCCACTCTAATTGCCACAGAGATTCCAGGCACATTCCGTCATCCTTGTTTTCTGCCTGACTGGCAATCTGAGAATAAAAGGGTTGATGGCAGAATAATGGGATTGCTGGACAGTGCAGGGCTCAGCAGCTCTCCCCAGTATCACATGAGAGAGGAAGGGAGGGGTGGGCCATGGAGATGATGCTGGGAAGAAAAAGGGCTGCCTAAATCCCTGAGCACCCTCCCTCCCCCAGCAGCATGGCCTCTTAAAAGAAGACTTAGAAACACTACAGTCTTTGGTGGGAGGAATTTGGGGGAGGTCAGGGCAGGGGCAGGCTTTTGTAAACCAAAGTCTCCTATAAATCCCTTTCAGGCCCTGAAGTCGGTGCCTCCACCTTCAGGTACAAAGAGACTGAGGAGCTGATGGGGCAGAGTTGATAGAGCACCACTGACACAGATTAACTACTGGGGGTGTATAAAGTGCACCAGAGCAAGGCAAACGTGACCAAAATTGGGCTGGGATAATGCTGGCACCAGTGAGAGAACGTGGAAGGTCAGTTGGGGAGCAATGATGTGGTGCGTGATCCTGGCAAGTCCTTAGCATGGAGCATGGCAGGATAAAGCAACATTCCCCATGGAGCAGGGAGGGCTGGGGGAGCTGTGGGGATTTGGGATCCACCTGCAGCTTTGTGGGGTTTCCAGACTGAGGCCTGTCACTTCCTGGGCCACAGCTACTTAGTGAGAGCAGCAGAAAGGGTGAAGAGCTGCTTACCCAAAGGCTTCGAGTGATGGCTTGACTTCCAACACCAGGGAAGTCTGGATTGTCTCACCAGTAGCAATTTCTCAGATACCATTTGCTCTTTCATGAGCTTTATCTCTGCTTTGAGACCATTTTTCATAGACCTTTTCCAAACATCTGCTATATAGTTGTTTGCAGAGTTACTTCCAAGTTTGGATGTTTCATAACACTTATGCAGGAATCAGGCTGGGATATCTCTACCACACAGCTTCCCTCTTATTTATCCTGGAACTGAGCAGAATGAAAAGCTCTGATCTCCGAAGGCCACAGTGGGATGAGGTGCTAATGACTGCTGCCTTTTTGGAAGGCGAAGCTCTCTGTTTGCACTGCCTTTGTCCCTTTATTCTATTTTTGGTTGGTTTATGCCTTTTGGAAAGTGCTTAATTGTGGCATTGAATCCGGGACATATATCCTAATTCTAACATAAAGGCCACTATCTCCTGTGCCCTGGGCTGTCCTGCCCTTTGGCCAATCTGCTCCTTGTTACACAGAGTAAATTTAAAATTTCTTTTGGAAAATAAATGAGGATTCCTCCTAATATTCCATTCTGCTCAATTTTGAAGTATCTACATTGAATACTTTTTTTTTTTTTTCCTATCGTGTATCCTACATAATCTCTTTTATATGAACTAAATTTACAGTTCAGTGGGCACGTCCTATCACATTTCCGGATGGTGGAGTTGCTTAATGGGGCAAGAGCCTTTTAAACACTGCCTTTGTGGGCACAGCAAGGCATTGTGGCTCAGTGTGAATTAACTGATCACATCCAAATGCTCCCAGATTTATGGGAATCTGGTCTCAACATTAGTTGCTGGTATCTGGTTGTTAGACTGCTGTTTTGGCTCAGCAGGTACTGAGTGTTTGGATCTAAAATGCCATCAGCACGGTGATCTCAGCAGTCTCTGCTTTTCCTTGCTAAAAATGTCCTGCTGTGTAAATTTACGTGTCTAACATGGGGAGAGGGTGAGGGTCAGTGGTTATCAACCTGAGCTGCCTAATGTAATCAGAGACTCTGTGAAATGTGCCCATTTGTAGTTTGCCTTGGGTTATTTATGGGAGCATCTTCAAATCACTTCTGGATTAGCTGAGAAAAAACTGCATCCCCAGAAGAAGCGGCTGGGACATACAGAGCCACAGCCAACACCTGAACTCACCCTGCCTCTCTGGATTTCCAGGCACAAATGCTGTGCCCTGCCAGTGAAAGGGGTCATGGAATTTTACACGAAGTTAATCTTGTGAATGGATTTAAGGTTATATGTGTCACTGCTCTCAAAGTGACTCATGGATGAATAAGCACAAGTAAAATAGTTGGTTCATGAGTGTCTCCTAAAAAAGCTTGGTTACCCAAACTGGCAAGAGATTCCTGATTGCCACCAAGTGAAGGGCTGTTGTCTTCTTTATAGTAAATGTTTGATTCTCCAATGTCTTTCTCATCTCCTGGCTAGAACAGCCCTTTGGAGTGTGGAATTTAGGTGGGCAGTCTCTGAGTTGTGTATGGGGATTGGCAGAACTTTTTTCTTTAGAGCTACAAATGCTGACTAACAAAAAGTCTCTTTTCTCAACAGGAACTTCATACTCTGAAAGTGACAGTGGCTGTTCCTCATCCCCATGTGAGAATGGGGGGAGCTGTAAGGATTTGGAAGTGGGTTACCAGTGCACCTGCCCCGTGGAGCCTGTAGCCTACATGGGCACAAACTGTGAACTCCTCTATGATGCTTGCATTAAACATGACTGTCCTGCCCACATGACCTGCACCCGGACTCCAGGACTCCTGGAATATGAATGTGTGTGTACGCCTGGCTCCGCAGGTGCTGACTGTGACAGTGTTGATGAGTGTGAGAGCAGCCCTTGCACAGACCCTCGATTTGAATGTGTGGATAGCACAATGGGATACACCTGTAGATGCCAGCCGGGCCCCAGTGGAGAAGGCTGCCAGACAGAAAGTTCCGTGTGCTCCAGCCGCCCCTGCCTGAACAACGGCACGTGTGTGGAAGCTCCGGGCGGGTACCGCTGCCTCTGCCAGCCCGGCTTCAGCGGGGCCGCGTGCGGGGACGACATCGACGAGTGCGCGTCAGGGCCGTGCCGGAACGGGGCCATCTGCAGGGACAGGGCGGGCGAGTACAGCTGCTTCTGCGTGCCCGGCTTCCAGGGCTCCAACTGCGAGATCGACATCGACGAGTGCGCGTCCCGGCCCTGCCGCAACCACGGCACCTGCCTCAACCACATGGACCACTACGAGTGCCGCTGCGCGCCCGGATACACAGGTACCGCCGGGCTGCTCTGCCTCCTCGGGGCGGGGACAGGAGCTGCCTCACTGCCTCGCTGAGCCTCTGTGTTCCCGCAGTGTCCGGGGCTGTGTGTGAGTAATGATAGGGCTGCTTGCAGCGGCTTCCAGGCAGTGCTTGAGGCCTTGAATTCCATGGACGGCGTGGGTGTTGAGAGACAGGGACCCCAGAGTGGACTGCCTGAGACTGAAGTACTAGATACAGAGTAGCTGTGATTAAATTAAGGAAGATACACATAAAAAGATATTTATCATCAGGAAATGGATACTTAGGGTTTCCAGGTATAACTTGCTCTGCCGACCTGGCCTCTAGTTCTTTGTCCTGTCCAGCAGGATTTTTCCAAGGGAAGTACTTGTCTTTTGGAAAAAAGTGTCTTTTAGTTGGAGATTTCCAATTCTTTCATGCCTGGCAAATGTTTATTTGGCACGTGATTTAAGTGTTTCTCTTTTGTGCATCTGTGCTAATGGTGACTCAGAGAGGAATCCACACCTGTGAGTTATCTGTGAGGGAGGCAGTGGGGGACTCTCCTTCCCCCAGCCCTGCTTATCGGAGTGGAATGGGGTGGAATGTGTCCATGTCTGCCTGGTACCACCTCGCACATGAACTTTCTCAGCCTTCCTCCTGTTCACAGACTGAAGTGTTTAAGGAGTTGGGTTGCTGTGAAGGAATGCTGCTGATTACCAGTGGAATGAGAAGAAGTTACAGCATCAGGAATGCACGATGCTGACTCACTCTCTGATAAAAATGAAGAGAGATGAAGGAGAAACAAGGCAGAATTTTTATGTGGGCCCTAAGGTTATTGGTGATTTTGAGTATCAAGCATAATTCTATCTTAGCAAATCAGTTTCTTTCTTTTATCTTTATGCTGAATCCTCAATTCAGGATTGTGGGATTCCCTGCCAAAGGAGCAATAAAGTGACCAAGGCAGCTGGAGGTGTTTGTTGTGCTTCATGTTATTCTGATGTCGAACATGAGGCTTAGCCTTGTGATTTAGTTCTTCATCCAGAGGTTCGAGCACCATTGGCTGGCAAGGCCAGGTTGCTTCCTGGTGCTTGCAGCTGGAATTTGGGTGAAGGACATTTTGTGTGCGTATTGAGGGGTTTGAACCAGATTAGGGGGCCCACATTCCACCAGGATTAGGATGGCCATGCCCACTCTGTGGGGAGCCTTCGCCAAGGAGAGCAGATTAGATGGATTGATAGGTGCCACTGTAATGAGTAAGGTTTGGAGGTGATGCCAGGCCACAGGCAGCTCAAAGAGGTGGAATACAGATGAGATAATTGCACAGAAATCTAGCATGAGGTCTTGTTCTGTCAGGGAGGTTGGAACTTTGTACCAAACAGGTGTCACCTGCCGTTATCTGTGACCAGGAGTAGTGGAGCCAACATTGTGTTTTTAATAGCATTTCCCAATAAAATCACTTGCTAACATCAGGTATCACTGTAGCCAGTGTTTTTGCACTGCTTTAGTTCTTTTTTCCTGGGTATCACAAAGAAAGTTACAAACAGAATTGAAATAAATGGAACAATATTTTGGAGAAGCAGGTAGAGTTCACTCTGGTAGTCAGCTAGGGTTGATAACATGACTTGTGATTCCATCTCAGAATTCCAGGCAACACATACACAAGTTTCTGGATTTGTAACACAGATATTTTCCTGTTTTTTAATAAAGGTGTGAACTGTGATACTGAAATAGATGAATGTGCTTCAGACCCTTGCCAGAATGGGGCCTTGTGCAATGATCATGTTGGGTTCTACACCTGCACCTGTGCACCAGGTTATCAAGGAACCCAGTGTGAGATGGACATCAACGAATGTGAGAGCCAGCCGTGCCAGAACAACGGGACATGTCATGACCTCATTAACAGGTGAGAAACCAGTGGTGGGGGGCAATTAGACACCAGGGCTGATTTAAAGGTCTACTCAGTGCAACCTGTGAAAATCAGAGTTAAAAAAGCTGTGGGGGGAATTGGATTTAGTGTTTTGTACATTGAGTGGCAGTAATGATGGTTTGTGGCAATAAGGGAGAAGCCCCCTCCCAGCAGCAGAACTCCAGGGGTGCTTAAAGGAAGGGAGGAACAAACGCAAAGAGAAGTGGTTTGCAGAGCATGAACAGCACAGGCAACTGCTGAGACCATACCTGTGTGTCTGAATTTACCTTTCCACAGGTAAGGTGTGAGCACAAGTGGGTGTGAGAACTGGCAGCTGAGCTCTTTTGCCCTTTCCTCACCTGGGGCTTTGCTGTCCAAGGCAGAGCTGATGCCTTGCTCTGTTTGGTGCCCCACAGCTACCGTTGTGACTGCAGTGACACCGGCTTCGAGGGGGCCCACTGCGAGCTGGACATCCTGGAGTGTGCCTCCGACCCCTGCCGCAACAGTGCCACGTGCCTGGAGGGAACCAAGGGCTACAGCTGTGCCTGCTGGCCAGGTGGGCTGGGGGCTCTCTGCTGGTGTGGTGTGCGGGCACATGGCCATGGACAGCACGTGCTTGATTGCTGTGTTGAAGAAGTAGAGAATTAATGAACATACTGCATGGCCCTGTCTGAATTTTCACTGTCTGAAACAATGAGGCTGCACTGCTGCTCTTTACAGGTCATCCCAAAATCCAATTGACCTGCAAAAAACACCCTGATTCTCAATCATAAAGTTTTCTTTCTCTTTTCTGCATTTTCCATCATGAGTTCCTCTATCATGAGGTGATGCTTTCCTGCAAATTGATGATTTTGACATAGTATTGACAATATTTGACATAGTGGAGAAAGTAAAGGGCCCGGGGACTTCCTGCTAGATGAGCTGCAGATTTGGGGGTCTTATCCTTTAAGGCAGCCACAGTGTTCGGGAGCTGAGCTCCAGTGAAGTTGTGTGCAATGCTGATGGTGGTGTCTCGTGGCAGGTTACACTGGGCAGGACTGTGAGGAGGATGTGGATGAGTGTGTGACAGAGCCCTGTCACAACGGTGGCCTGTGCCTGGAGCGCTCCAACCCAGCCCATTACGGGACACAGCCCCACTTCCCCAGCAACTTCAGCTACAGCCAAGCAGCTGGGTTCCTGTGCCAGTGCCAGCCAGGCTTTACAGGTGAGCTGCACTGCAAATGTTCATCCTGTCTGCACTGGGTGGTGCAGCTGGTTTGAGGAGATGGGAACAGAGCAATGTTCTCTGCAACAAAAATCACTTGAGGACTGGTACTTCAGAGGGGCTGGCAGCCTGCTGCATCAGGAATGTGCTTCTGCTCCCATTGCAGACAGCTGAATGTCATTCCTCTTCCAAGCCTGACTCCAGGCTGACTCAACAGCCTGTGCACTTTCCCATGCTTCCATGAATACCCTCTGGCTATGCAGGTGCCAGGGTGTTTTCCCTTTGTCACTCTCTCATGCATATGGCAGGATTCATCCCTAGGGATATCTCTGAAATTCCTCATCAGAGGAAGCTAATTCCCTGGAGTCACAGATTACTATTCTAGGTGTTTCCTTAGTTAGACTACTCTCATGACAGCAACTGTATAATCAAAGTGGGACAAGAGGGGTTTCTTGATATGGTGCTCTTGGAGCTCTGTGGATGTTCCACTGAAATATCACTCTTTCTGTGGATTGGAGATACGTACATAATGCTGGATTTAACAGCTAGGGAAATTCCCTAGTGGGAAGGCATAAACAATAATATTTTTTATTTTATGAGAGAAATATGAGTGCTTGGTCCACCGTTGCACAGCTGGAAATGGTTCAGAAGTTCTGCTCTTGCCAGTGTTTGACACTGGAAAATCATTTCATACTTCATTTGCCCCCATTGTTTCGGTGCTGGTGTTTGTGTGCCAGTGCCTGCAGAGGCACTGGAGTTCTAGAAATTCTTTTGCATTTTTAGGTGAAAGAAAAGAAGTGCAAAACTTATGACTGCAGTTGTCAGTCTTTGTTTCACTGCTGCACAAGTGCAATTCAGAGGCCTGTTTGTGTTTTCACTTTTCAGGGGAGACCTGCTTTACCAACATCAACGAGTGCGAGTCCCAGCCCTGCCAGAACGGAGGGCTCTGCCATGACCTGGTGAATGGCTTCCTCTGCCAGTGCCTGCCTGGTTATTCAGGTAACCTGGGAAAAGGGGTGGCCAGAATCAGATCCTTCTGGTTGTCTAATGCTGAACTGCTGCATTGCTGCCTGGCTGCAGAATTTCAGGATGAGAGGGCAGGACTGAGCTGTACTGGGAGCATGCAGCAGGATGTCTGCAGTTCAGGGCTCAAATACCACAGGAAAGCTGTGTGAGTGTGGGCAAGTAAGTTGATGGGCCATGAACTAAATTTGGAGACAAAAGATCAACTACATAGAGTCTAAGATCAGAGTATCCAGGGCATCTGTATCCTGGAGTGAAAGTTCCCTGGGAGAACTGTGGGGGTTTCTATACATGTAGGATTAAATATATAGAAAGCCAGCCTTTAAATCAAAAAAGGGATGCTTAACATTCATCACCAATTGTACTGGCTGTAGCAGATTGGCTCACCAGCACATAAACATCTGTAAAACATCTCCATTCACTAACACCCTGGGATGACAAGAGCCAGCCATTTTTGGCTGAAAGCAGTGATCTGCTATGTTAGGAGGTCAAAAGGTCTTAGTGATGTGAGCAAAGGAAGCCTTCTCTGTTTACAAGGGAATGAGGAGTCTGGATTCTTCCCCAAATGCCCTGCCTGACCCTAAGGTTTCAGTTTGCTGGTTGAGAATCTGGGAGATGGTGAATGTCGGCTCTGTTGGGAAGGTCCTCTGCTAACTGGTACTAAACCTCATCTTTCTTTAAAATATTCTTTCTCATTCTTCTTCATCTTTAAATTCCACATGTGTTGGGCAATTTAACACCAGAGTAGTTTATAAGAAAGGTGATCACAGCACAATCCTGGATTTCTGGATTTGAGGTGAGGGTAACTTCTCCACAGTGTTACCAGGCTGCCATCTCGTGGGAAAAAGAAACACTTGAAGCCAGGAGAAAACCCATTCCCTTAATTTGCAACAGCAGGTAACAACATTCTAGAGACTTTCTCAGGCCTTTATTGCATGGGAAAATTTTCTGTTTTCCTTCTGTGGTTGCAGTGGTTGAGGTGTGTTGGTTTAATTCTGCCCAGCTCTTTCCTGGGAAGGACTATTACTTTCATTCCCAGAATGTAAAATCAGCTTCTAGTTAACACCTTCTGTAACTGAGCTGAATTATTTGTGGGGTTTTCTGGCCTATCTCATTTGCTAATTTAGGCCAGATCAAGAAAAATTTGCTTTTGTATATGAGGCCTTTGAAAATCAGCTTTTATCTAAGCTCGTTATCGCTGCTTTCTCGGGCAGTTACAATGCTGTACTTGTGAACTGAGATCTTGTCCAAAGAGATGGTTTAAAGTTTATCCTTCTTGTCAGAATTCCCACTCACATCTGTGCCCTGTTCTCTTTTCCTCCTGCAGCGCCCCAGCACCCTCACAGAGCTCAGAATTTCATTGTGCTTTGCCAAGCTGCAGATCTGTTTAATCCTTAACAATTCTTAGCATGCTCATGGGCAGAAAAGCTGACAGAAACACGGGCTGATGGGCAGAGGAGTGCTGGAGTTCATTCTGTTGCATCAAATTTGGGTTCATTAGTACTTGAAGGGGATTAGAAGCAGGTTGCTTTTCTGGATATTGCTTTTGGTAAAGGATTTTGTCTCAGCTGAGGTAGTTCTGACACATTAACACAGCAAAAGGCTGGGAGCAGTCTGTGAGATCAGTGAGTGCATGTGGAGGAGTGAAGCTGACAGGGAAATAATAGCAATTAATCTCCCCTCCTTTGTCAATTAATCCCAGTACAGTCATGCTGGGTAAACAGCTTATTACTTCATATTAGGATCACAGAACAACTTTGTGAAGCTTCCCATAATGTTTCTCTTCAAAACATATTTCTGTGGCAGCTTAGATCTGCCATGAACTTGGGTTTAAGCTGCCTCCACTGATTAAAGTGAACTTGCTACTCTGATGAAGAATGCTTTCTTGGGGCGGCAGGGGGTTCCTTCTGTGTGTTTGCTTCTTCAGTCTGAGGAATTTGGGGAGTGTTGGGATAACAATGCAAGTCAGGAGAAATTCTTTCTTTGCAAATTAACTGCCTCAGTGCTGTCTCAGTGCAGTGCAGGCAGATGAATCTTCTCTCTGAAATGTAGTTGTTGCAAAAGCAGTGCCTCATTCCTGAGAGAACAACATAACAGGTCCTGAAGAGTCTGTTCAGCACATGGTTTGTGCTTTAGCAGAGGATATAGATACCCTGAGAGGATGCAAGTATGAATCAAAAGGTTGCATGGGTACTAAATGAAGTGCGAAGGAGAGGGAATCATGCATGCTCTTGGAAATTATGTCAACTGTGGTCAAGAGAAAAAGAATATTAGGAACAGTCTGTCTTTTAGGGGGAAAAGAAATCCAACAAAATGAATTCTTTCTTTATTTTTTTTTTTCAGAAATGGTTTTTGTCATGGTCATGTATTTATTAGGCAATAGGTTAGGCCAGGACAGGAAAAAGGCAGGTACCTCCATTTGACATGGACACTGATTTTTAACCTGCAAGAATGTTGTTGCTGAAGTTTGGATCATTCATTCTTTAAAAACTTTTAAATGGCCTGAGTGCTCCCTCTCCTGCTGAAGCTGTGCTCAGCGAGAAGAGGCCGTGTCCTGCAGCAGGCACTGTGGCACTGGGCAGCCCCGATGAGGGGGGCCGAGCACGGCATCGCCATCGCAGACATCCAGCCCGGGGCAGTGGCACCTTGTGATCATGGGAACATTCTGAGCTTCTTTGCACACGGCTGAGGAACACGTCTACTTTCATGAGAAATCAGAAGGTGATGTGGTGTGAATGTGTCCCAGTGTAATTGGAGGGCTTATTGACCATCTCACTTTGTACAGCCATAATGTCTTTGTCTCCTTAAAGAAGTAGAAACCTTCTGTGCAGCAGCTATAAATGGTGACTCTGTGAGGGTGCCAGCCCAGATCAAATGGGCTTGAATTCCTGGGTCATGGGTCAGGAAATAAATGGGAGATGCTTCTTCCTTCTAACCACCTTTGGATAGATTTAATTTTTTTGTGCAGGTATTTCTTAAGTCAGATTTGTTTTAGAGACAGAGCCTCTGGAGCAAGGGCAGCTAAAAGGTTAAGATAGTAAAGAGATTAGAGGCCTGTTTCCCCTTCAACCAAATCCCTTTTGGTAAATATAGCTGAAGGGAGCTAGGCAGCACTTGGTGGGGCTCCCCCCCTTCCCTTCCACTCCACGTTTCTTCTCCCTGCTGGATCACAGCTCCATGTTAATCAGACCTTTTGACTTCCCTGTCATCTGATCAGAAGGCTGCGAGTGCTGCAGTCCAGAGCCTGCTTGTGCCTGGTGCCAGGTGAGAGCAGAATCTGTGCTGGGTGCATTGGGGTGTGATGGATTTCCAGGCAGTAGTGTCCAGGTAGACTCTGTGTGTGTATGTGAAGATAAATGTGTGGGTGCATAGACCAAAACAGGCATCTTTTTGAAGACATTGAATGTTCTACAGTCTTCACAGTTGTTACAATTTGTTGTTGCAGTAGTGGCTGAATGGGCACAACTGCCTGTTTGTTCTCTCCTGAACAATAACAGAAGGGTCAGAGTAGCTAACAGAGATAATGTTCCAAATCTGTGCTGGGATAGGTCTGTGTGTGCACAGGTCCGTGGCTGAGAAATTTTGACTCCAAACAAACACTCACCATATCCCTCCCACTTCAAGTATCTGTAAAATAGACTGGCATGTTTGGATTGAGTAAAATTACAAAAGTGAAATAGCTACAGGAGTTGTTGGAATGCTTTCTTTAATATCTTAGTGATACTGTTAATGCAGATTCTAGACACTGACATGTGGGAGGTTCTGTTTGCTTGGACTTGACATTGATACAAATAGAGACTCCAAGTCTGGGGAAAAGCTCCCAGATAACATTTCTTCACAGAAATAAGAAGCTTCTCTGGGTCCTTACAACACAAGAATACAACACTACCTCCAGAAATTTTATAATATGAAAGTAACTATATTCAAAAACGAAACAAAAACAAACCCCAGAACTATAGAGGAAAAAGCTACAGCTAATTTAATAAGGTGGCTAATGAGGAAAGAGAGAGTTTTGATTGTGCAGTGCCATGTCTGAACCAGTACATTCAGCATAGTGCAGGGAATTTCCTTCCATCCAGTTTGACTTCAGAGAAACAGATCATGGTCATTAAAACCTGAGACTTTGTGAATACAGCAGAGTGGAAATGTCTGTGCTCACAGAGCCCTGGAACAGGGCACAGGGAGGAGGAAAACTGCCTGATGGACCCTGATTGCCTCAGTATTGAATGTGCAGCAGGGCCCAGGTTCACTCTGCATTTGGAACTCCCCTTGTTCCTATGGTTTAGATATTGCACAGATATGGTGGAAATGCCGCTTTTTGGCTTAGCCTATAAAAGGAACATTTTGGCCTTATTAATGGAATTTGGCAGATTCACCTGGAAAGCAGCAAGGGCAAGAGATTGTCTCTTGGCTTTGCCCTGCTGAGCTGAGGCTGTGGGCACTGCCGGGCACTGCTGGGAGGCACGGAGCGGGAATATGCTGGGCGCACACATTCCTGGTGTCAGCACGGACAGGGGCCAGCTGGGAGGGTCAGAGCCGGGCTGGATTAGACCTGGCGCAGGGCAGGGCTCTGCTCCCTCGGCTCTTTCGCTCCAATCCCTTTTCGTGTGACTGGCACCAGCGAGCGCCTGCACACACTGACCTGTCAGCCCAGCCTTTTTTGTCATCCCTCCCCCCCTTCACCCCCATTTTTTTTCCCTTTACTGTCACCAATGTCCACGAGGAGTCGGCCATGCAATCTGTGCTGATTGGCGTGATCCTGAAGGGAATTTTTCTGCTAGCAGGTAATGAGATATGTACAGTCCTTGCAGTGTGTCCTGCCTGTGTGTGTGCCTGCCCGGGGCAGGGGGCTGGGTGTGCGATGAGTGGTGGCTGGAGGCATGAGGAGGAACCAGAATTGATTAGATAGGAAGAATGCTTTTAATTTGAAGAGACCTGAAGTTTTGTTTTGGAAACTTTAGGGCGAGGAATTTCCTTGTTGCACGGATCTGGCTGACAGCTCCACAGTCATTGTGCTGCAGTTCTGCCTTGTGGTGCAGTGTCAGAGCTGGGTGTTCCGAGGCACCGGGTCTGTGCCCAGGTGAGCTCTGGAGAGACACAGGTGCCTCCCGGCTACTTCTGTGAAACGTTAGTTTTGCTTTTTACTGATGTTTTTGCAGTTTTCCTTTTTCCTTTATTCATTGAAAACTGCTATTGAGAAGTAGTTTTTGTGATAACTCAGAGGACAAACCCTTTGGTGGTCAGTGCATTCCCCAGCCCCTCCCGCTCCCTCGCCCCGAGCCGCAGCGTGGTGGGAGAGCGGTGGGAGAGCGGCAGAGCAGGGGTTGCCATGGAAATGGCAGTAATTGTGCAAATATAATTGTGTCGGGGTCCGTTTGTTGCAGCTAATTCTCTGCCTCTCCCCTCTCCCTCCCCTCCTTTTTCCTTTTGATAATCATAATACAATCCCTAATCAAGATGCAGCAGGGAAAGGTCGTTAGGAATTCAGCTGCCTTATGGAGAGGGCAAGGCAGTGCTGGCCGGGCAGCCCTGCTGAACTCCCATGTTTCAAGGAATAGACCTTGTCCTTCAAGGTTTTTTTGATATCTGACAGCTAAATTAGAATATTTCACTTCATTTGTGCTTATTCTTTTAACATTTTATGCATCTGTTGAAGTATATGATTCTTACACTGTATACAATGAATCTTTGCTTATTAATAGCAGCCAGTAAATCGTTCCCTCCATTCAGGGAGTGGTGAGCTGTGTGGATTTAATCACACTTGCATCTACAAAACAGGACTGTTCCCACCCCAGCGGCAACACTGAATGTGGTGAAGAATTTGTATTTGAATATACTGCAGGCTGTGAAAGCTCGGCCACTTCAGAATGTTTCTGACCCAGCCCCTGTGGGTTGGTGGCTTGGGACTGTTACCTCAGATACTGCTGAATTAATGGAATGTTTGAAATCCTTGACTCCAGATAGCAGCCTTTTAGATACCACTTGTGTGATTTGCAGATAACAAGTTCCACTGCTTTGCTATTGTTAGTCTTTAACTAGATAAGGAACTCATTAAACATTTTAAAGTCTCCTAATGGTGTAATGAATCAGATAGGCAACACTGCTTTTACTATTGATGGCTCAAATAATAGTAAACATTTGAACTATGGAATTTAGAGGGAACAGAGGAGACTACTACTTGTATACAAGGAGAATAACTTGGTTTTGTTACTTGTTTTTGTTGAACAGAGTTGTGTCCTCCATTTTTTTTTTTTAAATAGACCTGAAAAGAGATGCCTATGCTGCTCTTAGAAAAACCAATTAGTGTTGAACAACTTCTTAATATCTACTTCCCAGTGGGTCTGCAAAGACACAACTGTCCATGTCTTGGAGAAGATTGGAATAACGGATATCCAGGAAATGATCTGTATTTTTGGAAACTCTAGTGATGTAGCTCTGGGTAACTGCTTAGTAAGGCTTCCAGGAAAAAAATTGTCATTAGCCAGATTTTTAGAACTCTTGTGCAATCTCCTTTTTACCCATTTCAAACAAATAATGTAAGAAATCAAACCAGCTGCATCTCGTGGGAAAGCCTGGTGTTTAATCAGCCTGGGGCTGTGCACCCACCCTGGGGGCTCACATCCCACCTGGCGTGAGGCACTCTGGGGTCTTCGAGGCAGGAACAGGTTCTGCTCCTGCTGCTGTGCCACGAGAGAGCTGAGACCTGCTCAGGATGGGAATGTGGAATGGGAAAATGGGCCTCTCACTGCCTCCCAGCCTTGTCAGAAATGCAAAAATTCATGGCATCTCTCCTTTTGTTATCCAAACCAAAGTTATCTTCCCCTCATTGCCTTGGTAAATATCAGCAACTCTGATCTGAAACAGCAGCATCTCAAGGGTTTGGGACTATACCAAACCTGTCTTTCCTCCCTCATTCAACAGCCTCTCCCCGTATGTCTGACTGCAGACTTGCCTCCTGCAGCTTGGAGAGCCCTCCAAGAAGACCCACCCCACTAACCCATAGTTATACTGCTCTACCAATTTTTCCCAGTTGCAATTGAAGTCTTCTCATCCTCTCCAAACTGGGAGTCCCCAGCCCCAGTGATGTTCCTATACTCTATTTATTCCAATGCATTCCTTCATAGCTTTGTGCTGCAATCTTAATTCTGTCCCTGCTGTTCCCTTGCTGAGCAAGCCCAGCAGTAACAGGAAAAGGGCTGTGCTGAGGTGGTGAAGATATTGTTGCTTACAGAACAGTTCTGGCATAGCTGGAAAGTGCAGAATTAGAGCCTTGCATTTCTCTTTCAGTGCTTCTCAGAGCTCTGTCCCTACATGGGCACAATCGGACAGTTTGGAGCTGGAAGCTGGTGCCAAGTCCTCAGCTCTCTGCAGAGCTCAGGGGGCAAACCATCACTGCAAATATTCAAGAACCTGTATCTTTGCTAAGTTTGTATTTTTAGTCACACATCAAGTCCAGCGCCAGTGCTCCTAATGCCCCATCTCCCCTCATCTCTCTCCCCCAGGCAGCTCTCTAATCTCTTTGACATGCACATTATGTCTAGTGGCTTTTCTTTACAAATGTCCTTTGTGTTTTGATTCCCCTCCTTTGTGTGTGAATTCTTTCTTTTTCTCCCTGCTGCCCTCGTTGTGCTTGCTGGCTGGATCGGGTGTAATGCTATTAGATTGGGATAATCCATGCTTGGTTTATCTGTGGGACTGTCTCTGAAGATTAGTGAAAACCAACGTTATGGGCTAGATAAAGTGAACTAGTTCAGGGCTCTTCTGTCAGTCTGGTGATGCTCAGGAAAATGACAGCAGATTTTCATTAGCCAGGTTTGGTGTAAGGGCCTGTAATTTACTTGAGCCGCTTGGGATCCATGTGCTGCCCAGAGATAGAACTGCAGTGCAGGACCTCACCCAGTTCATTCCTGTAGGACCAGGCAGAGCTGAAATCAGCTTAGTGCCAGCATGGCAGAGTGCCTGTGGAGCATGTTGAGTTTGTTGTTTGATAATGAATTGGGTTTTGTGAGTTTTACAACCAGTGGGTTGTCTTGGAATTCAATTTTTTTAACTAAGGCTTTCCAGTAACTTCCCATTTTACTGCTGTCTGCAACACTGGTGCCTGGAACATGCTCCAGTCAAATCTATAGACCTAATTAGCCTTTCAACATAGCAAATCTGTTAAGAAAAAAGCATAAATTCCTTGTCTTTGCTGTTTTGCTCCTTCCATACCTTCTGCATGTTGACCGTCTGTGGGATCTGAGCTTGGGACAGGACAGCAGTTGTTGGGGGGATGTGGGCTGACAGGCCAAAGCTCCATAAGTAGCACCTCAAAAACACAGAAGTTTGGTTTTCTTGCTGTTGCATCGTCAGCAGGGCTCTCTGCAGTGAGTGTTGGGCTCTTTGCTGGCAGCTGCTCCCTGGAGAGAGTGGGGGAGGGCTGTGCCTGGCAGGCTCTGGGAGGGAGTCCCAGTCCCGCAGTGAGATCCCACAGTGAGATCCCATCTCTGAATCTCTTTCGCAGGTGTGGAGTGTGCTGTTAACATCAATGAGTGTGAGGAGGGTCCCTGCAAGAATGGAGCTGTCTGTGAGGATGGCATTGCTGACTATTCCTGCCACTGTGCCCCTGGCCAGGATGGCATTACATGGGGAGGGAAGAACTGCTCTGTCCAGCTCACTGGGTGCCAGACACACGACTGCCAAAACGAGGCCTTGTGCATCCCAACTTACCAAGCTGAGAGCCACGGCCACCTGTGCCAGTGCCAGCCTGGTTTCTATGATGCCACATGCTCGACACCAACAACGTTTTCCTTTGCTTCCAGAGGGTATCTCCTCATTGAGCTGCCCGAGAACAGTGAGAGCGGGAGGGGTGCAGGAGCAGCCAGCGTGTCCCTCCGCTTCCGAACCACCTTGCCCAGCGCTGTCCTTTTTTACCGAGGCCGTGAAGCTGAGTACTTGTTCCTGGAGCTCTTGGATGGCATCCTGCATGCAGAGCTGAAGAGGGAGGATGTTGGGTACTCGCTGCTCCTGGAGGGGCTGAGAGTGGACGATGGCCAGTGGCATAAAGTAGAAGTTGTTGTGCACAGCACGGTGCAGCTGAAGCTCTGGCACGGCTCTTGTGAGGCCGGGGTCTGCCTGCAGAGCTCTCCTGTCCCACCAGGCACTGCTTTGATCCCACAAGCCTTCCTGAATCTGTATATTGGAGGTGCTGAGGATCCAATGGCCAACAACACACAGAGCCAGCAAGGCTTTGTGGGCTGCCTGGAAGACTTGCAGGTGGACACTGAGGCCGTGCTGCCGGCGGATCTGCCGCTGGGGGAGAAGTCCCCAGTGAAGCCGGGCTGTGACCGCACTGAGTGGTGCCTCTCCCAGCCCTGCTTCCACGGAGGGCTCTGTGTGGACCTTTGGGCCACCTTCAGGTGTGACTGTGCCAGGCCCTACGGAGGCCCAGCTTGCTTGTATGGTAAGTGCCATGGGATTGACACCTGCCAGCTCCACAGGTACTGGAGAAGCTTGGACATTAGCTCAGGAAGCAGTACTTTCTACTTGACCGGGAGGGGGAAATAAAACAAAAGCCTCTGTGAATAAAATTCTCATTGATCCTTTTCCTGTCACTTGCTCCTGCAGGAATGACTATCAGTTTTGTGGTGCAGGTTATTCCTGCTTGAGCCAGAAGCTCTGACTTCACCTTTGTAACAGATCTGTGTGAATGCAGGGGAGCAGGGAAGTTGTTTTACTGTGAAAAGTTGATCCTGAGCTTCTGAATTGAGGATGAATAGGAATGTATCACTTTATAGATAAAGAATAAAGTGTTAAAGGAAGCTCTTTGACAATTTTGAGTTGAAATCATATCTATTTGCATTTTTTGCTCCTGCAAGGCTTGTGTTAGTATTGGGGGTTTTTTCTCCAACACTTCTGAGCCCTAAATATGGCATGTGCTGCTGTTACTAAATTTACAAATTTTAAAAGCAACTCTGTATCTCAAAAGACCTTGAGTAAATCTGCTGAATTGGCAAGGGCTCCGCTAGACCTGTATTTCACTCTCATGCTACTTGGGTGCTTGAATTTGTGCCCTCCAGAGGAAGCAAGGACACATTCACCTACTTCTTAGTTTCAGAGACCTGTGAGGAGGAGCACTGTTACCCTGGCACACGTAGAAAACGCTGAGAAGAAACATTTACCCCATTCCTAAGGAGCTGCACTCCCTTTATCTCTGATCTTTATGTCTGTTTCTTTTGTCTTCCAGAGCACCCAGCAGCAACATTTGGCTTAGAGAATTCCACCAGCTTTGCCTCTTTCACCCTTTCTGACAGCCTTGGTGCAGACTTCAACCTCTCCTTTTTCCTGCGGAGCCGGAAGCCCGACGGTTTGTTACTGCAGATCTGCAATGAGACAGGCCCCTGCCTCACCCTGTACCTGAGGGATGGCCAGCTGAGCATAGAGATGTCACCTACGGACACTGTGACCTTCCCAGGGAATGTGGCTGATGGGAGAAGGCATTTGGTAGCCCTGTCCTTCCAGGGAGGCTCTGTTGGTGCCCTGCAGTCAGACACACACGTGGAGCTGGGGACACTGCCAGCACAAGCCCTGGTAGCTGGCTCGGAAGTGTTTATTGGGGGGCACCCAAACCCCGAAAGTGCTGAGCTGTGGGGGGGCTATTTCAAGGGCTGTTTGCAGGACATCCAACTCAACAGCCACCAGATACAGTTTTTCCAGGTGGAGAATGACAGTCTGCCAGAGGAACTCAATAGGACTCAGACTGGAAATCTTGTGAATGGCTGCATCTCTGATGATACCTGCAAGGTATGTGCTGTGTCTTGTTTGTCTCTTATATACAGGGGTTTATTGTAGTTCTGTGATTACATGGAAGTTTGACTGTTGCTGATACCAGAAAGAGAAGTTTTTTTGATGTATTGAGCAACACATGGTTCTTTGTGCTCCCACCTCACTCAATATGCTACATGTGATTTAAACACTGAATTTTCTTAAGCTCCCCTGTAGTTTTTGTGGTTTCAGAACTTGGGCAGTGGCTTTTGTGCTGCCCATCTCCACTTTGTTGAGCCCACATAGGTTCCAGACTCCCCTCCCTAACCTCTAACTTTGCCAGCTCCTCCCCTCATCCTGTTCCAATTGCACAACAACCTCTTCCCAGGAATCTGCCACTTCAGCAGTAGCAGCTGAAGGAGCTGTCTCCCTGTTCCCTTGGACCAGAGCCTGGCTCTCCTCTATGCCACACCTGGTGATGGGGAGGCCATACCGCCTATCTTGCCCTTCTTGCTTATGGTGCTCTGAAGTATTGTCACACCCATGGTGTTAGGGGTGTCCCGGTGACAGAACTTTGTGAGCTTCTTGGGAGCATCACAGTTTGTTTCATCTGCACCTCACCTGTGCTTTTCTGCCTTGTTTTTTGCCAAATTGCTGGAGTTCCTGTTGGTCAGTGCTGTGCACAGGGGGCAGCAGCAGCTCAGGAATTTCTTGTACAGAGACCCTCGTGCCTCCCTCACTGCTCTTGAGTTCCATTTCCCTTCTCCCTGATTCAAATGCTGCTCGTGCTTGTCTGCATTGTCACAATTCTACGAAACTCTCTTAGACCTCTAGATGAATTACTCTGCCCCTAAATTCCCCTGTTTTGTTTTTCAGTCTGAGCCATGTCAGAATGGTGGCAGATGCATTGTCACTTGGAATGATTTCCATTGCAGCTGTCCAGCAAATTTCACTGGGAAATTTTGTGAAGAGAAAGTCTGGTGTGAAAGTGACCCATGTCCTGAAGCCACCACCTGCATAGATGTTGTGGCAGGATATGTGTGTAAGTTCCGTTCTCCTGCTTGTGTGTTGGTAAAATCCCCCACGTTCCCTGTCTATAATCAATATTCCCAGTTTGTGCTGTTGAAAACAATACAAACACATGCTGCAAGAAGGACACGGAGTGGTGCCCAGGTACACACTGCTGCAGGCAGCAGGGGCTCTGTGGGCTTGCCCCCAGGTGTGACTGAGCACAGCTGAGGAGTAAAAATTGCTGCCTAAGAGCTGGATATTATTACAGGAGGTGCAATTGTAAACAGGAAGAGCTTTAAGGCTGCCAGCAGCTCTCCTGTAATCCTGCTCACACTAAGCTCAGGGGTTCTTAGGGAGAGAACCTGCCAGGGGTGTGCCACTGGTCTGTCTCAAACAGGACACCAATTGTCTTTGAAATACCTCATGCTCTCCCCCTTTATTTATAGGTCTGGCTAATGCAACATTTAATAGTTATGCTGCCATAGAATTTACCACCAACACATCAGTGACCAGAACTCTGAGTAGCCTCCACATGGACTTCAGAACCAGGGATGAAGATGCTGTTTTGCTTCGGGCTGTGGAAGAGGTGGATTCCCTCCAGGTAGCCATTAAGAATTCCTCCCTGCTTGTTGACATCAGGAGCGGGAACAGCATCGAGGGTGTCAGCTTCCTGAGCCCCCAGCCCGTCACAGACGGGGCCTGGCACAGCATCTCCGTGTCCATGGAGGAGCCGGCCGCACTCTCCTCCCGGTGGCTGCTCTGCTTGGATGGGTCAGTGAACGTCACTCTGCAGGGGAGCGCCGGCAACTTGGACTTCCTCAAGAACAACGTGTTGGTCGTTCTGGCTGAAAATTTCACCGGCTGCCTGGGCCGGGTGCAGATCGGGGGCATCTTCCTGGCCTTCCCGGCCCACCGGCCGTACCCACAGCCCGAGCAGTTCCAGCGGGCCAGCCCGGGCCGTGTCCAGCTGGGCTGCTCCGGGGCCGACGTGTGCGCTTCCAGCCCCTGCCTCAACGCCGGCACCTGCGAGGACCTGTTCAACTCCTTCCGCTGCAGCTGCAGCACGGGCTGGGCGGGGCAGCGCTGCGAGGCCAACATCGACGACTGCCAGCCCAGCCCCTGTGTCCACGGGGACTGCGTGGATGCCGTGGCAGACTTCCAGTGCGAGTGCTTCCGGGGCTTCATCGGGAAGAGGTGCGACATCAACGTGGACGACTGCGTGCGGCACCAGTGCCTGAACGGAGCCACCTGCATCGATGGCGTTTACGGATACTCCTGCAAGTGCCCCCCTCAGTACTCCGGACCTCGCTGCGAGTAAGTGCCAGGGCTGCTTTGATACAGGGGGCAGAGGAGGCCCAGATAAACTGGACTTTTACTTTGGGACACTTTGGGAAAATTTTTCATTGCAAGCATCTGATAGGTAAAGCATCTAAATTCTACTGTGACTTGGAAGGTGCTGTCCAGGTCCAAACCCTCACTGCCAGGGGCTCAGCCTCATACAGGATAAGGCTCCTTCTTTTTGATGTGGGTTATCCCCATGCTACACTTCAGAGGTGTTTGAAGGGCATGTACTCTGGCCTGTTGTCATTTCCCTCTAGCACTCTCCAAGAAGTCCATCTTCTCTGGGACTTGACTCCCCTCTGCCATAGTCCTAAAACAAAACAACTTGTGCCAGTTCAAATGGAACATGAAATTAAATACTGACATGGCTGAGCTTCAGTTATCTGATCTATCCAGGATGATGTTCCTGTTGTTCCTGCTGCATTCTGCTGCAGTCACCTGGTACTGGCATTATCCTTCCTGGGGCTTGGCTGTACTGTTCCAGCACTCTCCTGTCCCTGCCTATATTTTCATTAGCAAGAACAGGCCTGTCTGAGAAAAGTCCGAGTGGTGATAGAGCTCCTGTCTGTTCCCTGGGCATGATCCGAGGAATACTCTGATATTAGGGATGATTTCTGAGACTGCTCCCTTCTCCACTTGTGTCAAACTCCCTCCTAGAAATACCAATGACTGTGTTTATGACCCTCGCCAGCCCCATTCCCCACGAGCCCCAGAACACTGCCCTTCCCCAAAACCTGAGTGTGCTGAAGGCTGTCCCTTGCTCCCCCCAGGTGGCCGTTCCCCCCTCAGCAGTGTGGCAAGAACTTCACCTGCCTGAACGGCGGCAGGTGCGTCACCGAGAGCTGGGGAGCCAACTGCTCCTGCAGGCCTGGCTTCACAGGAAGGAAGTAAGTGCTGCTTTGGGATGGCTGCCAGGGAGCCAGTGCTCTGGTCCTCATCTCAGTGGGTGGCAGAGCAGGGCCACTGCTTCATCCTCCTCCATGACCTTGTGCAGTCAAACAGCTGCTCCTAAAGGGAACACGAGCTGTTGCTTGGAACAGAGGGAGGCTTTAGATCATCCAGCTGCCAACACCAGTTTTTGCAGCGAGAACTGCTTCCAAGTTTTTTCAAGCACACTACCTGTGCTGGAGACCTGTGCTGGCCTCAGTCCCACAGAAACCACAGCAGGAGGGTTGGTGTGAAAGGGGGAGAACTTCATGTTGTTTGACTCCAGAGAAAGCACCTGGAAAAGCTGCAACAGGCATTTTTCAAAAAAAGAGGCTTTTTTAGATGGATGATCTTGTGTTCTATGGCACAAGAATATATGTGACAATTCTAATACACTCTTCCTTTGCAGCTGTCAAATCAACATAAACGAGTGTGACCCAAACCCGTGCCAGAACGGGGGCACATGCCAGGACTCTGAGAACAGATACGAGTGCGTGTGCAGCGCCAGCTACACCGGCGAGCGCTGCGACATCAACGTAAGCACTGCCCGCGCCGGGGCTCCTGCCTGTCCCTCCACTCTGAGCCTGGGGCTCCGGGGTACTGCTGAGGCTGTCCCTGCTCGGTCCTGCCTAGAGCACAGTTAGGGAATCCTGAATGCTTCTTTCTCTGCAGTGCTGCCTGCTTATTGGTCTTCAGCATACAAACAACTGCAGTAAATACCCCTCAGTATCTGCATGTGCTGCCATATGGCTTTCGGGGCTGTCTCTGCACATTTCTATAGATTTCACAACTCTTTGCACAGTAATCCAACTCCTGCAGTTGGCCCAAGTTCTTGGAGAATGGAATTTCATTTGGTGTTTTATCTTGGATAAGAGTTACAAAATACTTTCCCTTTCCAAAGATCATCTGAGTAGAAATGCATATTTGGAGAAGGGAAGTTGGATAAAGTCAGGCCAAGAGTGGTTCAGGTCTATGTGAAAAAGCTGAGTCCTGTCCCTGAGCCGCCACTGCCCTGGCCCAGACAAGCTGCCCCCCTGTGCATAGTCCAAGTGCTCAGGAGGGGGCTGGGATCCTTCCTAGGGGGCAGATGGGATCCATACCCCAGCTTTCTTTGTGAAGCTGTTGCATGGATAGGCAGCTTGTTGGGTAACCTGGGAATGTACTAACCCATCCTGCATGGAAAGGGCTGTGTGCCAGGCGGGGTTTGCTGCTGTTGCTGTTACCCAGGGCTCTGTAATGCACGTGCCAAGGTCACCCTGACATTTCCAGTTTGCATGCACAGACTCCTTCAGGCATCTCTATCTCCTCTGTCCCAAGACACTTCTTGTGGATTCCTTGTATTCATTTTCATCATGCCTCCCCTTGCTTTTCTTCACTCTTTCCTTTCCCTCAGGGACAGCTGGAGCTCAGTTGAGCTCCCTTTGCTCTCTCCTCCCACAGCAGCAGCTCCAGGGGCTGCCCTGCTGGGCCCTCGTGGTACTGGACTAACCTGCATGGTCTGGAACTAACCCTGCATGGTGCTCGGGTTTGGGCAGGCTCAGGGAATCCACCTGAACTTCAGGCATTTGGAAAGGGCAGAAGGACTTCCAGATTCCCTGGGAAGGTTCCTTCTTTGCCTTGTGACATGAGCACAGACTAAATGGCATCCAAAAGCTGTAAATAATCCAGCCTGAATTATTTTGGTTTTAGCTGTAAGGTGGCCAGTATGCTTGTTAGCAATAAGAAATATCTTATTTTTAAACTTACTGTCATTTTAAAGCTTTCTTTCATGACGGAAATTCCACAGTTGTTTTAGTTACATTGGTGTCTTCCATGCCATCCTTGATTCCACCAGAATCTAGGGAATTCTCATTTTTCTCCTCAGTACTTGGGCTTTTTATTCTCCATCTCCCATCCGTGTCCTGACATCTTCAGCATCTTCTTCCTGCTGCAAGTTCTTCAATTCTGTTTCATAGCCAAATTTAACAGCTAAATCAATTATCTGCTTTGCCATTACAGCCATCACTGAACTTTTTCTTACTATTATTCCCCTGCTTGGGGAAATTTTTTGGGGTTACTGAAAATTCACATTACTCTGCATTAACTTTAAAGTCTTTTTTTTTTTTTTTGCAACATTGCTCACAACTTTGCCAGTGGCACCTGTGTATTTTAGTCTGATATTGATAGGAAGGCATCTTTAAAGACTCCCACTGTAGATGCTGAGTAAACTGGCATTTACATCTTAAGGGGCTGTCCTGCTATGAAAAAGTGCTTTCTTTTGCTTTCCTAAAAATCTTTTTCCCTCTAATCTGACTGTTTGGGTCAGTTATTGCAGTTATTGTAACCACTGGAGTTTCATTGTTTCTCCATTAATTTCTTTTACAGAAAGGGACTCCAGGTGCTCTCTTCCCCTCCCCACTAATTGAAGTAGCTGTCCCTGTAGCCTGTGGCTCTGTGCTGCTCCTCAGTATTGGTCTCATATTCATGATTCTCACGGCAAGGAAGAGGCGCCAGTCCGAGGGGACCTACAGCCCGAGCCAGCAGGAGGTGGCAGGAGCTCGGCTGGAGATGGACAGTGTCCTAAAGGTGCCACCCGAAGAGCGCTTAATCTAGGCCCTGCTGTGCCCAGGACCTGCACCTGCAAGGTCTGCCTGGACCTTGAGCTCTTCCAGCACTGGCAGCAGCAGCTCCACCCCATCCCAGTTCCCTTAAGGCCTGGCCACGAAGACACGGACGTCACACACGGGGCAGCGGTGCCATGAATGCCGCCCCAGCCAGGCCCTGGCACTGCTGCACACCAGTGGCTCCGAGGGAGCCTCTGCCCTCCCTGCTGCCCTGGACTGGCCATGGCTCACCTCAGCAGGAGCTGGGCAGGAGCTAAAGTGGCTCTGGCTCCAGTCCCCTCCCAGGCAGGAGAGGCACATTAAATCTGCTTTCCAAGGCAGGGTGACCTGAGGCACCTGTGCAGGTTCAGCTCCCTGGGTCCCACTCAGGAGCTGGGGGAGGTCATGGCTGGTTTGTATATTCTGCTCTGGTCAACAGCTGAAAAACATTCAAACTCTTTCAGCTCAGGTGTGTGAGGTTTTCACAGTCTTCAACAGCAACAGCAGCTGTGACCTCCTGCCCTGTGACAGCCCCGTGTTACAGGGAATTGTCAGGATCAAAATCCTTGTATAAATCAGTGTTGAATGACGTGGTGCTGTTAGACATTCCCAAGGGTACCAAGTGCTAGAGCTGCCAGAAGCTGGACTTTGCGTGTGCATGGAGGGGAGAGGGAGGCAGGAAAAGGGTCACCAGCCTCCTGTGCATTCCCTGGGCTCTGTGAGACAGGGAGGGGACAGGGGAAGGGGGAGCTCCTGCCCTGCACCGCTGTCAGCAGAGCGCAGCTGAGGGAGGCACTGGGGGCTGAGGAGTGTCAAATGCAGCAGCGTCCTGGTGGAAGCTCTGAGTAACTCCCTGTTCTACCACAGCAGCGAGTGTGGGCGCACCTCAGCCACTCCTCCGTGGTGGGAGCAGTCGGGGCTGCGGGGGCTGCCCTGCTCCTCGCAGTGGTTGTAGCCACGGCGATTGCCATGAAGAGGAGGAGAGCGACTCAGGGAACGTACAGCCCGAGCCGGCAGGAGAAAGACGGGTCCCGAGTGGAAATGTGGAACGTGATCAAGATGCCCCCGACCGAGCGGCTGATCTGAGCTCGGGGTCACGCACGGAGCTGCCGCAGGCGCTGCCCAGGGGCCGCGGGCTGCGGGGGCAGCTCTGCACGGCCCTGAGTCTGAGCTGCTGGCACTGCCCGCTGGCACTGCCCGCTCCCACCGCTCCAGCGCGCTGCTTAGGGCAGCTCATCCCACAAACCATTCCTATCAAACTGCTCTGGCAGCAAAAGCGGCAGCGCTGGGGAGGAAAAACCCCACTGCTGAGGGGAGGGGGAGGGAGCAGTGGCTGTGGCACAGGGGGGACACGGAAGCAGACAGGACACAGGGCTGTGGCACAGCCAGAGCCGGCCCGGCCCCTGCTCCTCCTGCTCGCGCTGCTCGGCGCTGTGGGAAGGGTCACGGCCGTGCAGGCAACAGAAAAACCACCCTGAGGCAGGTCCAGTGAATGGGAATTAAACCACTCTATTCAGAAATAATGTGAATAATATGGTTTTTTTAAAAAGACACGTGCCTGTGGCTCCTCTGCAAGGCTAAGCCAGGTGAGTGAGTGGTGGGAAATCCTTCCTAGAGCTGCTGCTGCCCTTCCAGCTGGGCCAGAGTTGGCACGGCCAACTGGGCTGTGCTAGACATGGCTGCTGGAGCTTTCCCTGAGACCAGACCAAACCACAGGAATATTTTAAGTGCCTTTCTGATCCTGAGGTGCCAGTTACAGTTTAACCTTTATGAAAGGAGGATGTTTCTATGTTGTTTGATCCGGCTCTGCCACACCTCGAGCAGGGGCTCAGAGCTGACCACAGAACTGACCCTTGTGAGAGCCAGGAGCTGAGCATCAGGTGGTATTTGCTGGGGTGAGGAGGGGAGAAAGAAATAGTTCTAGAACTGACCTCTCTGGACTGACAGGCTTGGCCTTGTTGGCACAGAACAGTGGAATTCAGTTAACCAATCCTTTAACCCAAGCCAGCGTTGGTGTAAGTGACACAGCATCTGCTTTCCACTGCCCTAAAAAGGGGTTTGATTTTGTGGCTTCACTTCTCCTGTGTTACTGTTTTAGCAGTTGAATGTGCTGTTTCTTCTTTAGCATAATGTGGCAGAGGCTGTGGAAGGAAATGCAGCACAGCACACCAGGTAAGGTCTAAAGTCATTGGTGTTTCAGGATAATCACTACAATTGTCAATGAGAAATATTTTAGAACGGGGTCTGCTTTTTAATCTCCATTATTAAAAATCAGGGTGGGAACCTGCCCACTGTAGCTCATTGCCACAAAAATATGCTGTTTCTTCTGGTCTGCTTTTGGATTTATCTTTTTTTCTACTGTAACTGTAAATGTTTCTGTAATTCCAAGCAAAGGGAGGAGCATGGAACTACTGCTCAGATGTGTGTAAGAATGGGTCTCTGCACACAGGCAGCTGCTGACAGAAGAATGAAAATTTTAGAAAAAAACAAAGGAGTGTCTGTAAGATCACTTTCCCTCCGGTAGTGGAAAAGAGTTGAAGGTGTGATCCCAGCTGGCTGTGTCTGGGAAGCATCTGGAGCATGCAGTAACAGAGATGCCCTGGCTGCAGGTGGGAGCTTGCTGCTGCTTTTCTCAGCAGTTTATCAGCGGTGACTCTGCTGGCACTGTTCTGTCACTGGTTTGGACATTTTCCAGCTGCCCTTTGGGGAGCAGAGCCAGTGGCACCGTCCGGTGCCCTTGTGGCAATGGGGCTTTGGGAGCAGGTGAGTGGGGTTTTCCTGTGGCTTTGAGCACAGGAGGCTCCAGGGCAGCAGACGTGTGCCAGGTCAGTGGGGCTGAGGCCCCACACGAGGCTGGAGCTGCTCGGCACAGACAGAAACTCCTCCTTGGCCCGAGGGAAGGGGAGTGGGGGACTCTCCCGGCAGGAGCAGGGGTGGGCACAGCCCCGGGGCCACTGTGTGCCAGGCAAAGGCCGCTGTGCTTTCCTGCAGCCCGGGGGGTGCAGTAACCTCCAGGGGGGTTTGGGGTCTCTGCCACCTCCACCCCAGCACCCCAGGGGCAGGTCCCGCTTCTGCTTTTTTGCTCCACTCCACATTTGGTGTTTACACTGTACAGAAAGGAGGCAGCAGCAGGATCTAGAAGAGCCCCTGTTCCTCCAGCCCGCGGGATGCTGAACACCAGGCCGTGTTCCCAGAGCTCCCTGAGTTCCTGCAAATCCCTGGAGCCCCCCCCGGCAGGTCCGGCCGTGCAGGGCTGCACTCCAAGCACCCAAAGCCAGTATTAGCAAAGGCGTTAAAATCATCTGTCAGTGTCTTGAACATTTCTGCAAAATAATTTATGGAAGGTGGGGTTTTTTTCAATAATGAACTTAACTTTCTTTTGATATTTAATTTTTGAATATATTTTTTCACAAAACTGGACTTGCTGTAGTTAATGATCATGATCCTGATTTCTTTTTTAATTGTAAATTTTATAATTTGTAAATAATTAGAATGTCCCTCAAAAGAAATTTACAATAAAATTTGGTTAAAAACAGACCTGGTTGTTGACTTGTGACTTTTTCCTTGAAGAACACCTTGCTGCCTGGATGGCTGATCGTGTTCTGTGCCACACCCCCTGCACTCAATGGCTCTTCACAGTTAAAGGACTCATTTTGTGATGATTTGTCAGACTTTGCCCAGAGCCCTGAGCACAGGCCAGGGTGCAGAGCTCTGCCCAGCAGCAGGACAGAGCTGCTGAACACTAAGGGAGGGAGCTGGGGAAACCTCTTGCTCTCTGTTCACCTCACTGAGCTGTGCTCTGCCTTTTACCATTAATCCCTGATTTTATGGGCAATAAAGAGACTGGAATGTGGGAGAAAGGGACTCTGTGTCCAATGGCTGCCCCGTCCATGTGCAGTGAACTGGAAGCCCCCACCCAGAGTGAACAAGACACAGAACTGGTTTCACCTCCTGTGCAGCAGCAGATGCATCATAAACTTTGAAGAGGTTTTTCTTGTTTGTTTGTTTTTTAAATAAACTTACTTCTCATGGCAGGAAGCAGCTGTAAATAAGCAAAACGGTACCAAACACAGGACGAGTACAGGAACATGGACGAAGTTGAGTATAAAGTCACTGATGAATAATACCAGGAACATTTTTTATACTGGATTAGTAAAAACATCCAAATTCCTTCCAGCACTGAACCAGAACTGGTTCAGACAAGCAAACTGTTTACATTTGGCACTACCAGGAATGAATCATGCTAGGAATTCCTGAGTTTAAGTAAGACAAAAAGTCCCTAAATGCTGTCCTAGGGATAGTTCAATTCCTATGTTACAAGAAACCCCTAAAAAAGTCTCCTGCTTGCAAACCCTGCTCCAGACGTGAGGAAAGTCACAAACTCCTTGTCCTCCTGGATCTCAGAGGCGCTAAATAAAGTGGACAGTGAATAAATGGGTGTTAATACTCTTCAATGCCCAAAACTTACTTAGCAAATGATCCATCCTATCAGCAAAGTAACCAGAGATGAACTGTGGTGGGACAGAATTTCCTGAGTGATTTTAAGCATCTGTAATGGGCTCCTCAGCATCTGATCACTGTGTGACATTACCAAGTTTAAACAGGGCCTGTGGAACCCTGCTTGGCACAGGTAGGACTGTCCAATGCCCATTCACATCCACCATAATCCAGAAAGTTTTATCATCCAGCTCATAGCAAAGGAGCTCTGAAATGCCAGACTGAATTGTATATAACATTCATATTCTGAACTGTATAAAATAAAATGGAACTGGTGTCTTAGACTTTAAATAGTTTACTATGCAATACTAAACTCATCTGTCTTTCAACACAAAAAGAAAATACAAATCCAAGTGAATGGCTTGTCAAAGGAACAGCACTGCACAGAAACAGAATATTCCTGGAATACTGTGGTCTTCCCAAAACCGGCAGCATTTCAGATATTAAGAGTACTTTTCTTTTGTACTGCCCAGACTTGAACACAGAGACAGCCATTCCTATTCCCCAGAGTAAGAAAACTTCCAAGATTACATGAATAAAATAGATACATTGGAAATCAGATAAAGCTTTACAAGAATTTCCCCATGTGTCCAAGATGATTTCCTTTATCAAAGGCTCAATGGTGACGTGATTCCCTCTGTGAGAGTGACAGGTTTTACACCAGAGTGTGCCCAGATACAAAACAAACCAAAAAAGCACCACTGAAGTGAAACAGAAATGATCAGAGACAGCAGCTTTCCTGGGGGATGCTGAGGCTCATGTGAAATGTCTGGAGAACACAGAGAGGGGGCTCAGAACACCCAGCTGAGTGTCCCCTGCCCTGCCCGGTGCCCTCTGTGCTCGGGAGGCTCAAGCAAGGCCACAGAGCCCCATCCCTCCTCCTGGACACCCCTGCCCTCAGCCCCGTCAGCACACCGGCCTTCACCCGCACTCAGGAGCTGGGAACCGTAATACCCCGAGTTTTTTCTCTTTTTTGTTTGTAATAATCAAGTAAGATATTGTTACATTCCATTCATATACTGCCATGTATAATATTGATAGATAATATTAAGATACACATATAAGAACTAGGATACTCTTTATGGCCTCTATTTTATGATGTATTTAACAAAAACAAAGTCAAAAAAATGAAAATACTTGCTGGTGTTTCCAGTTTCCCAACAGAGATGCAGGACCAATCCCTGAGCAGCTGCTCTGTGCTGTGGTTTCCAGGCCTGTGACAACTCTGCCCCAGCTGTCGGTGTTCGGGGAGGGAGTCAAAAGTGCCACCAAAGCCCATCTGACAGCACAGCTCCGGGGTGGCTGGGGTTCAGGGGACACAAACAGAGCCCGATGGATCAGTTCAGTGCAGCCCACAAGTCAGGCTGCTTTGCTGCACTTTGCATGTGGAAACAAAATGTTGTATTTCTGTGTGTAATGCCAGAAAAACTGACACCCATTCCCAGAGGCAGGAATGAACTGCAGCCGAGTGTGCTGTGTCATGCTCCAGGTGTGCCAAGGACTGAAAATACAGGGAGGGAGTAACTTGTGCATCAGTAGTACTGTCTGAAAAGCTGTGTGTGGAAATCCCAACCCAACCCACCTCCCCTCACGCTTTGGTCAGTGCAGGAATCCCAGGGTTTGGTGGTGGGGAGTGAGGGAGCAGTGTCAGGGATTGGGACAACGGGGCACTGTCCTGTGGGCAAAAAGCTCTCGTGTTGAATTGCAGCTCAGTGATGGTCCTGCAGCGGTCCTGCCTCAGCCTTCCTTAAAAGAAATGCTTGGTTTTATGCTGGCTAAAAAAAACCAAAAAACCCCTCTGTCACTTCCAAAAGGACACCAAGGCCATGGGGCGCATCACTCAAAGGTTTCCCATCGCTTTCTGAGCTGCTCCACCTTACCTGGTGTGGGTGACACATCCTGCTTGGTCTTTTTTAACAGATCTTCAAATGGATCTTTTGTCTCCTCAGATTTTGAGGACAGTAACACTGACTCCAAGCCCTTGGCTGGCCTGGCAGGGACCAGAGGGGGTTCATTGGCCAGGAGAGCCAGTGCTTGTTTGGGATCTACCCTTGTGCTGGGCTGGCCCACCTGTAACGTTCGGGGTTTGGAGGGACCACCCAGACACGCTGGCTGGAGGGAGCTGGTGGGAGAAGGGCTGTGGCTCTGCAGGAGCAAGGAGCCAGCTGCTGGCATAGCAGGAGCCTGGCTGAACAGGTTTGGCATGGACAGTGTGGCCATGTGGGGCTGAGGTCTCTGTGGTGGGTAGAAGCTGGCAGTGGGGGATATGAAGCTGGAGCTGTACGCGTGACCTAAGGAGGGGGTGAAGGAGCCCCTCGGGGGTCTGACCAGGGACACTGGAAGGGCTCTTGGCAGTGTCTGGGTGAATGGATTCGGGGAGGGCTGTAGAAAAGGTGGTGGAGCTGGGGCAGGATAGCCAAGGGGCTGGGCAAACGGTGCAGCTGGAGGAGGCACAAAGTCACTTGGCAGGGCACCGAAGGCGGTTGCAGGGGCCGAGCCCTGCGGGGCCCTGCCTGGCCAGCCCGCGGTTCTCAGCGGGTCCAGCAGGCTCAGCAGGAGGTCGCCCTCGTCACCTGCACCTTCCGTCTTCACCCGCATGGGCTGCAGCATCTCAGCAGTGCCTGCAGCACTGCACAGCAGCTGTGATGGGTGAGAGGAGGGATTTACAGACTGCTGCATTTCAGGGTCTAAGGACACATTCCCAGCCCCAAAGGGCTCTGGGATAAGATCTGAAACCAAGGGGCTGCGCCCGTGAGTGGTGAGGACTTCCGCTGACCCAGCTGGAGCCTGGTGCTTGGAAGCTCTGGGTGCTGGTGGCGGTGGCACAATCCCCAGTTCTGGAGTCTTTCTTCCCTGTGGCCTAGGAATGGTGATATTCCCTTGAATGGCAGGATTGGATTCATCCTTTTCTGCAGGAGCCAGACCACTGTCCCTGCTCTGGAGTCTCCTGGTGATGGGGGGCATGTTACCCAGCGCAGCCAAGGGTCTTTCAGGTGAGCTTTGGGAGTATTTGGTGGGAATAGCCATATCATCATGGCCCATACTCCACAGCTTGTTGTAAGGGTGGGACAGCTTCATGCTTGGCACAATCCTATTCCTCTCGGACACACCAAGATCCATTCTCTGCAAGAGAGCAGAACAAGCATTAACTCTTAGTGATGTCCCCCCAACACAGAGCAGGAAGTGAGTTCAGGCTGCTGTGACGGAAGAGGATCTGTCCCCAGGCTGCAGGCAATGCAAAGGGACAAGAGCATGTGGCCAGGAAGGACAGACAGGAACCAGCCAGGAACTCTGCAGCTCCAATTCCAGCTCTGCCTCCAAGGGGTTGTTCAGCTGGGACATGCTGTGCATCTGTCACAGCCCAGTAAAGAGCACACACCTGTGTCCAAGGCACAGAAGCTGAGGAGCCTTAATTGCTGCATGGAAAAAGCTGACAAATGAAATATCTGACTGTAACACTAAATTCAATATTATTCTAAGGTAGAAATGACATTTGCTTCTTTAATGTCAGATGAACATCTTGGAGTCTGCTTTAGTTTAACACTTTCTGAGCTATGGACCTTCACAAACAATCCTGTTTTCTTCAGAGGGAGATTGTTCAAATGATGCTTAGCCCAAAATAGCCAGATTAAAAAAAAAAAAGTTTGGAGGGCACCTGAAAATTACCAATTATTTATTCTCACTTCTGACCATCAACTTCAAAGATAAGTGTGTGTGACAGCCACTGGAAAAACAGATTCTGAGGAACAGGGCAAATATTCCTTCCTTCAGAAGGAAAGGCTTTAGAGGAAACAGTTACTTACAAGTGAGTTGCATTTAAGCCATTTCTTAATTCAGCAATTAATTTTGAAACACATGAGCAAACCCCTGGAAATAGATGATGATGATGATGATTATTAGGATCCACCTAATAATATGAAAAAGTTCCTCAGAATGAGCTCTGGGCCACCCCCAGGACACAGGAACCCCCTGACCTGGTATTCAAAGGAGCAGCGCTGCTCCGCCTCCTCCTTGGGCGTCCGCAGATCCTCCAGGCTCTTGGCCTGGCTGAGGGGCTGGGGCTGGGCTTCTACTTCCAAGCTGGGGAAGATATCTTCCAGGAGGTTGACTTCTGAGGCCTTGCTGGAGAGCAGAGGGCTCGGGGGCAGCGGCTCTCTCGCTTTCTCCGGGCTGCCCACGTCCTCTCCATCGGCACTGTCCGACTCCTTCAGAGCCCGGTACGGCTGAGGCCTGGCACAGAACCAAAAATCACGTTGCAAATGACCACATTTCTAATTCTTTGTTTTGAACACAATTTCCTAAAGCTGGATGTGTTACAAAGGGCTCCCCAGTAGCAAATACAGCTCAGATAGCCCCCGTGCAGAGCAGGCTGGGAGCAGTGCCCGAGGGCAGGGGGACATGCAGAGGGGACCTGGCACCTGAGGGTGCTCAGAAGGGCAAGAGCCAAGTGGGAACTGCTCAGAGGAAAGCTGTGGTCATGCAGGCACAGCCAGGCTGAGGAGGGAGCTCTCAGAGCACGGATGATGGGACACCAGCTCCCCATGCTGGCTGTCTGGGCTCCCCTCGGGCCAGGCACGCCTCTGCACCCCATGTTTGCAGGCACTAACATCCTTGGGCTTTGAGCTAACTCAGCACACAACATAACTCAGTGTTTTCCTGCAATAATTGGGAACACTGTGCAGGCTCCAATGATTTCATTGGTGTCATCTTATCAAGAAACACCACAATCCATTACGGAGACACCTCCTTTGCATTCCCAGCCAAGGCTGAGTTAGCAGGATGCTTCTCTTGCACATACCTCAGCAAAAAACTGAACCAGCCCATTTGCATTTTGGTGTGTGTACAGAGAACAGCAGCACGATGTGCATCCAATTAATAACAAACAAGTGCCACACATGGCTGTAGGGATTGGCACCTGACTGGCAGCCAGTTGTACTGTGGCATTTAAACAAGCCTTCAATTTAAAGAAAATATTTGTGAGACCTGCAAAAACACATCCTGTGGAAGAACCCTCCTCCCCTTTCCATATTTTATCATAGTACACCTATATCACCCAAATTCACACAGAGCCCAGCTGGCTTCCCTCCCCAGCACACACACAGCAGGCACTGAGCCCGCACCAGGACAGGGGCACTGCAGGTACCAGGCAGACAGTGATGGCACACGGCCTCAGGAGGGGATCTCACAAACTTTGGTTGTGTCTTTAGTCTCACATCACTCTAGGTCACACTGCAACTCCCCAAGGGATATTCTGCAAACAAAACTGGTCTCCTTTACCCCAAACACGAGTGGGGGAACATTTTCTGGCCCTATCCTACTGAACCTCTCCATCCCACCTGCCTGCAGTCACATCCCTTCCCTGTCAGCTGCTGAACCTGTGTCTGCAGCACACAATGGATTTCAGCAACTGCAGACCCCTCTGTCCCACTGGCAACCTCCTTCTCCAGCCTGGTCTGACCCAGCTGTGGCTGCCAGGCTTCAGCTGCTCAGCTGTGACTGGGCATCATCCATCTCCCAGCTCCTGAACTGCCTGGATGTGGCATCATGTGGATTTCTGAAGCAGCAGCTCACGGTACCCCAGTGCCTCTTCCCAAAGGTTCTGGTCAAACCAGTGACTGCATTTGTTAAAATAATGAATGCAGCTCTGTGCGGTTTATCTCCCTTTCATCCCCTAGAAATCCTCGAGCAGGCGAGGTTAGGAAATAACAAATCCTCTGCTGACATTCAGTGAGGGCTCAGCTCAGAGCTGCCCACTGGGGTTGGGATGTTCCAATAGGCAGCAAGAGGGAATTTAGTGCAGCTGAACCCGCATCTGGCAGGGCCCCTCTCGCCTCACATGGGCACCCTGGGCAGGCCGTGCTCCTTCCCCTACCATGGGCACCGTGGGCAGGGGACAGAACCCTCCAGCCACAGCATCAATGAGCAGTTGTGGCCCGGCTGTTCAGCACCGTCTTTCAAGACTGAGTTAGAGAGGTTTGGGAATGTACAAGTTACAAATGCAAAAGCTGGATACAAATAGACACAACAAACTTCCTGCTTCTTGTATAATTGTCAGATTGTACTCAATGCCCTCAGAGGACACCTGCAGGGATGTGATACCTGACAGAGAGCCAGAGAGGCTGGATTCAAACAGGTGACACTGGAAAAGGCTGACAACTGCACTGGAATGAGGCGCACAGGACAACCCAAAAGCACAGCAACACCACACAAGAATGAACGGCGGAAGGTTTGGACAGGAGCACAAGCAGCATGTTGGAACAAAGGACAAATGGAAGGGTGACATCCCACAGAGCTCGAGTCGATGGAAGCCCATAAGCTGTGTGTTGCTGCACTGTTTCATGCAGGAGGATGCTTTTTCATGCTGCTCAACATCAAAACAAACAAGCAGGAGAAATGCTGGCCATTCATCAAGCACTGCACAGAGACCCCAGGAGCATCTCCAAAATCCCAGAACAGGAGCAGGTGCCCTGAGCAATGCAAACCCCACTGTTTGAAGCTGGCATGAACACAACAAAAGAGTAAAGGATAGACCATTCGAAAGGAGCAGAGAAGAAAAAGTTTTCAGAGAAGCCAGAGACAGGATCCTCTTCCTGCTGAAATTCATCATCAGAGGAGTCCTCAGAGAGGAAGACTGTATAGTGTCGCATGGGCTTTACGAGGCTGGGGAACAGGAAGAGAAAAGGAAATTATTGAGTGGTCACAGTGACAGCTCCTGAGGAGAGAAACCAGGGGCTCCAGAGACCCGGATCATCCTGACCCCAACTGACTGCACAGCGGAGAGCTCGGCAGGGAACGCTGAGCTCTGCTGCCCAGGCACAGAACACAACCCCTCTCCCAAGGGCAGGGTGCCGTGGGATGCCCAAGGGAAGGGACCGCTGCCCACAGTCCCACCACAGAGCAGGGGACAATACAGAAACCACATTTCCCCACCACGTTCCCTACAGAGCTGGGCACCTCTCTGTTCTTCAGACAGCTCTGCTCCTCTGGCTCTCTGAGCTCTGACAAACATTAGATCTCCCTCTCTGCTTTACAGATATTTAGTCTGATGCATAAGAGAAGCTGACTCCAGGGTACCAGTTCCTACTTGTATCTATTTTTCACATTTGAAACTGCTTCACTCTAGAATAAAACCTAAGCTGTCCAAGGATTGGTATGAAATGCAGTTTGTCAAGTAAGGTGTATGTGTTCCTTTCTTCAGCAGTTAACTGAGAATCAGCTCTTAAAGATTAGGTCAGGAAAAGAGAAGAGGGCCCGAGCTGCCACTGCCAATGAATGTTTACTCACAGTCAGGTCAGAGCTAATTAATAAAAAGTCTCTAACAGGTGGCAGTGGCTGCAGCCGATGGTATTAAACCACAGTCTGCGTTATTCCAATTAAAGCTGGTGCATTGCTTGCTTTCCCCTCTCCTGCTGGAACAGGTATCCAGGGGAAGGAGGTGGGGCTACTGCAGCAGGAAACATTTGTTATAACATTTTTTAAACTTTTTTTTTGGTTAGAAAGTGACTATGAAAAAATCAATTTACACTAACAAAAAGCTCCACCTAAAATAAATAAGAAAGCAAAGATACTTAGAAATATTTGTTTTGTACTTAGATACGTATATCTGTGTTCCTTAGAAGAGGAAATTACCATCTAACGTGATTCCAGAAAATCTAAAATTACGTCCAGAAATCCAGAGTCACACTAAATTTCCACATATCCTGCTGATACACTCAATGTTTGGTAACTACATATAACAACTGAACTGGTACATTCCCTCAGAGCACTGCTCAGGTACCTTTTGTTTGCCTCCAGATATGCCCCATCCCAATGCACTGTATGGTGGGCAATTCAGTGAACTGGGAACAAACTCTGAAGAAATAACATGGATTGTGTTGGCCAGATCACCAATGGCACTGCAGTACAAAAAAACTTAACTACAGTGCAAGGTAACAGGCTCCGGTTTGGTCATGTGGCAAGAGCTTAAATGAAAAGAACAAGCCCTGAGTTTAGCTGTTGCTGTGCTCTGTCAGAGATTTCAGTCCAAGATACGGTGTGAACAATCTAAAACTGTCCAAGTGTACATTTTTTACTGGCTTGAGGCAGTAGAACACACCGAAAGTGCTTGTTCCCTCATTAACCGAGCTCGGGAGCTCTCCCGCGGCTGCCCCTGCCCTCACAGGACCCCTTGCACGGAGAAGTGCGAGAGCAGAGTGGCGGGAGAGGGGCTGGAGAGGGGAAGGGAGACGGGAAGGCAAGGGAGGAGGGAAGGGGAAAGGGAAAGGGAAGGGAAAGGGTCGGACCCCACCCTGTGGCAGGCTGCCGGGGCTGCGGCTGCCCCGGTGCCGCTCCGTGGCCGTGCCCCCGGGGCTGCCAGCGCCGCCCGCCGCACACCCCGTGTCAGCCCCGGCGCCGCGCGGCCGGGACGCTCCACGGCGCCGGCACCAGAGCGGAGCGGGGGCTCCGTTTTAATGAGGAAGATCTGCATCTCAGGAGCTTTTTTCATGTGTCAGGATGCATGGACAAAGCAGCAGCACATCACGCCGGCCCAAAAATGAAATGCTGACAAATGTAGATATTTCAAATTTAATTGACACCTAAACGTACTTGAGATAGAAAAAAAAGATATATATATACAGAAAATGGGAGTGCAGGATATGGGAATTAATAAGGAGAATTCTGCAATAATTCAAAAGGATGTTTTGGTTATGAAAAAATTAAATTTGTATATTTTATTACAGTATTGCTTTTTCCTGAATATTGAGATTATGGCACAAAGGGGTGTATGGACTTATCATTATTCTCCAAAAAAGGGCTCCCCAGATTTGAGGAAGTATTATTTTTTATTGACATAGTTTTTTAAAGAACAGCTACACAGAAACTCTAGGGAATTAAAGAATTTGTCCCTATTAGACAGTAAAATACAGAGAATGAGGGATTTGGATGCACGGGCTTTTTCTTGCCGCTATGAGAGAGGAGGCTTGGGACTGCGGAGATTACCTGGGAACTCTTCCATGTGAACACAGCACAGACCTACCCGTGGAATTCCTTCCTGCATATCCTGTACAGTCAGTGTCAGTCAGAGCTCCCTGCTGGGCAAGGCCATGGAAAACCTTCAGCACCCCCAACTGCTGCGTGGTGGGGCTCTGAGAGCCTGGTTACATCTGGAATTTCCAGTGCCCTGCGAGCCTGTCCCATCCCACACAGCTCCACCGAGCTCATCCCAAATCCCGGGCAGTGCCCGCTGGGGCACTCCCAGTGCCAGGCAATGCAGAGCTCCTCTGCCAAGCCCTCCGGGGCTGCTGCAGGGCCACAGCGACCTGTCCCAGCACGGGCTGCAGCCCCGGAGCTCTGACACCCCGGGCACTGGGAGCCTGCCCTCCGAGTGTCCCAGTCCCTTTCCTCCCACTCCGCATGCCCTGGAGCCAGCCAGGACACAGATCCCGGAGCACTCTGGAAGCCTATTCCACATGTAACAGGAAATCTTGCTGGGGTGTAAAAGGGAGCTCTCCAAAAACTGCCTGTCTGTTAAAAATGCAACATCTTCTTTCTGTGAACAACTAATTTGTGTCTAAAAGAGGCACATCCCACGTGTCAAGGGCTGTCCCAGGTGGTATCCAGCATTTCCTGAGCTCTCCTCTACAAATTATTCCTCTTACCTTAGAATCAAAAAAGCTTTCTAAAAAATTATAATTTTAGATTTCATGACAAATTTTTAAGAATCAGACATCACAAATCTTGAATTATTGACAAAATTTTACAATCCCCCAACTTGTTACTGAAATAGAAAAAAAACCACCAATAATTTTGTTGGGGAAACAACAGTGCTTCCCCTGAGCTCTTGTAAACACACTGGTTTAACAACAGACATGAGCCATGATCTTGGCTGTTCTTTTCAGTCACTGCTCCTGATCCCCTGCGCTTTAACTGAAGACTGACTAGAAAATGAGCACAGACATCCCCAAAACAACGTATTTCTTTTGCACACATAAAAAGAACTAACTCGTATAACTAAAGACATAAATTTCCTAATCCCCAGTGCTACCAGGTAAAATGAGTGAAAATATGTATTGTGGTTTTGTGTTTTCACCCATTCTAATGTTATCCAAGAGAGGGAAAACAGTGTGAATTTTTAAAAGAGACAACACCTCTCTTGTTTCCCTTTCAGAACACTTATAAAAAGATTACTTCTTACTGGGACAGAAAAGAGAAAGTTTGTGGGAAACATCATGAAAATTCTGTATTTTGTGAAAACAGCCTAACTGCAAAGACTCACTAAAATCAGCAGCAATAAACTAGATCCAAATAAAATAATTAAAATACAATATATTTCCAGCATGTTTACCATTCATGTTTATGTCTGATAGTGGCAGGAATTGAAGATACACTTTAGCAGTGAGCAATACTGGGATGTCAGCAGCTTTTGAACCCAAACATGCAAAACCCTCCATAGCAACACACATAAATGTTAAATTGATTCAATTATCCTCCACCTACATGCAGTGAGTCATCAGATTAAATATTAAGAAAATGCTTTTAGTTTAAAAATCCCCACAACCTCTGTGCAGGGCCAGCACAGCCCTTTGCAGGAGCTGCATCTGATCCACAAGAGGGCAACCAAATTCCACTGTAAAATGGACAAATACTCCTGTACAACAGAGAAGTCACTGTTCGGTTTAGGCCAAAGGCAGAGTATACCCCCACTCTGGGGTGTCTGGAAAGAGCTGTCCATGCACTGATGCCCGCTGATGTCCCTCCAGTGTTTTTGTGACACACAGCAGTGTCCCTTGAGCTGTGCTGGCAACTTCAGAACATCCACAGTTCAATACATCCGTATTTCAGTACATCCATTCCCTGCTCAGGGCCACCCCAAGGGCCCATTGCTAACTCTACTCTGGCACCGTCAAGAATCTCCAACACACACACCTTGTCTTCTTTGCAAAAATCCCTGAATAAGTGACATTAGTGGAAGTGCCTGAAAAAGCCTCCCTGAGGTAACAGAACGTGCCTATACTGGTGTGCACAAGAGAGACACTGGAAACCAACACCTTTTGTCCAGGAGCAGTGGGCTGCAGCAGCACAGCTGCTTTGGATCATTCCCCCTTCACTGCCACAGCTAAAGGGGGAATAAATTTGCTGGTACTGTGCAAAGTGAAGCCCTACAAGCCCTCACCACAGAGCTCGCACAGACATCACAGTCCTGTTAATGCACCCCAGAGACAGACACAGCCCCTTCTGCCATCACTGTAAAATAACCAGTTCTGCACCCTCCAGGTACAGCCCGGCAAGAACACTGCATCTGCAGGGCTGGAACTGACAATTTCCTTGAAAGAAAAGTGTAAAACAAAACAACAAAGAAATGAGCAAACCTCCAGCACCTGAAAACTTTCACTGAAGAGGCTGATCAGAGTGTGTGTAACTTGGCAAACCAGAATTTTCCCACAAGCAAACTTTAGTTACTTGCTTTTTCACACTTCCTCTACAATGGTCCAAAGCATTTTTTTAAAAATCAATTTTTTTCTTAGTTAAACTTAGTTAACTTTGATCTGCAGTATTTTTTAATGTCTCCTTTGGTGAGTCCCAGTTCTGAACACGCTGTTTGCTGATGCAAGTAGAGAGAAGCAGAGCAGCACAGTACTTACTGTTCTGGGCTGGGCACTGAGGTCCTCCGGCCCTCCACACCAATGTTGCTCTTGGGCCTCTTAACCACATGAGGTCTTGGGGGGCGAACCTGCAGCATGCACAGAGACATCTCATCAAACACTTCCCCTGATCCAACAGCAGACCCAGATAACAGATGTGGAGAACCACCAGTATCCTACAGGGATCTTCCATTCGGTGTTGCTTTGTCTTTTGTGCCACAACGATGTTACACATAAATGTGGATACACCAATGAATCTAAAGTATTAATATAAACCACATGGCCCCATGACTTGCAAATGAAACATATATCCTTGTCACTAACTATGTGCTATTTGCTATGTCCTGTTTGGTATGGGCTGAATTTTGGAGAAACAATTCCCTAAGCATGAGCTTCCCCCTGTGCAGCCAGTGGCGAGAGTGAAGTTGGTGATGTCCGTGTGCTCTGGACATCGCACTGGGCAGTGGGGCTCAGCTCTGACACCACGACCCTTCTGGCCACCTACTCCTAGGAACCCAACTCCTCAGGTGAGGACTTCTGTGTAAGGGAGCGCTGCAAAATGTGTACTTAGGATAAATGTTTTAACATTAAAAACTCAGCTCCTTCTTCATTAAAAATTTGCTTTCCTCCAGCAGCTGAACACAAACCCTCGCCAGCCATATCATCATTATCACTCCTGGTATTACATTAATCTTTTGTTGTCTGTAATAAAATCCAAAGCTTTTCTGTGGAAGATGATGTTGCTGCCAAACCAATCTCAAATACATATCCATCATCACTTTCTAATGTATGGAACTTCAGCTTGATTTCTGACCAGGATCTCCACAAGCAAAAACCTTATTTCACAAGCATAAGCCTTATTTAAGGAAAGGAATAAGCACTTGTGCTCAAAGTTTGTGTATGTGCCAGCCTACACTGGTGAGGAATCCTGTGCTGAAATTACCCCTGCGAGTCAAATGTGGGAATTTGCAGCATCAAATACTGCACTGTACACAAACTGTACACACCGGTTCCACGTGTTTTGCTAAGAAAGTACAACTCTACCTGAAATAAGAGTTTGCTCTGTTGGCTCAGCTCAATGCTAATCTCAACAGAAATCCCCAAACACCCAAATAAAGTTGGAAATACAACTCAGCTCCTGACCTCCCAGAGCTTGTGCTCCCTTAAGAGGCACAACAGAAAGGAGCTGTTCATGGCCTACAGTCTGAGTGCTCTGGGGTGACTAAGGAAGTTTTAAAAAATACTATTTGTTGGGGGAGGGGGACTTTCCAGGTTTGTTTTGGTTTTGTTTTTTAAATTGTTCTTCCCAGGCACATAAACCTCAAATTTTCCTGCCAGGAGAAAGCCACCAAATTGTGTGTAGTGCTTCTGCCCTACACGCCAGTATGCAAAAAATAGCAGCAGCATTATTGCACTGAATTTTCATTTCAAAGGAAACGGTGCACAGCAGATATGATGAAGAAATCCAGAGCTGTATTGCCACTATTTCTTAGGAAAAAGGGCTTATGAAAAGGTCAGATGTTAAGGTCTTGGAGATCAGTCCCCACACAAGGCTGCTCCTCTCTACAATAAAGACAGCTTAAGAATGTGAATTTATAGCAGGAATGGAAGGATTAAGTTTGTGGCAACTTCAACTGAACTTGCAACGTGGTGAAACATGGGGAAAAGAACAACAGAGCTAATTAGAGGAGCTGAGCTGTCAGAGCGCAGCAGAATGGCTCGGTGCCAACAAACAAAAGGAATGGGCTGGCAATCAGCAGGATCGATGAAGAATACTGCTTCATTAGGGCTGATAAAACAGGGAGAGACCGCAGAGAGGAGTGCGGGAGAGGGGGGCGACAGGCAGGAGGAACGGGGGAGAGGAAAGCGCGAAGGAGAAAGGGAAAGAGAGGAAGAAAGCAAGCTGCTTAATTAAATGGGAGCTGGGAGCTGATGTGTAAAGCTGGCCTGTCAGCATGCTGGGAACACTTTCACCTTTCGGGTGGGTGTGCTGCCGAGGAGGGAGAGAGATGAGAGTTTGGGGTGGTTCCAGGGGCCCCCAGCCCAGTGCGGGGTGACAAAGCTAAGCGGGATTTAGAGCATTGTTCACAGGGAACTGCAGGGAAAAGCCAGGTATCAAGTCCATTCCTTGCTGGATTTTGAGTCTCACATAGCCACAGAGGCAAGGTTAAATGCTTATCAAATGCAAAAGTATCAAAGAAATCCAATTACGTGAGCACACAGCCAAAAGAAAAAAGGTAAACTTCCAGGACAGAAGGGTTGAATGTGCTTATTACTGCCCCCATCAACTTTATGCGTAATTATTACATTTTAACTTTTTCTAATTGAATCAAGTTTCCAAACAGCCACTATTAATCCAAACAGACCTCCATTAATTAGAAGCAACAACTCTCTCTCTTTCATAATACCACCACCACTCATTTCCAAAGCAGCAGAATGCAAAGAACATCTCTGTTCTGCTTCCTTAACCTTTCTTTGGCCTGTGTTTTTGGCTTTATTATTAGCAATTACTCATATTGCAAGTGCTAGTGCCCATGGATTTCTCCTTACAGCACAAAGTACTTCTCTGGAATTCTGGTATTATGTGGCCTGGTCTCCTCCTTCAGTGCTTGTGTACAAGGCCAGGATAAATCACTTGCTGATACCCACCTCTGTAGGAGCTGCCAAGCCTGAGAGGGAAAAAGCAGCCTGCACAAAGTATTATTTACACATACAGAAATGTGTTGCAACTACTAAAAGCCAAATAACAGTTCTGAACAACAACAAATTTATGTATATTTTGTACAAGCATATTTTTGGGATTGATTATAATAATTTACATTTATCTTGAATTTCCCCTTGATGAATGAAGCCTTTCTGTTCCACTTACTGACACAGCCAGAGGAATGCAACAGGAGCTTTCATTATAACATTTCCAACCTTTTATCAATCACATTGGGAGCAAAGACAGTTGAACCAACCATGTTACAGTGAGGACTATTAATACACTGCAGCTGGGAGATTAAACAGTCTTAACAAGACTTCCACATAATAAATGACTCCCTTTGAACAATACAGTTCAGCAACTTCGGTACAGAGGAATCACAACATGCCCCCTTACACCTGCCAAATGTGGAACACGAGTGCATGGAAGCACTACAGGAACCCCACAGTACACATGGAAAGACTGACTCTAGTGAAACACATCTGGAAGGGTCTCCCATGCCCATTGCATTTAAGAGAACACACATAATCATAGACAATGCTGCTTTTTAAACACAGAAAACAGAAGCCTTCAGGGAAATATAACCATTAAAATGACTCTGTTAAGCTAAACACCCAGAGTTAAAAAGAGGGAGGAGAAGAAACACATGCCACTGAAATGTCACACAGGAACATGCACCAGAGACCAAAAGTTAAAACACACACCCAGTTGCACTTGTTAACCAGTTACCTGCTCATCCAAAACACATTTTAACAAGTTTTAGCAAGATTAGATTTGAAAACTTGCATCTCTCTCTTTCTTATGCATGTAAGTGTATGGATAAGGAAGCAAGAAGATTATTTAGGGGGAATTATATTCATAAAGCTGAAGTCCTGAATACACATAAGTATCTTCCACGGCTGTAGGAAAACCCAATACCCCTCCTAAATTGATACGCCTTGCCTGTGCTTCTAAAGAAAATAAAAATCTGCTGCAGACCCAGCAGGGTGCCCAGTTTTAATGCCATCCTGCACAGTCCATAGGTAAAAACTATCCTACAGCGAGTGTTTTGGGGGGAAAACTGCTGAGATAAGGTATCCCTGCCTAACACAGTAAAGGCACTGCACTGTCAGTAATTTCTGTGCAGTTCTTCCATGGAAGAGTCCCTTCCTCTGGCCAACCTGCCGTCCCTTTGTTTTACACCATGGAATTACCCAGTGTGTGTCACCCATAACACAGTGCCAATGTTCTACTGCCAAAGATCAACCTTGTTTTCTTCAAGTCTATTCACACATCTGTCCCATGGAGAAGAATTAGGCATCCCAATTAATTTAAAGAGTAACTTGCAGAGAATAAATATTTTCTCTTCAGACTTCTGCTTCCTTTCAGATTTGAGTTCAGTGCAAGTCTTCAAAAGCTCACTGGCTAAAAACTTCTGCCAGCCGGTCTAGCAGGGCTTTGTGTGTAAGAAATCACTGCAAAAGTCAAACCAGACGTGGCCAGAGCAGCCCCAGTTACCTGCAGAGCTGCCCGAGAGCTGCAGGGCTCGCCAGAGAAAAGCAGAACAACCGCGGGTCCCAGGGCTGTGCCGCAGCAGAGAGAAGGCAGTTTAGGAGCATAATTCACACATGGCTTTTGTGCAGAGTTTGACAATCCAAACTACCAGGGTTTAGTAGTGCTACGAAGAGCATAACTCAGGCAGTGTTAAGCTGTGGCAGCGAAACAATCTCCAGCTACTCACGGGCCTGGAGGACCGCTGGATCTTTGGGGGCGGCGGCCGCGGCGGGCGGAGTCTGTGCTGCTGCAGCAAAGTGGAGACTAAATTAAAGTCACCTGCATGGAAACACTGCTGATGTCCTGGCAAAAGTGGCATGAGCATGTGACAGCACGTGATTACCTTCATACTCACCTCACAAAATCCCATTTTTCTTATTTTGTTTTACCAAACCAGTGACAAACCTCATGAGCCACGACGTGCCCCAGCAGCACAGGTACCGTGTCTGCCTGGGCCGAACTCAGCTCTTGTCACACCAAAGGCAGCAGGGACAGCACTCCAAGCAGACAGTCAAAATTTACTGACACAACAAAGATGTTCAAGGTGGAATCTTGGACCTTGAGGTCTAAGTGCTCTAGACTACATTTACGCAAATGGAAACCAGGATATTCAAGAACACTTTCACTAAAATCTCAAGTGATTTTTAGTACTAGTGAAACCTTATGCAGAAAGCCTCAAACCAGACATTTAAGAGCATGGAAAAAAACTTTTCAAGCACTTAAAGGTGAGCTTATGTTCAGATCCTGTCCTGGATTTCACTCCGAAGTGACCAACAATTACAAGCCAGACCTTAAAGCATCATGATGGCCTAGAACTCAAAACCTCTTGTGCAAGTATCATTTTAGTTCTGTGTAAGTGAAAATGAACATACTACAAATACTCTATATATTTATATTTAAATAAACTACTCCTTTGCAGGAGCCAATTCTTTCATTTCCTTATCCTGTCACTAGATTATTTTTTCCAGCTGAGATTTAGATATCACCCATCTAAATCCTCTCTGATCAAAAAACAGTTCTACGTGTTTCCACAATAAAGACATACAAATGCTGCTTTGGGAAAAGATTAAAGGTGTAGAAGCCTTTTTTGTCTCTTGGACTTCTAACCAGGCATCATGTTCACTCCCAGAACTGTGACCTCAGTGCTTGTAACAACACAGGCAAATCCAACACTCAGATTCCAATTTCAGTTACCCAGTGCTGCCAACAATGGAGTTTGCTGGGAGGTTTGTATGTGCTGCACCACACACTGCACTGCCGAGCCCCACATCTCAGAGCAGGGTAAGACAGAACTCCCCACTGGCAGCAGTGCTCTCTGCATTGAGCAGGGACAGGCCTGGCTTAACACAGGGCTGTGAACACAGGCAGGAGCAGGCCCAGGGCGGCGGGGAGGCACCTGCAGGGAACAGGGACTTCACCAGAGCTGCACTGCCAGCGTTGGTGCTCCTGTCCGTCACCACAGGGGGATAAGCAAGCATGTTCAAACTCTCCGTGTTTACTGGGAGAGCCACTGATTTGAAGTTAATTTGTTAATGCAGCAAAACACATTGTTTCTAAAAGGTCAGCAGGTGAAGCTGTGTTGGAATATCAACTTAATTACCTGGGCTGTAGGGATGAATGGGCACTAACCAGCACATGGCTGCAGTGCTAAAAGCTGCTAAATTGCTATTCTAGGTATGGTCCTAAATGTATGTACTACAGCTTTTCCTGTGAAAGGGAGAAATGCCTAAATTAGCACTTTCTCACCAATAGCTGTTTACTAGCATACCTTTTTCCTCTGGATATTTGCTTAATTGTCTTGTTCTAAATACTTCTGAAGCAACAAGACAGAAAATTTGCAGAAAGCCAATTTTATGACTGTGGATCTGGCACTGCTTTACTAATTATCAGACAAGTGACTTTAAGCTATGAGATGCTGGAGCAAGAAAAATCTTTAATTCACTTTTACACTATCAAAATACTATTTAAAAATTATAGATCCCACATCTCATAAAGTAGCTATTATATACCCAAGGAACTTTCGCAATACAGCTATTTAGGGTTTTATACTAGAGAATACATTACAAAAGGATAATTTTTCATCTGCAAGGTAACAGCCTGTGGGCAGAATATTATCCCAAACTAATTATGGATGTCTTCTGAGATTTTTTTTAAGGTGGTATTCAAAACAGAGCCTTGTGAGTAAATTAGAGGTGCTAGTTCATGTGTAACAACAAGTGCAACCAGAAGGAAATGCTCAAAGGAAACACAACCAGATGAAAACGGGTTTGTCAGTATGTGGAGAAAGAAGTGTTTCTCTTTCTCAGTTAGCAGTGAGGGTGTTTCCAATAATTTCCAAAGCAAAGCTTTTCTACATGAGTATCTTGTTTCCTTCCGAACTTGAGGACTGGTTTGAAAATACTTTAAAGCCAATCAGCCATGGGAGAGAGATGCCTTGTGCTGGATGAAGCCAGGCTCACACACACCAGGCTGCAAGAGACCTGAAGTGCTGACTTTGGGAGAACACGCTGGACCTCAACTGAACACTCAATTAAAAAAAAAAGGGAGAAAATAACAACACTGAAAAATGTCTGGTACCTAAAAAGATTCAGTAGAGAAAGCAGATGGAATCTACGAGGCAGCTGTTTTATTATCCATCCAGATCCCTGCACAGCACACTCTGCTTTTTACATGCTCCCTTATGTACAGCTCACAAACTGGGATGACAGGAACAGTGTATGCTTTACAGCATATATTTTTAATTTACACTCTGAAATACTTCAACGGAAATCTGCTGGGTCCTGTGATAAAAATAATTTCCATGTTTTAAGGGATGCCTCATTCTTCAAGCCACATTTGTAGATAGGGAAGGTAGAACAAGTCTGACAAAAATGCAGCAACACCTAAAGCCAAAATCCCAAAACCACGGGAACACCACTGCGGATTATTAATGTTGATAACTGATGCTATTCTAAAAACTCATGCCTTAAACAATAAACTCCTGGGCTGTAGAACTGAATGGTACTTTATTTTTTTTGTCTGCAATTACAGAAAAAAGGGGAAGAATTTTGAAAATGACATGCATATATTTTTCTATGTGTGTTCAGGAGCCTTAGACAGGCCATGCCCAAAGCAGCATGTGTTGTTCTGTGATGTAGATAGGAGGAATATGATGGTATCTGTGGTTAAAGGCCTGTCAAGACTTCTGATCACTTCCCAGCTCCAGCGACAGGAAAGTCCCTGTCCTATGCAAACCAACAGTAAAACCCACAGAAGGTGGTATCACTAAAATCTGAGACTGTGACCACTTAGTGGTCCACTCTCACTTTCTGCCTGCTGAAGCAGCTGAACATCAACTCTGACCTCCTCCCATCTATATGTGCGCTCAGTTCTTCTAAAAAAATGTAAACCACCCCATAACCATTAAACTGATACAATCTGACACTTTGCAGTTTGAGAACTCCTGACATTTTCCAAAGGAGATGCCTGTCAACAGCCTCTTATTTACCTGGCACAGAGCCCAGGTACCACAGTCTGAAAGCCACTGCACAAACAGGTGCCTACAGAACACAAAACATTTAATTCAATTTAGAGTCATTCTGGTTCAAAGAAGCCTCACACGTGTTGATTCCATTTTGTTCCCGTGTAGTGAGGCCCTGGATAGGAAAGGATCATGCTGCAGACAGTAACTACACAAGACAGGAGCAGGCCAGGGTTCTGCTGATCCCCTTTCCACTTGCTCTGCTCTGGTCCTGCAGAGCTTTGCCATCCCTGCTCCTCACTGGGCCTTCCTTAGCAATTTACTCCAGCACTCACCACCATTTGGGCAAGGGATTCATTTGTCACGATTCACTACACTAAACACACACACACACACCAGATTTCTGTTCTGAGAAGGTGTCAGAAAAACCAAAGAAATTTCTACACAAAGAATGGACTTTGAGCCCCTTTCTTTGAGATACTCACTGTGACACAGAACCCTGCAGCCCTTTTTACCTGTTCTCCTTGTCCCCTCAGGCAACCACTGCTGACTTTGTACAATTTCTTGTAACTTCTTTGATATTTTGGCACCACTTTGCAGTTAACTTTTTGCACCAGATTTTTTTCTGGACCCTGCAGTAACAGCAGAATCCTGCACTGACAATACCCATGCCTCAATCCTAGATGGGTAACTCAGTGAGCACAGAGGGATGTTCCTGGTGCTATACTAAGCCAGGAAGGAACATACCCTATGGACTCTGCACTGCACAATAGGCCTTACCCCGAGGCAGCACAACCTTCATTTGTCCAGAAGGAGAATAAAACCCCAGCTCTCTGTGACGTTGCTGCATAATGACAGGACCATGAAGGAAAACTCCCTTAACTCATTGAAGCAGGCCCTTTCCAGATTACAGCAAACCAGCAAGGAGGGCTTTGTCCAACTATTCACAGAGGCAAAACAGGGAAGGGGTTGAAAGAGAATCTCACTGAGATGATCATTTTTCCAGAGGACTTCTACCAAAATGAGGTTCATTTTGCTGTGGTTTGTTTCATTCTATTCCTCAACATACACGGATGGAGAGACATGATGCAAAAAATCCCAGACCCCAGGAATGTATTTATCCCCATGTGTTAAAGCCTATCCATCTTCTACCTCAGCAGAGTTTAAAATCACAGCTAATAGGTTAACAACTGTTTTTCTTCTGCTTCAGATGAAGAATATCAGAAAGCTGGGGGAATATTCGGCTTCCCAATTTGTACTGACTGCTCAGTGCTACCTGCAATGTCTGTTTGACAGGACTGACATTTTGTACTGCTGTGAGATGGGAGAATGTGTGACATTTTTATTCATGGTGGCGTACGCCCTTGTAATGATCAGCCCTGGTCGATGTGCTTACTGCAGCAGCCCCGAGCCCTCGGAGAACAAACACGAGCCCGAGGTGCCAGCAGTTTGGCTGCCTTATTAAACACCACCAGGATTCTAACGAAGAGCAACTGCTGGAAAATCTCACTGTCAAATCCTCAAGGACATTGTCAACATGGAACTAACTACATATATTTTTCATTTAAAATACTAGAAAATCCAGCAATGCAATATTAAATTTGAAGAAAAAAGCCACACTGGTTTGTGTGTGTTTTCTTTTTAAACTGGTCATTTTGTTAGCTTTTGTTAGCTTTCTGTGGTCCTGATGCTGGAATTCAAATCAAAGAGATCATGTAACGCACATGATTCAAAATGTTGGAAAATGGACAGATCCCTTATTATCTCTTAACAGCTATTCCTCTCTAGCAAGTGGAATACTTGCACAGAAAAAAAAAGAAAAAGAAAAAGAAAAAAGAGATGGTCTCTCATTTAAGGAGTTCTGTAAACAGCAATGACTCTCTGCTTCGTTCAGCTTCATCATTCACCAAGCCAGGCTGCATAATTGGGGGGACACTCTCCTCCACACACCCACAGAAGGACATGGACCCTCGGTCTGCAGTCTGGCACTCCCAGCTGTTTTATTTGGTATTCATCAGCCCAGCTCTGAAGGGCAAATCCAAAAAATGCCTGGCCAAACAAACTGTCACAGTGGGGTCAGCACTTAGAAGAATCATATGTTTCACATACTCTTTCCCTTTAATCTCCTGGTTTAATCCAGTGGCCCAGAGGTCAATTCAGACAGTTCTGGCCTAACTGTACATATCAACTTCATAAGTAATACATAAGAAGCTTCTGGATGCTGATCTACATTGATAGAGAAGCAAGTCATCCATAAGACACTGCGAGCTCTCCTCAGGTTGTCAATCTAGGTGATTTGGGTAGCCTTGCATGTACTGATGTATTTATTTTCTACGTATGTATTATTTATAAAGCACAACTCTCCTTCCACATGCCAGCAGTGATGGACCAAGATCCTCTCTACAAGATATTTATGGGTTCCTCAGCAGAACAGGACTAACAAGGAGACTCTGCAGACACGTTACAGCTGCTGTCGCTTGTCACGAGCCCTGGGAGGTCGGCTCTGCCAGCATTCCCTTCACACATCCAGCCATTGCAGCACCTGACACCATGTATCCGGAGCAGGACAGTGATTCCTAACATCCCTGTGTGAGGAGTGCCTGAAATACCGAGACAGCTGGAAAACACTAAAAGCCATAGTCTGCAAAGTGCTTTTTCATGGCTGAACACATCTGCTGGATGTAGACTGGGGCCACAATCTCACTGCAAAGCATGAATTCTTGCATGGCACCAGGCCCACAGGGGCTCCACTGCTGCAGTGGCTGGAGAGAACCCAGCTGTGCCTGCTCCTTGGGAAGCCCTGGGGAGCAGGTGCAGGAGGGGCAGAGACCCAGGGCACGCTCTGCAGGTGCTGCTCACACTTGTCCCTGATGGGCACACATGGCCAGTGCAGGCTTTCCCTAACACCCACCCCATGGATTGTGAGCACTGCTAATCCTGCACACCACAAAGCAGAATTTCAGTCCTTTCTTGTCTTGTCCATTGACATTGGTTTTACTCCTCTGACAACAAACACTGTCCCCTAAGAACCTGATGGGACATTTGAGTGGTCTCAAGCAGACATTAGATGGACAAGTGCTTCTGGGTCAAGACATTTGTCTGTCTTGTGGGGTGACTTTTACTGAGCAACATTGAATTTGTTCCTGAAAGGAACAGGCAAAGAAAGGAGTGAGAATAAATGAGGGTAGAAGAGACACTTTCTGAAGACAAAATAATTTTAAAGAACTTATACTTTTGCTAAATCCATAAAGAATCAAATGAAGAAAGGGAGGAAATCCCATGTGGGTCCACAGAAAGGAAATGGGAACCCACATTGCTCATCCGTGGGGAAGAGTGGAAAGGAGGCTCATTTTCTTAATGAAGGTCCCACTATTGTCTGAGCAGCTCAGAGTGGCCAGAGGAGGAGCTGGCTCTGCAACCAGAGCATACGGGTTATACGAATATTAGCAAATGAACTTGTTTTCCCCTTTCCCCTTTGGTTTCTACCTCAGTGCTACACAATGCCTGCTGTGATCCAGGGGAATCTGCTATTGTTCCGATGCACCTGGGTGTGAAGGGAGTCACAGGGTCTGGCAAAGGAGCCTCCCTCCCTTCCCTACTTCATCCCTTTTACCCTGGAGATAATCCCTCCTCTGCTGCCTCTGGCCTCAGCGATCCAGTTCTGCATTCCTGGAATGTAGCTGGCTGGTGTTCTCCCCATCTTCCCCTGACCTCTTAATGCCATTTAATCTCCTGGAAGAAGAGCACTGCCCTACAAAGCAGAGTTGTTTGTTCTGTGCGTCCAAGTGAAGACTGTGAATAGGAGAAATGAACATGTTCATTTACAGCAAAAGGGCTCAGAACAGCAAATAAGATGGCAATTTCCATGCTGTGGCCTGCAAAAGTTTAACAGCAATCAGAATGAGCTGGGGAGAGAACCCAGAGAAGCCTTTCCACAGTCAGACAAGCTGCTTCAGTACATTAGTGCATTTTCCATTTGTTTCATAGCTGTTTATGTTAGTCCCCAGAGCACTGGTTCTCTGTAGTTTGCATCAAGAGTAAAACATGATTGAATCTCTCTACTAAAGATATACGTGGAAGAGTCTTTTGTATTTTCCTAAACTGTACACCTTTTGGTACACAAATGGAATTAAATATCCTATTTGCTGGTAAATAAAAACAAGCCATAGAAAACATAAACCCAGCTAAGCTGACAAAAGACATTCTAATTATAACAGACACAATTAGAGAGCTGTACAGAGCTGCCAGGATCACTTGCTTCTAATGAAATGATTCCCTTTCCCAACAAGTGATGTTTCTGGCAGCTTATCATTTGCTGGTTTAATTGCACTAAATCAGTGGTGCTACGACTGTGGGGAAGCTCCTAAGGAAGAACGTTTCTAAGTGTAGGTTTGATTTAGAAGCCCTTGGGCTCATCCTGTGTGCTCACACCACCCGTCCCAGACTAGTGGGAAGACTGGGCACAGGTACCAATCCTGTATGAACTCTGTGGGTCCTGCCAAAGTAGCCCAAACAGCTGCTTGCTTGGACAAGGCACCTGTTCAAAACAGTCACTATGACACTGTGTAGTGTTTATTCTCCAAACAGCTCAAGGACAACACAGACACGTGTGTTCTACCTAAAAAGTACAAGTGTAGGCATGGAAACAAGGGCCCAAACCCCCGAGTGACAAATCACCTGCATCAGCGTCCCACTCTACCTTGGTCAGGGCTTACAGGGCTCCCAGTGCCTGCCCTGCCTGGCACACTGGGAAGGATCCTGAGGACAGCTCTGGCAGTTGAATATGCAGCCTGTGTTCTGATGCTTTAAGGACATTTTGGTCAGGTTTTAAGACAAAAAACAGAAGAAAGCAAGCAATAGGACATTTATAGAATCATTGAGGTTGAAAAAGACTGGTCAGATCATCAAGTCCAACCATCAGCCCAGCATCACAAGAGATACTCTCTCTGTACTCTTCCCCCAAACACGGAGCACTACTCAGTACTACAAACCTCTCATTTGAATCTTGGCCTTGGCTTGAAAATTAAACCCTGAGCCATCCCTGAGCCGCCTGTACCGCTCCTGCTACTTGTTGACTGCAGTTGCATTGTCCCAGAGTCTGTGGTGATAGTTCCTGTATTTGGCTGAGGCACGAATCAGTAAGAAAGGCACACCCTGGGAAAAGCATGCAAAGTCCCACCCAGGAAAAGCAGTGCTCCCACCCTCCCACGGTGGTGTCTTTAGTAAGAGCACTTTGTTTAGATCTTCACCGCATTGCCCCAGGCTCTCTGGCTAAAATCCTTTTCACCATCCAGGAGAGCTTTTCCACAATGTCTTCATGATGCACAGAAAGCATCATTAAAACAATTCCATAATAAACAAGGCTCTCCAATGATGCCCGATCACCACTCACCAAGACGAGCCAGGTCATATAGAATCTCCCCCCCCCCCGCCCCCCGGTCAGATAATTATTGCCAAATTTTGGTGAACCATCAGCTGAGGGGCTGTGCTTTCACAGGCATTTCAAGATATTTTACTGATATTTTCGTAGCCTAACAACTGCAGATACACAACTGTGTTTGGAAAAGCTAGCAACTCCCTCACTCTAGGGTGAGAGATAATGAGTTAAAATTAAAGGTTGCTGCTGGCTCGCTAGCCCATCCCCCTTTAGCTAATCTGTCATGTAATGAAGAGGAGCACCCAGCACAGGACAGCTCGCTGCCGGCTCACTTACAGCGAGCTGATTAAGAATGTTCAACCAACAGCAGACTGCAGACCTTTCCGAGGAAAATAAATAGACTGTATGCAAATGTGTTTGTCACTTTGACAGCACGTCTCAATTAAAGGCCCGCGCGGCGGCTGTGTGGCGCTCGCTGCGGCGCCGCGGCCGGGCTCCCTGCATCGCCGCGCGCCCCGAGCCGGGGCCCTGACCCCCAGCGCACGCATGCATTTTAAACCTCGCTGCCAGCCGCACAATGCTGCACTCCGAGAGAGCCCCTGACAATGAGAAAAAAGCCTCTTTCATCCTCTTCAGTTTAGAAGAGCTGTGAATGCACAAACAGCCCTTATTTCAGAGTTCTTGTGCCTTTTTAATTGTTCCCACCTTCTGTATTCTAGACAGAGTTAAAAGTGACACTAAAATCTCTGCCTTTAATCACGAGTTAGAAGCCATCTCCCGTTTATACAGTAAATGTTGCTGCTTTTTTCCTCCCCAAAGCCTTAATCTATATTTCATAAACCTGAACATCTTTTCCTTTTAAATGAAAGTATGATTCCATTTTTGTTTTGGCATTGGGCTATCAGGAAAAGCAGACCTGTGCCAGGACAAAGGCTGTGAGCGAGAGAGCCCTACAACTGCTAAGTCAGATCAGTTTTTGGAAACCAACATTTGTAATGTGATGACAGCAATAAGCATTTAGCCAGAGAGCCTCTCCCCACAGCCAGGGGTCAGGAAAGCTGATGTGTGTTTCTTTCGACACAGAGAAAGTGATCATTAAAAAATTTGAAAGTGACTACTAAAAAACCTCATGAATTTAAATTTGCACTTACCACTCAAATATATATTTCATTAATCTACCATAATGTTTGAACCATCCATCGTTCACAAAAATCTGAAGGAGAAACTGAAAATAAATTGTAATATTATCTGATTTCTGACTGCTTCAAATGAAATGTAACATGTCCCTGCTGGAGCTAGATGGCTGCATTCCTCCAGTAGCCCAAATTCCTCTCGACTGTATTGGCACAGAAAGTAATGGAAAAATAAATCTCTGCAAATACTTAATTGGAAGAGAATGATTTTTAAAAAGTCTCCAAGAACTTACATTTAGCACAGTGGCAAAAGTACTGAAAGAAATAAATCTAATTCTAAAATGATGCAGACAACACTGCTCTGAGCACTGATCAGACCTGGGGTAGCCCCATCTAATACCTGAACAGTCAGTGCAGCCACACCAACTGGTTTCTATTCATAGACACTTCTCTGAAACTGGTTTGCTTCACATTTTATAATGTTTTACAATTGCTTTAAAATTACACTTTGCTTCTTTAGAAGAAATGAGATACTACCTCCTTCTTTTCTGGTCAGAACAGTGTAAAGAATAGATAGAGCAAAAGAAAAGAGAACTGTGAATATAAATCATGTTATTTTTTGAGTCAGGCTACACTTAATAGGGGAACACGGGCAAACTAATAATAAATACTGGCTGTTTTTCCATGAAAATCACAGCAACTACAACATTTTCTAAATAGTTAGCTCTTCAAACCTCCCCACAAACTCTGTTTTGCAGACATATCAGAAGAAACATTACACGAGTAACTAATGTGAACAGCTCAGCTGTCGATACTGAATACAGAGTACACTAACAAGCTATTAATTGATTTTTCCATCTTAGTTCATCGCATTTAATTTTCAGAGAATGTTCAAATGCTTTAATAGTTAGATGTTCCATATTGACACTAATGATCTGGCTAGATAACAGGGGATTTTTAAATACTACACCCTCAGTCCTGAGGGCTGTAGCACCTTGCATGCTAAAACAGCCACAAAATAGTTTATACAGTTGCTACAATAACTATGCTTTACTCCCCCAATTCACTTATGGTTTGTTTTCCCCAAAATCATCGTATGAACAAAAGGAACCAGTAAACCCCAGAAAAATTAGGTTTTGGAACCCCTTTAAACAGATACAACAGAAGTAAAACTAAAATAGCATAGTTCATAATGAATAATGAAGTGTTTGGCATATTTGTTATCATGACTTCTTTCTGAACTATTTTTGCTGAGTCACATGATTTAGAGAAACTTTACACTAAGACCTACCTGACCAAAATGTACTGTGATTGGTCTCCTGTCCTCTCTTAATTTTGGGTCCTTCTTCTCAACCAGTGGCGACGGTGCCGTCCTCGGCAGGGGCTCCTCTGGCGCTGCCGAGCACCCGTTCTCAGCAATGTCCTGTGTGGTAGGAAAAGGTGAATAGCATGGCCAGGAACACTCCAGAGTGAGGGGAAGGTGCACAAAGGAGACACTAGAGGATAATGCTGACTAACGATTTGGATGTTCGGGGAAAAAAACACCAAAGTACAGAAAAGAAAATATCGTTAGAATAGAACACTTCATCCGTCAGAGCTTGTACACAACCCCTCTCTCCTCCCAGTACCAGTGGTGCCAACAGGACATTCAGTAAAACGTCTGACTTATAACACGCAAAAACCAGGAAGTGCATGTGGAGAGAAAAACTATAGCTCAGATTTTCTGTTTTAGAAATGAATTCAACAGAAGCCCAGGAACAGGGCATTCTGCTTATTGTAAACCTAAATGAAGACAGTAATTCCATTTATGTACTGCACAGAATTATCCATAGCAGAACAATTACTGGTGGAAGTGACAAGGAGAGATGGAACTCAGAGCTCAGTTAGCTTTGCATTTCATCTTGGAGTCTGTGTGTACTGCATATGCCTCCAGGAGAGGGTACAACACCAAGGGCTGTCTGGCAGAACACTTTTTGTTTGCTTTGACATCAGGTTTCCTCTCCAGAAGCGAAGTGACCCACCAGCCCAGGTTAGAGGACTTGGCAAGTGCAGGCATGGGGTGTGTAACACAGGTTTTGAAAAAGACAAAGGCCTGCAGACATCAGGAATCAGAGAAGGAGCAAAGAGTTTGAAAGTGAGTTGAGAAACAGTCTGTAACGCAGTGGGCCCCAAACCTTACATCTCTGCAACAATGCCAAGGAAATAATGCTGGGTAAATATGGAGAGAAGGCTGCACACGCTGGAGCTCTGCAAGGCTGACCTGAGGGTGGCTGCTGCCACCGGCAGGGCTTTGATTCCCTGACCTCTGACACGGCCCTGCGAGCCCCCGGCTCGCTCAGGTACAATAATGAGCTGTGTAAGCTGATGGCCAATTAGAAATGGTTCCTTTGGACACACACTGACCTAATGTGTTTAGGTCAAATGAAACAAAAAGCTGGATGGACTTTCTAAGGGGCTTTGTCTGCTCCACAGAGGAGCTGAGACCCCTCTTTAGATCCAGCTGGTAGAGCAGTGGTTCCCCAATATGGGCATAAGGATCGTGGGGAATTAACACTTGCTAAGGTCAAACTAGAGAGAAAAACTTTTTCTTCCCCCCCACCCCCCGCCCTCCAGCTGCACAATGCCACCTTGTCTTGAAAAGGTACAACAAAGTCCTCCGAATTAGTAACAAAGAGCCCCAAAACAAGGCAATGACAAGAAAGCTGAGTGTCTGTCAAACTCCTACTCCAGCTCCAGACAGCACTGAGCCCCCAAGGGATCCACTCAGTTTTGGACTCATCGCCTATGGCAGCACTATTCCCTGTAATGACACTAACCACAACCCAATTTACATATTTCTGTGGGGGTGGAGGTGCCTGGAGCTGCCGAAGCTCCAGCACACCCAGGGCCACCCAACCTGCGCTGAGCAAGGGCTGCTCCCGGCCCAGCAGAGCCCTGCCTGGAGCTGTGGCTCCAATCAAGGCAGCACACAGCTGGGAAGCAATGGAAAGCAAAGCACCTTCCCAAGCAAATTCCCAAAAAAATGGAAAAAGGACACAAAAGTCTGGACATGAAGGGAATGGGAGGAGATAAAAGATAGAAAGATTAAGCCATTAAGCAAAATCCTCTCAGATGTGTAACGATCACTGCAAATCCTTGAGCTTTTATTGCTATAGATTGGCTCTATGTCTCTGATGATATAATTGCATATAAAAGATAACATGTTCCTAAAGCCTACTTCCACTGTGTTTGGTGCACAGACTTCCAAAGAAAACACAACATATTTTTTTTAATTGCTTAATAATATATTAGAATTAAATTATTTGATTCCTCTCTACTTTTTCATCATCCCCAAAAGGCAAACAAATCATCAATACAGCTTCACTCTCAAAGCAAAATCTGCTTCACAAAAGTTTTTCTACCTTCAATGAAAACACATTTGAGTTAAAAAAACAGTGAAACCTGATCTTAAATTTTGTAATGGAGTGCAAACACTGGCTAGAGAGGAGCAAAACACATTCTGAACGTCTTGAACATTGTGCAGGCCATGTTATAAAGCTCTAAATGAGCTGTTTCTAGAATACCAGGCATTAACTAGAGCCACACAGGGCTCTAGGAACAAAAATAATGTTGAATACATTAATGCCAAGTGCCCAACCATTTATATAAATTGTCTTAGCCAGAGCTTTCAGTAAGTTCCATTCTCCTGACTGAAAGTTGAGGACGGTACCATTCATATTCCTCCTTCTTCCTAATTCTATGCAGTTAAGCTTCAAATGAGCCACTAACGGAGGGACTTGACCACCACAGTCCATTTGTGAGATGGAAAAAGGCAGCCTTTGCAGAAAATACAAAAAGGGAAATGAGAAAGAAAAAAGAGGAAAAAAAAGGAAAAAAGAACTGTATCAGATATAAAATAAAGCTACCAGGCTGTATCTATTAACAATTATTTGCTCTCACTCATAAGAATCCTCTGAAAACTATTTCTGTTGCTTTGAAATACTGCACCACAAATGAACAAGGGATGGAAATGGAGCCCCATTCAATCTCCACTATCATATTAAAGAAGGACCTTACACACACCACAGTGACCTCTCAACAGGTCAATCCTGCATTTCTCATTTGCAATTCAAACCCAAGACTGGAGCAGACCAAGGGCAAAATGGGCTCTTGATTATATTTAAGAGGTCACCATTGCTATGCAGAGTTGGAGGAAGCAGACCTCCAGCTTTATTGCATTTTTAAATTCTATCTTGTACAGAAGCTGCTCAGATTTGGCAGCAAAAACTGGAAAAGGGATGTTTATATTTGACTTTTCCTTACCTGGGGCCTGCAGACTTTCTATATTAATAATGGAAAATAGTATGTTAAAATGCAGTGGATAGTAAGTTCAGTTTAAAAATAACCTCAGGTTACTCTTAGAAGATGAAAGACTAGCATCTCAAATTTGGCAAAAAGTAAGTATTTAATGATACCAGGATGTCAGACAGTTAACACTCACACATGCTAGTGAGGAAACACAGGACAAATCCAATGCCCTCACATAAAACTGGGGAGGATGCATTAATAGACCTGTGCATAACAGACCCATAACACAGCAGCACAGACGTTTAGATTTAAAATGAGGGTGACCAAAACAGTGTTTGCTATTTTTATCACTTTTAACCGAGCAATCCCTAATTTTAGAGTTACCTTCCTATCTGCATTCACATGGAGAAGAGGATGGGATAGAAAAGGAAAGAATAATAAAGGAAGGAGAGGTAGAGCAGTGTGTGTCAACTACTCACAGCAATCTTTTAAGTTCTTGTGAAAGCCTATGTTGAACAATCATGTTTAAGCATCTCACTTATAGAAACACCACATAATAAGGAAGGTGAAACAAAATTGGGCCATTAAGTTGTAAATGTTATGTGTGTTTTTTAAAGAGAAGCTTGCTGCTTGACAGACCAGGAGGACAACAAAAATAATAAAACAAAGCAATGACTGAATGAGGCTTTTCTCAGCCTTGTATACAAACGTCACACAACAGCACACAATTCTATTAGCATTTAAAATGCAGGAAAAAATCTGGTCATGTTACACAGCTCCAACTGCTTTAGAAACACACAAGAGAAGGCCAAACATTTTATTATTTAGGAAGGTTATGTCCAGAAATGAAACACGTGGAATGACATAAGGAAATCCATGTACAGGAAAACTGCTTCATGTTTTCATTCTTTTCAAATTATACCTACAGTGGTCATATATAATTTAGTGTAATAAAATAAAATGGCATAAAGGCATCTGAAGCAACTTTATCTTCCCCAAGAATCTACAGCAATGTCTAGAGTGTGTAGAGAGGGAACAGCAGTTGGAATGTACACAGGTAATTCCTCGCTTTGCAGCCCAGCTGCACAGAAACTCCTTTCGAGGAACAGGCTGGTGACAGGCTCAGGTGCATTTCTGTCTGCCCACCAACATATTTGTAGCCCCAACTTAAGAGGATGGGCTAGAAATTTAGAGAAGAAATTTACAGAGAGCACAGATTAAAAAAAACCAAAACCCAAACTCCTATGCAACAAATGGAATACAAATTTCTGAATAAGAACTTCAGTTCTCTCAGCAGGTTGGCTGTCTTGCCTCCCCCGATGACTGAGAGCTCCGATTCTCAGAATAAGGAGAGTATCTGCAATAACCCAGGGCAGAGTTACCCATCTATTCATAAGGTGTGTGTCAGTGTGAACTATACCTGTGGTTTATAAGGAGCAATTGGCATTGGATAACACATCCCTCAAACACAGTGCAGCAGTTTGGAATTGTGCTGTTTCCAAACACAGATTTGGGAACAACAAACAGTTTGAGTATTTTTTCCTTCAATAATTCCAATTGACAAAAGACACCAACTCTAACAAATTCCTTCCTGTCTGAACTCTGCAACGGACATTCAAGAAATGCAGAAATACCCTTCCCAGTGGCAGACAGACATGATGTTATTTTTCCTGACTGACTACTGCAAAAATAACAACAACTTGCCATTTGCAAAAAGTTCACTGCCAGAACTGTAGGGAAGAGCACCCAGTCCACATGCAGTCCCCTTCCACAGTGCCCCAGCACGAAGGACAGGAGCAGGACCACTCCAAACAGAACACTCAATTTTCTGGCTTTTGTGGGTTTAAGTCAGAGCTTTAATGTATTTGAAGACAATTTTTTTTGTCTGTGAATATTTATAAGTGTGAAAAATCCAGGACAGCTGGTAATGCATTTTGAAGTGTGCTAACAACACTGTATCAAACAGCTTCCTATTGATCACATCATGCTTTCAGTGGCTAAGGATTTCAGACGTGGTGCTTATACATTTTGAATAAGAACTTCAAGTACCTTTTGCTTCAAGCGGTTTTTCACTTCTTTTATTCCCATTTTTGCATGATCTTTTGCCTGCATGAAAAATTAATTTAAGTTAAAATTCCTTTCTATTTCCAGCAGTGACTAAGTTTGTTTCCAGTTAATAAAAACAGCAATAAAAAAATGTAACAAGATACTGAAAACACATTAAAACAAACAGAGAGCTAAAGAGACCCCAAATAAACAAAAAACACCACCCCACCTTTGTCACAAAAACGTTGTTTTCCCTGTTTTGAAGCCACAGACATCTTTCATCTTTTTGCATTCCACAGCCTCACTGTTCCCCTGTAAGTATTTATCTTTGCTATAAACTTCTATTCTTCCACACTGGCAGTGAGCCTGCAAACTCTCCTTGCAGTGCTCTGGATGCCAGTTCCATTTAGTAGAGCCAATCTCATCCTATTCCTCTCTCTCAGGCTGGAGAAAGGCAGCAAAAAACCCAAGTTTGAATGGTTATCTCAATGCTTTTTGTAGCATTATTTCCCAGAATTGAGCATATAAGAAATCCTCACTTGTTTCTGTGCTGTTTGATCTGGCAGAGTGGAGCTGGCAGCCACACACGATAGCACAGCAACACACCAGCTGTTTGTTAACAGCACTGAAAACACGTCCATTTAAAGAATAACTCAGTAAGTTGGGCTCTAAATAAGCAGGTATAAGAAATCTCTAGGGAAAATTAATTGACATTTAGAAAAGATGGAAACAATTTGGAAAATGAGAGGATTCCCTTCTTTCGGTGAAGCTGCAAGCAGGGAAAGCTGAGGTAACAATGATTTCCAACAGAGCAATGATGAGATGGTAGAGCTGCCTAGCAGAGCACACAGGCACTATTTCCCAGAAAGAGTTCTGTGTAATAAATGGAATTTATCATCTGTACTTTCAAAAGAAATCACAAGTTCCCATTGTCCTTTGCATTTCAATTGAGTTTAAATTTCAAAATGACTTTTTCATTTAAATTTGAAATTCGAATGAATGTATATTTTGAGTAATTCTGTGAGTCCAATAAAAATGGATGTAAAGTCTTGAGTCTCATTTGAAAGGTTAAAACAGAATTGTAATTAGACTCTTATCTCAGTAGTAAGCCAGTACTCAATACTTACAAACTTATAGACAGTCTTCATGGCAGGGTTAGCCTTGGTCTTTACTGTATTTAAAATGGCTCCACTTCCTTTCTGTAATTATAGTAACAAGGGAAGAAACATTATCAAAGCTCTTTAAAGCAAACAGCAATCTAAAATCCACCATTCTTAACTTAAAATAACAGAGCATTAACTATGCTTATTAGCAGAGCTGAGTATGAAAAGGTCAAATTTAAAGAAAAAGGCCCAAGGAAAACCAGACTGAATCTTGCTCTTGTTTTGCCCAATTCTATTTAATACAGCACTTGTCCAAGGAAAAATACGGGTGTCTGCCAAGAGCTCTTGTCTTACATGTCTTACAAACCCTGTTCTGTGCTTCCACTCACCCTCAGGGGTGTCCTGTACATTGCATTGAAATCCTAAACAAGTTTAAGACACGAGTACCCTGAGCAACACTCAGTGTGTGAGGCAGAGACTCTGTCCCAGGACAGCCTGTACATTCAATCTGAAGAGGGGAGATCTGTTTTTACTTTGCTCTTTTGCTTTCCCTCATCCCACAGTCCTGTTTATCACATACATGCTGCCTTTTTAAGATACAAGTAGTTGATAAAGGGATAAATTGAGGGAAAATGAAATCTAACTCCAGTCACAAACACTAATTCTGAAAAGCTGAATTTCATGTGACGAATATAATCAAAGTGATGAGCCAGTGATACATCAGATGCAATAATCTGTTTGTCTGGTTGGTGTTTTACACCCCAGCCACACCCCACGGACTACTGCTGTACAGCACCTTACTGGAAAACACAGGAGAAGGGCAAAATCCAGGGAATTAAACCCTAGCTAATGTATTTCCTATTTTCAGTGCAGAATTACATTTCCAGAGACTAAATTTGTTATATGCAATCAGATGTAAACAGCTTTAAGATTTACAGTCTCTGTCACTAGATGAAAATCTTCAATGGGCCAACCCCAGCTCCAGGGTTGTCTGGCAGGATCTCGTGTGCTTACCCTCACTGTGGACAGCCACTGGTGGTACAGTTTGTCGCTACCTACAGAGAATCAAACACACAAACAAACAAAATGAAACCCTCTGCTGAACAGGAAACAAGCTTCAAACATGAAGTGTTGGCACTTAGTGGTTCTGGAGCATGGACAGAACAGGACAGCCAGCCTTTTCTTTTAGGAGAAAATATAATAGTGATGAGAGATTTACACTTTCCTATTTTCTCACACATTTGAGAACACAGATGTTTTTAAACTCACTAAAAGAAATCTTAGGTGTCTCTAGGTAAAGCCAAGATTCTTCGTCCAATGCAAGAACTCTTCTAGTTGTACTTTATTAAGTGGTAAAGCTAAGGTTTTGTAAGACTGAACAGGCATACTCAGACTACAATACATTATTCAAAGTTCTTGACAGAGGAAAGAAAAAAATTTAAGACATTTCAGGCTGCCAGGATCACTAAGCCTCAGTTACTTACCTAGCAGCAATGACCAATTACATCATGATAATCCACAAATGGTAAGCCAACAAAAGTGTCTGAAATTACCTTAAAATATTTCTTACCTGCGTATTCTCCCATATTTATCTCCTCTTCAAACACGTCACTGAAGCCCTCCCCAGAGTTCAGCAGATCCAGACGTCCATCAATGAACTGCACCAGCGTTAAAAGACAAAAACACATCAACCATCTCGTTCTTTATCTTTTCAGAAAGACTTTATCCTTCATTAGCTGGAATAACCTCAGTGTTTGCATTGGGTAGGGACTCAGAATAGAATGAAACTACCACCCAAACTGGCCCAATGTTGACCACTGCCCAAAGGTGTGTGGCTTTGCTAAAAACCAGCATTCGTGCTTGGCTACACGTACATATTTTCAGCTGCCCTAAATCAGTAATTCTGTGTTCAACAGGAATATGCTTTCTGGACAAAGTTTACAGTAGATATCTTGGGTCTAGGTATGCTCAGATAAGAAAAACCCCTGGGCTCAGAGACCATTAGTGGGAAAACCCATCCACCTCTCAGTATAGAGAAAGCCTCAGCACGTGAGTCTGAGAGAAGCCAGCAAGCAGGAATTGAGATGCTGCACTACAGGATCAAGGGATATAGAAACAGCCCTCCAAACCCCACCTGAATTGTTACAGAATCTGCTTCCCCATAGAGCACTGGAGGCAGTACCTGCTTGAAGAGCTGCAGCTGGATGGCGTTCTGCAGGAACTGCCGCATCACAGACGAACGGTGGGACACGAATGCTTCTTCACAGAAAGTGATGGGTTCACCCTGGAGAGTTCAGAGCATTAAACACTCAAACAGCCTTGACTGAGCCCATTTGAATCCACTGCCTCCATCTGACCTTCTTCCCATCCAAAGTAAACAGGTAAGCAACATAGGCCTTACCTAGCACTGAGTAAACTGCACTTTATTTGTAGGTTCCAGCCACAGGATGGAAAAGCAGGCTGGAAAATTGCAGATTATCAAAATAAACCAGAGTGGCTTTACACATATTTTGCTAAAGCTGAAGAACTTTCATCATTCAAAATGCTAATTTTACTTACTGTCCCCAAAATATGACACAGTCACGTGAATTCTGTTGATGTATACTCTGCTTATCTGCCTCAGCAGACCCAGCACAAAGAGGTCAGGAATGTCCACTCTGTTCTGTCCACAGTTCTGAAAAACTCATATCGGAGGAGTGGAATTTCCCTTTTTCACAATCTTGTTGGCAAAAGACAGAAATTGTTTTGCAGCTCTACTTTTATCTGATTTTAATGAGTTACGGTAATGCTGAAGTCTGCTATGTATCCGCCGTAAGGGCACCAATTTCCTCCACACTTCTACAAATACACAACATAGCAAGCAAATATATTTATTGAATTAAAAACAAGTAACAAAGAAGGACTAAATTATACTGATGTATAATTATTATGGATGCTCATACTCAAATATATTTGGACTCTTCATCTGTTGAGTATTCAAAATTAACATTAGACAGCAAAAAATCTTAAACCATCCCCATTAAAAGGATGATATCATTCTGTTTCTGAAAGCTTTAAATTAGCAACCTCATTTACCACTGGCTGTGTAAAGTCAAGACAATAAGACCACTAAAATGACCGAGGACAAGGATCAATTGCACATGTCTGTCTAAGCACTGGGTGCATCTCCTTCACAGAGGCGAAGAAGTCTCTTACGAGAGTTTTTGTCACCCCTTGCTTGAGCCAGTGAATTTCCATAGATTTGGAAAAAAAAGTAGGTTTCCTATGTGATAATTACAGTTTCAGGGTATTTTATTTTAAAAATAATAGCCTGGTTTTGATTTACTCTATTTACAGGGAAAACCAAATCACTACATGCATTCCCGGCAAGAAGCGTGAGTGTGAAAAAACCACTTTTTTCTTCTTCGCTGTGGCTTTGCTCTCATCAGAATAAAGAATTATAAGACACTTCATTATAAAAAAAACCAAAGAGAAAATGTTTGGAAAAACAGGTCTGGCTGGTATATGCGTGTATACGAGACACTGGTGCCAGTCTCCAGGACACACATGACAAAGGTTCTGGCTCCAAAACCGAGGTGTGCACTGTCTGAAAGGTTTTACTGCATTTAAATGACTAACAGCTGTCATCTACTTGACCAGTATGAAAAAGGCTTTCCCATTAACTTCAGATACTGGAATGTAACAAAGGACCCCTGAAAAATATTTTATCCATGTCAGAGAAATCTGAGTGAAAAGAGCTGGGATGAATGGGTAAAGAAAAATGCAGATTAGCTCACTCGCACAGATGTTCACCCAAGGAAGGTTTAGCTTTTGTTTAATCTTCACTTAAAAAACCCTTCAAAGGAAACAAGCAGCCCTTCCTATCACCTACAAGAATGTGAAATTTCCCCCATGGCCAGAGTAGAGCATGGACACCGTGGGCTGAGCTCAGCCCTGTGAAGGGGAGGGGGCTGTGCCCCGCTGTACCTCCAGCAGCTCCTCCTGCGCCCCCATCAACACACACCCTGCAGCTGGGGCACCAGCAGTGGTAGCACACTTCCTTCCCAAAGTACTAATGATTGAGTTTGTTCATTAGGTTGATTAGACCTTTTGACTTCTTAAGAGACAATTCAGGCTCAACTGCTGCTGGATGACAGGAAAAACTTTAATCATCGAGGTCAAGCGTGAGCTTTGCAGCTCAGAATGCATTAGTGCCTTCCACCCTCGCTGACCTCCCCGAGGTGCACACACCGTTCCACCCCCAGCCACAGCTTCAGGACAAAAAGACAAGCTGGACAATAAGACCATTTCCCTGACAGATCTGGTTAACTGTAAATTATAAAGCTAATCAGCTCTGCTTTTACTGAAAAATGACATTATACATGAGGGGACACACGCAAACTGCAGATATGTTGTGAAATGAATGGTCTTGTTTCCATGTGAAAAAATTAAAATAACTTGTCCTGAAAAACTCGTCAACTCCTAAACTTGCTGGTTCCAAAAATTAAAATTTAGGCCTCAATTCATCAACACCTTAAATATCCATTAATCCCCTCTCCAACTGTAAATGCCTAACAGAGGCTAAAATATTGCACTGCAAAGGCTCTAAATGTGTGCACAATACGACTCCATGAGGAATCTGACTTGATCTGTAATGTTACAGATAATTCACATCTATTTCAAGATTGGATCACAGAATTATTTTTATTGCAAAAATGCACACATTTAATCTGCAATCTTCTCTTAAGAGAAGAAACTTTAAAATATAAGATTAAGATTTAAGGTTCTCAGATGCACTGAAAAAATAGGTGTCTTTTCTTTATGTCTTTGCAAATCTCCCTTCATATGACTATTTTATATTCATCTGGCATAATGAAGTTCATCAGGGCAGTGCTGCATCTCATGACCTCTTAAAAAGCTGAAAAGTTTCAGTCCACATCTGATCTGCTGCCAGACCTATTTTCAAATTGGAATTCTGTTACATTCTAAAATAATGTTTAAAACTACTTAAGGCAGCAACTGGAAAACAAAAGGAGTCTAGGATTTATTTCAGACTGCTCTAGAGTTTCAGGGAACCTGCTGTTTTATTTTAAGAAGCCATAATGCAAATTAAAAAATAAAGCCCAAATTGGTTTAGTTACACCATAAAAAATTCCACCATCATCCCTCGTATTTTAAGGAAATCGCTCTTCCTCAGCTCACAGGTTATGGCAGGAGCTTTCAGAGTGAATATAAAGGACTAAAATATATGGGACAGAAGACAGCTCAGATGAGAGAAGGACATGGAAGAAGGAACAGAGGCAAACAAAGGATGCTTCTGGAAAGACACAGAAGCTCAGACAAGTCATGGAAATCCAACTACTCCCACTTGTGCAGGAGCATGCACCTGGATAACAGTGCTTTGAAGGCAGCACGTGAGTGCTGGAGAGAACAGCAAGGGAAGAAAGACGGGGTCAAATTAGGTCAACAGTGAGAATCCCTCACACAAGCAATGATTTCACAAAACTTGATTCTAAGAGGGGGAAAACACCCAGTGAAAAGATCACCAACCCCAAGACGCCAAAGCTGAAGACTTTGTTTATACAACTCTCCGAGTTGTGTGACGGAAGGCAGGAGCGATGTGTGTGCATGAGCATGGCCAGCGTGCGGCGCAGGTGATGAATTCTGTGCTGCGCCCAGCGCGCCTTCAGAGCGCGTGGGTGCTGCGGCACAGCCTCGTAACAAACACCGACCGGAGCTGCTCTGCTCAGCACCACGCAGTGAAACACGGCGGGGTTTAATGGCACACAACAAGGTGCCCACATGACAGCGGACAAGCTGCAAGTCCAGTGTCACTCGAGCACCCCCCAATACACAGCAAACCAAGGGCACGCAAGCCAGTCACGTATCACCCAATTATTACCACCTGACATTGCAAATCATCACATCTTGTACTGACACTGGTTATGCTGCAAATGACAAAGTAAAGCCAGTAGGGATATTCTAGGACTCATCATCCTTAATTCCATCCAGAATTATAATGAAAGCAAGACAGGAGAACGATCTGGATATGTATGTGTCCGTGTCAGGTACAGCAGCAGCCAAAGGCAAGGCACTGCTTTGCACACTTTTCCAGAACTGTGGTTGCAATGTCAGGGAAAGATTAGCTCATCACAGCTGAAGAAGGATCATCAGCCAGCCAGCGGGATTCCATAAAGAAAACCTGAAATTGGTGACAGACACCTGATAGGACATTGGCTCGTTCAGCTTGCAATTGCACTGACAAATAACCTCCCATAACCAGTCCATATGTTCAGCACAGGAGAGCACTTTGCATCCACCTCAGTCATAATGGAATCCAGAAAGCAGAGATCAAACTCTCCGCATTAAGTGAACGCTATCAGAGCTTTATTAGCATCTCAAGATGCAACTCAGGAACAAAGAAATCACATGTTCAGAGATTTGACCACATGTCTTCTAAAGAAAACTACATTCAGGCTCTGTTCAAAAAAAGACTACCAGTTCTGATAAATGATTATTGCCAAGTGCAATCTTGAAAAGCGTTTTACAGCCATGTATTACCAATGCAGACTGCACTGCCCAAACACTCAGTGTCTCACGTAAGTGCCCAGCTCCATCAGCAGCCCAGTTTCAGATATTTTTTCCTGTTCCTCACTACAGTATACAGCCTCTGGTAGAGACACAGCATGAGAGCACAAAAGCAACTTCAAATAAAAGATGAAACTGTCAAAAAATGTGTAACCAGAAAAAACTTCCGTGACAGAGCAATGGTTTTGCTTCTCCTTTCAAACCCTGTTAGTTCATCAGGATACCTGGCATTTTCCTGTTTGACAAAGTAAAATGACACACACTCATATTCTCAACTAATGAAAGTACTTCACTGTAATGAAGCAGCCAGCTTTCCAAATGTTTACATGGTTAATTCCAGCCATTGCCTGTCCTGATTTCATCATCTACAGCAGCCAGACACTTCCTATCCCTAAGCAACTGCTACATCTTCGTAGCTGGAACTCAAGCAACAAGCCTGGCACATGAAGTGCAAAGAAGCCAGCAAGAAAGGATTTAGGGTTGGGAGGAAAAAGAAAGAAAAAAAAAAAAAATCACCATTTCACAGATCAAGAATAGAGGCATGAAAATAATAAGTAACTTGTACACGGTCACAAAAGTCTCTGGCAGAGCCAGGGAAAAGAACCGAAATTTCTTTAATCCCTGCTCAGTCCCTTAAATACAAGGCTATTCTTCCTCTTCCTACTTGATATTGTGTCAATGCAGGAGTGTAGGTGTTGAAAGACTAACAAAAGGAAAGTAATAGTATGGTATTATGAGCTGAAAAACCTAATCTTTATCAGATACAGCAAATCTCTATGATGCTGCCTGCACTGGGAACTCTCTCTTTGTCCTGAATATGCTTTAAATTACTGGTATAATGTGTACTGGATATTGTTCCACTCTTATATTTATTCCACAAAAACCCCTGTGGCCCGCATGCGATTTTATCATTAGCTGGCAAGGTAATTTCAGGGCCTGGTTCTGCAATCATTCCATGAGCAATGCTCCCATTGAAGCCAGGACATTCGGCATGCAAAGCAGCTGCCAATTCAGGGTCCCTGCAATGAAAAGGCCTTTTTCTATTCTAACTATTGTGGAATATTAGTGACAATTCAGAAGAGGAGAAAAATTGCAGTGCAATTCTTTATATGAGTTATTTTATACTATGACAAAATATAAAAGTGTGCTTGGAAAAACAATCTACACAAAGTATCGCCTATCAGATAAACCATGAGCTATTTTTGCTTCATTTATTAAAAATCAGTAGAACATGAAGTATTTTGTTAAAATAGGAAAAAATATCTCTGCAGAAATAACAAATCATTGGCCAAGACTTACAAATGACCAACATGCCTTAAGATCATAAATATTAATATATTCCTTCCTTTTGATTTCTTAGTTACGTATAAAAAGCCCAAACTCATCCAAACCAATGAAGTTTCCAGATAAAGTACATGTGTTGAAAATAAGTTTTTGTGCATGATGTAAACGACTCCTTTGTCTCAAGATCCCCAAAACCACATTCAAGGAACAGCTATTTTGAAGAGCAAGATATTTTACTATAAGATTTAGATGCTGATATAAATGCAGAAGGAGAACAAACTGTTTTTAACTTCACTAAAGCAACGTGAGAGAAGCCTTAGTCATGAAGAGAGGTCATAAAATCCCACTCTCTTAGCTAAGTAACAAATCCCCTGTCTCTGTAAATAAAATGGATATAATGGAATGAAACTTTAATTTTGCACTGAGTTAGATACATCCAGTCTCTGGCAGATCCACTGACATAGACGATGTAAGAACAGGGCCTGCAGTGCCCCCTCCTTTACAGAGTAATTGGCAAAGGAAATGCTACAGTAGAACTCGCTGAGGGTGGATCTGGCCTTGTGTTATTCCACTTGTTAACTTGGTGAGGAAGCCTTAACTACTGCCATGGAAAAACACAGCCAGAAAAGACTCATCTTAGAGCAGATCCTGTCCCCTGAGAGAGGTTACCAGGGGCACTGGATTAGGAACACTAGGAAAAGGTTCCATTCCCTCCTGCCCGAGTCACGTACAGGTCTCTGGGGAAACTTAAGTGGCCAATGATGAATACATAAATGCACACACATGTGTGTGCTCACTGTTATGCATCATATAGGTGAGACTACAACGCGGTAACTTTGGTCACTTCACTCTCAGAGATGCCACAGCATCCACTTCTGGGGACAGCTGGAATCTGCCACTCCAAGGCCACTTGCACTTGTACTGCTTGTCCCAGAGCAGCAGTCTGTTCTGTATCTGCCAACGCACTCCAGGGAGAGAGCTGAGCCATCAGGACACAACCACCCGAGATGCCTTTCCTCAGGGATGGAGGAAAGCAAAGGAAAGCATTTCCCTTTTAAAATAAATGAGAACTTTTCACTCTCCTTTTACCATTTTCTCACCCATTGTCAGAAAGAGGCACAGATTTTACCTCATGAGAAGGCAAGACACAGAAAACACATTAGTATAATCATCAAAACTGCTGCTCTTCTATCACTTTCATCAGATCACTAAAAGACCCATCTCACAATAGGCTCAGGATCCAGACATATTAGAAAGTATCATTTTTATAGGCTAGGTTTGATTTCATTTCCCCAGGCTCTCCTGCACAACATCTCACACCTTGCAGCTCTTATTTAAACCCTTTAAAAAGTAGAAACAAGAATGAAAAAATGAAAAAAGAAACCTCGCTTCTGAGAGCCTGGGAATGCTGGGTCTTCCAAGCACTTAGTGCCAGATCTCAGTCCCCCAATTCTGCCCTGGTATGTCCATAAAGTTGCATCCAGTGTGAGGACAAAAAAGGAAGCAGACTTTTCCTTTCTCCACTTTCCCCACGTTTCGCTCCATCCACGAAGCAGAAGCCAAGAGGAATTGTCGTGCATTCCTGCAAACCCACAGCTCACACTTTAGACCTCTGCAGCAAGTGGAATCACGTCGGATTGGCCACATGGCTCCTCCCAACTCCCATCTTATCGCAACGCATTTCTGACATGGAAACCATGCAAAATTCCCAACTCCTTTGTGAGGGGGAAAACGCCATCTAATTAGAGCCCATGTGCAGGGAAGCATCTGGCTGGGAGCAGCGGTTCGGCAGCTCCCGGAGTTGTCGTGGAGACCAGGCGGGAGCGCCCGGAGCTGGCTGGCCGGGGCACAGGGCCAGCTGCACGGCTGCGTGCTCTGACAGGGAGCAGATGGGCCGGGACTGCCGGCCTCTGCTCCCCTCCAGACCCACACGCCCTCCGAGATCAGCTGGAGCTTGTACAAGTCCTCCTCATCTGCCCTGGAACCTCCGGCTTCCATTGAGGAAACAGAACTGAACCTGCCAACCTTTCCACCAGAAGAGTCCACACGCAGTGCATCCATCCCATTTATATAACGATGATGTGAAGCACCAACAATTGACAAAATATGATGCATATGTTTGAAAAAGCGTTAATTTTGATGCTTTATTTTGGGATTCAGTTCAAACTGCAGTCTTGGAAAAATGCACAGGAATTTCTGTGATTCACACAGTGCATGATTCCATCTTGGCTGGGGAAGTTTGATGCTGTTTTAATTATCAGTAAAGTAAAACAAATGTTCCCCTACACACTCAAAAGAATTGTTAATAATAATAAAAGAATTGTTAAAAATCATGTCTCTTATTGCGGTGACCTCACAGCTTTGAGACCCTATTTTCATTAATAATTTTCAGTTACATGAATACATGTTCTCTGTTCCAAATTCCTTTTTAACTCAAAGGCTTCTATTCACATTAGCTCAGCAGCCTGCTAAGAGCATCTTCAAGGGAAACAGAGTTAACAAAAATGCACGAAATCTCATCACTTTGGCTTGAAAGCCCATTCACTCACACAGGCACTGCCCATGTATTGCAGGAGGCACAACATCTTCTACTCATTTTAGAAGATGAATTTTCCAGGAAAACATTTTTTCTTGCCTCAAACTCATGATGAAAGATGACTAGCCTGTGAGTGCAGCCCAAGATTCATCTCCCACACGGCCAAGTGCTCCACAGAACTGACCTGATGGCAATTCTTGCCAGTACCACAGAGAACCTGCACCATGGCTGCTGGGAATGCTCACAGCAGGCATGGCCCGCAGAAACTTCAGGAATGCTGGCCACTGAGGAAAGAGTTACTAACTAACCAACTAGCTCCAACTGTGGACATGGGTACAACGCTGGGACCCAAAGGCACATATAAAAATGTTACAGAGCTGCCTCAGCAGTACTGCTAACAACCAATACACAAAATGTTACTAAATTTCCCTAAGTTTACACTAGATATTGACCAGAATTGCTACGGCTCAGAATCACTCTGAACACTTCATTAGCACAGTTACTGCCTGCTCCATTGATCACTAGAAGTGTATTTCTCCGTGTTTCCATTTTAGCTGTACTAAATTGCATTGCTTCAAACACAGAAGCTGATCGTTTAAAGAATGGAACTTGCCTGACAGTGCTCTTGGTCCTGCTATTGCTGTATTTGACATGCAACATCAATTTCAGCTCATTTTTCAAGATTAAACAAAATACTCAGAAACTTTTAAAAACATTTTCATCACATACAAACTGCCTCCTCCCCTCCCCCCCAATCCCATCCAACTTGATTAAGCATTAAATTGCAACTGCCTGTCTTTCCACCCTCTAGAAATACTTACAAAGGTTCAAACCAATTCTGTCGGTGCTAAAGAGTTAATGCTTGGTGCTGTGGTCACTGTAAATAAGCAGTTTTGGGTAAGCAATATTGCTGTCAGACACACAACGCTTTGCAGGTGTGGGCAATAATTAAAGGTTTCAGCACATCTACCTGGGTGAAGTATTTTTACCTCCTATTCTAAGGAGGAAGCCCTCTCTGTGGAGAGCAGAAGAGCTCATTAATGAGGCTAATTAGGTGTAAAGGGGGTAGAGTCTGGCATCAGCTGCAGCTTATAGAAGGTAATCATTAAGCTCTGTAATCTCTACCCCAGAACAGCAGATGATCATGTTCCTAGGTGACTGATGTTGCTAAGAAAATTTCCAGCACCTGAGTACCTGACCAAATACTTTTTGGTGAGACTAAAAATTCCCTTAACCCTCTATGTGCCAGACAGCACAGTTGACATCATTTCTTCACTCATCAATTTTCTAACAATGAATATCCAGTGGGATTCAAACTTGGCATGAGGCCTTTAATGTGATTTATTTCAGAATTAAAAAAAAAAAAAAAAATCAATGCCACCAAGAGCTTCTGGAAAGGAACAGCACAAAATAAGGGCTGATAGAGCAACGTGTAAGAATAATACAGATAAGAGCAGTAATGCTTGAAAAAGAGTGACCACGTATACCTCCTGCAGGTTTGTGAGTTCTCTGTGTCATTTCTTTGCAGAGAGTACTGAGGGTAGTTACAATACCACAGGGATGAAAACCTTGTTAATAAATATGTAAAATAAGGATTTCGTTGTACTCACCTAATTTGAAATGAGTAAAAGGACATAATTTCCATGGAGAGAGAATACATGGAAGCACAGCTCAACCTGGAACTTGTTTTGTAAGATGAATTGCAAAAACAGCAAACTATTGCAGCACCTCAACATGAATTTTTGAGTTCATCAGGCAGAACAGACCCTTTACTGGCAACCTGCTACTGTCCCTTTTTCCTCCAACTAAACAGCAGATTTGAATCAAAAAGTTTTAGATTCAATTCCAATTCAACAAGAAATAGAGTATTTGTTATCTCCATGTTACTGTGGACTTGGAGATGCACAGACTAAATAGCATGAGCTGCTCAGAAGTGACACTGGCTCTCATTACCATCAGGATATGGCTAAGCCACACTAGCAATCTAAGAGTTCTCTGCACATCAACAGAAAAAATATCTCCAACAATAACTAGCACCTTGTCTTACAATACAGATGTCAGATGAATGAACTGGACGATAAAATTCCTTTGTAGCCAGCATCCCATTATATTTAATAATTCTGCAGATATACTGTAAAGACCAAACCCCACTGGGCAATAGAAATTTTTACAAATGCTCTGAGCGAAGCCCCTTGCCCAGTAGTGAACACCCTGTGCTTCAGCTTCCCCTGCTCTCGAAGAACACATGCACAAGGAGTTTTTGGACAGGTCCAGAACTGCTCAGTGAAGGGCGTGTTTGCATATCAAACAAACCTGAACCAAGGCTTCTTCCAGGTATCTTTCCAAATTCCCCTAAACCAATACAAGCTTCCTTAGTATCAAGTGCTTGGCAGGATTACTGTCTGTCCTACATAGAACACTCCTTGGTTATCTTGAACCGTTGCTGTTAGAAACCCCACTTGACTGCTTGTGGTTTCTTATACTGGAAGAAACAATTAGGAGTCACTCCTGATCCTCCCTCCTTCAAACTGTCAGCAAGAGCTTCCCCTGTAAACAATGCTACAAAATTGACTGACATCCACAGTATCTCTGGGATTCAAATAAGCAGACTGGACATTCTATGGGGAAAACGTGCAGTGATGTCTGTAAGCAAGAGGCAAGTGTGGTCAGCAGATGGGTAAGTACGTACAAGTGTCTGAATTAACCAGAGGGAAGGGCAAGAACTAGACTGCATTTTCCTCAACAGTAACAACCTTTGCTTCCCTGAACTCTTAACTCCCCATGATGATCAGGTATGTGACAAAAAGTGGTTGGCAGAGACAGCAAACTGTCCAGAGGAGTGATTCCAAGATGTGGCACTATTTCTGCGTCTCCTTCCTGTTCCTGAGATATGCTCCATTGTTCCTTATCCATGCACACCCTTCATTTCAGTAATTAGCTGTCAGTGCGGCCCGACAGCAACTTGGTATTGTCTGCTCAAATTGTATTAATGAAATGCAATCCACTAAACGTCCTGGATGCACATCTGTAATTGTGTTACATGGAGAGGCTGGGGACGGGGGCAAACTGCAGCTTCTAAACAGGGCACTGTGATCAAGCACATTAATCTGTTATTTCTTAGGGATTTGACAACCAATTAATGCTGCAGGGCTTCCTGTACAGCAATAAGAACCAGTGATCCAACATCCAACAGTATAAGCTGTGTCTACCATTTGTGAACACAGCACCCCTAAAGGCAGAGACACAAGGACTACAGGTTGCAGCATTGCAAACGCCCTTTTTGTATTTAAAGATTCAGCATCCGTTGTTGAAACCTAAATGTAGAACACTCAGTGTATACACCAGACTAAGGAAAATCAAATAAACCCCGAGATCCTTATCAAACATGTATGTTTTTGATGTTCTTGAAGAACACAAAATGCAATTGATGAGCCCTTGTTGTAAACCGATCCTTGTCAGTCAAGACACTGAACCATTTTCTGTTTCATGTTCTCCATCACCAAAGACTTTTCCAAAGAACAGGGCTTGGACAAGATGAAAAAGAAGAAACAAGAAAAACACATAATAAAGATATCCTGTGGGTATAATAATCTTTGGAAAACTTTCATGTCAGTTCTGACTGCAAAATTGCTATTAACGTTTAATTAAAATTGAGCACAATAAGCTATGACAAGGTAATGGCTGGGAAACATGGCTTTAGGGCAGAGTGAGGATATCTGGGACTCCGGCTGGATGTGATGCTTTATTTTTGGTTACATTTGGCAACTACTAAGATTTCTGAAACACAACTTAATTATAATGATCCGCAGAAATTCACAGAAAAGAACAGCACTGCATTTCAGTTACCTCAGGATCTGTAACATATGCCAAATGAATCAGAGATTTTTAGGACCCCAGTACCATCTAAGCCTTAATTTTATTCATGTTCACACCCACAACAAAGAACACTCTTTTTCAACCAAAAAGTCCCTGCAAACCCCTCTTAAACAATATTTTGTTACTTTTCAGTAAATAAAATTTCCTCTCAGAGGCAGGAATTGTTTGAATACCATTTACCTCCATGGTTGAAGGCAACAATCACACAGACCTGAAGAAGAAGTAGTCAAAAGCCTTGGGAATGACCCTGACTCAGGGAAATCAGTTGTCCTTTACTGGGGACAGCTTCACTGCTCACCCTGAAAACCCACTGTAAGACAGCTGGACTGCAATTCATTGAACACGTAAAGGAGAGCACGCAATTAAGTGACGTTAGCTGAAAATCCCCAAATGAGGGGGCACATATATATGTTCTTACATCAAGCAGTCCTCCCTAAGCAGTGGAGGCCATTGCTCAAGAACAGAACATTAAATTTAGAGTTTGATAGACACATTTGAGGAGAATATTGACATACTTCTTACAACAAAAATGTGCCTTTAAGCATGAGCTCCCTTGGTTAGCCTCAGTTTCTGTAACAAATAATTTACAAGCCCCCTCCCTTCGTGTAAATGCTGGTTAGGTGCTGTTAATTCCAGGTACTCATCTGACCAAGTATAAACAGCAGAGCCAAACAGCACCATCCCTGCTCTTCAGCACAGCCTGGACCTCCTCTGGTTTTACTGCCAGACACACAGCAACCATTCAAGAGTTCTTCAGTTTTAGGCAAGAAATTCAGGTAAGCAAGAGCATTCCCATTCTTTGACTGCTTTCAGGTGTAAAATGTTCTCATGTCTAATAAGAAAGCATCTTTAGATAAAAGTGTTCTTTATTTTTCATATATTCTTGAGAATATGTTCAGAATATGTAATAAATTATTGGTTGACAAATGGGGGATGAGCTTTACCCATGCAAGTACAGACAGATCCTAAGGAAAGGCAAGCTAATCACACATCTAATCCTCACAAATTGCTTTCATTTTCACCATTAATCCTCTCTAAGAAAAAATGTTCTGGACATACAGACTTTAACTACTGCTTGGAGAGCTTCACCTAAACAATTCTTTGATATGTTTTTCTTTTCACTGAGCACCAGGAGTAAGTGAAGTACATATATAATCTACAGCTTTTAAAGTGCACTCAAAGCAAACTCTTGGCACTTTCATTTCTACAGTACTTCTAAGAATCCTGTATTAGTTACTAGCTTTCAGTAACATTTGATGCCAAATTAATGTAATATGTCGAAATAATGTAATGTCAATAACAACTTTAACACTTTATGGATCAACAACATATATTTATGATATATATATAACAGGCAAACAGTTACTTGAGATCGACTATAACATTTCTTATTCTATACATCACTAACCTAAATACTGCATCAGAAATTATTCAAAAGACAGCTACACTTGGACACAAGAGTAACCTTTAAGGAGTTAAAATGTCCTCAACTACAAGTCAAGTTGAAACTTATTTAATTAGGTTCTGTATTTGAAAAAATGAAATAAATTCTTTCATTAACTAAACCAAACTCCCTTAAAGGCAACAATATGTTCCCTCTCTGTCAGGACAGAGCGCAATGAAATCTTTATTTTAATTGGGGTTAGCTAAGGGGCCATTTGGCTTCAGATGCTTTGTTTATCAGCCCTAAGCTTTACAGCTTAGCCAGGACTTGAAATATTTTACTACAGAATGATTTCATTAAAAAAAAAAAAATATATATATATATATATATATATACACACTCTTCTAAGGAGTATTTTATAGAGATTATTTTAAATGTGCATTTTGAAAACTGGAAGTCCAAGTGCAAGGTACCTTGAAAGAGCCCCCTGACTTCCTTTAGCACTCCTGGATATGGATGTCCTTTGCAAATGTCTGTTCCAGTGGGTTCTGCACCCCAGCCTTCCAGCAGAGGCAGCTGCACAACAAAGGCTTGAGCCATGGCCCTGACTACCCTGACCAAGCCAACAAAAAACTCCCTTTGGAGAGGACTTTTTAAACTTCCATACAAAAGTCTTGGACCTGAAAAGCTTGCAGTCGACCAATTTTAAGACAAAGCAAAAGAATTCTTATTTGGTAGATGATAGCTTTTTCCTGTAATAAACTAACTTACAAATCTCAGACATCTCCAGTAATACAGTTACTGAAAATCCTACGGAAACAGCTATCAAAGGGGACAGCAAACAGGAATCACAGCCCCAGTTCACTCCAAAGTGCAGCTAAAATTATTGAAATAATCCAGAAAAATTTCCTGTGTTATTGTGACGGTCAAACTTAGGCTGGATTTTGGACTTATCCCTTATTAAAGCTCCAAGCATTAGAAGTGTTCCTAAAACCAAAATGAAATGAAAAAAAGAAGAAATAAAGAAAACTCCAAGCCCAATTTCCATAAATGAAATACATCTTACCATATTTTCACATTCTTTTCTCCTGGATCACTGAAATGTGATGTGTCAGATCCTTTTTTTTTTTTCCTTTCAAAATGATAAACCTGATATAATTTGTAATTGTCTTCTGGAAGCCACTGGTGTTATGTTGCTGACAGTTTTATACATATTACATAACACAGCACACCACATACATTATTTTAGTTAAAAACTATGCCAATAGTATGTTATTAATTCCAGCTTAAGAATTTGATTTATTTTAAAAACAAAACGTAGTCTTTGTTTTGTTATCAGAAATAAAAGCATTGCTACTGACTCTGGAAGAATAAAGCTTATTTCAAACTAAACACTGAGATTTGTGCTTCATCTTTATGCTACCTGAAAGAAAATATAGCAATTCTAAATTAAATGTATTATTCATATATATTTTTTTAATTTCTTCTCTAGACAGCTTTGTGCATATCTGCTCTGTACTGTTTTCTCATGAGAACTATAATAAATGAGCTGCTTCTGCAACTTCACAGCAGGTATTTTGATTTGAGAGTAATCACAGTTTTCTCTACAATCTTTATACAATTTATGTCCTGATCATCTAACAAACAAGTAAAAGACTTAAATTGACATCAATATGTATACCTTTCTCTAACAATGCAAACTAATTGTATATCTCTAAATGAGAAAAATGTTTATTATAAAAAAAATCTAGTGAATATACCAACTATTGAGTTCAAAGCAAAGACACCACATGTGTCTAAATAAATATCAAGGAAGTGTCAGAGGTAAATGAGGAGAGACCAGGTGAAATGTGTGTGATGTGTTAATTGTATTCAAAAAAAATAATAGAGCAAGACAGAGAAGCTGAACTTCCAATTATCATAATGGTATCTACTTCACAACACATTTTCAAACTTGAAAGAGACATTTTAAACCATAGGAATTCTGAGCAGAATACCTCCAGCTGTGCTCTGCATAAATCTTGCACGCTGTACATACACAGTTTATTTAAATACCAAGTAAAGTTATGACTTACAAAATGTGTATTTCAGTCACAATAGAATAACTGTCATTGCCAGAGCTGCTACTCACTGAATGAAAGGCTCAGAAAACAGTGAATTAAATTTGAAAAAGATAAGAAAGGACAGAATGTTTTCATTTGACGTTTTACCAGACTGAAGTAGTGTGTGCCTTAAAGAACAATGCGCTTATCAGCCCTCTGCAGAGTTTACATTTTTGTGTTCCCCAAAACAGAATAAAGAAGAAAAAGGTAGTCCTCAGTGTGAGACTAAATTTTGCCTATACAGCATTTTGGCAATGAGCCAGAATTTGTCTCACTAATGTTCTGCCCATAGCAAATTCAGCACTGTTTGTGAAAAGCAGTTGCCTGGCTCTGATGCCACACAAGAGCCAAACCAGAAAGGGGGCTTGGTCCCCTCTGTGTTTCCCAGTGCACACGTGGGGTTCCCTAAGCCCAGGGCAGTGTCAGAATTTCCCTTGTGGCTGCAAGGGAAGTGCAGCTCTCCAGGATGGCAGGGCTCTGTGCTGGCTGCCATGGAAGCAGCCACACCCCACTGTCAGTCCTGGCTCATGAGCAGAGGGCTCCTTCTGCTCCATCTCCTTTAGCCCCATCGCATTCCAGGTGTCACTGCACAAGCTCCATCACCCAGCTATGCAAATCATTACAGCTAATTGGGATTTACTGCCTTTCACCTGCCTCCTTTGGTACCACACCAGTACAAACTGCACACTCCCATTCATACACAATACACACCATGAAAGCCCAGAGTGGCATGACTTCCCTGACTAGATATTCTAATTTTTATCATAATTTCATCAACTTTATCTGCTACTGAAGGCTACTTTACAAATCCAAATCCCAAAATCTCTCCCACCATCTTCTGTCATGGGAAGTGATACTTTCTCTTTAGTTGTATAGCTGCTCACACTACTGAGAATGTTCATTTCACTCCTTGCCTACCTGCCTGAAAGGTCCTTGGGGTGGGGTTTTTCATGGGTTTGTGTGTGTTGGTGTTCTTTTTTTTCCTAATACCAGATATAACAGCTCATTTGAAAAAAACATACAGACACTGAGTACCTCACACAGAAGCTGAATTCAAGGGTGATGTTATTTTCTGCTTTGTGTTTATTTACGTGCCTCATTGTTCCCCTCCAAGTCCCCTGCGCTTTATTAGTTCAGGAAATATCTCCAAGTTCTCCTGCATGGAGGCGTTTGCACAAGGCTGTGCACTCGCAATTAGAACTGAAGCATCAGGAGACAACGCAGTGAAAACACAGGCAACAGTCAGCCTAAAACAAACAACCAAAGGCTTGAAACAAATTGAGAAGAAACAAAAACAAGTAAGTGCATCAAATAGCACAAACTCCAGAATCAGGTGTGAGAGGCACAGCCGAATAAGTGAATATCCAAATCCTCACACAGCGAAACGGACAGACCACAGACTGCTGCTCCCTGCAGAGCCTGCCCTGTAATAGGGAGATTGAGAGGCTTTGGAACAAAGCTCCTTTTATTTCTGCAGCACCACCACAGAAGACGCGGAGTGACCTGATCCAGGCTGATGGCTGAACACACAACTTCTAGGGGGCTGCAAAGTTACTCACACAACAAAACCAAAGACAGTTCTCCTCAGCTTGCTCAAAGGTTCCACAAACTAAGTGACCACAAAAACCTAAACATCAGCACGAAGCAGGTAAACATTAATAATCTCAAAGCAGACCTGTGTACATCAGCATTCTGACACCACCCTCAAAGGAACTTCACATTTCAGCTATTACTGCAAGGTGAGATGCAGAGCACCCCATCCCCTACTTTGGGCAAAGTTTCTGGACCCAAAACCATTCCCACGCTGGATTTTAAAGGGCGTGGGGGTGCAGTGGGCGTTTGCTATTTTTGCTTTGATTTGGGTTTTGCTGGATTTTTACTTTAACATGTATGATGGACAGGGAAGTTTGCCTGCATGTTTCAGGCCAGAAATACACAATCAGCAGAGGGTCACGTTAACTTTCTCAAATATTACTTTTTATTACCTTCCCCTCAGAATTCTGGGCTTCACCTCCCCTTAGTGTGGCATACAGAATTAGATAACATAGGATCTTATAACAGTTTGAAAATTACAAAACAATTCTATTTACTACATACCAGACTGCTAGAAGAGATTAAAGAAAATGTCTTTTCAGGTTCATTAACATATGTATATCTCAACAGACTTAGATGTAGAATAATAAATGCCATTTTGAAGAACAGTAACTGCTTGTTAGAAAAAGAGCCATTTTTAAGGTTTAAAACAGCAAAAGCAGAAATTTGTCTATAGCAACAGCAAGGCTCAAAGAGGAAACAGCAACAGAATTGAAATGAAAACAAACATTACACAGAAAACAAACAAAACTGTGTTTCCCCACTAAATCTTTTCCAGTCAGTGACTGTGGATTCGGCACTTCCCATAGATGACAAAACACAGCAACAGTTACAGGTGGCTTCTAAAGGAGATTGCTGAAAACTTGGGTTTTTAAAATGTCACAAAACACAGAATCTTCAGAGTAGGAAGAAAAAAGTCTTAAATTTCAGTCCCAGGATATAGAGAAACTCAATTTATCTCCATTTTTATCACAAAAAATCAGATCTTACAAGCTGTCAGTGCAATTCTCATTGTCTACTCCTACCTGTTAGTAAAGTCACCAGGATGCCATTTAGAAATTACTGTCATTTAGGTACCCCTAGACTGTCTCTACAGGCATGGATTTGAGAGCTCAACCACTTGAAGAGGAAAAGAGTAAAGATGGGTGGGAGAAAATTCCTGATGCTATATACATCAGCACTAACTTTAAAAGAAACTTAACAAAACTGCAAGGGAAACGAAAAGTTTTATTTAACAAGCTTCTACTCACTGTTTCCCCTACAGCTTGGGATTCATTTTAACAGGTCTGCGCACAAGTTATATCAGCATTGGAGATCATCCTTCTTCATATTTTCTACAGATGGACAAACACTCTTAAAGCTCTGAACTGTGGAGACAGCTCTGGTGACAGGGAAGTATCTACTCCGCATGCAGTGTGTGTGCCTTTAAAATATACATGCAAGGAAAAGAAGCTAGGCAGAAGATGGCCATGGAGAGGAAGGAACTGGGATGTGGTAATTACCAGGAGTTGGAAATAACTATTTACTCTTCCACTGAATAACTTAAAAAAATAATTCACCATGGCAACAATCATACTTCATAGTAGATAAAGCACTGAATGCTACAAAGCCTTTGCAAAATGAATTATGCACCAGTATGTAGCATGCACTTGCTTTATATTACTGCACATACATTCCAACGAAATTTCCTTTTTGACTCATCTGGCATTTGTTTTTTTACTCTGCACCAAATATCATCCACTTTTCTGACTCTGATCTCATGGATCTGGAACTGTTGAAGGCATTTATTGTGTCTGTTCAAGAGATTCATATAAAATAATTAATGCATTAATTATCTCCATAAGTTGAATTGAGTGTTATGTTAAAAAAGAAAACTTATTTCCTCCTATTCATAATGGTTTGATGCTCAAATTGCATCATATTAAGAGAAAATTTGTATCAAAGATACAAATTGGTAGTACATGGTCTTCTCTATTTAAAACCCAAATATAAATTATCAGGCTTTGACAGGATAACAGAACTTAGGCAGCAATGTGCACATAATATACATTCCTACATCCAGTGCAGTTCAGCTAAACCAGAGTGAAAACCGGAGTATATAAAATACATCTATGAGTTTCAATAAGTAGTTGCACATTAAGAGCAGCAATTCGCAAATTAGAAAGTAACTCCAGCAATGGAAGCACATCAAAAGCATGGAAATAGAAAAGCACACTGACTCTGCCTCAGATTTTCTGCTTACTCTAGAGTGGATGCATCCAAGGAATATTTAGGTTAAATTTAAACCAAACCATTTCAAAACAATTCAAATTAATCAGAAATTATCCAGTTTACAACTAATGGTTGCTCAGGCTAATAAACCTGAATAAAACTGAATAATTAACCATGAAGACAAAGAGAAATTAATTGATGCTTCACTGAAGAGATTCACTTATCCTCAGTACTTCCCAATGCATGCAAGGAGGTATCAATGCTCATGGGCCCAGTTCCATGTGAAAAGTGTAGCTCATGGAGGAATATTTACAACATATTAAGAGGATGTGATGCAGTGGTTTCCTACAAGTACCAGCCCCTGCCAGAATCGCTGCAGTGCCAGAGAACAGGCAGAACTCTTGTCATTTGTGATGCCTTCACATCCCAGCAGAACCTGGAGTGCAGCCCCCACAGCAAGGGGGAACAAACCCCACAGGGCTGAGGCTGCAGCAGCAGCACCGCCCTACAGGTCCCACATCCTGCTGGGTCACACCCACACCTCATTGCTCTGGGCCAGCCCCACCCGGAGCTTAACTCGACCCACAGGTGTGGGGGGGGGTGTCCTTCACAAACATTGGGAGAGTCCGACTGGAATGCCTGGAACCACTAGGTGTCAGCAGAAGAAAGTGCACGGCCACGGCTCCCATGCCGAAAATCTGAGCCTCGCTTCCCAACATCCCCCAACTGCTCAGTCCTACAAAGCACCTTTACATACAACTCGTGATCACACAGATAGTTCTGCTGAAGATGACCTACTTGTGTGAATTAAATATTTAGAAGAGATAAAAACATTCCCTCTGCAAACAGCAACAAAATTGTGGATTTGAAAAAAGCCATTCAAGTGAACAAAATGCTCACACTGGTGTCACTGGTAGACATTTAAGCCATATGCACCGAGATAATCTGCCTCAGTAGAGCCCCGTGAACACCCAGCCACTACTGTGTTTGACTGGACTTAATAGCAACAGAGGTTTGTGGGGGCTGTGAGTACATCACACCCAACAGACACTCCTCTGCATTTAAAACTGCCTTTATGCAGCTATGGCAAACACTGTAGGAACCAGCACTGCATCAGTTATTTTGTCGAGTAAATATTACTATTATGATGATACTTGCCAACTGTATTACTTGTATATGTTTTTTTCATGCAATTTCTGTTATCAAAGGCCTCAGAAAGTTCATTGCAACAGAAAACTCATTGCCCATGTTCTGTTTATACGCACATTACACAACCTTGTACGTCTAGAGTAAAAACCTCTGAACAGAATAAGAGCTCTTGCCATGCTAAAGTATAATAATGTGAATTAAGAGCTGCTCTGTGACACATTCTGGGCCTACACAGAATATTTATCCCAAAAAGTCAGCTCATACCAATGAGATAGTCTGTGAAATTAAACTGTCTTATGAGAGAGAAACTACGAACGGAAGAAAAGCTGCTGCTTTGAATTTATTTTCTAATTATCAATGATTTTAAATGAACAGTCAGGTTTCTGGAGTTACAGGATATGAAATGCAAAGAATCACCTCATGTTTGGTATTGCTTATGCCCACTTAATCCATGTGAAGGTGATACATGAACATAAAACACTTGCAAATTTTCTTTATATAAATCCTAATACTAAAAGGTATAATCACAAATCAAACTATTGATTTACAAAAAGCCTTAGGAAAGAAAGCCCTGAAATTTTCCACTTCCTGATTATTAAAGTGAATTTTATGACATATTTGTGCAGCTATATTTACAAGTTTTCTTTGATGGAATGATAAGCAAACAAAACTATTTCTGCTACTTCCTCAGGTTAGCTGTCCCTCAAACTTGCACTTTCTAGGGGCGTGCCACTGTCAGCTCATTTCAAATGTTCATCTTTAACATTCAGCCTTCAAAATACCAGATGGTATTTCCAGAACAGCAATTTAAATTTTTATTTTCCTTCATAAACCCCTTAACTAGTTAATCTCACACACACATCCAGGCAAAGCATACACCAATATTCCCAGAGTTGCCTGGCAACTACAGGGAGGAGCACTGGAGAACAAGAAAGCCTGCACGGATGGAGGGAAGTCAGTGTCTCCCCAGCAGGGATAAAGGAGGCTCACAGCCAGAGTGCCTCGCTGGTTCCATCTTTGTCATTTATATGGACCCCTTTTAAATACCTCCCATTATTTCACCTGAGATGCTTTAAAAGCCCAGTTCTTACACCCAAACATACACATACAAGTCAATAAAATGTATTTTTTCCACACACAGAGATTGCCCCAGTAAGATGTGGAAGGACTTGTGCTGACTTGAAAAGTCATTTTTGAAACCTGAATATGAATCATTGAAATGATACTTATTTGATGGTGATAACTGGGCTTTTTAAAAGTCAGGCTAAGATGTGTTTTCCTCCTAGCTTTAAAAATAACAAGACAATCTACAGTATTGGACAGACTTTACCTACTGAAATCCTCAAGAAACACTATACCTATCGTTCAACTTTTGGCCATGTAACCATTTAATATCATGGTTAAAATTAAATTTATCCCATGTCTGCAGGCCAGATATTTTCATTAATCTTCAAAGAACAGGAGAATGCCAAATACACCACCTTTTAACATGAAAACACAATGAAGAGACTGGTTTTGCAGAGGAGGAAATGGTCAGCTCTGCACTAGCCTCTTATGATCATTAATTTATTCTTTTTCATCATCTCTCCTCTAACTTGACTGCCTTCAAAACTAAGCAACACCCATACCTTTCCATAAGAAGGTTTTTCCCTGTGTGATGGATCATGCTCGTTGCACCTCTTTCATTTTGAAGACTTGAACACTGTCTTCAGTACTAGTCAGCCAAAGAGCCACCACACTGACCTTAGGAAAAGCAGGTTATGCTACACTTCGAATTGTCAGGTTTTTTTCTCCACCACAGCTGCAGATTTACATCTTATGCCTACTAATTGCCTACTTACGGGTTCAATTTTCAGGGCGTTTCTGTAGCTCCCAAAGAAAGCTGCTTGTGCTTTTAGAAACGCTCTTGCAACACCATCTCCAGTGGTTGTAGAGACTTTCTTCAATCTGTTCTTCAGGGCAGAAACCTGAAATCACACAGCAGGTCTAGATCACTCTCATATCACAAACAAAGCGCAACACATTGGGACACAGCTAAATGAAAAATGTGCTAACCACAGCAGCAGTTCTGACAAAAGGCGACATTGTGAATTCAGGGTTGAATTTTTTAGTTCTAAAAGCATTACTTTTCAAGCTGTTTTGCTTCTCTAAGATATGACCGGATTCTATTCAGAAACCAATAGGACACTAAAAGCTTCATTGAACCTTCCCTCCTACTTAAAATCCACTGTTAACATGCTGTTGAGTACTTTTTAAAAGGTAGCCCATGAAAATTGTGTCACTCTTGATTAGAATCCATTAAATAACTGCAGCTAAATTAATTCAAACATCAGATTAATAAGAGAAACTCTGCACAACCAGGCCATCCATCACTACCAAGGCGAGGAACAAATCCTGAAGGTCTGAAAATTTTGTTTGCCACAAATACAAGGGTTTTTAAAGGTTATATTCCCTCGTATTTCAGAGCCTGAATGGGAAATGACCCCGGGAGGGCTGTATTTCTGTCTGTGGGGGTACCCTCGGCAGGATCTCGGACCGCGGCCCAGCCGCCCTCCGCTGCCTCTCAGCAGCACTCGGGGGAAACAACGCACAACAGGCCTGGGGGCTCAAGGAGGTATGTACCCACGAGCCACAGGCTCGAATGTGGAAAATTAATTTAATTTATTGGCAATTAAAATACGGTCAGATACTGAGAAACAAAGACAGAAACTTAAACACCTTCCCCCGCCGCCACCTTTTTACCGGCCCAACTCCCCGCCCCGTCTCCACCTTCCCTCCTCTGATGTCAGTCCCGACAGCTCCTCCCGCCGCTCTTAACTCCTCACATTTTTTCCTCGCTGAGTCCTGTGGTTTTTTGCTGTTCTCACAGCTTTTTGGAGTTGTTAGCCGAGGGCTCGGCCATAGCCGGGAGCCGCTGTGTCCTGCCCCGGCCGCCCCTCGCGGCTCCCTCAGAGCCCCTCACGGGGCCCTCCCAGGGCCGCGCACAGAACCAGGCCAAGCTGACTCAGATCTCGCACAACCCAGAGCAACACAAACCCAACTACCTGGGCACTGGTTCTTGAAAGAAACTCAGGTGGTGCTTTTAGAGGCCGCGGCCGTGCCACGTGCAAAGCCCGAGTTTAGTGAGATACCTGACACAAAAAGCAGGCAGGAGCCACCATTTCAGGAGGAAAGCAGAACAGCAGGAAATCCCTAGTTATCCCGATTTGCAGGAGAACATGACTGACTCCATAAATATCCATATGATGAATTTAACAGAAAGAGCCAATAACTATCAAATCTTCCTTTTCCAAATGCCATACTGAAAATCTCCATGGGGTAGCTCTGTGTACTTCACACTACGCAAGAAACGCTGTAGGAATATTATTGACAGAGTGAGCAGATCCCTCTGGTAGTGACCATAACTAACTGTTTTCAGAGAGTATGAAATACACCTCATAAAGTATAACCTGATGGTTCAAATGTTCGAATTAACTTTCAAGACCTTCTTCCCATCCTCCAGCTCTTAACGAAAGTTTGTTGTGGCCTCATCCATATCTCCAAAATCCTACTGGATGAGTTGAGGTTTCTCAGCCTTGGGGTGTTGCCACCAGCCTGCCTGTGTAGCCCAGGGCAGCCTGATTTTCCTGACCTGTTCATGAGTGCCTCAGTTCCATCCCTCCTGTAGCACATCCCTAACTTCCTTCTGCAGCAGTATTGGATTTGGGGAGGGCACAGTGACTCCTCATCGTTCTCCATGGGTGTTAAATATAGAATCCATGCCGGGCATTACTCACTTTTCTTTTAGAACTAGATGTTATCTCTGCACTTGTGTTTACTAAAACAGTTGCAAAGACATTTCCTTAAAAATATTCTGCAGATTCTGCTGTAAAAGGCGTTTCATTATTTAGTATAACAGAAATAACCAAGAGCGTGTCCAGCACTGTTTATAAATCTGAATGCTTATGCCAATGATCCACGCATTAATGAGCCCACAAACCCATACTAACATAACACATGATACCAGATTTAGTCTAAAGTCCATAAAATAAGCTCACTCCTATTCACTGAGATAACATTCGTCAAGGAGTTCTGTAATCCTCTAAATAGAAAAGCTTCACCAGATTTTCAAACCCAAACAGCATACTTCATGTTTGAAGGGGTCTAGACTTGTAGGGATGAAATATGCTTTTATTTTCTATATTAACTTATGTAAACCATTTAAAGGTAGTTCTTAAAAGTGTAATAAAATGCCAGAGCTCTAAGCAACTTTCAAATCCATCTCAAACATTGTTATAAGGGGTTTTCTTTAAACATTCATGTGAAGGAAAAGAACCTTCCATCTATAAAGAAGGAAAAAGCTCTGTGCTTTGTTTTAAACAAACCAGGAGTTCAGAGGGCTGGTCACAGCCTTTCTGTGCTTCAGCTCGCTTGGTTGGGACAGAAGCAGAATACTGACTGGTATTTTGCTACTTCCTCAGACACTGTAGGATGTCCATTTTATATATATGTGGGATTACTGCAATAGGCATGTCAAATTTTTAACAAAAAAATTTTTAACAACAACATATTTAAATATACTAACAAGTAGCAAAAAAAAAAAACAACCCCAAAACACCCTCATGTTTACTCTCTGGAATAAATTAGTATGTAATACAAAGTAGACTATACAAGCAGAATTAGGGTTGTTTCCTGCCTAAAGAGGCAGTGATACTTTAAAAAAACTCAAATTGTGACCACTGAAAATGAGGATTATTTCTAGCCAAACAGACACATATACATGCAGTCTATCCTGAGAGTGTTTTTAAAGAAGATTTTTATACTTCTGGCAGTTGAGGTTTAAAGGTCCGATTTCAACTCTCACCATGTTTCAGAATGCAATCTGTGCAATGCAGCAGAATGAAATGGTTCAGTAAAGGTGCTAGTGGAAATTCTTTTAATTAGGTCCAAGGCTTTTCAGCTGTCAACATGAATAAAGCAAGAAACGTTCTACTGCAAACACAGCGTAAGAAATAAAAATGGATTCACCTTTAGGAAAATGGTTTGGCTACAGAGCTGCAGTTTGGTACTCCTGGCTGCCCTGGAAGCAGCTCATTTCCCTGTGTGAAAACCAGCAGCCCTGGCTTCCTCCCCGTGGTGGCTCGGTGGAGAATGGCAGCAGGAGCCCCAGAGCTGAGCCTGAGAGCCCGGGACACGCAGAGGCCCTGCACACCCCCAGCCCCCCGGCTCTGCGCCATCCCCCGGCACACGCGCCCGGGCCTTCATTTAGCAACAACTATGAGCTGACAGAGCAAGCTTATGCTTTATTCTTTGTAACGTGGGGCTCTGACTACAACTATGACTAGAAGATGACACTTATTTGGAAATACATGAAAAATCCATACGGGTTGCATAAAAAAAAATTACTACCCCCTCTTTGCTATTCGTTGCAACACAGACGGTGGTGTAGGAGACTTGTCAGCAGCAGATGCACTTATTGTAATCACAGTCCTTAATAAATCTCTTTTTTTAATATTGATTATTTTAAAAGGAAAGTTACTTCCCAGGGTGCTCCCATGCTGCCAGATTTCCAGCAATACATCAGAAGCAGAAGGTGAAGGAGGGGCAGGTTTTCATATTTCAAATAGTTAATCAGTACCACAGTAGCACAAACCTTGATTTTCAGGGACATGACCTGACCACTTCAGAAGCCTGACAGCCAGCAGGTATTGCTGAGGTAAACTGGGGCAAAGGAACAACTTGAGCTGACTCTGCTGAAACTGCCTCAAGTCTGTCCAGTTCCTCTGACAAAAATTCTAACTGGAGAGACCTTTCACTGGGTCCTGTGTTTGTTTGGATCCTAAGAATTAAGGATTAAAGAACAGTTCATTCTTGATTTCCAAGAACCAGTTTAGATAGCAACATCACTATCATGAAACTCAAGAACAACTAACTACCTGAGGCTCTAAAATAATCATAAGACTTCCTTCAATTCATTTAAAAAGCGGTTCAAGGAGAGGGGGAAAACAGCTTTAGAAATTTTCCACTGGATTAATTACCTGATGGTGAATGCACCACAGAGAAGATGTTTTTGCTCACTGATGAATATAGATAAGATTTAATTTAGCAAAGTAAATTTTGTCTATTCAGCAGTGCATGAATTGCTCACTGCTCACATTAAGTAGCAAAATTGGCAGAGTAGCTTGATGTAACAGGCATTTACGATCAGGAATCTCTTGAAGACATTTTTAGTTTCTCAGATCATAAATGCATCTTAGACTAAGACCAGTGGGGAGACACACTCCCAAAATCTCCCAGGGAAGCAAAAAGGAAAAAAAGAGAAAAGAAAAAAAAAGTATAATGGATTGGCTTTAGTGTCTCCCTGCTGAGATGAACAACTTGATCCACTTACAGTTCCAAACACATGATGCATGAAAGAACTGACAGAAATTCAATTCTTGCACAGCAGAGCAGCTGCTCTCTAGTGGTCAAAGCCAACTCTGGAACCGTGTGAAGGGAAAGACCTGGAGGGGGAACTGCATCATCCAGGTAACTGCAAAAATGCGCCAGAGCTAAATCCCACATAAACCCCCAGCCCAAACATTAATTACACAACGCAACACGACTCAACTTAAAGCTTTGTTGTGAAAAATATTAATCCCAGCTGTATTTATATAGCAGTTGTGAAAAAAAATACCCCACATACGCTACTGGTGAGCCCTGCCAGTTAATTGAATTTGCTGGCAGCACTTCCTCTGCTCTGCTCTCAACATCCTCCGAGATAAAATGGAGCTTTTAAATAGACCTGTGGAAAACTGAATCAAGAAATTTGAACTAATAAAACACAACTCTCTACTGTTATAAAAGTGAAGTAAAAGTAAATAATGAAAGGAAGGAAGTCTCTTAAAATTTATTACATTCCAAAGCTTGAAGTTTTGTGTTTATTGGAGAAGTCTCTTCTGATGTTCTACAATGTGCCCACAACAGCTCCTTTAATGAAGTCTCATAAAATCTAATATAATACTTGATTGTTGACAAATCATATACATGTTTGAGGCCCCGTGCTCACTGTATCCAGACATTTCTTACATAATTCCATGAAATTTACAAGTCTGTCATTCCCGGGTTGTGGATAATGGCACGAGCAATGACCAGCTGGCAGATTTGGATGCTGGGAGTGAAATCAAAATGAAAAACTATATAAAGCCAGAAAAAATCATGGAATCAACTTTTACAGACTAAATGCTTGACTAAAGCCAAAATGTTCACAATCAAGATGGCCCTTTCCTCAGAGCTTCCTGTTTTTGAAGAACAGATCCTGTCGGAATGCCGGGGTGTCACAGCAGCAGGCACTGGGCATTCACCCTTACTGCAGCTTCTCCTCACCCACCAGCTTATACTAAGCTCCCTGCATATCAATTCTATTTCTCAACTGCACATAAAAATGTTCAGATCTAACTGTCAGCACAATATTTCCAACCAGCAAAGGAAATCCAGATTTTCCCCTGCAATGTTCTCCTAAACATTCATTCTCTGCCTTAAAAACAACTCCTGACACTCTCACTCTTCTGCTTTCCCCTCTCAGCTTCTTCAGTGGAGATGATTGCAGCAGCAAGTGGGATGTCTTTGTGTCCCATTAAATGTCAAGTATTTATACGCTATTACTATCAAGTTATTAAAAAGATGAAATTTACTAAAAAGTGTGAATGGGAAAGAAAATGAGTTCTGAGTTCTAGCAGTGATTGAAGTGAATGTGAAGGCATCCATTTCACATAATATCTCAGGACGTAAAATGCACGCAGTTCCATAAAGCTCACCTGGAAGCCGCCACAGGAAAAAACCTCACACAATTTCATTTGGAAACAAAAGTTAACTAAAGATGCAGGATTTCTAGCTCACGTGAGCATTAGCTGATTTTCACTGGGAGGCTTCAATGCTTGTCTGCAAATGTTCAAACAAACATTCCTGAACACTTTGGGACAGCAAGAACTGAGGTAAAGCAGTTCAGTGCTACCAACGAGAGTCCCCAGTGAGACCCGTCGGTCACACACTGAGCAGGAATTGCTGCCAGGGAACGGAACCTGGATAAATCACTCCATACATACCACATCATTGGGGAGGCTCTGAAGGTCATCAAAAGGAGTTTCCAGTGTGTTGGTGTCTACATTGAGAATCACCACATCTTCCAGGGCCATGCTTCTTACTTTCTATATCGGAGCAAATTCAGGAAAAGGGAAAGGAAAATATAAGTATGGGGAATTAAATTTTATGCATGAAGGACACAAGTGATGGCAGAATGACATGGCATTACAGAACCTCAACCATCTTAAAAACAATCAACATTCCTGACTTCATTTTTAATTTATTTATTCATTTTACAATGCTAAAAAATTAACCTTCAGTTGGCAGAGAGAAGTTCTTAGCATCACGCACACTGAAATTTGTCCAACCAGAGAGTCTGTGATTATTCAAGTGAAGATTTATTTCAAGTACCTCTACTAAAGTTTGTCTTGGTGCCCTGTTTGCACATTTAATAGTTTCTAGTCAAGTCAGGATTTCAAGCATACCTTTTTATATTTAGAAATTAATGTAAATAACAATAAAGAGTGAATTTTCCAGGAGTTAGGAGTTGCATTAAGTCACGGATGGGAACTGGTTTACAAATTCCAGGTTGAATTTTGGAACTCTAATAAAGATAAGTTTACAACTGCATTTAAGTAAAATGGATCTTGATTTCCCTGCTTAAACAACAGTAAATGAGTCACTGGTACCAAACAGAGCAGCATTTAAATACTTAATACTTCTTCCACTAACAGGAGACTTGATTTTTTTTTTTTTTTTTTTTTTTTTTGACTGACTAATCACACAGGTTTTATGTCTTCAAATAAAGCTTTGAAAATTCAAAATCAGAAAAACTGGAATTACAGAACAGGGTAATTGAGGAAATTTCCCAGTGACACTGTAAACAAAATGCTTAAGTACCTACCTACCTACACACAGGACCAAATGAAAGTTACTGAGCAGGAAAGTGAACAAAAACATACTCAATTTTTAATTAAGGTTTTGTGGGGTGGAGGGAATTGTTTCCTTTAAACGAAAGGAACTGAAGTCCTGAAACAATGGCAAAGTTGAGCCTTAGGCAGCTAAATAATTACCCTCAGTTTTCAAGGCTCAGTCCTCTGTCTATAAAGCAAACTGCTGTGTACTTAGGGCTGAAAAAAACCCCAACAACCATAAAACCACTTTGTAGACATTTAAGTTTAGGTCTTCATGAGACATTTCTTCAACTTAAATAGAAGAATATTGCATTTAATGCTTTCCATATAAAGAGCTCCAGCACTGCCTGACAAACCAGGTACTTTGCTTTCAGGAACCAAAGGTCACCCCGTTGGCTGCATCTGATAAACTCTAAAGCAATCCAGGAGCCTTGCTCCTTCTAGGAGTCCGGAAGCACCAGACAAACTGATTTGCTCCTTCCTGTTTCAGAAAATTAAAAATCTCACTTATACTCAGAGGACTCTAAAAACCTCCAACAAAAAGGTCTTGCAAAGTACTTAACCAAAGCCAGAAGCTTGTCAGCCTCGAGTGCTGGCAGGACAAGACAGAAGGAAGGAAACCCTTCTCCTGCTTGCTGCCGAAGAAGCAGCACACGCACGGCAAACATGCCAGGGGTGTTTGTGTACCTCTGGTGGTGAATCTGTACCTCCCCTTAAGCAAAATGTGGGGTTTTCTGGAGCACAGAACAGGCTTGTGCCACACAGGGCTCAGCCAGGGAGGATAACCCAGAAGGATGCCCTTATGGTGCAGGGACTGTAAATGCTGCTCAATGTGATCACCCCACACCTGGCCCAGAAATCACCATATCCGAAAGGAAGCTGATGTAAAACTCTGCTGGGCTGCACCTTTACATCCCCAAGAGCTCAACCTCACTGTAAAGCTTTGCAATATTTGTACAAAGGCAGTGGATTTCCCTTGAGACCAACGCTCAAATTTAATAAAACACTGGAGACTGACTTGATTAATAGCATCTGTCCTGCAATGCATTCAAAAACATAATTTTTTGATGGTCCAGTTGTGGCTCATTCTACAGAAATGCAGACTGACCAGTTCATCTTAATCCTTAGTTGGTTTTATCATCTCTCCTGTCACTATCACCTTTGATAAAGGTATTATCAGACAGTTATACAGGCTCTTGTTAGATAATCACACGCTCCTTTCACTAAACCTGGCACCTAATCACCCCAACCAACATGGAAATCACAGTATTTACTCTCCTGTTGGAATTTGAGTAAAAATTGCCATCATTCAACTGCAATTCTCACATTAAACCCCATTGGATTCTATGAATCACAAAAACATACAGATCATTTTTCACAAGTACAGTTTGTGTGTTGTTGTAATTTTCTGGAAATGGGAAGGGACAGCCACAAGCCACACATGGTCCCAATCCATATTTCACAACTTCCTGAAGAGCTAAACAAAATTTTACAAGTGATACCTGAGCAACAGACTGGACTGTATTCAATAGGTTCATATTTTGCTGAAAAAAAATGTGGATAAGCAAGGACCAAGAGGAAACATGAACATTACAGTTGCCTTATCTCATTTTCCTCCAGATCAGGGATGTACTGAGTCAGGAGAGATTCAGTGAAAATGTGCATCACATCTCACTCCTGCAAACCTTTCTTAACCATCCTTGCCCAATTACTTGTAGCCATAATTAATCACCTAAAATCCATCTAAATCAAACTAACATCTACACCTGCCTTTTATTTTAAATGTCTCTTTTTAAAAGAGTGGAGAGGTATGGAAAGCTGGTTTAACAAGCACACTGAACCCATTGTTTATGGCCTCTATAAACATGGCTTAGTAAGAATTACTGACTTAATCAGAGAGAACTTATCTCCTGGTGAAAAGAGCACTTTAAATTTCAGAAATGGCACCTTTACTGTGAAAATCTCTTAACTTTTCAAACAAACTCCAGGGGGCCTTAAACACCAGGTCCGTAAATAAGCACAGTCCGGCCGCCGGCCCCGCTCACAGGCAGCCAAACACTCGAGTCATTTAAATGTTTTATGTGGAAGTTCACAAAAACACAGAAACCATATTCTAATAGAAGTATTAAGGGGTGCTCCTTCATCCTGCTCCCATCACACGCTAGAAGCAATATTCATCCATAACAATAACACCAGTTTACACTAAATGCTGTTTTATCACCACTGGCTACACTTGGCAGGTTCTGCATTTTCTGCCATAAAGGAATCCCAAGTTAAACTTCTTTCAGGTGAACAGTTTTACTGAATAGTTCCATTTGAAACAAAACAAAAAAAATCTCCATAGCCGTCAAACACCAGCACCCCCTGCCTTCCCTCCCACAAACCAGCTTTGCGTAATTTCACGGCTAAATTGCTGCCAAAACATAAACCAACTTGATCGTGAGGTTTTATAACCAGATACAAACATGATCAACATAGTAAAAGATGTTGTTACAGTAAAAAGGTAACATACCTTCCATCGATTCTTTTGGGAAGGCAGAACCCCTAACAAAAGCTAACATTCTAGCTAGCCTTTGGTTGTGCATTAGGTTTGAAATTGTTAAGAAAGTATGATTCACAACAAGTCTAAAATCCATTTGCTTAATGACTTGTCTCTACTGAATTAATAGTTTCCATTTATTTTCTTAAGGAAAACACCACAACACTGCAGACAACAATGTGTCAATCTGGCTGCCAGAAGCAGGAAAGGCAGCGGATATAAAATTTTATTATTTCATGCCCCAAGAGCAGCCAGAAGGACTTAATGAAATCACGGCCAGATTTACAATCTGAAATGGCTATTCAGCAGACAGCTCTGCTTAAGCGGGATGTGCCCCCTGACCCCGGGGCCCTTTGATCCGGGCACAGCAGGTGGGCTGCCCCCCCAGCACATCTCCCACCCTTCCGCCCGGGCACCCTGAGCCTCTACAGGTGATTCCCCAGATCCTTATCACAAGCAGCTGTTGCCAACTGAGTGACAAACAGCACCCGCGATGCCCCGGCACTGTGGCACACGAGAAAAACCTCTCTGCTTCTGGAGAAGCCTGCTTGGTACTGCAGGGCTTGGCTTCTGAAAACCCGCCCTCAAACATCCCCCCAGAATCCCTTATCAAAACATGGTTGTTATTTCCATTTTCCCAATAACTGGATAAAAGACAATTCCATAAGTAATCTGCCATATTTTTAAATGCATTTTTATCAATACTCCTGAAAACACGTACAGCCATATTGGTAATATTTGTGAGTGGCTAAACTGCATTTAGGGGTTTAAGACCTGGATTTAAGTTAATCTATAACCCTTCATTAAAATCCAATGGAAAAGCTGCACTTCCTCAGTTACAGGTAGAAAAAGCATTGATTTACTAAGTATAAATGGATGGGAAAAGCTAATTACTGCTTCTCACCCCAATCAAAAATATAATTAACAGTTAACAGCACCAGTGGCAGATGCCAGTGGTCAATGAATTCTCAGGGTGTATTCTGGGAAGGGGAGCCCCACGGCAGGGTCGGGCCTGAGCCCAGGCTCACAGAAGCCGTGCTCAGGGCTCGTTAGTTCAGACTCAGTGCACACTAATTGGGCTATGGTTACACTGGATCCTGAGCAGGGCATCCTCACCCTGAGGTGAGCCAGAGCAGGGGAATGTGCCAAAAAGTGCTCCCCAAATGGGTGCATGGGTTTCTGAGGGCCCCAGCTCTGCTCCCCTGGCTGCACAGGAGACATTACTGACACCAGGTGAGATCAGCCACCGGGTTCTACCATGTGTCACACAACAGGAATTTCACTGAACATTTCTTCCCTCACACAAACATCTTTACTGATACCAGGTTGAAGTAAACCAAAAATCTGCTCCTATAGCTTTTATGACATACACAATTGTACTCTTCCCTTAGGAAGACAGCTAGAAAAGCGTTCTGAAATGCAATGTTTCACACACAAATTCATCCTGGATAACCTTGCAAGAATTACAGTTCTGAAGTCCCAGAAAAAGCCCTTGAATAACTAGAATATTAATAATAAAAATATAAGAAATACTTTTCTAATCACTAATTCTAACTCTAAATGCTGGATTTGTGCCCCAAACAGAGCAGGAAAAGGGTGGATGTTCTCCTAAGTGGATCTGGGCACACTGGAGTTGGCTGCCAGAGCTCCACATCTCAGAGCCCAGCACAGCCATCCCCAACAGTCAATCAAAACCACATGTGCCCGAATTCCAGCAGGGAGCTCCTAGGTCAAGGGCATTCCCCCTCCATCAGCACCATCACACTGATAACCTTCCTACACAAACAGTTGCAGAAACAATCGTTTACTCTGACAAAATGTAAAAGGCTGCAGCTAAGTTTGACACAGCTTCCAACGCAAAGGGCAATTTTATATAATCTGAAGACTAAAACAGCCTACAGTGCACAGGCAGAAAATAAGATTGTGAAAGGTGTGTGTTCTTTTGATAGAGTTTCATTTTCCTATCTCATTATTTATCACTACTAAGTACTTATCTTCATCTAATATGAATTCAATTAGTTCCGTAAGCACGTTCCATTATTCATGTGATAGCTCCAGCCTTGCTTATCCAACAGCTTATAAACTTTTAGCCTTCTTTGAAGTCACTTTATGGATTGCTAAATGGAAATCTTATAAAGAATGACTAACTAGGTGATGATAGAAAAGCTGAAAAATAAGAGCACAAAACACAGCTCTGTATTTTCTACCAGGGTTTTCCCCCATAAATCAATTGGAGCCCTCTGACCTATAACAGGAGATTATCTTATCTCACTGGAGAACATTTCAGTCACAGTAAATTAGATTTAACAGTCAATGGATAGGCTTGATATTTTAATCATAAGAAAAATTTGTCATTTTCCATTAAAATAACTGTTCCTTCTACAGAGTCCCCGTGGAACACGGGAAACTGCAAACTTTAAGGAAACAAACAGTTCAGAAAAAGCCTGTTGAGCTAAGAGAGGCTGTATGTTGTTTAAAATCACCAATACTTCTGGTTCTTCCAGAGGCCCCATTCCAACACTGGGATACAAAACCCACAGAAACAAGATTAGAGGTAGAAAATAATTTTTTTCCTATATCCCAAATCCCTTCTCACCTTCACACCACAGCTTTCCCTGTGCAAGATTAGGCTGCCACTAACGTTTGCACAAGAAGGACAAATCCAACCTGTGAGCTGCTGGGACAGAGCCTGAGCCCAGACCTACCTGCAGTGCTCCCTGGGCTCCACACCAGGGCAAGGGTCCACCTGCCTCATGTGCAAGGCAAGTCTGGGAATGAACGCCTTATCCTGACACTGGAATGTGTGGATTAACAGAACCCTTTTAAAGTCCTATTTGCTGAAATTGCAGCATTTAAAGAAAAAGGAATACTGAATAATGGCAGCAGTCTGTAGTCCTAGTTTATAAAATTATTTTGATATGGAGAAGATAATACATTTTTTAACATACACAACTACCAGATCATAAGAAAAAGAATTGCTGTTGTAACTATGATGTTATTCTACTAAATAAAACACACAACTTTACATATGAAGGAAGGGACAAATAGAGTGAGCACTCAGCATCACAAACAAGAGGTAACCTGGGAACTGTCCAGCTCATGTGACAAATGTCACCTTTCCCTTGCCCAGGGCACAGAAATTCTGCAGCACTTGCCACCAGACAGATCCAGCAACCCCTGTGGGATTTTATGTTATTTTTCAATGGAAAAAGCAGAGTTAGCTGCAAGATGCAGTTCTGTCTGTATTCAATTTATCCATAAGAGCAGAGAAAACAGTTTAGTTTATTTATTTAATTTATTTGATAAGGCACTTTGAATAAATGTACTTTGCCAAAGCATGTCTGTGTTCCAGAATCTCCGGCTATTCAAAAGCCAGACTGGATTTAGTACTAAACAGATTTTTTCACAAGTTACTAAAATGGATGAAAATTGGCTTCTCCAAGAACAACTCCTTTTTTTGAGTTTTTACAGATGGAGTTTGGAAGGCCCACAGAGCCCTGCAGTCTGAAACTCAGAGACAAAGGAAGAGGCAATGGATTTATGGAGCAAGGCAGGAGTGAAACATCACACAAAGCAACTCCAAGGTGTAATTATTAATTTTTTTTCTATATCCATTCCCAGTCCAACCACAGAACTCGTGAGCACAAATATTTGTGAAAGCTGAAAAGTGTGTGTATGGAGATATCCCATCCACCAGCTCTCCTCCATCTTTTACATACACCACAATAACCACACCAGTGATTGCCTGGGATGGGTATGGGGCAGAAAGTTTTTTGATCAATATGAAAAATACATTTCTTCTTAGATATTCCCTCACTCCTGCCTATGCAGTATCCAAGGGTGATTATGAGAAGCCCCTTGAACAGAAGCATATGATGTGCAAACAAATGTATGTGTTGACTTTTAAACTAATTGGTTATTCACAAACACATTGTACTGAAATTCTCTACTTGATTTAGCAGTATAAAGGGCATAAAAAATCATCTGTACCCAGGATGGTAAGGAAAAGAAAAAAGACATCCTGCACATTCAATCTATCTTCTCATGAGAAAACTGACTCCTAAAATTACCTCTCATTAATGCTGGAAAAAGAGGGGACGTTACACAGCACACACAAACACACAGGGCATCATTATTACACACACTTGCCCTAGTGAAAGAATCAATATTTTTTTATCAATATTTCCAGAAATTACACATTTTTATGGACAATACAAGAACAATTTTTCTAGTAATACACATTCCTTTATGTGATGTTAACCCCAGTTTTCTGAACTGTTCTGTATCCTGAACATGAAGGCTCAATTTCCAAACACAGGAGCTAAAACAGGGACACAGGTCCATTACTGTCCAGGGGTATGTGGAGTCCCAGCAGAGCTCCCTGGGCACGAATGCCTCTTCCCACCCGGAGCACTCCTTGGGAAGGGGCACAGTCAGTAAGGATGAGGATTTCAGAGGTACCTAAGTCAGTATCTTTTGTTGTTCCCCAGATACTTTTGAGGAAAGCCATCGACTGTTTCACCAGTACTGGAAGCAAAAGCAAATGTGCTATTTCCACTTTTAGAGTTTTTAAAAAGTCACATGAATTACTGGGAATTGTTTATAGGAGAAGCTTTCTGTGAGGGCTGGTTCTCTGCCAGCTTTGTGTTAACATTAACTGCAAGTTCCTTCTTTTCAGATCTTTCGAACATTAAAAAAATTACAATCTGTCTGCAAAAGCCTAAAAGAGAACTGTAACTGTCAACATTGTGGTTTAATATCGACTCTGCCTTTGTGCCTGAGTCCAACCAAGGCACTGAACTGATTAAATGAAGCCCCAGGGTGGGGAGGGGAGCACGACGTGAGCTTGTCACCGCCGAGCTGCGAGCGGGAAGTCTGCCCAAGGAGCACAGGGGAGCAAACAAGGCTCCTGAAGATGCAACATTATCATGTATGCCTCACTCAATTCCCTCAGCACTCCCAAATTAACAGGATTATTTCACTTTTAAGCATATGAATGAATGTGTAATTGCTTGCAGAATCTGACTCTAAACCATACCACTATACATAGTTTCAGAAATGGTACAAGAGACTTACCTCCATCAAACTTAAGTGTATTCCAATGAGGTAGGGCATGGGGGCACTGCGGAGAGGAAAAGAAACCCGGCTTTACATCCTCGTAACAGTGAATAACACACATGACTTACAAAATTAGCTACAGGAAAACACTGGGATACTGGATCAGATTTTGCTTAAAAAATAGTAGATACATATATACAAACAAATCACATGTGAACAAAGTGTTATTCCATATCTGAAAGACTTTTGTTACTATGCAATAGCCTCCTACTCTTGAAAGACTTCATTTTTTCTTGACATCAGAATTTCTAAGTGACTAAGTTTGGGCAGGTACCCAAGGACAGCTGTTAAACATATCCCTAACACTGGGGTCTTTTGTTAGAAAACCAAACAAAATGTGTTATTGCAATTTTAAAAAACATACCCTTGGAAAAGACTTTTCCAAGAGTATTCTTTCAAAAACTGGACCCAGTTGTAGTGTCAAGTGGTTAATTTAATGTATATGTATCACCCAGTACTACAAGCTTTGAATTCTTTGAGTGAGTCCAGATACATTTTTAAGTCATTTACTTTTAAGTATAAATCTTGACGAGTTTTCATTTATAAAAGAAAACAAAAAATACTTTTGAAGATTCTGATAATCTCCAGAGTTCCTGGGACATCCGCTGATACCAATATTCCCCTCAGGACACAAAACCTAAATACCCCAGAGGCTCATAGGCCAGGTTTTAGCCTTGGACACTGGCATGACACCTTTGTTAGCCCACAGAATGCCAGTGCTGAAGGGAAGACTGATCTTTTCCATGTCCCTTTCCTGATGTGAGCAAACCCCGAGAAGGACCCGCTCCCAGCAGAGAGCCCTGGCTGGGAGCTGCCTGTCCGTTGTCCAGGATTTCCAACGCTGAGCTGCTCGCAGCCTCCCCCTCGGCAATCAGGGCCCGGCGCAGCAGAGCCATCAGCGAGGCTGCCAGAGCTGCTAATTGCAAATATGGCACATCCTGCCTGCGAAACGCAGCGCACACAGACAGACACAACTTCTAAAATAGAGCCTCAGCTCGCTTTGGATACAGAAGCTCAAAGAGCTCATTTTCAATTTCAGATGAAAAAATGAGAGAAATGTCAGTGTACTGCCTTGGATTAAAATATCTCCCATATTGCTGCTCTAAGCTGGTGCCTACTGCTCAGTAAGAGCAGTACAGTGCTGAAAAAGCTCCTGAGACACCAGGCCAGCAAAAATCCCTGCTTCTCCTTTTCCTGAGAAATACCTTTAAAAATATATTTACTGATAAGCATATTAATATTTATGTTGTTTATTAATACACCCCCTCAAACTGCCACTCTGTAGGATGCTCTACTGAGGTGGAAACAGCCCCTGCAGTAGACATTCTATGTGAAACCATTTTTTTTCCTTTCTGAAGACATTAAATACATACAACTTCCTAAGTCCCTTCCCAGTTCACTGGCAGAACACTCCAGTGCCTTGTCCCACATCACTGCAATGAGTGTCCGGCCCAGGGCCCCTGCACCCCCACAGCCCCTTGGGACAGAGCCCAGAGGGGCTGCTACAGCACAGAACCATCCTGAATGTTCTGCTTCCTGGGAATCCCGTGGCTGGCAACTGGAACATCCATCCAGGTCCCTGGGCAGAAGGTTTGCCTGCTCCCTACCACACTCGCCCACGACACACAAGTGCTGCTCAGCTGAGCCCTGATTTGTCATGGACACGTTTGATTTGTGACAAACGCCATCTCTTCACTTCCCATGGCCACAGCCCAGGAGCAAGAAAACAGCCAGGAATTTTATACCCAGAGAACGAAGCACTGCTTTGGCTCTGGCTGCACAATGGCCCCGCGAGCCGGGCTCGGCTGCCCCGGCCCCTCCGGTGCCACCACCACCAATGTGGTTCCAATTAAGGACTTCCAGCAACGCGACAGCTTCAATCCCCACCGCACAAAGTCGGAACCTCGGCAGGAAGTCTTAAGCCTGCAAATGTCTCATCTAGTGGAACCTTGGCTAACGTAATGAAAGGAAGCAGGAAGAGTGCAGTATTCCTGAAAACCAGCCATTTATTAACATCTCCAAACATAGGAAGAGAAGATATGGCTTAAGATACATGGATCAGGTTTGGATGCAAAGACTCATCTTTTCAGTGCTGGAGTGACAAACATTACATGTAATGGCAATACAGCACATAAACACTTACAGGGACTGCATAAATAACCTCAATAAAATGTGATTCTGGTAAGGAGCATAAATATTTCCAATAAAATCTACCAGAGAGATTCTATTCTTCCATCATCACTCATCAGTATGACTGAATAGGAAACACACCTAGAAGTAAATGCCGAAAGTTCATGTCAGGCTTCATAAATTGCTTTTATCACCATTTCTCTTGACCATGAGTTAATCATAGGCCATTATTTAAGTAGATCTTTAGCATCCTGTGCAGGGGAATGTGCTGTGTCCCCCCTTCCCCACCCAGGGCACACTGAAACAGTCCTTCCTCACTGCGATTCAGGTCCTGAGATGTGGAACACTCCAGCAGTTTTTAATATTTTATCAGGGTAGATTTGTACTTGCAAGACTTCCAAGAGAAGTTCAGCAAGACACATCCCTTGTATAAAGAGCAGAAACACTCGGCACAACCTTTAATCCTTCTGGGAGCCCTGGCAGATTAAAGACTGCCCTTCAGAGCAGGCCTTCCCCACTGCTTGACACTTCATCAGTCCTGGGGCTTCTTACAGCCACAACTACTAATTACTCAAAGTTGTTTGCTGGCAGCCAATAGCCATTAAGTGCAAAATTAAGAAGTATCAGTTTCTACCACATGTATTTACTGCTCAAACAAAGTGCCTGCGTGAGCCTTTCAGAACAAAGAGAGGGGTCATTACTCCTCTTGTGCTACACTGGCTCCCAAGGCAATCAGCCTTATTTATAATCAAATGAGTTATATAGGTAAATATCAAATCATTAAAGTAGCAATGCATAAGCATGAATATGGATTTTGGGGACATAATGGCTATATATTGCCCATTTATTACAGTTGCATTTTTACAATTTCTTTAATTCGTTTCCTTAGGCAAACTAGAGACTGCTTAATTATGCTCCCAAGAGGTGGGCAACTACTAATTGGAAGAGAAGCAGGTGAAATAGAGGGACATTTCTTCTTAAGTGAAGAAAGCCCAGCCTTAAAAAATACTGCAATTCACCAGGAAAAGTAATGTAAAAACCCAAGGATTTCCAAAAGGTTCCTATTTACAGCTACACAGGGATTTCACCATTTTGCTTCATTGTTCCAGGGAAATGGATGAGATCACACTTACCACATTCACGTCTTGCTATACAAGCATTGACTTAATGGGTGGCTCTCTCCCACCACTGGTACTTCCCTCTCCGGGGCAGTCTCCTGATTTCTCTTCAGATTCCTCATTGAAATGCAACAGAATTCCACCCAAAATTTATTGGAGTAATTGATGCAAATCAGAAACTTGACTGCATAAATTGGAACAATGCAGAGAACACACAGCTCTGACACCAGGAGAGCAGCTACAAGGAGCTTTAGTGAGTGCCCAGGTGTGCCAGGCTCAATGGCAATGCCCACCGAGCTCCTTGGGCAGGAATCTTTGTTTCCCAGCAGCGGGAGGACTTCAGCTCCCCCTCCACCTACTCAGAGAAGCACATTGACTATATGCAGATTTAGAAAATAGGAGAAAGGGAGTTAAAAAAACTCCTGGAGAAAGGGCAAACTGCCCCAACAGAAGCATTTGTTAGCAGCTGTGCCAGGGTGCTCTGAGAATACATTCATGCTGGCTGCTAAGCTGTCTGTCTGATAGAATAGATTGTTTTAATCACCCTACGAAATGTACTGTTGCTTCTGGTGACAAAGCTCTGGGGCTCAGCGCACACTCAGCTGCGTCCCAGCTCAGCAAAGACAGGCTTTTCTAAGGGCTCATTTTAAACACAGACTCTGAGAGCAAGAAGGAAGCAAACAGACACAGTGGGAGTGGTTTTATGACACACAAAAAACAAACTGGGAAAAGTAGCGAGGAAAATTGATACACTGCTTCCTCCACATCAACAAATGTTTAAATTTCCAATAAAATAGATGGACAAGAGTTGGCCAAGTAGTTGTATGTGCTTGACTATCAATGCTTGGTGGCAGCATCTCACTAACCAGGACTTCTGGCACCTGCTGGCATGTGCTCGAAACAAACAAAACCCAACCAAACAACACCCCAAACCAGCCACCAGCAGCGCAGCTGTGCTTCTGTACTTCCTCTGTTGCTCTGCATTCAAAGGAACAAGCAATTGTGCATCAAGGTGTGAGATTTAATGACAGCATTTTAGTCTCCTCCACCCAAAATGTTTCCCTGGGCTGAAAATACACTAAAGAGCAGTGTCCAATTAAAAAATAAAAACAAAGGATAGCACTCTTCCCCTTGCTTCCCCTCCCACCCCCTGTCCTCAGCAAATCTACACAACAGGGACGATCTATGGGAGATCCACCACCAGCACTGACTCAGCACTGAGAGCAAGTATTTGGGAGACACAACCTTTGGGCATTTTCAGTTCTGAGGGTAGGTACGTCAGTGAGGAATGCAGGGGAAGAGAAATACTAAGTTTGAGAAAGTCCTTTAAAGAGGGAAATGGGAAGCAAAAGGCAAGTAATCACAGGTGGCACTTTTTTCAAACACTTTCAAAGATCTCGAGTGACACAGTCTATCCATCCTTTTGTGAGTTTCAAAAGAGCAGGGGAAGATTCAAAACATCACAGCACAGTCCGTAAATGAGCACAGCCAACTGAATGAACAAGATATTCTGTATTCATAAGAACTGAAGAATTCTCATTGCTCTAAGTTTTGTTCCCATTTCAGCTCTCTAAAATTCTTATGTCATATTTGCAAATAAAATAACCAGGCAATAATTAAAATTAAATTAAGCTCTTCTATTTTAAATAATCTCAGGTCATTTCCCTTAAGAGGCAGACACCAGTAAGCAGAAATACTGCCTTAAAGCAGGGAGCAGGGAGCTGATTGCTCAGTCCTCCCAGGCAAAATGACATCTCCAAGTTCACATGGTTACAAAATAGATGGTGGACTCTATTTTGGGAAATATATTTATGGCACATAAATTGTTGCTAAATTGACTTACTCAAACAATGACAGAGTGTGTAGCTACCTCTCCAATTAAAGTTCCTGGCTGGGTAAGGAAATCAGTTGTTGCATTTGTGAGCTGCCTAACAGTTGTACATTTTGAAATCATTCTTTGCACACAGCCTGGCTCCCTCCTGCCATGGCCGGGTGTTGGCCACGAAAGAATCCCCTCAGTGATGCTCAGTGACTTGTGGCTTTCTCTCCTGCACCAGGGTTTGCTTTTTGCACCCTCTGGGTGGGCCCCTTTCCCTGCCTTTGTCAGGAAGTCCATGAATAACTGATCACCAAGGGCAAAGCCTGTGCCTGCGAGCAGCAGGTACCTGAGGGGAGCTGGGGCAGCCTCTCCAAGTGTTAATTACACGTGAGAAGCCCATTATCCAGGGAAAGGCACCTGCTGGCACTGCAAATGACTGGGACCTGCCCTTCCTGCGCAGGGAGTCAGGGAAGGCTCATTTCCACAGGAGATAACTCTTTACATTCTGTTCCCTGTACCCTGACACAGGCACACACAACATTTACATCAGCTGCAGAGGAGCAAACTTCCTTTAAACATGCACGTTTTGGTTTCCAGGCCTTCACTTGCTGCTGGTTATCCCGGCTGGATCCCCAGGAACAGCCGCATCAGGAGAGAGCTTCAGACTCACTCTAAGAAATGTGCACAGTGCTGTAGGTCTGAGGGACAGATACACATCTCCAGAACACACACACAGGTAATGCACACACAGAGATGGCCTTACCAGCAGTAGTCCAGGAGATGTGGGGGCAGGACAGGAATGTAAACATGCTGCCAGAACATCGGGTAGAGCATGGCTGCAGACCCATGGATACAGGCAGTTAACTGAAAAACACACAGAGAAACCGCAGCGTAAATGAGACAAACCTCGAGCTTCAAATGGTAAACTTAGAGGCAAGAAAGTAAAGAATCAACTCTCCTTTCCTATCAATGCTTTATGAGAAAATACACAGCACTGCTGGCAGAAACAAGGGTCTTGGGGGGAGCAGGAGTGGCTGCCATCCGCCTGGCTTTGTGAACAGCTGAGAACACGATTCACTCACAAACCCAACCTGCAAAGAACACCCGGCATTTTATAAAGCAACAGAAACATGGAAATGAAAACACAAAGGGAACTAAGAAACAGTAATGGCAAATCTCCCAAACCTGGAAATTACCATGCATTAAATATCACAAAACTGCTCTGAAATTATAACACAAACTGAAAAAACCATGGCATGCGTTTCTTAAAAACACAGTACGCTAAACTCAGTGATTAAATCTTGATGATTTAAAAGGGAATTTTATCTAATTGCCCTTCACCTAATCATTTGATCCATTGAATTTCTCAGTTACATTGTTAAAAACTCATGCAGAAGAGTTTTGATGTGGCAGGTACCGAATTAGCAAAGGGAAGTGCCAGTGAAGCCACGGGGAGAATCCTCACAGAGGAAATTACTGCTCTCAATCCTATTTCAAACAATAATTATTAATTGGAAAAGAAGATAAGCAGGATATTTGTCACAATCACTAAGGGTATTAATATGGAGCAGGTGGCAATGCTCAATAAGGCAATCTCAGCAAAAGCTATAGGCAAAACACTGTAAGAGGATATGAGCACACACACTTGGGGAAACAAGTAAATAAATCAGAGCACTCACACACAGACACATCCAAGGCAGACTCGGAGGTGACAGGGAAGAGTCACATCCACCCTGCCCCTGTTCCCAGTTCAGAGTGTCCTTTAATCTCCAGGGACACCCAGCACAAGCACTACACCGTGCTTCACTTGTGAGGGATGTTTTGAACACAACTCTCAACAAATCCTCCCAGTTCTCGGAAGGCAGGAGGAAACTGAGCATTTAATGCCTTCTGGGCAAGGGGAAGGAGGCAGAGCACTTCTTATGAGTCCTGAGGAGACAAACTCCAAGGGACTAAGGTCCCTGTGGCAGCCTGAATGTGTCCGAGATCAAACTAAGCAAAGACAAATCATGATATTAATCCTAACTCAGTTAGAGGTGGCATAACCTTAAAAAAAACCAGCCCTCATTATTATTAATTTCCATTAAGACAGACTAGTGACTCACAGACCTTGCAAAGGGAACCCATGACTGGAAAAGGAAATGCTTTGGATGGGCTAAACCAGACCCTTCAGGCTCCGTGTCAGGAAAAATCAGCTACAGTTGGGGGTAGTTTGGGTTCTGTTCACTACCAAAGCCTTTCTGTGAGTAACAGCACCTGGTGGTCCAGTTAAAATGCAGGTCAGTGGGCAGGACGGTGGAAGACAGGCCTGCATTTTATGTGTTACTTTTATGCCTCTGAACAACACAACCAGTTTTTTCTAAATTAAAATTTAATTCTAGATTAGGAACTGCTTCTCTGAGGATTGAGTGGATAATTTCTGCCATTACTACACAACATGGTCGTGGCTGTAGAGGAGTGAATTCCATAATCCTATGAGGCCTCTTCCAAGCCCCTTCCCACTGGTTTTAAAACTCAGCAAGAAAAGATGAAACATCCACAATGCTCAGCACTCAGACATCTGAGCAGGACCTGACACCTCCTTTGGAGACTCCCACCTGGCAGGAGTCAGGTGATACCCAAGCAGGGGTGAGCCCCAGTCCCAGCCTCCAGCTCTGCCCTGAGAAGGGATCAAACCCAGCTGATCTGCTGGAGACCTCACCTGATCAGTGACTGTCACCCAGGAAACAAGCACTTCAGAGTAAGGCAGCCTGAGAAATGCCCAACTGCCAGAACTACAGGAATCCAGCATTTTGAACTCGGATTAGTTCCACTCCTCAGCTCTGTGCAGCTGTTGCTGGAGGGTGTAAGGAGATCGCTGTGGAAGGGACACACTCAGTCACTGGGCACTTTGTGCAGTTCTATATTTAATGCTCTAAAAGCCTGATTTGAGCAAATGAGATCAATAGGAATTTGTCACAAACTTGAAACTACTAAGCTGATGTTGAACTACACGAGACCATTTTCCACCCCTGGCTCCTGGCACACACTGGGCAGGATGTGGCTACCAAGGTGCAATAAGGACACTGAGGAAAAGAACCACCTTTTGCATGGCTGTAAGATTAGGGGGTTGCATTCTTTGGGGCTAAAAACCAAGTAGAAAGCTGAGCTATAACAGAATTAAGCAGTGAAAGCAGTACCGTCACAAAGGCTGCGTATGAAGGCAACAGGGACAGCAACAGAGCTGTGGCATCAGAGCTGGGCAAGCTCTCAGCTGTGAAGCATCACAAGGACAGGTGGGGTATCAAATTGATCATATGTTATTCTAATTCCTCACCCTCAGAGCCCCAAGGCCCATCAGACCCCTGCCAGGGAAGAGGAGGTTTGTCAGAGCTCCCCGTGCTGCGGCAGAAGCGGCACAGGAAGCTCTGCTCCAGGATCAAACATCCATGTCACGATGGGATTCTTTGCTTTGTGCTAAAACTCCAAAAATCACAGAAAAGGCAAAGAAATCCACCTCAGTATGATGGGGCCAGACAGAAACATCCCTGAAATCCCCAAGTTTAAGTAATTTCAGAGCTTCGCGTAAGACGCCTTATAATGAGAGCCAGCGTGCTGCTGCCCCGCTCCCAGCCAGGAAACACCTTGGGGTGGCCAGGCTGCAAGTTCTGAAGGAAAAGAGAATTCTGGATGGAAGCAGAACTCCAGTTTCATTTTTGCAGCAGCATGCTCCCACCAGCAGGTGAGCTTCTGCCAGGCACAGGGCATTTATCATTTCGGTTCATATCTCATGTTTTTTGAGGACTTAGATCACAGAATAAGTAATGAAATTTAACAGGAATAACTGTTTCAACATTTTGAGAAATTACCTGCATTTCCTTTTGTAGAGACGAAGAACAAAATCAAAAAAAACAGCAATAATTTCTCTATAGGTTCAGTACACATGCTTTATAAAATAGCTAACAAACACGGCTTTGTGCAGTTACCCCTAAATCTTATTCAACTTAAGGGATATAAGGATATTGAAAATCAAAATTTGAATTTGAGATGATGTATTGTAGCACAGAATTCATTCCACCATAAAAGGCTTTCTACCCAGGCTTTCTATCTCTCACCTGGTATTAAATTCAAGCCCTACGTCTGAAGTGTGTCTCCCAAAGCTAACAGAAATGAACTGCAAATAGGTCCCTTCCACTTTTGTGTTAAAAATCCAAAAGCTAAAAACAAAGGCAGCAGCCCCTGAGCAGCCCCAGAGCAGCCCCCCAGGCTGGCTGCACTCGGGGAGTGGGGGGTTTGGTTCCTTTGCAGTGACAAGGTCTTGGCTTCCTCCGAGCACAGGCTGAGAGCAGAGAATGTTCCTGGGCTGGAACGGCGAGCGGCAACCGCTGGCTCCGGCCCAGCTCCTCAAACCTGCCTTCCACTGTCACTCCAATCTGCCAGCAGTTTATAGAGAAAGTTGTAAGCTAAGAACACACAGTATGAATACCCCTCCCTCCCAAGAACCAGACGTGCTTTTATCTTGGACAGAGGCAAAAGGAAGAGAAATAACAGAAAGAGAGGAAAAAAACCCAGCCCCACTTGTGAATTGGCTCATTAAGGAAGGCACAGTGACAGGTAAGTAATTCCTCTTCCCAGGCTCTGTCACAAAGGGAGAGATTAAACCAACCAACCACACATCTGAAATGCTTTGGGCAGCCCTTCTCTTCTTCCCTCCTCTCTGATCATTTACTGTTCTTTTCATTCCGTAGGTTGCTGAAATAAACACCTCTCCTTCATTTTATTTCATTACCAGGCCTGGATGGAATTTTCCTTATTTTAGTAGTGATGACATAGAATACGTGGCAGATAGAGAAGTTAAGATTTTAAAAGTTTTCTATGGTATTAAACTTCATAATACTTAAATGCTTTCAGTTAAATGTGGGATTGATTGTAAACATTATTAATAGTTGTTATTAGGTCCTGGAGGCTATTATAATCCTCCTCCTTTTGCTTACCTTTCAAAATGATACTGCAATAGTTATTCTGGGATTAAGTCTGAGGCCTTACTCCTCTCACTTCTCTGCCCTGTGCTGACAGACCATCCTTACGAGGATTTGTGGACATTATTCCAGCCTTCCAGAGCATTCACAATGCCATGGAGCAGTTTGAATCTCAAGCACAAAGCATGTCTGGTCATACATCAGATACCAGTTACAGCCACAGGAAATGGAAATGGCAGCTGTACTTCAGCCAGGACTGCTCGAGTGCTCAGCCCACAGCACTAGAAACCAAAATTAGTTAAACCATCTTCAGCACTCACAAAGGAAAGCAATCAATAGCCATTTACAGAGCAAACATGATGACCATGGAGCATTTGCTTTCATAAAGAAAATCACAATCTTATTGACTGCTAAACCTTGAAATGCATAACACAAAACTTTGAACTGAATCAAGCCCTGTGCTTGTTTTGATCTCCAGCCATTTTTTAGAAGAGAGTACTCTAGAATATTCAGCAGCTTTCATCTCTCAGACACTTGATGGAGCCTAAGGAGCATTAAGACTAAACCTTATCAAACACAACTCAAACACAACTGCAAAACTGTGCATTGTCAATGTACTTCAGCCCACTCCTCTGGTCCATCCAGAAGAGGTCACTGGAACATCCATTTGACAGTGTCATTTATCTTTTTTTTTTCCTGTCAAGTAAATTCTGAATAAAGGACTTCACTATGGCATAAGTCTTTGAACATTTGTGTACCAAACAGCCACAAAAATCCCTGCATCCAAAAAATTCTTTTGAACATTGTGGGCCAACAGAAGTTCTATAAAATCCTCACATAAGGCACAGAACTGAGCTGGGGCTGCATAACTGAGGTTGAAAGGTGGACCTGGAGATAATCAGTTAATTTCCTACATATGACTGTGATTTAAAAAAAGAAAAATACTGTGAATAGAAGAAATTCTTGTGCATTTTACTTACAGTGCTCAGCTTACTACAGCAAATGAGGATGCGGCGCTCGTACAGCATACTGGCGTAGAGATGCAGCATGTTGTTGACATCAACTGCTACAAAATACTCTGTCAGATTTCTCTGGGGAGAGACAAAAATCATTTTTTACTCATGACATTACAAAACCAAGTGTCCTTAACAAAAAAAAAAAAAAAAACAAAACCAACCAAAACCAAAGAGATTTCATCCTTCTATTGTGCTACATCCAGTATGAGGCTTAACAAAAGAAAGCAAGATTTCATCTTAAGGCAGAGGCCTTTCTAATTGCAGTATCTCTCCCCAGAGTTTTGGGGAGCTGGGTCTTAGAGTAATAAAAGTGATGATGTTTCACCCACAGCTTTCTGAATACTACATACTTCTCTGAGAAAAAAAATGTTCTGTCACTTTTATGGAGACTTCAAAGCTGCCTGATAAAGTACCAAAACCCCACACCCCAACACTAAAAGCAGCTCTCAGAGGCCAGTTCCAATACAGCAAATTCAATTGTGAGCTCAGTCAGTGCTAGAAAAATTCTGACTATTGGAAACACATCTGGGCATTTAACACACACTAAACCCAGTTGTCTGAACTGAACCCCTCACTTCGGGCACTCGGACATCCCTGGGTGGGAGACAGGAGCACCTCCCGGGGGAGACTGTGGAAGGAGGCAGGAAATTCTCTCTCTGAGCACTTCACTTCTTAAAACATAGAAATTAAAGAAAAAGGGAGAGGTGGAGGAAAAGATAATGCCCAAAAATGCTGAATTAGGGAATTTGTCTCCAAATAGCTTCTTACAGACATGAAAGGGTTGCTATAGGATAAAGACAGCCTTATACAAAAAGCACATGTGAGAGCAAAATTAGATTAGTCATGAATTCAAGTGCAATCTTAATCATCCTTAAATAAAAAAGTGCAGAAAAGCAAAAAGCAAATATGATTTAGAAACTTAAAGAAGCTCAACAAAGCCTATTAGCACTTTTGACAGATCCAAGATACTTGGCCTGAGAAGTCTGCCAAGATGCTTCATACTGTGCAAAAATATGTTCCCCAGCTTGCCATCCAAACACAAAGAACTGAAGGAAAATTAAGCATTGTATTTGGGAGACTTTGGTACCAGTATGTAGAGGGACAAAAACTGAGCTCATTATGGTTGGCTTCAAACACATAAAATAAAACAATCATTCAGGTCTTTGTTAAAGCAGAGCTGGAGCCACAGACAGGTACAGTCAAAGGAGAAAAAAAAAAAGCCAACACATTTTGCCAAAAACCTATTAAACTATCATGTACTTTTTCTGTATTTCTCATCCCATCTGTGCTGATTAACATGATATTTTTGTCTAAACATAAGCTGTCTTCTCCACGGCTCTTCTTCCCCCTCTCACCCACCCTTCCACCACGCCAAAACACAGTGTGTGACGACACAATTCCTGCTAATAGTGGGAATTAAAAGAATTTTTAAGGAGCCCTGAACTCCCTTTGATGCCACCCAACTCAGGGGCATGGCAAAAGCAGCACACAATCCCTGCATCCAGCCCGAGGGTGCAGCCCTGCTCCACACGGATCTGTTTGTGAGGCAACAGCCTCCACTGCGAGAGGAAAATAGATGTGGGTACTTGATTTGCAATTGTTCTTTCATCGAGTTTATTGTGATGACATGACACACAAATGTACCTTCAGATGGAAAGATTTGTAAGGTTTCAGTCTTGTCTGCTCTCCAAGATTTGCCAAGGACACCTGGGAACCATGTGGGCTGCATGGAAATGTATTGGTACTGAGGAGATTCACGTGTTCCCTCAAAGTTGTATTTATAAGAAAGCTGTCAGCTCTGAAGCTGAAATTGGGACTTACACATGTATTTTGAAAGACATGTCTCGTAAGTGACAAAACCATGAATGAGTTAAATAAATACAAATGAAAGCGTTCCAATTTGCAGGATAATTGTTATGTATTTTGCTTCCTAGAACTTAAACCTTTCTCAGGGCAGTAAAAAGTGGGGTTTTCAGAACAGGTATCCCCACTCCTCTCAAAATTCACCAAGAGTGTTACAAAACTCCCTCACGCTCCTTTGAAATTTCATTCCCAGATCAATCATCCATTTGATCATTTGCTATCTCATATCAATACACACTGACTACTCTGACTTTTGAGATTAAAAATCACGTACTTCTCTTCCACTGTCAGCTAATGAGGAAGATGAACCCAGTGATACAAAAGTACTGAGGGCATCATCCCCAAGAAAACACCATCATTTCAGCCTCTTAACTTACCTGCACCTTCTGAAAGACAACAGCTACTACCAGGAAATTCAGTCTTGCACTGTATTTCCTGCAACCAACCTGATTTATTTCTGAAGTCACACTGCATTTACACATCCCTCACACAACTTACATCTCCTGAAGAAGGGAATGAGTTGCTGTTACAGAAAAGTGCCCATGCTAAATGGTCTGTGACTCATTAAACACATTGATCTGACACAAAGTCAGATAATTCCAAGAGGTTTGTTAACATTCCAAACAGTGCTCTCTGCAGCTCTCCATTCATCATCACATCCAACTACGAAGTTTGGCACCACTACAACTTTTGCTAATATGGGTTTTAAATGCAATTCCTGGTAAGATGTACAGAATTTTTAATAAATCAGGTCAATTGATTAAAATACAGCAGACTTATGCCCATTTAATGTCCTTGTATTATTCCCTAATATGCTCAATTCCACACGGAAGTTGGTTTAACAGACAGACAAAAACCTTTTAAAAAATTACACAATCCTGGGATAGTGGGAGGTGTCACTGCCCATGCCAGGGGGTGGCACTGGATGGGCTTTAAGGCCCCTTCCAACCTGAATTATTCTGGGATTTTATGATTCTATGAATTAGGACAGGATTTGATGACTGGTTTAGACTCAGGGATTGATTCCTGAATTACACCCAGCGTATCATTATTTGTACAAAAATAAAGCACCTCGGAAGAAAGAGCGCATCTATTAAATTTCCTGTCAGGATATGTGTCAGTATGAAGAGTCTGCAACACAGCAAAACCAGCAACAGTGTTTTGAAAGCCAAACAAAAAGCCCCGAATGCTATCTGCTATACAAATCACCCACAAATGAGATGGAATGGCTTGATGATTCTTTTTTCTTTCATGCCATCAACTGAAGAATATGATGCTGAGACCGACTGCAAAATGCTTGGGAAAGAAAACTGAGATGTCAGGCACAGGAGTTTGGCTGCGACAGAGCAGGAGCACATTAAAGAGTATTTAAGAGAAGAAAATGCCAGCATTGTCTTCCCACAGACTTATCATCTGGCTGGAGAGCTGAGCCAGGCTGGAACACACATGACTGTGTGAAGCTTAAAAAGTCTCCCAAAAAGTGGCTCTAAAGAGCCAGGTGTGTCTGGTGCTCTCAGGAGCCGTCTAGCAAGCACAGTGTTTTCCCTGCTGTCTCAGGTCATTATTCCAGAGGGGTGGCAGTGTAGGATGAGCTGCTGTTTTACCCACATCAATCTGTCCATCATCCTTGTCCATACAGTTCAGCTTTTAATCACACATGCAGAGTGTCAGCTCCTGAATGCTCAGTATTTTACAGAATAAAACCTATTCCAAACAGAGTAATATTTGTCATCTATGTAGCTGCTGACATTAAATGGAAACAATAAAGTGCAGGGTCCTCTCAAATACTCACATTTTCGGGTATACTGGGAAGCTCTCTGGTGTCAGGCACAGTAAAGTAAGAGTGCTACAAAAAGAGCAAATATTGATTATTTCAGTAATGTTAAAAGCAATCTAAATTTATTGCTCGGTATTAGTATCAGCAGTAACAGCAGTTGCTCAGCTAAGTAAAAATGACAGAACATTTGTTACCAACTACCAGCCTGAGTTCTCTGTCCTGGATTCCACAGGCTGGGTTCCCAGATCACAGGGGCAATAGGAAATGCAGGAAGATAGACAGTATCAAATGCTCCTGGAAAGTTATATTCCATGTTTTTGTTCTTCAGAGCTGCTGCTACAGACAGACTCACACAGGCTGTGACAGATGCCAAGGAAACTCCAAGGCAGGCTGTAATTCAAGCCAGCTTTCCCCAGCCCACGGCAGGATGGACTTCAGGGAACAGCAGCAGGCAGGGCCTTCTCTGACTCACAGAACCAGAGAGGTTCATTCCAGCCAAGGGGGAGGTTATGGAAATGTACTGGGAAATGCTTCCTAAGGTTCAATGCCTGCTTACCTACAAAATACTGAAAAGTTTTAAGTGACTTTTATACACCCTAAAAGCACATTTTGAAAGATCATATTGCTTTCATATAATTTCATAATCCATTATATTGTTCAGTGTTTTTAATTGTCTGCATTCCAGGAGCCCAGGTTCACTCCAGCTCCCAATCTGACCACAGATGACTTGAATGATCCTTGGTCAGGGTTTTGGAAAAGGAGAGAATGTGACTCGTATACAATTTATATAATTTTAAAGATTTTCACAATTTGTCTTAGGGCTACTTATTAATTACTGGCTGAAGCCTTAAAGGCTGTTCCATCCTGGGCATAGCTCCACAATTGGCACTATTCTCTTGTACACAAATCTCAGCCATCTCAGTGCTTCCTGATCAGGCTGTAACCTGAAATAGCAGGCGGGGACCACAGCCTCCACTAAATGGAGACACTAAATGAGAAACACAAGTTTTGCTTTCTGATGCATCACTGGTTTGGTTTGGTTTGGTTGCAAAGATGCAATGCCAAGGCAGAGGAACAGCACTCAGAGCTGTGTCACACAGAGGAACCTCACTCCGACCACGCAATGGGCTCAGAAACAGACAAAATAAAATCAGAAAGACAGGGTCCCTGGGCTGCTTGTTTTTATGCTTTCTTGCTCCATTGCCCATGAAATGTCTGAGACAAGGGGAGACAGGCAGCATTCCTTGGAACCACTGGCATGAAAAAGCCGGAATATCCCTGCTGCCCCTGGCCTTGGGAGACAGCTCGTCCCCTGAACAGAACTGCTGCTCCTCAAGAAGGATCTTGAGGGGCTGGGGACATGTCCAGGGCCAGCTGGGACCAGCAAGGCCACACAGCTGCCCCCTGGGCACTGCCAGCCTGGCAGGGAGTGAGGGGCATGAGCTGCTTCTTGCCAGAAAGCGCTTTAGGAGGAGTAAAGGAGATGGGAGGGAGACTTCCCACATGAACTCTCAGCTGGCAGCAGCAGCAAGGAGCATCTGCAGGGTTCACCACAGCCTGGAGCACAAGGCTGTGCTGCAAAAATGAATTTGAAGACAAAAACCCCAGAAGACTAAATTCAAAATACAATCCCATCAATAAAATCCCACATCCATACTGCCAGTGTGCTTTAATTATAATTTTCTCACAAAATATAAAAATGAAATAAATTCTTTTTTGTGCAAGGTTTTCTGAGGAGGGGGGAAGGAAGAGGAGAAGGAACCAGAAAATGTGATGAGCAGTTAATACTCCCAAGGCTGCTGTGACAGGTAAGTGCCTGTTTGCTTCCCAGCCTGCTCCCCCTTCAAACTGCCAGGGCCAGGAGTTGTGCAGAAGTGTGGGCAGTAAATGTCCCACTGGTGCTCCGTGACCTCCCGCAGGTCACAGAGGACATGGTGAGAGATTCCCAGGGGTAATACACACAGCCTTCCCCCAATCAAAGAAGTGCATTTCAAGGACATTTGAGGTTAGGGAAAGGGAAGCAGAGGGCCCCAATTGTGAAAGGGGAATTTCGCAGCTCCTCACAGGAAAACAACACCGGTGTACAAGCTCCAGGAGAGAGGATTGCTTTTGACATTCCTCTACTATGACATGGAATGAATATTAAACACCTTAGTTTACATCTTCCCCCCACACTTACCACTCCAAGATGAACAGAGGTTCCTGGCTCAGGGATGGTAAGTTTATGAAATGTTTCTAGGAGCTCACTCCTCTGACTATCCTGAAATGAGAAGGAGAATAACCAGGAATACTAAGCAGGCATTGCTGTCACCAGGTAAACTCCGAGGCAGAAGGGCAGTGTAGGCCATAGGGGTGGGTAAACATTTTGCATTCATAAGATCAGGTCTGCTTTTACTGCCCATGACAAGTAAACCTGGATCAGACACCTGGCACAGACTGATGTGACTCTGCAATACGGGAACAGCAGAATTACAGGAACTGGGCTGAACACAGGGCAGGGAGTCAGGAAGCCCAGCATGGCTAACTGCAGAGACTTGTGTTGGATCCACAGCCCCAATCTTGCACTTTGTCTTTTCCAAAAAGAAAATTAAATACATATTTATTTTTCAGAGGCACTTGCCAAGCTGAGTATGATCTTTTATATCACTGCATTATACAGATTAGTAATTCACATGGTCAGCTCGAATAGAAGCACGTCTTCAAACAGCCTCTTTCATCCTCTCACCCTCACTCATTTGATACTGGGATAGGAGAAGGAGGGTCAGTATTTTAGAATAATACCTGTCCTTTTGCTGAATAATCTGCCAAGACATTGAGCAGTTTATAAAAGACTTCAAACCATGGGAGGTAACTGAAAAAAAAAAAAAAAAAAAGACAGTTATTTTGGTTTTGAATCCTAACACAAGAGGACTTTTAAAATTGAATAATCAGTATCTCAGTTTTTAATTGTTTTAAAATCTCATTCCATCACTGTACTTAGCCTGGCCCTTGCTTCAGTCAAACAGAAACTTCACCTTCAGTACCTTTGCAAGCAACTTCCAAAAGAGAAGAAACAAAATTAAAAGGAAAACATGCAGAAAAATCCCATCTTTTTCATTTACTTTACATCTCCATTCCATAAGGTAGGACAGCGAGGATGTTCCTTTTCACTGCAGCTTTGGTAGGATTCTGTGCCCTGTTTTCATGGCACAGTTCTTTATTTCAGTCCCTCTTCCAACACCAGTGAGGAACTTCCCTCGGCTGTGGTGAATGCAAAGCCAGTCAGTGATGCTCTTTAATCACAGCTGCTTTCTGAAGCAAATGGATTCTATTTTGATATAGTTAGACAGGATTTAAAGTTTTTATAAAATATGACTACATCCTGACAGCTGTAAGGAATGGAGTGCCCTGTGGTCCCTGGCTGTGCAGCTCTGGTGATAAATGAGGTGAGAAGCTCTCTGTGAGACAAAGTGACTGGCACTCCATCATTAGCGTTTGTTTGAAGCCTGCAAATGCTACTGTAAAATGTAAGTAGCTTATCAAAATATACTGATAAGCAACTTAACTTTTCATGTTATATGACAGCATTATCGTTTAAATTAATACGCTCGAAACATCTTTACAAAGTGTGTATTCGAATAGAGCAGAAAGACAGACAATTACCACTTTAAACAGCATTTAAGTTTGGCATTATATTGTAAACAATCCAGAAGGATTAGGTAGAAGATAAGTTTCTTTCTTTCTGTTTAGTTAAATAAACTTCAGGAGAGTTAAAAGCCATTACAAGAGTAACAAGAAATCCTCTCCAAACATATCTGCTAAGTAGAGATTAAGAACCTGGTAAACAAATCCGTACAAGGCATCTATCAAAAGAGTTTGAGAAGACAGAAAAGCAGGAAGGCAGAAAGCTCCCTGGCAGTGGGAAACCAAAGCTGCTTCCAAGGAGGCACCATTAAAAGTTCTACTTAATCGTTCAGGGACTTGGCCGGAAAAATACATTCACAGAGCTAAAATGAGAATCCTTAAAACCATTACTTTGTTTCTAATGTCTGTGTATCATGTCTTGTAAAAGAGGAAAACAAAAGCAGGTTCTCCCAGGCCTCCACCTCTTTGGGACCCAGGGAAGCCAGAGCAGGGACCCGAGGGGGCAATGCTGAGCCCCCAAATCAGGGCAGGTCCTGGATGTCCTTTAGAGCTTCCTCATCTGTCCTGTCAGGGGCCGTGTGCTCACTGCTGAACCTCCCTGCAGCTTCCAGGGGGTTTCTTTATTACCATCACATACCCAACATGACACATCTGTAGGCTCCAGCCATGAGGATACTTCAGCCCAAACCAATTTGAAATCTTTTACTCAGCACCTAGGAAAGAGCCTCTATGACTCTAATAAAAATAGCCCAGATAATATGAGACATATTCACACAGTGTCAAACACCAGCAAACCCTCCACACAGAAAAAGATACAGCCCCATTTCTGCTACACTTGAGACTCCCTGACTTTCCCTTCTCTTCACCAGTACCCTCTGATGAACCTATTGTCCTTTTTTTAACACTCACTCCTCCTCGTTTTCCAAATGGTGGGTTAGCATCTCACCATAACTGCTTCTTTTTCTATTTTGAGAGTAACTTCCCATTTTGAGGACAGTGTCACAGTTTGGAATCCGAGGAAATGAGCTGGTATCTGAAGCAGAACTCAGCACTCCACCACACGAGGATCTATGTGGCTCTTCATCAAGAGAGGGGCAAGACAAACTAAGACAAACCCACCACAAAACTGTATAAATTATGCAGACAATCTCACTTCAGTTTTCACCTCCCTCCATTGTCACTGCACGATCTCATCCCAAAATTTCTGGATACATTAGAAAGCTAATTTATCCTGCCATCTTCAATACTTTTACTTCATCACTTATTCCATGTGTTGACTACTCAAGAATAAAACAGTTCTGCTTTTATTAGACCAAACTGTGACCAGTTAAAGTTGAAAAAAGCCTCAAAAATCCCCCAAGAAATACAGTTATCCAAATTTGTTTCTAGATGTCTGCCAAAAGGAAAAAAGAAAAAAATGTGGATTTTTTTTTCCTATAAAAGCGAATCCTCAAGGCAGCCTTTAAACACCCCTCCAAAGAAACAGAGGCTGATTTTATAACCCAAAACTTTCTGTACCGCGTGGACCTTAAGTAGCACAACTGGTAGCACTACTGAAGATTTATGGCTTATGACTTGCTCATATTTAATTTGTAACCAAACACTTCCCCTTCCTCTTAGCTACCTCAGAACTTTTGATTAACTCTTGTTTTCACAGGTCAGAGGTTAAGCAAAGGAAGGGAAGCGCTCTGCAGTGAGATTGCCCAGAGCCCGGAGAGTGGAGCAGCCCCTCCCAGCAACATCAAACCAGCCAGGGACGGCACAGCACCCAGCAGAGCTGAAGTTCAAAGACCCCAATGAGCATAAATCAGATCGAGGTTGAAGAGTAAACAAAAATAAAGGGGCAACCTGAAATTTCAGCTCTTTTTTCAGCTTTACCCCCATTTTCAGTCTCCTCACCCTGATAGAGACAGATCTGCCACAACCCCTGAGAATGAAAGCAAAGCCTCATCAGCTGGGGCTTGTCTGAGCTGAGGGCTGGATGTAGAACTCTGCTGAGCTCTCCCTCTGATCCTGGGGTGCCTCCTGCAGTGAGGGGCACTGCCCCTGCCAGGAAAGCTGCTCTTGGCCCAGCCAGGCCTGCCCAAACTCCCTGCAGGGCTGCATAGCACCTTGGTCACCTGTCAGCACCTTCTTGGTGGCTCCTTGAAAGCACAAAACATCATTACTTACATATGTCACAGCAATCAGGGGCAGCAGAACCTTGAGACAACAGTGCTGAGCTGCTGGGGAAACAACAGACGGTTCCAAAATGTGGGGTTTAAACAGCAGTGAAAAACCAACAGCTGAGGGCCAGGCTCAGAGAGCAGCACAGGGAGAAAAAGGAGCAAATCAGCATTAAAAGGAGCCCAGCCATGGCCGTGGGCTGGGCCAGTGCAGGTCTGGGGCTTTGTCTTCCCCAGGACATTGACTGAAACAAACACCTGAAGTTGAGCCAGGTCAAACTGCACCTGTGGATATGGAGCAGAAAGGCCACAACAGCACACCAAAAATGGATGCCTCATTTTACTCTATTTCTATCCCAAGCCAGAAGATGCAACAACTCTAAGAACAGCATAGGGGAAATCTTTAAGAAGATCTACACTGGCATCCAGTTGATTTCTTGATCAAGGAAAAGATGCCTTCCTCAGGAAAAAAGAGCTATTTCTTATCCAGTTCTGAAGGATTACTAATGAAGAGAGGGTTTGATAATAAACGTCCTTTCTTTGAGATGTGAAAATTCCACCATTATAATTTCTTTTGATATTTTCTGAGCGCTCATTAGGATGAAGGAGAATCATAAGTTACAGCATGTACCTCTCCAAATCCCTGCAGCTGTCCCACAGACACCGTGTCCATCCAGGGGCAAGGGCAGAGCAGGGCTGGGCAAACACCAAACACAGGGTGGAACCAGGAATTTGCTTACTGTTAGAAAGGTAAATCTCCAGTGAAGTTGGCTTAAAAAAGGAGAGACTCTGCAGGGTTACTTGTAGCAGGCAACCAGGAAGGAGGACGCAATAGGAGGACAACCAACCTGGGAATGCTGAACTCATCAAACCCAACTCCCAGGGAGCACGCCAGGGTTTGGGAACTTCGTCAGCAAAAATGCTCCGTGTTGCAGTGCAGCAGCAGCAAGTCCCAGTGGCAAGGGGGACCTTTTCAAATGATTTATGAAGATTTGCCAATTACCATAGCAACCATATATAAAACTAATTTTTAACATTGCCAGCTCCAACATTCCATTTACTGGTGTGCTGACACCATGAAAAAGCAGAGCCAACACCTGTGGCAAAATACCTGTGGCACCTTTGGTTTCCTCTGAACCTGTGAAGTCCCACCTTGGTTCACACAATTCCTAGAGCACCAGAGCAGCTCCTGGGCCGTGTATAGGCTGAGCTGCACTCAGGTACAGCTCTCATTTGAAATTAACGGGACTCAGTAACTAGTCTGACATCAACACATTTCATGCAGCATCTCCTCCTAGACTGAGTTGCAAGCACACATAACTTTTACTCCTTCCATTCACACAGATCAGAAGTGGAATTTTTAACATGTATTTATTTATAACACATACTATATATATTTTGATAACAGCATAACCAACTGCCATCTCCTTTGCAAAACAGAACAGTCATTTCCATTTTGCAGATGGGCACACTTCTCTGTGGTGACAGGCTTACAAAATCTGTCTGTATTAGCCAGGATTGGTTTCAAGGAGTTCCCAAATCTTGACCTTTTTGCTCAGCACAATAATCTACAGTGACCTAGAACACAGAATACAATCATGACCTCAGTTATTATATGAACTATAGATGCATCATCACTAACTTCACTGACAAAAGTGTAAGGAAGAGGAAATTCAGGCCAAATGCTTCTTCTGCCAACACGACTCGTGCATGTGCCACTAAAACACCCAGTGCTTCAGTTCATGGACTCTGAAGAACAGATAATAACAAATAAGAATTCCCACCCAGGTCCTTGGCTGTGGCAGTGATGTCACCACGGAGCCCAGCAGGGTGACACCGTGCAACAGGAGTGACCTGTGCCACAGGGGCACCTGCACCTCTCCCTGTGTCCCCTCCACACCATCACTGTACCCAACGGCAGAACTCCAGCACAGCAAGCAGAGTTGAAAATCCCAAGGAAGATTCAGCAGATTGAAAAAAGTGATGGAATTATTATTGTTACTATTATTATTATTATTATTATTATTACTACTACTGCCATTTTTCATTTCAATGTATGAAGCCAGTGAAGGCTCCTGGTGAAGAAGAACACATTTTCTGACTCACAGTGCCTGTCAATTCCTGCAGGACAAACGACAGATCCTCAGCAGGAACTCTGAAGGAGCTTTGTGGATAATCCCAACACTGTGTTTGAAAAAATGCAAGGATGGAAAACAGATCAAAAATTACTCCAGTCTCTTGGTGACTTGTTGTCTTACAACTTCTTGCATTTAAAGATAAAACTCTGCAATTCATACTTAAACCAAATATTGCTTCTTTCCATCCTCCTGTGCCTGGCAACTAATGATTCTCCCCCCAGCCAGCATTATTCCCAATCATGGAATTATGTTCTATTTTAAGTTAGTAATGGTTCTAATGATGAACTAAGTTATGTTTGCCAAGCCACAATGCTCTTCAGGGGTTCTATGCAAACATGATTTTAAATAGCAAAAACACATTATCAGAACACCTTTTCCTCCCCTTCATTAGAAGTATTAATTTCCCTTTCTAATTATTTCTAATTTCACCTTAATTTTTTAACAGTTAAGATAAAGTAAAATAACATTAAACTACAAATTTTTTAATCCCTTTTCTCTGCTCAAGAGAGGGATGACTCTCCACATGCTATAATTTTCCTTGCAGGAATACACTATCAGATTTTTTCCCCACCTTCCTTTCCTTCCGTCACCCAGTGTTTCCAGCATCTTTACAAAATGCATTTGAAAGAACCACGGCATCACCAGGCTCATTTGGGAATTTCCATAGGCTAAATTCCCAGTTCAGCCATTTCTCTGTTCCAGTGTCTTCCCTACACATCATGGACCTCAGTGCCTTGTTATTCTCTGCTCTAGACTCAGTCTATTGACACCTTCTCACACTTACCAGCTTAAAGCACAGACACCCCAAATCTCCATAGCAACCCCTGTGCATGTGGATGAGATGCAGCCTTACCTTCCACGGGAGCAGCCAACAGCCTCCTTTGAACATCAGCTTTTTATTTATTTATTTCAGTTTTGCCTGATTAAGACCTGCCCCACTGTAAGTGCCCCTGCCAGTGCACAAAGCCAGCTGCACGCTTGCCTCTCCTTGCTCCCACAGGATTTCTTCTCTTCCTGCATTTTCCCCAATTTTGTAATAAACTTCTCTTTGATTATTACCCATGAGTGATCCTTCCACGATTCAGCTGGAAGTTATGCAGCTTAAGCATGACTCACGTACATATTTTAGAAGTACTAAACCCCACAGAACTGGATCTCATCTTATGGAGCATCTTAACAAATAATTGTCAACAGCAAGTGCTTACATTGCTGACTTGCCATTGTGTATTAACAATAAAAGTCAATTACAACATCCCCTTTCCTGTTTTCCTGCACAGTGTGACCATGGCTGAGCAGTTACAGCAAGTCTCCCTCGCACAAAGCCTCCCAAGTTCCCTAAATGCCAGCACTGAGCCCGGTCCTTCCCAAAGAGCTCCTGTGGCCCTGGAGCTGCAGCTCACAAAGGAGCTCAAGGGAGCTGAATGCCCCCAGAACAACACAGAGCCAGAAAACTGCAACAAAGAGATTTATGATGTAACAATTTTACATTTTAGTCAAGCTAAGAAGTGCCAGGAAAGCTCGAGATGCCCGTTCCGAGGGGCTTTTGTTCATGCACTGCCATTTAATTGGGACATGGCAACGGGAACTGCAGGCTGAGTGGGACAAAGCTGTCACCCTTCCCCAGGCTCTTTGTGGTCACTCTAAAACCTTGGGGGGAAAAAGAGGCAAGTGCAGCTGCACTGTGGAATTTCTGTAAATAGAAGGAATTCAGAGGAGTTTAGCATGACAGTGTGTGGCATCGTGCAGCACCCACAGCCACCACCTCCCGGCCTCTCGTGGAGAGGGGACAAAACAACTTCATTTTACAGTCTGAAAAATAAACTGTTTTTTCATGGAAAACGTGGCTTGGACTTTCACTGGAAAACATTTCATCCAAAACCAATAGGTTTTAGGAGCCTGGAGTACTACAGATCACCCTGGGAAGCAGGATTCCCACACCTACTGGCTCCCAGTGCCAGAACCACCACCCTCTGCTCCGTACAAGGGACTGGATGTTCAGACACAAACACAGCATGGCTTAGAATGTGCAAAATTTGAAGTACCTTCCATAGTCAAGCTTTCTCCTTGTAAATTACCAACCACTCTTAAATTTTAGAAAGCTTTCTGGATATTATGATAGACTACTTTGTGTTCCATTTATTTCAGAAGTATCTTTGTGGCCTGGTCTGTTGTTGGGAATGTCTGTTTTCCCTCTGGCAGATCATTCACAATCATGAGGTGTCTCATTCCTTTTCAGAAGAGAAACTTGTAGATCTTTGGAGTTTTTTAGTTTAAGATCAACAAGAATCTTCTCAAGCATGTTTGAGAGCAAAGGACTGAAGGAGTGACAGGAAATAAAGGTACATAAAGAAAAATATTTGTTTGCATTTACAGCACACACTGACAATTATGTCTGTATGCTCTTACTAAACTCACAGGCAAAGGATATCCCAAAAAACCCAATGGGTGAGAAGATGGGCATGCTGAAGGCCTTGACACTTCCTTGGAGTAAAAAAGTCAACAATTACATTCCCTCTAACACCAACAGAAACACATTGACCAATGGTTTTACTCAGCTAGGGTGAAATGCTCTAAAAAACAAATATGAAGAGGGTAGAGAATAGCCTTAAACGAAGAAAAGTTACAGATGATACTGGCTCTAAATTATCTGGACTTAAAAAAAATTGGTTATAAAGGAGTTAGAGCAGTTTAGCACATGAAGCTGGATTTTAAAAAGCAGGATGCACTAGACAGCATGAGAGCCTCAAGATCCCCGCCAAAGTGACAATACAGAGAGAGGATTCCAAAGGCTTAGCTTGTCAAGGAATCTCTCTTCTCAAACCACGTTTAAAAGCACACATGAAAGTGCTGGAAGAGAGAATTCTAGATGTGGCAGACAATCAGAGATCCCACTAGGTTTGAGACATCTGGCATCAGTTGAAATCCATCACATTTCATTTGGGGATCAAAGCCTGCTGTTAAGTCTATCACAGGTTGAAATAGTAGATCCTGAACAGCCTTTTCATCCCAATGCAAATTAACCCTTTTTCCTTGACCAGAGAAACAGCTCCTTTTCATTACTGACTCCAATCATATGTGCTTGTCAAGCTATGCCCTCTAGTACTAAGTTTCAGCTGAAACTTCAGTAGCATTATGAACTTTTTATTATAAATCAAAAGTGCTCCCTCCCAGCCACCAGGCCCCATGCTCTGGCACGTGCTGCAGTGAGCTCCAAAGCCACTCTGGGACAGAGCTTGTGTCACCATCTGTAACGCAGATAAATTCTGGAAGGGAAGAAAAATTTTACACACCTCTGTGCTCAAGAGCCCCACTGCACAGCAGCCAGCTGTGCTCAGCTGCTAAAGGGATTTGCCACATACTGAAAAGTCAAAGATGAGCATCAGGTGTGTATTTGTGATACCTGTGTATGAGCTCTAAGACACGATGGTGAGTCCTCGCATTTTGGTAAATTAACTACAGAGAACATCGGGGTTCTCTGTAGTTAATTAAAATAAATTCATTTTAATAAATGAGTATATTTCAGTATCAGAGGAGAAATCAATTACATGTACCCCTCTTCTGCATTCCCCAAACCCACTTGTGTTCCCTACTGGCAAGAAACAAAGGTAAGTGAAGCAAGAGGTTTTACAGTTCCTTCACAGGGAGGGAGCTTCAGCTTCATCAGAGTGAAGAAATATTCACATGCTCAGAGGGAGTACACACAGCTCCTAACAATAACCAAAGTTGGTAGGAAGTCATAAAAGTTAAACCCAAGCAGAGCTGAAAGAGCCAAGTGAAAAATTCATGATTATGTCAGCGCTGTGGTACTTGCAACTGATAATTTGAGAATGCAAGGGACTGGGCTAGGCACGTAAAGATCACTTTACTTAAAGCAAACAAGTACTTACAGAGCAAGATGTCAATAGGAAGGTTATAAAGATCAAGTCAGGGTCTGATATTTGAATGCTGATTGTTTATGTTTATGGTTTAGGATTCACAGCAAACATTCAGATGTAAAAGTAAGCACACAAAATGATAGTACTTGACTCTTCACCTGCAGGAACACCATTGATAAACCTATCCACAGAATTCCTGAAAATGTATGACACATAAACTAACAGAAAAGTCTTTTTGGCCCATTTCCTGGCCAGCGAGCCCGATTTTTATTTATGAGACTTCTTGTCTAACCATTAGCTTAAGCAAATGATTAAAACAGGAAATTGCCCACAATCATTTTATTCTCTGAATACTAAGATTCTAAAACACACTGAGGAAAGTTACTGCAGGTAATGCTCGCTCAGCATGGAGGAAGATCTGTCCCTTATCAAGCACGTTCATAAACAGCCGGAGTTACAAATGAGGGGTTTTATTTGGGCTCCCTGCACAGCCCAGGGAACTCTGTCTCTAGGAAGCCACACAAAGCCTCTCTCCCGTGATTACAGAGTGCCTGGATCACGGTTCCTATTGGAACAATGTGCACAAGTTACTCCAGCAGCTTTTCTCAGCAGTTCCACCTCTCGAGCAGCCCCAGCGTCTCCAATTACCTCTGCATAACCCGAGGGCTCTGCCACAGCTCCAGGTTTGAAGAAGGAAGTTGCCATGTAATCTCATTGGGAATGTTGTACACATCTGTCAGCAGGGACAGGATGCTCTCGCTCCTGACAGATGCATTTGTAAGCCTTCAGACAGCAACCCAAAAGTGATCCATTTGTGGAAGAGAGGATCTATCCATCTTGTACTTTAACTACTTCCTCCCTGCTTTTTTGATGCTAGGGAGGGGGTTTTCCCCAAGGTGATGCACTAATTCAGTTTGTATTAGCTCTAAGATGAAGTTTCCAAGCCAGTCAGCCAGGGCCAAAGGTAATAAAAAGTGACATGATTTAATTACTTCTGTTACAGTTGTTCAGCAACGAAAGAAGGCGCGACACGAAGGCCTAATTAATTAAGTAAAATTGGTTTCTGGTCAGAAGGCAAGACCGGTGAAGTAGCTGGACTGACTGTAGTACTCTCAGCTTTAACCAATTCCACCAGTAGTGATACATTACTAACACTTGGCATTTTAAAAGTGTTTTGACTTGCAGTCAAACTTCCTTTGACATACCTTCACTGTTCTTCACATTTACTACAAGTAAGTCAGTTAAATTAGTATTGCCCTGGATTGGCAATGTAGAGGGAAGAGAAGAGGAAAGCAGGGGTGTTTGTTTTTAGGGATCCTGGGTCTCAGGGCTCTCAGGCCTGTAGCCACCGTGAATGTGAATCCACTCAGGAGCCTTCTCCAGTTCAACTGATTTCTCATTTTCCTGTAAGTATTATGACCAACAAGATCACTAAGAGTCTGCGCACGATATACTGCCACCACTGGAAAAAAACATGAATCCTTTTGTACCCCAAAGCATTCCCAGGAGAAGGTGGCAAACTGCACTGAAGGTGGAAAAGCTTGCAGGGCCAGGACTGCTGGAATGCGTGGAACTGCACAAGTAAGTTCACAAACTTTCTTCAAGGATATGGACTTTAAAGACACAGAGGACTAGAAGCATTCGGGATCACTGTAATGGAAGCAATAATTCTGCTTGTCCAGAACTGGGAGAGCTGATGAACAGCCCAGCTCTGGAAGCAGCTCCCCCTGGAAAGCATGGCTGCAGGTCTGGGAGCTCGGAACATCCCTGACAGTGCAAGGCCCCAAACCTGTTGCTGCATGCCCTGGAGCATTTCCATACTCACCTTGCTTGCCCTGCCTGCCCCAGGATCCCACTCTCCCGCTGGCTCTGGGCCCCACAGGAGGGTTTGGCCCTGGCAGTGTGTGCAAAGGGAGTGTGAGGAAGCTGAGGCTGCGAGCATCGCAGCCCCGGCTCAGGACCAACAGAAAGCAGGGAAAAGCAAGAATGGAACACACTCCGAGTTGAACTGCAACACACATTTCCCTGGGACACAGCTTGAACTCGAGAGCTCCAAGGCTTCTCCTTTTGCACCAGCACCGTGGAACAAACCCCCGTGGCCACGCGGCAGCAGCGCCCATCAGTGCAGGTTCCAGAGTGAGATTTGGAAGCATTTGCACAATTATGCTGCTCATAATTCAAACTCTGTTTTGTGTCTGTCGTTATAGGTCATTGTTGGCCAGATGGAAAATATTAAGGAAAAAGGATTGCAACTAAATCAATCGGCTGTAGAGTGCTGCCAAAAGGCCCCAGGCTAACTACAAGCAGATTTGCAGGCAGGCTCTGCTCCGGCACAAGGCGGGATCTGGCACATCCTCTGCCCTGCCTAACAGCAGGAGGGCACGGGGCCAGCTGAGAGTGGCTACTGTGCCAAACAGACTGTGCAGGGCTTGCTGCTTGAATGCTTCCACAGAAAGGCAGAATCGATGGGCTCTCTGTAAACAACTCCCTGTACTTCTGGCTGCTACTAACTCACAAGTGGGATAACTTTATCCCACTACAACATTAATGCAAGTACACAGCTCAGCCTTGGTACCAAAATCAACGTGGAAATAAATAAACACCAGTGTTAAAGGACAACACTTCAACTTTCAACTAAGAATAATGGTGTGTGCATGCACATACATGGTGGAACACAAAATCAGCGTCTTTACTCCAATGCCAAGCACTGCATGGGCATTCTTTGCAACCTGTGATTTACAAGTAGGGAAAGAGACTGAAGTTTGACTATTGAAAATATGAATTTTAGTATTTATTTCTAATATCAATACTTCCCAGGACGTACCATTTCTTTTTGTACAGCTCATGGCTGCACTTACCAATGAGCAGGTCCAGCTTACCTAGGAAGTTCTGCAGGAAAAAACATCTTCCTAATACCACCCAAGTAACCTCTTATGCACTCAGCATCTGAGTGCAGCCAGCCATGCCTGCAGATAAAACTTCAAACTTGCTAGATGGACATAAATAATTTCTGTCTCTAGTGGACAGTAAGAGAAAAAAATGATAGAAACAGAGGAGAGCTTCTGATTCAAACATCATCACCAGCTGATTACACAGAGTAAAGCTTCTGCAGCAAAGACTTCACATCCCCTACTCCAGCCATAAGGCATTGTTAGCTTATTTAAATTACTATTATCTTACTTAAAGATACTTGAGCAAGAGAAGATACTAGGCCTTACAGACTTTCTGAAAGAAACTTCTAGAGCCTACAAAATGCTTAATGGCAGAGAGGAAAATGGAAGACAATAAATGAGCAGATGTAATACAAAATTCTATTCTTCTTTTCCTGGAACAGTAGTTTGAAATAGCTCATCTCTATCTTGTAAAACTTGTAAGTACAATAATGGAAAAACCACAGGAAATTTGGGAGAGCTATACTGGAGACAGTGTATCAGGAAGAAGAAACACAAAGCAGATAGCTAATTTTAATTGATGTCAAGCTCCCTCTTCACTAGGTTCATCACTTTTCCATATATATTCTGACAAGCAACTGAAAATAAGAGCCAGTGTCTGTTTAAGCAAATCAGCAGGGGTAAAAAGCCTAAACTTTTGAGATGTAAACTGTTTTATAAACATGTCAAGTTAAGGCAGAATGCCTGCAGCACCCGGAGCCCCTCTGGCCCTGCACACGCACTCGGGGCGTTCGCACATTTTCCGAGCCACTTCAGCTCAATTTCCTGTCACCCAGCACAGAGAGTCGCCCTGGTTTGCTACAGTTACAGCTTGTAACAAACTCCAGCTCCTGTGAAAGAAGGTCAGGCTGCAGCTCCGAGTCCTGCCTGCCCTCTCCTCTTTTCTCTGTAAGGCCCATGCAAAGGAACTGAGGAATCTCTGCTCTCCGGCTCTCACTGACAGTCAGTGCAAGTGCTGAAGCCACTGCTAACAAAATAATAATGAAAAAAAATCTATGAAGGCATCAGAGTCTCAACAGCAACATTTTTATTAGGCACAGTTCTGTTGTAGCGTTGAATCAGAGATCCAATTGCCCATGATTTATACATGTATTTTGTGGCCTTTGCCATGTCTAACAGAAGCAGTTTGCCATTTGCTTTCATCTCCCAAGCATTTTAAGTAGAACAGGGATTCCAGGGTCGATACACCTCAAGGACCAAACAGACTGTCCAAAAAATGTTCCAAGCATTTCCAGCCATTACCAAACATCTTCTGCAAGGCTTCAAAGTATCATATAGATACGTATGGAAGCAAAACCTTGATTTCACTTATTACCATTTTATTCAACATACAACTATAGTAAATCCTCAGAAAATAAAGACAGGACTTTTTTCCTACATAATTAACCAGCAACATTTTTTGTGTCTACACAGAAATCCAACAGCAAAAAGTGGAAGGAAAGAAACCAAGGTAAAGGGATTTAAACGGAGAGAAAGAGATGGAGGGGTTTTTTTGTTTGGGGTTTTTTTTGAGGCTGTGTCTGCCCAAGGGGTTATATACAGTCACTGCTTGCAGCTTTGACTTGTAATTACAACTTTAAACTAGCAAAAGAAATTCTTCCTCTGTTGTAGGACAGCCCAGTTTCATTATCAGTTCTCTTTCTTTCTTTTCAAAAATGTGTATTATATGTAAACTTCTTTTAAATAGTAATTATAAATTTAAATTATATAAATGAATAAAATTATTGATTTCACACAGACTGCACTGAATTAAGTGAAGCCTTACCAAGAAAAAGCACCCAAAACCTCAGCCTGCCAGAACAAATGTACTCCAGGGGCACTCATGGCTTCTGTCACTAATGGAACCCAGCAGTCCCGGCTCCTCCTTGTTCTCTGTGCTGGGTCCCTTCCCCATCTTCCAATTCATTCCAAAAAGAGCAGTGTAACTACCTTCTCACCAAGCCCCAAACAGTGCTCCTATTCATTTACTTCATGTATGCAAAGGAAAAACACAAAGCATGAAGCCACTGTAAATCAGGTAAGAATCTTTAGTTAACAAGAAGAATGCAAAGGCTCAGCCTTCCCACGTATCAGATTGCTACTAAATACAGTAAAATCCTTGTTGTTAATGTCAGGGTCTGTACACTGCACAGAGGAACATTCCTATTAACACCAGTTCAAAGAATGCATCACAAATCTGTGCTTTTTCCTGTTCCAGACTTTCATCCAGACCCAGTAAGGATGGGACATCCTTCCTTATTTACCCGTAAATCCTCCTTCTCAAACAACAGCTACAGAACATTCTAGAACAACAACAAAATATATCCAACTTTCCAATTTAAGTATTTAATAATTTTCACAGGTTATTAAAGAATTTCTATAGGCCCAAGCTTTTGTTGAGCTGAATGACTCCAACCTGGCTCACTAACGTGAACGAAGTGTTCCTGGTACATGCACAAAGGCAGCCGAGTCACCTCTGGAGAAGTGGGTGAAATCCAGTGAAATCCCCATTATTTCAGCTGCTCAGAAAATACTTCAGTAGAAGTCCAGTCTGAGGCTACAAACACCAGCACAAGGATTCAAAGATGATGATAAAGATTAAGAAAAGGGCAAGAATCCTATTTCTCCAGTGGAAGAGGATGGAAACAAGGGGGAAGCAGATTCCCGTTTCTTTTGCCCTCTTCCTCTCCATTTCTGGAAAACAGCAGTCAGTACTGGTCAGTGTTTCCTTGTCCTTGGGAGAACCAGGTTCACTCCTCCCCTTTGCACCCACTAATCTATTCCTTAAAAAAATCCCACAGGAGATATTCCAGTTGACAGATCAGCCTTACATTGTGTACACGTATAGGAAATCAAGCCTTTTAAAAGCACCTGAATCTAAACTCTAATATTTGGGTGTTTTAACAGTGCAGATTGTTCAAAGAATGTTGAACCTGTGGGATCTCACATCACAGTTGAGACACAGCAGAAAGTGTCATGGTAAATAAATGAACTCACTGATGGGGTGGTGAAAAGTACGATTTAAGGCAGGTGAGCCTTTGTGCAGCCAAATACTGAATCCCACCACAGAATCAGCTGAAGACGCACAGAATCCAACAAGTGGAAAAACTTGTGAAGAAATGAGTGCACATAAAAGAGGTTTTGCAAATTTAACCCTTTCATAGTGTGATAATGAGGTTTTTCAAAGTGCAATACAGCCCCATTTTACGATAATGTCCAAATTCTAAAATCAAAATGCATTCTCTCCCCACAGCGTCAATATTTTTCTGTGGCTTTTGGCCAAATCAATGAAAAGGGAAAATTCTAGAAGACAACAGGACAATTACTATAAAACAAGCCCCACCACAAACACTCAATCTCCTCCCCCAGAGGCTGTGGGGCTGAGCCCTCTCCCCCAGCAGGTCCTGGTGGGGCTGTGGGGCTGGACTGTCCCCAGCAGGTCCTGGCAGGGCAGGGTGGGCACTGCCCAGGGCTCCGGGCAGGGCAGAGCAGCCCCGGGCACTGTCTGTCTGTCCCATGGCTCAGGGCCCTGCCAGTTGGCATGCCTGGGCCAGGAAGCTGTCAGTTCCAATCAGGGCCCGGCCCTGCAGCCCTATTAAAGAAGTCTTGCTGGTTTAGGGGCGGCCACTGTTTCCAAAGCATGGGAAAAAAAAAAAAAAAAAAAGGAAAAAAAAGAAAAAAAAGGAAAAAAAAAAAAAGGAAAAAAAAGGGCTCTGCTTTCCTTAGATTTGAGCTGGCAACTTTCACTGACTGGAGTTTTCAAGGAGCTATGAATGAGCCTAACAAAGGAGTTCTGTGGCCAGTTTCTGGCTGAAATCCATGTCAACAGTTTTTAAGGTCACAGGTCACAGTAACTAACATTTATTCCCAGCAGACCCCGCTCTAAACACAAGCTGTAAGTAGTACAAATTTGGAATTTTTCTGTAATCCCTTGAGATATTCCTGATCCTTCCACATGTTTCTGCTCAATTAAAAACAATTCTCACTTTGCACCACAAGAGAGGCCCCTGCTCAGAAATCTTATTCTGTCCTAAGAATAAATGGACAAAGACTGCAATCAAAGGGAAGGAAAGGGGGGAGGAGAGGAACTCACAACAAATCACACCAAAAACCTCAAATAACTCCATACAGAATCACATTCAGTTAGTTACATTTTCTGCCATCTGTCACAAACTATTATGGATTCATTTCTTTTTATCTTAGAAAAAGAGTGGTGCAGAGCTCAGCTATTTTGGCCGAGAGGGATTTCCACACAAATGTTTCTGCATTTCACAACAAAAGAATGATTTCAGTTTGGGTACAAAACCTGAATATCCACCAAAACCATCAAATTCAGTAAAACTGAAACCAGAGTTGCACATGGGACCTTTGCAAACCAGTAACTTTGCCCAGGAAGTTTGCGAACCAAAGCAAAATTACAGAAACTTGGGTTTGCTTCCGTTTTCTTTTTAAATAAAAGACCAGAGCTCTTCACTAAATCCAGAACTATCTACACTGTTCTCCCTCAAAAGCCCATGTGAAATCTGATGCCAAATTAGAGTGAAACAATAAAAATTCAGCCTCTTTATGTATATCCATTAGGATTTATCCCATTGTATCTGAAATCCTGAAATCCTTAAATAAAGTCTCAGAAAGAAAAGATATTTGGGTGTGAAATTCCCAAATTAGAACGCAGAATTTGATGACTGGACATCAGCTCTTACTCTACCATAAAGAAAGCACACTTTAAGTTTTAATACCATATTGCATTGCAAAAGGTAGTCTGGAATTCCAATTTCCCTGGGAGATGTGGGTGTGTGCCACGAGAACCTCCGGGTCTGTCCCTCACCTGGGCTCACCCCAATCCCGGCGGGGTCTGTCCCTCACCTGGGCTCACCCCAATCCCGGTGGGGTCTGTCCCTCACCTGGGCTCACCCCAATCCCGGCGGGGTCTGTCCCTCACCTGGGCTCACCCCAATCCCGGCGGGGTCTGTCCCTCACCTGGGCTCACCCCAATCCCGGTGGGGTCTGTCCCTCACCTGGGCTCACCCCAATCCCGGTGGGGTCTCTCCCTCACCTGGGCTCACCCCAATCCCGGTGGGGTCTCTCCCTCACCTGGGCTCACCCCAATCCCAGTGGGGTCTGTCCCTCACCTGGGCTCACCCCAATCCCGGTGGGGTCTGTCCCTCACCTGGGCTCACCCCAATCCCGGTGGGGTCTCTCCCTCACCTGGGCTCACCCCAATCCCGGTGGGGTCTCTCCCTCACCTGGGCTCACCCCAATCCCAGTGGGGTCTGTCCCTCACCTGGGCTCACCCCAATCCCGGTGGGGTCTGTCCCTCACCTGGGCTCACCCCAATCCCGGTGGGGTCTCTCCCTCACCTGGGCTCACCCCAATCCCGGCGGGGTCTCTCCCTCACCTGGGCTCACCCCAATCCCGGTGGGGTCTGTCCCTCACCTGGGCTCACCCCAATCCCGGTGGGGTCTGTCCCTCACCTGGGCTCACCCCAATCCCGGCGGGGTCTGTCCCTCACCTGGGCTCACCCCAATCCCGGCGGGGTCTGTCCCTCACCTGGGCTCACCCCAATCCCGGCGGGGTCTGTCCCTCACCTGGGCTCACCCCAATCCCGGTGGGGTCTGTCCCTCACCTGGGCTCACCCCAATCCCGGCGGGGTCTGTCCCTCACCTGGGCTCACCCCAATCCCGGCGGGGTCTGTCCCTCACCTGGGCTCACCCCAATCCCGGCGGGGTCTGTCCCTCACCTGGGCCGTACCTGCGCCCCCCGCGCCCTCTGCTGGCGCCGCCGCCGCAGCGCAGCCGCTCAGGGTCACCGCAGCCGGGCCCCGCAGCTTCACCGCGAGCCACAAAATCGGGGCAGGGAAGAGGAACCCGAAGAAGAGAGGCAGGTTCGACACTGAACAGAGTAGCTCTACATTAAAGACATCCACAGAACACCCGGAAAAGCAGGTTTCAAAGTTACCAGAGAGTTCATCAATCTGTGTGAGCTACAACAGCAGGAAAAACACTATGGTAACTATCTAAAAAGCAGATTTCTAAATAGTATTGGTTAAAACAGTCAAAGCAGTTCCCTGCCAAATGGAATTGCCTCTCTGCTGGCCATAGGGTAACCCCACTGCTACTGAACTCCAAGAGGCGCCTTGCTGTGCTCTGCCTCCACAGGGAAAAGCCTCTGAGTCACTTCAAAGCTCGAGTCCAGACCCTGACCCTGACTTCTGGCCCTAGAGTACTGGGTCAGCTTCCAACTTTGCTTCCAGAATGCTGCAGAAATTTTTTAAAGCACTCTCTGAGAGAAAACAATTTCCTTTTTCTGCTGTTCTTCTTCAATAACTAAACACGTGATGATTTTCTACCTCCAAACCATTTTACCATGGCCAGACCTAGAAAATCCCTGATAAGCATGTGAATATCATCTCTAGTAATAAACACCATCACTTAGTTCTTATACTGTTGCTGAGCATAGCAAGGAATATTTGAAGCTTGCTGCCATCCAATCTGTAATTTAAAAACAATTAAACATTCTTTTCATCCCCATTTGGTTTTACTTATCGTTCTCACGTTCTTCAGCATGTTTTTCCCCATCCATTTACCATGCACCATCCTTTAGTACATAAAGGACACTGAGAAGATTCACATCAATAATGGGAGCTGCAGTCCTGGGAACAGAGGAAGTGATTTCACGTATTGCTGATTTACACTCTTTATTATCCTCTAAAACTTGCATAAACTTGCATTAATGATGACCTTTCTTTTTCTCATCAGTGCACAGGAGAAAGAAGCAACAGGAAGGAAGTGAAGAGTCCCAATTCATCCACTGTGGTTGGTTTTTTTTTTGGTTATGAGTTGAAGCAGAAGGCATTTAACTACAACAGAACTCCTCCATTTCTTCTTGGCACTCACTCAACATAAGGGAGCTGACAGCAAAGAACTCTTATCCAGGAGGGATCAAGAAGAGACCCAGACTATTCCTCATTCAGATTTTCTTTTTAAAACTGTGTTTCTCCTTTAATTTGACATTAATCAGGCAAAGTTACCTTCTGTAAGCAGACACTGTGCACATGAGACTCAGGGAATCAGCACCCGACTGTACAGGGGAGCAGCTCTGTGGGAAGAGCTGGGAAACACCTTCCTGCCTGCAGGATACAGTCCATGCTGCTGGACTTCCAGAGCTAATAATAGCTGAAGTGTCTGCCACAGAAAAGACAGAATGAAAGAAGACACTGAGCAAACACCTGTCACTTTGCCTCCCACTCAATTAATTAGGAATTTGGGTAGATTTCACAACAATTTTTCCAAATATTAAGCTCCCATTCCATGGCATTGCTGTGTGCAGCCCCCTGCAAGGAGAGGTGACCTTGTACTTTGCAATGTCCCCCCTGGAATGCTTCAGAGGGGGCACATTCAGTTAGACACACCCAGGGTCCCTCTCTGAGGTGCCCCCACAGAGGACAAAGACAAGTTCCCCTGTTCTCACCCTGGTTGTGTCCAGTGCAAAGCCAGCCAGGGATGGCCCTGACAGATGTCTCCAGCTGCTCACAGAGCAGTGTCCTCATTTGTGAGGCTTCAGCCCCAACTGTGCTGTCACCTCCCTGGCTGTCCCCAGTTACCTCTGGACTGGCTTTACCTGGGCTGGCTTTACTTGGGCCACTGCTCCTAAACTTCCAATTCCTCATGAACACACAGAAGGCAGAAAGTAGAAGACAGGCAATTCTTAAATTTGTTCAAAACAAGACAGACCAGATGCCACATGAAAATCTTCAGTCCATGGAAGTTCTTAATGGAACTGAAACATTGGTAGACATCAAAACTGATTTTACTGGCATCATTTCTTGCAGCAAATATAAAAAAAAATTCTGGACTGTATTCCAACATGGCTGTGGGAGGTTATCAAAAACTACTCTGATAGAGCCTCTTGGCCCATTTTCTGTGAAATGCATAGTTCCAGCTTCCACTGACAGTCTTTATTATGCCAAACTTCACAAAACCCTCAACAGGACAGAGGAAAGCTCACACATACAAACTTTGGGGCTGTGGAGAGCATCAGTGACATTTCTCAGTTACCAACAGATGCTTTGTTAATAAAACTTGCATATACAAATGTCCACAAAATGTCTTAACAAGATCAGTTGTGACAGCTAAAGATAACAGCTGCCATCATGCTATGTCATATCAAGTTACTGCAAATAGACTTTTTTTACCATGTTGTTAACTCCAGAACGTTGACTACAAACAAATACAGTTATCTACAGAGGAACTCCAAGTGCAAGGGATTTTGCACCACTTGTGCAGAAGAGCAGTGACTTTGAGGACCAGATAGGGAAATAATTCTGAACAGCTGGAAATGGTAATTGCAGTGTAACTGCAAAGTCAAACACTGCTCCTGCAGTCAGCCAGAAGCCAAACCACAGACCTACCTTAAGATACAGAAGCAGCTCTTGGCCCCTGAAGATAAGCGACAGAATCCAAACCTCTGCTTGCTGTCAATGTCTGTGAGCACAAACGTGAAGTTCTGCCCAACTTGGTTAACGGCATGGCTGGAAACAGAGCAAGAGAGAAAAATTACTGCTGAGCTAACTCTGTGTCAAGTATCACATGCAAGTCATTGAACCTATAACATTTCCTCTTTCAGCAGAGTTTTTTTGAGAAATTAACTAAAAAGTATTCACCCTCCAGAACCTTACATATGCTTGATGAGGGAGGAGTGGGGGGTTTGTGGGGGTTTTTTCCCATTTTTTAAGCGTGGGAGGATACTAAAAATGAGTTTATCTTTAAAAGAAAATGGTTCTGATTATCAACTAGCAACCAGCCCCATGTTCTCTCATATAACCCAAAATATTTCTAATTATAGGAAATTAAGACTTATTTCAGGTCATGTTCTAGGGCTTTTTTAGGTTTTCTGAGAACTGAGAAATCTGACTTGCATTGACGTGCAGCTTTACAAGGCACTCCTACCAACTGCAACAAATACCCTGGTAAATTCAAGGCCATTTAACTAGCAGTCACAGGCCTTAAAATATTCTCTTCTATGATGCCACATGCAAAAAACAATTTCTGTGGGAGAGTACACACTCAGTGCCTAGAGGAAACAAAGGAAAAACAGACTTGCAGAAATAAAAGTTGGATCCAGATGGGAAAGATGTCACTGTCCAGCTTAGAAAAAAGAATCCTTCAGTGGATTCCAAACAGGGAAGGAAAAACATGAAGTGATGAACAAAATTTAAAGCACTCCAGTAGCCTGAGAATTAGCCAGTGTAAGTACTATCGTTCTCCTGAAATCTAAATGTCAGCAGAGGAACCACTTCCATAAACCACACCGAGCTGCTGGGGATACCCAAAAATCCCTCACTGGTGGTGTGTTTTATCTGCAAAGCTTGGATGTAATGTTACTATGGTGATTTTAGCATGGTGTTTTAAAAGGGGATTATACGCTTAATTTTAACAAGGTTGAGAGCTGAGCGTGTGTGAGAAATAGCATTTGAGCTGACAATTAAAATTATGGAACAGGGGGAAAAACCATGTTTCATTAGCAGCAGAGAGAAGCTTGTTTATTAAACAACTCAGACAAGCTGGTGAGTTCCTCCAGAGCAAACCTAGAGAGTCCTGCATTTATGTGACCTGGAGAAACCAAACCTCACTGACAGGTCTTGCTCAAGTTTCAGTGCCAGTTCTTCACAGGAAGGATAAACTTTCCAACATAAAAAGTGCTCTTCCTAAGATTTTAGTATCAGCCCTTCGGATTCACGGCTCTGTTTTCAAATGTTCAGAAGGTCTAGTTAGAGCCTCACAGGATGGAAGCAGCATAAATCTCATCTCTAATGGGGCAGACAGAAGTTAGAGCCAGAGGAAAGGGGAGAGAGGAAGAGCAATTGCCATAAAATCCCCCCCCCAGCACCTACACCTGATTACCACAGTTCTGGCAGGGAGTTGGACCGAGGAGCAGCTCTGCACTCCTGCAGCTGGACAAGAGCCTCTGCCTCATAACACCACCACAACAGCAGAAAACTCCTGGTCCATTGCCTGAAGGAATGGCAAACCAGTCCTTGGGGTTTTGACCACTGGCCACAATACATATGAACAGAATCAATGTGAAAAGAATGGAGTGACTGCCACTGAGAGCCAGAACCTTCAGTGCCACCAACACGTGTTTTTACATCCAGAAGAGAAGGAGCACAAGCATCTTCTTCAGCTGCCACAGCCTTGACTTGAGGTGTGCTCTGCCTCCTGCAGCATGGGAAGTCCATTCTCCATTTGAAATTATTAAGTATGTTCTGGGTGACAATGTCTCCTTTATGTTCAAACTGGTTGGCTTGCAGTCTTTCAGTGACAGTCTGTGATACTCAGACAAACAAGTGGATCCAGAAATGGGAATCACTTTTCATTATGTTCTCATTTGCACCCCATATGGGTTTTCAGTGTTCTATCTTTCAAAATGTTATATTGCTGAGGAAAACCAAAAACAACAAAACAAACAAAACCCCTAGGTACAATAAATCTACACACAGAAAGCATAAACATTTCTAGTAGAAACAAATACATGAGAAAAATGTATGAGTATTTGCCTGCTTCCACCCCTTAGGAAATGAAAAGGATGAGCAGCAAAAAAGTGATTCCAAGTTCTAAAATGAGAAAAAGACTTGCAGCAGTTTAATCACAGTAAAGGCCGATTCCCTCAATCCAAACCATTCAGTGTCTCAGCTGATGAAGACAAGTCATTCTGACCGATTAAGTGATGCTCAGAGATGAGATGAGCACTGGTGTATCCTTCCAAAACTTCAATTCTTGTTCTTTTCATGAAACCATCAAAAATAACTCACAGTAAAAGCAAAACTAAAAAAGTTCCGGAGTTTCCTAAATTACATGAATTAAATATTCTCAGATCTCACCTCCACTTTATGATTTCCCCCCCTAAATTAGAAGTCACCTTAAGTAGCTGTCAAGTAAAGCATCAGCATTCCAGCAACATCAAAAGGCCTTTCAATATAAAGCATTTAATTAATTGTTCCACCCAAATTTTGGCAATTAAGAAATAAAATGTATAAGCAGACAAAGCTTTGATATTAATAGGTATATTTGACAATTCCTACCCAAGCATTTTCCATCCAAGCACTGCACAGAAGTAAAACAAAACGCCCTCACAGTGCTGCCACTGAACAACTCCAACTTTTGAAACTTCTTTTTGTTTCATGGTGCCCATAAAAACCCCAGGAAAAAGTGATTCTAAGACTATAATTTGCACTCAGGTGCTTTAAGTCCCAGTCACACAGACAGAACACTATGAATGGTATGGCTTTTATTTTCTACAGCGGTTTTATTGACAAGCTTATTTTCTTGTAAAGTTTGAAAAGCTAACAATACCTGTCCACATAGAAGGGGAAACAAAACTTGGTCAGAGTCTGTAGAACTTCCTGTAGAGAGAGAAGGAAAAAAAAGAGATAATTTATACATCTATGGGGACCAATAAATCTAATATTAACCACATCACACAATTTCACAACTTTGCCCTGAAGAAATAAGAGACAGATGAAGAAATATGGGCTTTATCAATTACATGGAAAGAGTACCAGGCAGTCAATCATGTGAAATAATAAACATGATCAAACTTCATTAAAAATGAAAAATTAATCAAGATTCACACATGGACAGGCAGCAGGAGCCATCCAGCAATTCTCCAAAGAGGAGGAGGAGGTTGGGTTGTTGAGTGTTAACACCTCTCTGGGGACAATCCCTACCCTGACCATATGGATCGGAGTGAATAACACCAAACCACATGGGCCTGGCCTGGCAGGACCACTTCTGCTGGCACAGCTTTTGACTGTTACCTAGGAACAGAGGTCTGGGGGATTAGAGAATACTTCCTAACATCAGCAAGATAAATAACAAAAGATGAAGCCAATAGGTCTCATAGCAGGAATGTTTAATGTTGCCTACTGCTATTAGAAAGGAAATCTGAGTGTTAAAAGACTGACTAAAATAATGTGTATTAAAATGAATACAGACTGTTTAACCTACAAACCATTTTCTAAAAGTTGCAAAACAGCACCACAAACAGAAAAGCATTTAAGTGCGAGAGCAAAGAAAAGGGTGAATATGAAAAGTGAGAACATGATCAGCAGATAATAATTTTCAACTTTACAACATTAAACAAATACAGTCACTAAAGAGGCAAAACCAGAAACATGTTAGTCCTAAAACCGTTGTGTTCATAGACAAAAGTAAACCATTAGATTTTCAAAATTTGAATTCTGTAACCCACAACCCACCATAAAGGTTTCTCAGTTTGCAGATCTTTCCTACAGCTAATTCATCGCTCATTCTCCTTCACACTTCAATATTTCAGGTCCTGAAGTGTAAATTCTACTTCTGCTTTCAGAACCCGGAACAAATAACAAACCCTCTGATAAATTCAACACTTTTCTGACCAATAGCAATAAATTATCATCAATAACTAAATAGATGCTTCTCGCTTCATTTATTTCTAAGCCAAATGCCATCATTCCCAAATAAACTCCATCAATCTAATAACCTCTCCAGTGAAGCACAAAACATATTGACTCCCTTGCAGGAACATGTTCCTCCTGCATAATTCAAACAAGCACAGCCCATCCTGAGCCGTGGTTTCAGGCTCAACTGCTCACATTCTTCTTTGGAGGTTTCTTGACAACTAAAACGTGGCAAGTTCTGAGGATTTCAGGCAAAAACAGATATGGAAACTTTGACTTCTTGACAGTTTATTGATAGATTATTTAACAACCTCCTGTTTTTAAAGAACAAGAAAGGATCTATTGAAGAATGCCATGTAGAGCCAAGATGTCTCCTCCTTTGAACTGCAGCAGGAAACTTGGAAAGGAGCTATGTAGATTGCAGAGTCAACTGTAGAAATCTCTATTTTGATACAAAATAATGCCTTGATAGTAAAGGTCTCATTAATATGATCAGGTTCCCCCTGGTGCAGAATCTCACTGATTTTCACAAGTTGAACAACTCCAATTGCTCAGGCACAAAAACTGCATCTTGACAAATTTTAACTATTACACAGTTGTCCTTTGCCACAACTGAAATCTTACAGTGCAAAATGTCAACAAACAAACAAACAAAAAACCTACAAAATAATTCTAAAATTATGAAATTATAATTGCAGGAGAGCAAAGCACCTGTATCTTTTTTGGCCTTATCAATACATATTGTCCTCAAAATAATGACTGTTTACCTATCGTTTCAGAAACAAAACCATATAGATACATAAAATTCTGAAATAAAAAGAAGATAAAGCCATCAGTCCCCTCAAAAAGGCAGATTACATTCTCTCTATTATTTTGATGACTTGAATAATTCCTGTAACTGCAAGTAAAACCATTCACATAATAAAACATTCAGCATCTCATCAGCATTGTGTCACTGGAGAAGTGCATTACTCAGAACTTACTCTGTACTTGTTCCTTGATATTTACAGCTTCCAAAACACAGCAAACGAAGTTTTCACTTAAACAGGCCATACATTTGCTCTATACTGCTCTACATTGCCTTCTCCTTTAAAGAAAGACTTTACAGTGATATTATTATCTGGCTTTTGCAATGTCATTGGATGTAATTTGCCATTCATTATACACCGATTCTTATCTGGCTCCATTCACAACCAAAAAAATTGAGACTAGCACAGGTTAACTGCAGACTTATTTTTCAAAGCTAACTATTAAAAGAATGTAAATAACATACGTAGAATTAGTTCTTAATTAGCAAAACTGTTGATCTTTTGCATGCAAGAAGAACAATTACTGGAGAATATTCAATTTTTGCTCAAGTTGCAAGCTCATTACTCTAAATATAATGCTGCTTTTTAAAAAATTCTTTAAATATTCCTCAGTTTGAAAGATAAGCAATACCTGCATCATTCATATACAGTGTCCTACCCCAACTTCTTTAGGTGGGTTATTACTTACGACCTAGAAAAATCTTCATTTCTTTATGATTTCAGACAAAAACCGTAACAAAACAAAACCTAGAATTGCTCCATGTCGACATCTCACACTCTTTTTTTTTTTTTTTTTTTAACCAACATGAAGCACAGAGGAAGTATCAACAGTCTGTTTTCTTGTTTTATTCCCTTATGCCTATTTTCATAAAGAAAAACCTACATACATGCCTGTAAAGCAAAGCCCCCTAAAAAGACGACCAGAACCCCCCCAGCAATCCAGGACAGGCAGCTGATCAACATAAATTACCCGGGAGCTGCTGCTGGGGTCTCCAGGGGATCACACACCAGTTTTCTGGATCAATCCCCAAGTTTATATTTTCACAAATCTTTTTACATGCAGTTTGATTTTTAACATTTTAATGAGCAAAAAGTGCATCTCCAGCAGCCAGTCACCAGAGCTAAAGTGCAGGGCATGAACCGTGTCCCAGGGGATCCAGCGCAGCCGTAGCACCAGGGGCTGGAGCACAGGCACCACCTGGCTCCCCGTCCCAAGGTTCCAACTCTTTTCATAATCAAAACACTGCTGACATTATAAACCCCACATGGGCTTTCTAAAATCCTTCCCAATCAATAAAGCCAGTACATAACTTATCGGAGACAACACAGAGCTCATTGATTAAGTTTGGTTTCAGTAGCAAAGTTTTCAAAATAAATGAGGCAGGAACACTGCACTCAGCCCTTTTGTGTCACAACCACCTCTGAAGGTGAGGCAGGCTCTGCAAGGCCTTCCTACACACACAGGACAGACTTGGAAAGCCAGGCTGGGAAATACACACAATACACACCGGGCTCGTGTCCCAAATCATCTCTCTGTAGCAACCAAACAGTAAAGACAGCTCAACAATGCTGAAAAAATGTGCACATTCACTTGTGAATTTAATATACAAGCTGCAGCTGAAGTCTTTTTTTATTTTTAAACTCTTCACCGTATGCTCCCACTTCCAAATCAACAGAACAACTTGAGATTCTCTTAAATACAGTGTGTTGCTTCACTTCTCCTGCTCAAATGAACATCACTAACAAATATCCCACGGGCGGCTGCAATTAAATAAAACTGCACTGATAAATGATGTGCAAATGGCTGGGCTAGAGAAGGGGCTGCTGCGAAGTATCTGCTCTTAGAAAGATTCACAAGACAACAGAGATGCAAAGGGGAACAAGAAGTGAAGGGAGAATTTGGACAGAAAATAAATTAAAATACAGGGAGATCCGTTAAAAATGAGTGAATAAGGTGTGATACCCAAACAGGAATGTGAGTCAGAGCAGGGAAACAACACACCACACAAACCAACAGGTTGGGAACCTGTAATGGAAAACCTGAGGAAAATCTGGATGAAATTCGAAAGACCACCCAGAGCAGAGACTGGACCTTTAGCTGTGGATCCTGGAGGGGAGGGGGAAAGGAAGGAACCCCAAAACTCCACAAATATGTTTTACAAGAGAACAGAGCATGGCCAGTGAGAGGAGTTTTCCATGGAGAGAAGAGATGACTCCATGATGAAAAAGGTGGATGCTGTTTTATTTCCTTGCCCTTACACCAGAGGCAAAGTACAGCTGAGGCTGCTGCCAGTAAAAACGTTACACAGAGGGTGGGAATACAAACACCTTTCATCTTATCCAGCTTGAAAGGTCATCTGAACCCAGCAAACCAGCATGAAACGCTCCCTCTGCCATGGAGGGACACCAAGAGACTTCCAAGAACATCAACAGACTGAGGAAGGATGGAGGAGAAACTGGAGAACAAGGAGGGCCCACAAGAGAAATGCACCCAGCCTGATGGGCACAGGGGATGTGAGCACAGGGAACAGGATGCCCACTTGACCAGTGAGCAACTACAGATGACTTTATGCTCCTTAGAAGCAACATCAAATTTAAACACTGCAGAAATGTTAATACAGCACTAAAAAGTGCTAAGACATTAACTGAAGCAAAATATTATCCAATTAAATTTGGATTGTACATTAATCTCTCCTATACCCAGAGAATTGTAAACAGCTCTTATATTTAATTCATCTATTTGAATAATTTTAAGCTAACAATTAATTAAATGATCCACTGCAAGGGAACAACAGATTTAAGAATTAAAAAAAGTTGTCAGTCCACCCAAATAACCAACTTAAGCCTGATAACAATTCTGTTTAAAGCCCAAAGGAACAGAACCATCCAGAACACCATCAATTCTGTTGGCTGTGCAGGGTTGGTCACAGACATTCTCCTAGCAAAGGGAACAGCTTTCTGCACACTAATAAACACCTCAGGAACAATTTGGTAACTTTAAACATTTCACAAAGCTACTACTCAAACTTTTACTTATAGAATAAAAATGTAAGAAAGTAATGCCAGCACAGAAAATTCAACCCCTAAACAGACCACAGCTCTGAATGACAAACAGGGATCATTCATCTCGTGTTCTGAGAACTTAAATCTGAATTTGCATTTCTTATTAGTGCCAGTTTATATTATTTCACATCAAATTTCCCTGAAGTTATGATTACAGAGCATTCTCATCAATTAACAAATGGTGCAATTTGTAGTTAAAAATCAAGAGAAGCGTTTCAATGCCAGTAGCTTATAAAAATGAATTCCCAAATTCCAAAGTGAGGACCCTGCACTGGGGCCAGCATCACACAGCCACAACAAAACACTGAGATTGAGCAACATGACAAAGCAGAGAAAGCAAACAACAAACTTAAACTCAAAATTTCTCTGAGTTCTAAAGATTTTTCTAGTTTTTAGAAAACTGATACAACAGAGATTCTTTTAAAAATACCATTGCTAGTTTAAAATAGTTATGTCAAATTTCATATTGCGTTGATTTTGCAGTAAAATCTTTTTACGCCTTACAGCAGTACTGAGCATTACTAAATTTTGTAACGTACAAAATAATTTAAGAAATAATTTTAATCTGTTCTTTAAAAGAATGTTCTATGCCCAAAAAAAATCTGGACATAATAGAATTACTTTAAATTGCCTGAATTTAGTTTTATCTCTACTTTTCTATTTCTACTGGTATTCCAATACAACTTTATAGCACTAGATTATCCATTTGCTGCGTGTTCCAGAAATCCATCAGCTCTTTCTGAGAAATTCTAAAGCTTGAATTAGGGGAGGGTTCTATTACCCAAGTCACCTCTCCCTGCCTGAGGGTCAGCAGGGGAACAGGGCCATACAAAATAATATCATTTCATTGAAGGTAACTGATTGTTCTCAGGAAAAGGTTGTTTTAAACAAACAAACAAACAACTCCCAACACAGATATCCACAATCCTGGAAACAGGAAGAGCAGGAGATAAATAACATTTCCTAAGCATATTGAGGTCTGCTAGTATTTAAATATTTTAAACGTACAAAATACGTGCACAGATGGGCAACTTTTCTCCTTGCATTACTAAAAACATATTTCAAGATAAAGCTCAAAATCCCTGAATTTTTTAAACCTAATTGTGACTCTGTTTCTTAGAATTCACACCCCAAGGCCAAAGCTTTCCTGCCACCAGTCCTTCAAATCTGATTTGGACATTACACGGGAGGAGGCTCCAAGCCTCCCTGAGGTCTCACTCCTTTTACAACACACGCAAAAACAGGAGATAATGGGCCTATGCTGAATTCCGGGCTCTGCTCAGCTCCTCCTGGGACACAGGCCTAGCAGATGTGATAAAAACTGTGTCAGAGAAGTAGCTCTAGTTTTTGCCTTAATGACAACTTCAACCTCTCAACTCATAGAACAAAAGAACAGGAACGACTATTACTTTTCTCCAGTAGAAAAAAATCTGAAAGTAAAGCTGAACTAAATATTTAAGCAGTTTTTCAACAAATGTCTTCAAAACCCCTTCAGTAAAAGCAGAGATTTAGTTTTATTGTAGATTTTAGCTACAAAATAGATTTTAGCTACAAAAATCTACAGCTACTGTTGTACTGTTGAGTAATTGTTCCAATCTTAAATCACAAAGAATTGAAAAATTATACAATCAGGTATAAAAAAAAAATCAGATCCAATTATGTGCATAAACAGTGATCAGTTGGTAAAGGTAAGAAGTGTCAATGTCAGAGAGCTGGAACACTGATTCAATTAAATGTATTTTAAACATTTAGTGACTAAAACCTAGGAGTATTTTCACTTGCAGATTTAGCAGAAATTAGGTAAGAACTATTAGCTGTGAAAAGATAATCACATCCTGCTCAGCCTGTAAGTCAGTTGCACAGGTACACTGCACCAAACCCAAAGCTTTAAATCTATCCTTCAGTTAGCATTTGTTAAATATTATAATTCTGGCTTAAGATGAGTGGCCCTTTCAGCCGTCGTCTCCATCGCTCTATTCAGCTCCGAGCACATACCCACTTAATCAGCAATCATTGTTCTCTGAGGCAGGACTTTGTTGTCAAGACAAGCACTGAAACCTTTAAAATATTTCAGAACTGGCATAAGAAAAAAGTGATCTTTGTCAAACAAGGACAAATGTATGCAAATCTTTTATAAACATTCACAAACATTTATTTAGCTTTTGAAATGTTGGCCTCATTTGAGAGCATGAAAATGAGGGGGAAGTAGGAAGATGCAAAGGACAGCTTAGAGGCTGGCACACTACATAAATATTCAGAAGGAAGATTATAGGATTCATGTTAGGCTGTCTTAGGTTTCTCCAAAGTCCACATAGAATACTGAAGAACAAAACTAACGAGAAGTAGAGCAGATGTTAGACAATGCACCAGCCCTCTTTTCCACACTCACTTGGCTATACTTCGATGCTTTCATTTTTTCTTTCAATATGGTCAGGTCATTCAAGGATTCTCCTATAGACTCTGTATTGTGGCTACAGCGCTATAAGCTGGACCTCTGTCAGCTTTCCAAAAGTTCCTGATGAAAAGGCATTATGCAAATTGTACCTCTCTTACTCTCTTTTCAGGAAAAAAAGCCTCCAGTATGCAGTCATCAGAGTATTGGAAGTCCCAGCCTTCATTTCTGTATGGCTGTGTTTGCCTTAGGGCCATGCTGCTTGTTTTGACAGTGGATCCCCCCAGATAGTTGGGATTAGTCGAGCTTGTTTAGATAAACTTGAAATCAAGGCCTTCTCTAGGTAGACAGCTAGATGTAGCTACTGAGTTTCCAGCTGCCTTCTGCTTTCATCCCAAAACAACTGCAGATTCACAGCAGAGATCACAGCCACAGGCTATGTCACATACATAAGTACAAAATTAAAGGCTGCTAAAAGAAGCCTTTGTAAGTCTTAGTGCTAAAATAAGGAATCTGTACTGCATAGTTTAAACAAATTATTGAAGAAGCACCAATAAAGGTCTGCAGCGGAGAGTTAACAAGACGTGCACAGAAGAAATGCTCTGCTTACATAACTGGGCAGGATCAGGCTTTGCTAATCACCACTGCCCCATCCACTGTGCAGCCTCCCCAAAACACAGGCAAGGAAATACTCGAAAGCAGTGTCTGCTACAGCACCTGAAAAGGAACTCTGTTCATCAAATACAAACTTTATGATTACAGGAGACTATTATGACTATTATTCCGATTAGATTTTCAGTCACATACACAACCAGAGCTGATCTTTGCTATAATCAGATAATGCAAACCACAGGACTTCATTCACACAAATATAATATGTTAAAAGAGAAGGGCCAGAGCCCCAAACCAAAATTAAAACCTCAAATGAAATCCCATCCATGTGACTGTTACACTTCTATAAATCTGCACTGTAGCTCAGCCCCAACAGGAGATTCATTCTTCATGAGGTAGGAAAAACCCCAGAAACAGTTTCGACTTTTTTAAAGATTGTAATGTCTTCTAGCTGGGTGCAAATTCTCATATACACTTATGCCACATCCAGGCACAACAGATGGGAAACTGAATTAAAGGAAAAATTAATCCCTAGGATGTTATAAACAACCAACCAGAAAAAAAAAAAAGAAAAAAGAAAAAAAAAAACCAAAACAAAGAAAGAAACAAACAACTTAGTTCAACAAATAGTAAATAGCATTAAAAATCAACTCCCATCTCTCACTCAAGAGAAAGGATGTGCAGAAACTTGCAATGTTGGAACACTTTAAAGCCAAGAGCAGAATTTTGTGTTTAAGAGGACAAGGTTAGGATTGGTCACCAGCCTCTGCCTCTGTGCCCAGGAGGTCTCTGGAATCACATTTCTGCCATTTCCATATTACAGAAATTCTACCATCTCTCACTGCAAAATTAAGTAATTTCACTGAAAAGCTCTTTTATGAAAATTCAAAGCATTAAAAACAGAGAGATTAACATTAGACTTCAATTTCTTCCTGCACTGGTTACCAAAGAGAATCCTGAATTCCCTTTGTCATTCCATACCACAAATCCCCCATCAGTGACACCCTCAGCAGGAATAAGCTACAGACTGGGAATCCAAACCAGCAACTGTGCAAACACCTAATTCCTGGCAAGTACTGAGGAAACCAGTTCCATCACTGCCAGTGGACTCAGAAGAAATCGGAACAACACTTCGAGAATTGTTACCTGAAAATGAAATCTGACTGCTGATGACACAGCTCTCACGGTGTTATCAAATACCAGCAGCTGGTACAATCACTGGATTTGCCTTCTCACAGGTGTCCAATTGCTGTGCCCAAGATGCTCCTCTCTGCTGAGGAACGTTCAAAGCTGCCACTAATAAGCTATTTAACACCTACCTCACCCAGGTAATATCTGCCTGTTGCAGTGAGGAAGTGCAACAAAACTAAACAAGCATCCCAAAGGGGGCAACAGCTGACCAACTTTGAAACTTCCCAAGGCCCTGTTTCTCAGGCTCTATTCCCATCGCACCTGTTTGAGAATTCCCTAAAGAACGAGATTGAATGATGAGTATGACGAGGACACTCCTGCCCACAGGGCAAGAAGAACTTTTATAACATACTCTTCAGAGATGAGATGGAGTCAGTGATCACCTCAGACAACTGAAGGTTACAAGAGGATAAAGCTTTTCACATTTATCAGCATTTCTACAACTTTCAGATTTTCAAATGTGAGAATATCCTAGAGAGGATTGTGGTCAAAAACCCGAGAGCTACAAAAACATTTCTTAGCCCTGGAAAGTGGTTTTTACTAGAAGAAAGGAGAGCTGATATGACCAAAGATGGCCAAAATCAGAATCTGAAGTTTTCCAAGTGAAAAGCAAAGAACTTTGGACTTCCCTGCTAACTTAACACAGGGTAATTTCCAGCTTGTCCCTATAACGTGCCAGCAGTTCCATGCTGCTGTCCAGACACGCATGACAGTTTGAGTTTGTGAATACCAATGAGTGTCATCTATCAATCACCACCAAATCCTCCTTTGCAAGGGACAGCACTTCCCAATATTGCTGTCCATGCAAACACCACCACCAGTCAGAGCACAGAAGAGCTTTACGTGCAGGGAGATGAACTGGCTGTACTTTAACATGCCCAAACCCCCATTGGCAGGACCTTGAATGTTATTTCATATTCTTCTTAAACAAAACAAAGATGCTTCCTACATATTACAAGTCTCTAAACAATAATTTTGAAATAGTTTATGAATTGATCAATAGCACCTGCATAAAACTGAATGGTTCAGGAGCCTGGTACAAGACAATCTCCAAAACTACTTTGCTACTGACTGGCTCAACGAGCCCAAGTAGAATAATGCTGCTGAAGTATGTCCCATTTTAAAGAAACCCAGCTTTACTTGCAGTGGATATTTTATACCTTTATCAATAAATTTAAACAAAAGTGATAATGATTACTCACTCTAGGCCTGATCCCACAACCTCTACTCACATGAGCAGTCCCACAGGATTTTAATATGACCACCTCAATGAATAAGAGTTGGCAGGACAGGTTTTAAATTATTCATATATTCACAGATTTTTAAGACCAGAAGGGACCATTATGATCATCTAGTCTGACCTCTTGTATAACAAAGGCCATACGGTTGTAGCCAGTAATACTTGCACTCACTGAACCATCTGCGGTGAAATCAAATTGTGTTTAGCAAACTTCCAGTATCGATTCGAATTTTACATGAAAGAGAACTGAAATTGTTTAAAAAGTGGCTTGGACACATATCCTCACAACTGAACCCAATTACTCCTCTGTTTCTATTCAGAATTCTTCTGACTTCTGGACACACTGGCTTTTGACACAGTTTTCAGACTCCAGAGTCCAACACTACCTCAGGTACTCTCAGGCCAAAACCAAGCAACCTCCTGAGCTCCTTCAAAACATTAATTGCCAGTTAATTACTATTTGCTTTCTGCACTTCTACCACTCCTTCCCTGCACCATGACTTCTGAGACACAGGTATCATAAGTGAAAAGACATTCAATTAATACTATCAATAATGCACAAACAGGAACACCAACATTTCCACCTCAGCTCTTTCCCAGACAGGATCATGTGCAGCAGCTATTTCAACCACCAGCTT